>NC_138747.1:4877152-5523402 GCF_965113295.1 Leuciscus leuciscus | reverse complement strand
GGGCAATGTTTGCCACCAGGTAGTACAAAAACACATCTGAAAGTTGTTTCTCTTCCAGCTTTCATTGTCTGGCTCGCCCTAATCAAGTAACTCCTCCATTATCCCTGCTACTGTTCAGAAAACAGTAGGGTTACTTAGGCCCTGTTTACACCATCGGATCACAAGTAGATCAAAGAGACACATACCTGTTTACACCTGGTATTTTAATTCGTCTCTTTTGTCCACTTTCAACCACTTCTGATTTCTTCGAGGGGAGTGTTTTTTCAGATCTTTCGGTCTAATGGCCAAAACAAGTTTGCGAAATTTACATATAAACCTGTCTGGAGATGACAGAAAAACGTGGAGAGCAGCAGCTTTTGTTTCTGCTCTGACAGCCTCAAACCACGCTGAACACTGTGAGTGTTAGAAATCAGGAATGGTGAGAGAACATTGCGCTTGGTAAGTTTTTTTTAGTTTTTTTTGTCTTCAAACCAAACTTGGGTCTCAGCTAACAAAGTTTAAACCCCATCTGTCTAGTGTGCTTCCCGTAATGTTTACTAATGAAGTCAGTAGGCGGTCTTTTGTGGCTGTACGAACACATTCGACCACATCTACACCACCAAAGCAATCCGGTTGAATGCGTTTTCGACTACCTCTGGAAGTGGTCAAAAGTGGACAAGCTCAAAACATTTTAGACCCCATTCACACCTGTATTTGGGGTCGTCCACTTGTGATACAATCGACCAAAACGCATATTAATACCAGGTGTAAACAGGGCTTTATTCAGGAACTAAATCTGGTTTATTACATCTCTATCCCTCTTTCACTTTTTCTTCTTTAGGTGTGATGAGTATGTAACACAGCTGGACGACATGCAGAGGCAGCTGGCTGCAGCGGAAGATGAGAAGAAGACTCTGAACTCCCTCCTGCGAATGGCCATCCAGCAAAAACTGGCCCTCACTCAGCGACTGGAGGATCTGGAGTTTGACCACGAGCAATCCCGAAGAGGATCCGGTGCTGGGCCAGGTGGACGTGGGAAGGCTCCATCTGGGCGTGGCAGAGGACCCTTGTCTTTTTCCAGCCCCCATGTAAGTCCTAGACTTCCCTGTAAGAACCGACCACAACCACACGGCCTCATTGGAAGTCCTGCGGTTTTCTGCAGTGAGAAGTATAAAATTCTGTGTGATGCTGGATCCGATTAACATCTGTGTGTAACTGTCACTCATCAGCATCCTCATACTAACTAACACCTCTTTTACTGTATGTGTGCTTGGGACAAAACAACACTAACATGTTTGTACTAACAGTTCTGATGTTTTGACTATCTGGAGAGAATAGATGTGTTGGTAATGCCATCCTCCCTACTAGGGTTATCACGATCACTACACTTGCTAGTTCACTGAAAAAATTATCATTGTTCTTGAAGTTTTCCAAAAATTTCATAATAGGATAACTCCAATATTTGGGTATTTTTTGCATCTTTTAGTATCGACGAGTGCAAATTATGCTGTATATGATCAGAACACACTGTAATGTATAATGCAATGCATTAGTTTCATTTCCAGTGTCTTTGTACAAACAAATATATTGTGTTGGAACTAAACTACAGGGACATAGACATCCTATGAACAAGGATGGAGGAAATGATTAAAGACAATGTCTTATCATGTTAATATATATCTATGTCCATTTCTAAATTTGGCTTTTCTGTCTGAACGTTTGAACCCAATGTTTCTACTCGAACATAGCCAGCACTGAGAATACTGAATGTCATTGAGTTAAACCCAGTTTCACAAAGCTAGTCTGTTAATCTCTGTGTCAGTGGGAATAAATCTGTGTAATCCCAACAGAGACGCACCTTGTTGAGCCTGCTGGGAGATTTGCAATCCAGGTTGCAATCTGCAACCCTAAAGGACATAATTGATGCTGCAGATTATTTTGCTAAAAATATTACAAAAATGAAAGGTCTTTTGTAAAATATGATGTCTATATTTGTGAAAAGATTTCATAAAGATGATGTCCGTGTTTGCGCGCACAGAAAAATGCATTAAGAAATTTTAGACTATCCTTCTCCAAGATGAATTTAGTTTCAACTGTGATTTTATGTAATTTCATGTCTTTGTTGATTTTGTTCATCCTGTTTCATCTAGTCATTAAGCCAGCATAACATACATTGTCCATGTTGTCTTCACAGTGGTGACTCTGAACCACTGTCGCATGCATGATCTGCTCTCAGTCTCAAACCTTTGTATTAGATTGCATGTTTTCTGATGCATGTGAGTCCTGTTTCCTGCTGTCCATTGCATCAGGAAGAGTGAGTCTTTTGTTTTGCTGTGTACTAATGGGTCTAACTGGTCTCATTGTTGACGGTAACATTCACTTTGTCTACTTCCATGTGAACTTTACTTATTAGGATATATTATTTCAAGGGATAGCTCACCTGAAAATCAAAATTCTGATATTAATTACTTAACTTCATGTCGTTCCAAACCCGTAATCTTCGGAACGCAAAGCACTTGCGTTGCTTCATAAAATTGAGGTTAAACCCCTGGAGTCACATGGATTACTTTTATGTTTTTTACATTTCTGAGGCTTGAAAGTGGTAGTTACGTAGCTGTCAATGGAGGGACAGAAAGCTCTCAGATTTCATCTAAAAAAAAAGTATTTGGTTCCGAGGATGAACGAAAGCCTTACGGGTTTGGAACGACGTGAGGGTGAGTTATAAATGACAGAATTTTCATTTTTGGGTGAACTATCCCTTTAAGTTACATTTGGATAATTTATGATGTGATCATTCTGATGATTGTTTTGTTTCTCAATTTTGCAGTAATTTTATTAGCTCTGGCAGCAAATGGCTATTTCCCCTTCCTTCACTCTACACTATACGTCCAGAATACACATGCCTGGTTCAATTTTGGAAACAAGAAATTTGTCCCTGGATGTGGCTGCAAGGAAACACAGGCTCACATGTAAAGTCGGCCGGTCTATGTAATCATTATTCTGACTGTTACTGTGGTATTTTATTTTTTCAGTTTTTTTTTTTTTTTTTACTGTGCACTTTTAGTGCATTAGTTATTATTATGTAAGAGATGCACATTTCAGTATGCTTAGCACATTTATTGTTTTGCTCTTGCAAATTTTACGTATTTAACTGAACAAAAAAATAATATAAGAACTATTTGTTTGTTTATTGTATTTTAAATGCTTAACTGCCTGGTTCTAAGCATACTCCAGGGAGGACAATTATGTTAAATAGGCCTATGTTTCTTGTTCTGTTCAATAGTTAAACATTCTAACTGAACATTATCTTGCTAGTTAGTGTAACTCCACTAAAAGAACAATGAATTTGACCGGAAAACTTTCATAGTTGGTCACGGAAATGTTAAATTCAAGACATTTATAAAAAACAAATCGATTCCAAATTGGAATACTTTCTACATTGTTTGCCAAATACTGCATTGAGGTCTGCATTTTGTGTTTTACAATGCAATACATTATTTGTTTTTAGACATTAATTATCTGTTTTATATAATCCTCTCCTAAGACCTCCTGTGCCTTTTATTTGTTTTTGTTTTCATGAACTGTTTTTCTGTCAGTCTCGCTATAGATCTTAACCATTTGGCCCAGTGTGAACATCCAATCTGGATAGTAATTAAACACTCCTTTTGAAATTCAACTCAGATTGCTTGTTTAGGAGATTTTAAATGGTAGTAAGGATTAAGTGTGTTAAAATCATACATTCCTTTGAGGAAGAAATGATTTCTGATGGCGGTCTTGTTGGCTGTCTGTTGCAATTGTTAGTCATTATTTTCCTATGTGTAACCTTGATAATATTTTGTTTGTATTTCAGCAAGCAGAAAACTTTGCCTCAGAACATTTGTGCCATTTCAAATTTAAGACATTATAAGTTTTAAATGACCTTTTTCCTTTCTTCTTTTTTCTTCTTCTTTTGACCACAAATTAAGTGCAATTTTGTGCTGTTTCTGGAGTGTATGCAATAGTTTTCTATTTGCTGAAAACCGCTTCATCAGCCATGTCATAGCTTATTGTGACATTTTGAGTTTATTTTTACACATTTGTATGGAATGACCTCACGTCTTCGTTCATATTTATTCATAATGTATCGTTCAGTATTAATGACTAGGTTTATATGCATTTTAACCGGCACATGCGTTGCCTCTCTTTGCATTTCTACTTGAAATCTTACAGGTACAGTGTAAGCTATACCGCATCACCTGTTTTTGTACAGTACTGATTTCAATTTTGTGCTATTTTTCTAAACATTGGAGATTCCCTGTAGTTTATCATGAGGAACACATTATAGGCCCATGTCTGTCTTAACATTTCTCATTTGACAAAAAAAACGAGGAAAAAAAATAAACTAATGTAAAATATTGCATTTGTGTGTAACTGAATGTGTGTATAGATTGATAACGTGTGTTTCTACATATGTATGAATGGGCTATGTATACATATAATTATTTTACGTTATACATTATAAATGATTTACATTATATACATTATACACGTAATAGATTGTGTTTATTATCAAAATCGTTTTATATGGAGCGCTCACTGCTTGCCGGTCAACAACTAATATGCAGTTGTAAGTGTTTCATCTATTATACAAAGGGATTCGAATCTATTTTTTTTACAATACAATCTGTATTTGCGTAAAGTTCCATAATGTAAAATTCTTCCCGTTTTGATCGGAACTTCCGGTAATTTTTTCACCATGGTTTCCGCCCCTCCAACACATGGGCGTTTCCAAACAAAAGACAACAGAGGGCACTTCAGAATGGGAGGTCAGTCAAACTTTGTTACTGCTGTTTTGTTAGATGTGAAGTATAAGTATGAAATCAGGATAGTAATTTTACTTAATAAAGTGTGCTTTATAGGATGCATAGCCTATACTCGCTGCTCACAAACTTGAACTGGTTCGACTAGTTTTGCTTCGACAGTTGTTGCTCGACTACTGCGGTGTCTAAAAAAGGCTACTCTGCTTAATATGTTGCATTTCAGAAGCTCTATAACCAGCTGATATTGTACTTCTGAACTTATAAGGCGGTTTGTTGGCTAAAAGTCATAAAAAATAACCCTCAAAAGTAGGTTTGACAGTCTAGCATTCCCTGTGTCTTTGCTCAATGTAATATTATTCATGAAGTTGCGACATCTTCTGGCCGAAATGTGCACTGCATTCATTTGAATGGAATGGATTATTTAAAGTCCCCATGAAATCAAGATTGAAGTTTGTTGGGGTATAGAATGAATGTTAGCCTTACTGTTATCTATAAGCTAGTGTGCTCCAAAACAATGACAAAATTCACATTTAGAAGATATAAGCATAAGCATTCAAAACTTACAGTCTCTCACTTCTGCCAATATGGATCAATTATTTTGATGACATCTCTCTGCACTTCAGCTTCTCATCAGGTTTTCTGTCCAATCAAATGTTCTGTGGAATCTAAAGCATCCCGCCCCCTACATTATAGATAGACGCTGAAGCTGCGGCTAAAATCTGTCACTTGTTAATACATTTAGCCTACTATTTTTTACATGGTGACATAGGGGATAGGGCGAATTAAGTAGAGACATGATAGTACAGAGCGCATCGTATACCACCAAACATATCAGACCCAATTGAATTTTGCACAGAATGCTGTATTTTTAAAGCGATATGGGGGAGTTTAGGAGAAGAAACGGTTTGAAGAAACTGCGGCTTTACCGAGCTCAACGGCTCTGGCCGAGCTGTTATACAAACTAAATGCTATTGGCTATGTAAAAAAAGGGGAGGAGCCTTTCAACATGTCCCACACTATCTTCCTGTTTCAGTAGAAATTACGTCAACACATTGAATAATACTGCGCATTTCAAGGTACTTCAGTTGGCCTTTAAAGGATTAGTTCATCCAACACATTTTTTTTTTGTCATTTACTTACGCTCATGTTGTTCTAAACCTGTATGACTTTATTCTTTGTAAATGACAGAGAGCTTTCATGAACAGCTGCGAATAGACAGCTGGTTCCTGAAATCGGACCGACGTCTTGATACAGAACTGGTGGATAAACTCATCCTGCAGCTGAACCGAATCTACCCACAGATCCTGACTGACAAGGAGGCCTCCAAAGTAAGAGCTCCACCTTCAGAAATACAGAGAAACTGTCCATTTGTCTTTTAGGGAATGTCTGTAATATAACTTATTTTTCCCAATAATGATTTTCCCAAACATTAGTTCAGGGATTTGGATGTTCCCACCTGTATCCGGCTGGCGGAGCTGCTGTCTCATCTACAGGAGAAAGGAGAAGAGGCATGTCGAGAGTTTTACCGCGCACTTCACCTCCACGTGGAAGACGTTTACTTCAGCTTACCCACGCGTCTCAGACTCAGAGGTTTGGCAGAATCATCGTTTTCCACTCATAACCACGTCATTCTTTTGAGGATATTCATTTGGTTTTGCCACGCATATCATTTCTTATTCGCAGTGCTTGTAGAAATGTATTTAAGCCTGTTATTAAGCCTCTGGTGCTCCACACACACACTCCTCTCGGTCAAAAGTGGCCAAACACCTCGAATGTAACACTTTTTGAGTAAAATTAATGTAATATATTTTTGTTAAATAATATTTTTTATTTGATATTTTGTAGTTTTATGGTAAGTAATATTAATGCAATAATTATGATCCATTTGTTTTTACAATTTTTACAATACAATTCTATTTGATTCAATACAAATCGATATGATTCTATGATTCTACACAAATCTATATGATTTTTTTTATCTATATAAAAAAAAAAACCCTACTTGCTGTGTGTTTTTTCCAGCAATGTGGCTGATTTCTCTGTATTTTCCTATATTAATAAATTTCCCATTCATTTCTTTGGTGGTAATTTTTTAACCATGGTTAGTAAATAAGTAAATAAACTGTCTGCACACTTAAATCAAATTTAAGCAAATTTAATCACCAAGCTTTCAACCATGGTTAGTAAAAGTGTCACTTTTTTTATTAAGGACCATTTAACCAATTTTTGTGTGTGTGTTTTCACACAGCAAGTGCCATAATAGTCACCAAGTGCCTTATCATTCCAAAGAAGAAAAAAATCAAAAGTGGCCGAAGAGCACTAGAGGGTTAAACTTGATTTCATTTTTGGTTTGACCACCAGGTTTTATTCTTTTTTGTAGAGTCTGGTGATCCAGTCAGCCCAATCCCGATTCCCATAGAGAGACATGTATTAAATGACCACAGTAAGTGAGCTATTTCTGTGACCACACACTAGTAAACACACACAATTTACATAAGTGATGTTCCACCATGTTTTTTGTCATTGCACAGGTCCGTTTTTCTTCCTCAGTTGTTTCAGTGTGGCTGTAGGAGCAGCTCTGCTGTATTACTATGGTGGTAAGTGCACAAACTTGTTAATATCTTCATACCCACATCAAAAAATCCATCCCCTAGATTGAAAGCGCTCTGTTTTTATCTGCAGAGTCCAAGCAGGTGTCAGGCTCCAGCAGCGCTCTGGGTCTGGCTGCGATGGGTCTCGGGAGAAAAGTGCGAGACGTTCTCATCTGGTACACAGAAGATGGAAAATGATGGATTTTTTGCTGCCTTAAAAAAAAGTTGATTCAAAAATACTCAAATATCCATGTCAAACATATCAAAAAAAATATTTTAATTCAGGTATATATACTATGTATATACAGAAATGATTGCCATGAGGCAAAAGTCCAAAGATTTAACTTTAAGGTTTCGTGCCTAAATATGGAATCTCTTGTTACAATTTTAAATATAATAATATAATGATTTATATAACTACATACAGTTATGCATTCGAAATAATAGCCATAAGAAGAGCAGGAACTCATTACTATTAAACAAACTCTCTTACACTAAAGTATTCAGTTGAAGTTAACATGCAGAGCTGCTGTTAAATGATGCAACCCTTATTTTGTTTGTGCATTTGTTGTTAAAAACAGACCTCAAACTTATTTCTATATTATGTATAGTCAATACCTTTCAATTCTCACACTGTCTAAAATTATATTAGTAAAGTGTGGATACAAATGGGTCCACATTTCCAAATTCACTACACTATTTAGTACATACAAAACTGGATAAACATGACAAATCATGTAGATCAACGTGTCTGAATATTTTGACACGTAAGACACTAAAGACTACAGGTAAATCTGGTCCTCTGAGTATTGGGAGCTTGTTACTTTGTAATACATTTTGTTTTGGGCTGAGGTTTAAACAGATATATTTTATTTGAGCATGTTTATATAGCTTACTTTTATACTGACAGCATGTTTGCACTGGTTTGTGTACTAATAATTAATATTATCAACTTGTGGCCTTGTTTCTGCAGTGCGACTGTTTTGTAAATCTTATTTGAAACTGATATTTTCAGCCTTGAAACATTCACAATAGTTAACTGAGAAACTGTATTTTTTTTGTCAGGGTTTAATAAAACTTTTATTAGGCTTAATGAAACAGTGCTTTGGAAGTGTTACTAATGTATTTGGAGATTAATTTTATTTTTACGTCTTGATATACCAAAACAAACACAAAAAGTAGTAGTATTTTTTTCCATTGATGTCAGAATAAATGTTTTGCCCTTTAATACAGAAGCAGAGTGCAATATGAACGTGGCGGCAACTGTAAGTAGCTCTACAATGGATCTCTGCACTGTAATAATGACTAAATGCACTTATGTTTCATGATTTGGTTTTCTTTTATGACACAATCCTGTTATATCTAAAAATGAAAAACATCTTTGGTCATTTATTCAAATGATATCCATATAAAATGTACAAAAAGTTCAAGAAATATATAAACATTTGATCGTGAATAATCACAACAAATATGAAAACACTAAACAGCATTACATTTTTGAAAGAAAAGGACATTGTAGATCCTAGTCAGTAGAGGGCGCTCTTACATAGTCAATGCAAACAGACAACATGCATTAGGCTACAAATTGAACAACAACAAAGCTACTTTTTTGGGTGACTAATAAAAGAAAATGTGCTAAATGTAAGATAATTGTGTAGTGAAGGTACTGAAGTTTGTGAGAAAAGATCCTTTCTGGATCTAAATTCTTAAGCAATTTATCCTTACTTTCTTATTCATGCAGCAAGGCCTCTAAAGTAGAAACAACCCCAAACGTGCAGTGCGAGAGAGTTGCAATGTGTTGAACCACACATAAATGAATCTATACATCTCCTCCCTAAAGGCCGCTAATACAGTGTCTGGAGACTATCATCAGGTAGGCAGTATGAAGGTCACGTGTGAGGTGACGTGTTACTGTTCATTTCAGGCTTGAAGGTGTCACATGGACCATTGTTTGGCTGTTCTTTGGGAATTAACATATGTAAGTCAGAAAGTAATGATTCTATTAGAATTTTTGTTCCAATTTTATCATTACAGTGCATTATGTAATTAAACAATTACCCATATAACAATTATATGTAATTGCAATTTTTAAAATTACATGTTTTCATCAGAATTTCTGATTCACAAGTTATATTATCTAACCTGTTATCGTCTCATTTCTGGGAGTAAAAACAAAGTTTCTTCATGTAAAACATAAGGCATATTTACATAGAGGCACATTTGAGTACTTCATGACTACATATAATTTTTGATAATAAATGTCCAACTATATATATACCAGTAGGAAACCCTGACCAGCATTGCCTGTTAAGATTTTTTCTCTTCTGGTCTTTGGACGCCAAATGCTGTGATGAAAACATTTACTACTACGATGATGAACACGAGAGCTGTGGTGATGTTCTCCAGAAGATTCAGTATGAAGTGTTTACTTGAGTCATTCAGATTCCACTTCACTGCAGAACAAAAGCAACAACAGCAGATCATTATGCAATTCAGAACTTTTACATAAAATAAAAGGTTATTAAACTGATTCAACAGCTGAAAGGGCAAAATGAAAGGGCAAATTCGGGCCTGGAAAATAATTATATGGTGTCAAAATCTACAACATCACACACTTTACTCATTGCTCAAGTTCAAAAGAACCTTCATGATTACTGTAAAACCTTCAATATTAAAAATTAAGCCTATTTTACCCCGATTACAAGATGATTGTGTTAACAATGGATTCCACTGTAAAGCACAGAGTTGCGTTTAAGGAAGTACCAGACAGTTTATGATTGCTAGAAACAGGAGGCTGGATGCTGTTTAAGTTGAAAAGAGAGGAAGTAATATTTCTCAAATTATGTCCAAACCTCTTTCTCAACAAAGTGATTTATCTGCTCTTACTCACTATGTGGATAAAAGTAAAAGTAAAAGCATTCCTAATGGGAAACTTTTTACCACCTGATACAAGCATCATGAAATACTAAATGTATTACAACCTTTCTGCTACGTAGTACTATTTTATTGGTTTTATTATATTATTTTATTATGCAGTACTGTATGTATACTGTGCACATGAAATGCTATGTATTCAATGAAACTAACTGACTGTAATCTCCTTTTAGATATTATTATTTGATCGAATGGCCAAATGTTAGGAAAAGTTCACCCGAAACCCTGTATAACTTTTCTTTCTTAGAAATAGAGTTTTTTTTTAGCAAAATTTTGATTGTATAATGATTTAAAGGGATGGCTCGGAGTAATTTCAACCTAGGGTCCTTTGCACCATGACCTCGAGCCAAACACCTCCTCCCAGAAGCTTTTTTCCCCTTGGTTGAACATTATTAAAGTTAGAGCTTATTTAGAGATATCAGCCGGATGGCTTAGTGCAGGCGCTAATGGATCCAAGGTTGTATCTGGTAAATTACCCCACTAATAATTCCCAGAATGGTACCAAACTTATACAGTAGTACAAATACGTTCTATACTCATAAAACGAGGCATTGGAAAGTTTGTAAGTACATCAGGAGTTTATTTAAATAACAGTTGCCTAATGGCTTATGCTACCGCTAACCCAGACGTCGAGGTCACTTCTTTGATTTGGGAAAAGTCCTGCCGGCCCAAAGTTGCAACTTGCAAAGGTGTTTTTTCCACTCACATGTACTAGAGGAAAGTGAGACGGCCACCATTCAACCCGAAAAAAGTCATATAACCATTCCAATGACTCCGAAGCTGTTCAGTTAAGGTAAATTAAGCACAAAAAAAAATGCATAGATCCCCTTTATTAATGTTCAACCAAGGGGAGGGGAGGGGAGGGGTGTTTGGCTCCAGGTCATGGTTTAAAGGACCCTAGGTTGAAATTACTCCGAACCATCCCTTTAAATTTGTATATTTTCCTCACACAAAGTTATCAAATGATCTCAAAAGACTTGGAATATAGTGTCTACATTGTACTGAGTACTTTCATCATGGTTTCATGTTTCTTTTTGTCCTTTTTTAGAGCTTAACACTTCCAATCTATGGAGGAGAGCATGAACATTCCTTAGAACGTCTCTTGTGTGTTCATACAAAGTCATGTGGGTTTGGAAAAACATGAGAGCAAGTAAATTTACTCACAAAAAGAAATATTTGCATACTGCTTTACATACTACACAACCAGTTTAAAAAGGTTTCATTTAAATGGTTTCTTATGGTCTTAAACGTGTGTGTGTGTGTGTGTGTATATATACAGTATATATATGAGAGAGAGTGTATATATGATTAGATATCCTATGGAAGGTGGATATCTAATCATGTATTAATTCTTGTCTCTATATTTTGGGTTCTCTGTTTGGATGAGCTTCTCTCACCTATGAAGATGAGCAAGACCCCCACGATGATCTGGAGGATGAGGGAGATGCTGATGAGGCTGATGAGAGGGGTGTAGAAGGAGAACGAGGGTCCCAGCTCCACGACGGTCTTCAGCTGGGATGCGTTGGCCATCAGCAGGGCTATATCCAGCATGCTCTCCGCTGCACTCTTCTTATTGGCGTAATTGTTCATGTTAATTGGGGTGTTCCTGTTCCTTGACCAGCGGCTGTTCTGAGGACGCTGAACACAACCCACATGTGATGTTACTTATTAACAGACAAGGTAATGAGTACGTGAGCATCATGCAATGTTTACAGAGGTAGATGGGGAAAATAATATGTGCAAACAGTGTTATTTTAGAATCATTTTTATACTAGTATAGATTTGCTAATATTTTCAATTGGCTTATATTTTTATATATTCAGTTTTCATTAACTAAGTTAGTTAAATTTGTATTCATTTTTTAATATTAATAATTATTTAATTATTTTTATTTCTTATTTATTTCCATTTTCCAGTTTATTTACAGCAATTCTATTGCTTCAACTTAAACTTATTTCAGTTTTCTGGTATGCAAGACCAAACATTTCCCATTCAAATGTTTTCATCTAATATTTATAATTTATTTCAGATTTGTATTTTTATAATTTTTTTATTTATTTTTTTAAGTTAATAATGATAACCCTGTTTGCAAACAGTTCAAAATGATTTACCCTAGTCGGGAAAATATCCTTTTATGGAACAAAAAACATATTTTAGGGTTTAAGTTAGTAAACATTATCATTGACTTATGTTGTTTATATTGTTCTCTGATTCAAGGGTTCGGTTAAGGGTGTAGGCTTTGACAGTTTCATAGAAATATTGTTTGAGGACCACGATTTTGATAAAGCAACATGCCCCTATTAGATAGATCACAGTATACTTAAATCGATTATGGTTGTTGGAGACTTATAATTTGCATAGAATTTGACTTATGCGCAATGTCTTTTGCCCTGCAATACCCCATCTATTCATAGATGAATTGCTGTAATGGGTCACATTTCTCCGTTTTAAAGGGAACTGAAAGTCAGTTGTTTTTTCTCTTCAGGATAAGAGATGTTTGTGGCATGTGTGAAAGGAAGGGGTGAGCAGTTATTTGACCCTGACATGATTTCCTTCCTTCTGTTTTAAACACAAGTGCATGGGATATTGAAAATCACTGGTAGGGTTACAGAAACCTCTGTACCACAGAAACTTTTCAAAAGTCAAACTAATTCCCTAAAGCTTTCATTCCAGTAGAATTTTCTATTTATGAAAACGAAAACGTAAGAATTCTTATCCTGTTAAAGCTTCTTTTTGGTAGATTAGAATTCCTCTCTGTGATGTTCAACCACTACACTATGAAGCATTAGAGTCACTGGACTAGTTATATATAACAATAGTTATTTTACCATTGGTAAGGGCCGTTCTTAGAAACAACACAAAGGCACAAAGTACTTAAAACTTCCTTTAAGTTTGCAGTAAACCCAATCTATTTTGTAAATGCATGTTATAGATTTTATTGGGAACGATTCATCGATGTTAATTTATACATATACTGTATAGTCATGTGAAAATGAAAGGAAAGTTAGGACACCCTATTGAATTCTATGGTTTTACATATTAGGACATAATAAAAAAAATCATCTAGTCCTTGGCAGGTCTTAAAATGAGGTAAATACAACCTCAGATGAACAACAACACATGACATATGACACCATGTCATTATTTATTTAACAAAAACTAGGCCAAAATGGAGAAGCCATGGGTGACAAACTAAGTACAGCCAGATTTAAGAGAGTAAGTAGCAGTCAGGTATGATATTAGAATGATCTTAGAGAAGCAATTGTTGCTGCCCATCAATCTAGGAAGGGTTATACAGCCATCTCCAAACTATTTGAAGTCCATCATTCTACAGTGAGGAAGATAATTCACAAGTGGAAAACATTCAAGACAGTTGCCAATCTTCCCATGAGTGGATGTTCCAGCAAATTCACCCCAAGGTCAGAACGTGCAATACTCCCAGAAATCCCAAAATAAACAAACAAACAAACAAACAAGAATTACATCTCAGACTCTACACGCCTCAGTTAACATGTAGTTCATGACAGTACAATTAAAAATGTATTGACAAGTAGGCCTATGTTTGGAAGGGTTGCCAGGAGAAAGCCTCTTCTCTCTAAAAAGAACATGGCAGCACAGCTTAGGTTTGAACAAACCACAAGACTTCTGGAACAATGTCCTTTGGACAGACAAGACTTTTGATGTTTGTCCACAATGCACAGCGGCACGTTTGGCAAAAACCAAACACAGCATATCAGCACGAACACCTCAAACCAACGGTCCAGCACTGTGGTGAAGGGATGATGATTTGGGCTTGTTTTACAGCCACAGGACCTAGAGTCAAATGTGAGGCCATCTGTCCGACAGCTAAAGCTTGGCCAAAACTGGGCTCTTTCTTTTTAAACAAGATAATATACAACTGGTCATGTGATCCGTGAGATTTACCTTTCTGAGAACACTAAGAGGAAGAGCTCTGTATGCCTCTCGCTAATGCGGCTCTGTGAACACAAAAGCATTATTCTTCTCTATGGTGAAGGAGAGGTCAGGCTGCAGGTGTGAGCCTGCTCTTACGTGCTTTTGGTGTCACATTATTACGTCTGCTTTGTGTTACTTGACTCTCACCAGCTGGTAAGCAGACTTGCATCTTCAGTGTTAACAAAAATGTATGAACTCCCCCAGACTACTAAGTTTATGAAATGTCAAAAAATGTCTCGCCATTGGTTAAACTGGCTGCATACCCAAATGTTGTCCCGGCTCTTAGGTGGAGTGCTGGACAAGTGTTGACTTTGGGAGTGGTTCAGTCCAGCTGCCCTCTTTCCACAAACCCCTTTAACATTCAGATGCTGACACACAGGGCTTGACATTAACCTCACCAGCCACTGTGGCCAGTGGTTTTCCGAAGTTATTAGCAACTCAGCATTTTTACTGGCCACAATTTTGACATTGATACCATGGGGAAAAACTGCCATATAGATATTTTTGATATTATCTCATAATTTGACAGCAGGTATATTAGGCTACTGTCACTTTAAGACCAGGCGCACGGATCCATCATACAGGTGTTTTCTTTCTCAACTGTTAATGTTCACTTAAAACATAACTGACCCTGTTTACATGAATACTCATCAAAGACAGCCATTTTTATATTATTTTGAGTGTATTTGACTGTCCACGCCGAAATTCAAGCTGTAAAAGCAACAATATTCATTCAGCAAATGAAACGAGTGAGTGAGGGGAGGCGGGTTTGAGTGTAACTCGCTGTCGGAGAAATAAGAGTGAGAAAGTGAAGCTGGTATTGTGTATGTTCTGTGGAAAATGAGTATTGGAAGTGTTTCAGAAAATGAGTATTGGAAGTATTTCAGATATTTCCGTATCGAAAAATTTATATTTTTGACAACACTACATTGCACTTAGTTTATTATTTCATTTTTAAAAGACAACAATTAAAGTGTGTAGTGACTGCGCTACACGCCACTGCTGAAATCCACCGGATTTGGTGGGTTGGCGGGTGTTGTTGTCAAGCCCTGCTGACACGCATACAACACCCTTCCAGAGAAAACTGAACCAGTTATCTAAGCATAACAGCCTAGGGTCTCTTCCTCTTTCTTGCTATGGATCTTGCAGCTCTATTAAAAAACAAAATGTTATGTAAGCTGCCGGAGATGGCAGAAAAGTTCTACAGGCTACACTTAAATTAAACAATTGCAGACACATACATAAAGCTATCATAAACATAAAGACATGGCAACGCCAGCAGATTATAATGACTTGCATGGGCTGCCTAGGATAGTTCAGCACTTTTCAAAGCCCTGTTCATAATGTTAATATATATAATATATTCATTCTGTAACTATTATTGAAAATGAATGCACTGCTGAGGTGTTAAAAACCAGTGTACAATGCATATATTTTAATTAAGGTAGCGGTCCAAAGTGAATTATTGCAGTTACCACATGTACTTTTCTGTATGTGTTTAGCGTGTTTTTCAGACTGTATTTAGAACCACTTCACTATCTCAGATGAAGTATTTTGCTTAAAACAGCACAGCTGCCATTACAATGTGGCAAAGTGATATGTACTGTAACTGCAATAGGATAAAAAACCTAGAACTACAATACATTCACAATTATACTTGCATCTGTTAACTGTATACCTTCATGTGTTGAATGTAATTTCTTGTTTTCCTTTGCAGGTAGACTATTTATAGACCTGTGGCACTATAGTATTAAAATCAGTGGTGCAGTTGACCATAATATTACTCAAATATTACATCATACCAAAGGTGTGATGGAGGTGGAGGTGTCTTTTCCACTTGGCATAGAAATTATAGCCACATGGAAATCACTGCCCTTTCAGTCTGCCTAAACTCACAATGTCTTAAACATCGGTGTTGCCCACAGGAATGATGATATGTTTGATTTTGTGTGTCTCAGGATGTTTGCTGGACAGAAAAAAACACTGGTAGTAAGATGTTGCTCTAGTCGCTCTAACCACTTCACCTCAGATTTCTTTTCAATGCAAACATCAATATAAGTGTAAAAACAACACATTAAAATTCAAAGTTTAATTTAGTGAAAAGCATTAATTAATGGTAACCTTAAAATACACTTTCCCTTATTAATATATATATATTTACCCTAAAATATACCCACAACTCTAGTAGTAGCAGGTAGGAAGTTCTAGTTAGTGGGAACTACTATATAATAAATAAATAGCCTAATTTGTTTTATATATATATATATATATATATATATATATATATATATATATATATATAAATAAAAGAGAATAACGTTACATTCAGTAGGCTATATTAAATATTGAGGGAAATGTTCACTCTCGGAATTCCGTTCTTAAAACCTCATATAGTGAGATGAGATATAAAGTTAGTTATGAATTGACTTATGTTGAATAATGCTATGTTATTCTTGTTAATATTTAGGCTATTTACTTATTTTCGTGTCATAACAGTTATGGTGTGTTTGTGTAGACAACGCTGTACATTCCAATGCATTTATACCGCGTTTTAAATGCGAGTTATGTGTCGCCTCAACTGACAGAGTTTATTAGTGTCTTTCAGAGTCTATATTGTTGAGGGTTACACGGCCCGGTGATCTCATCATCAGTCTGGAGTCTGGACGCAGTGGAGCGGAACACCATAGTAATGAATAAGAGATTTGTTTCTCAACTTTAAACCGCTTTTGTGTCGCGTAAGCAAATACTCGTTGCCACTCACAACTTTCCGTTGCTGGAAAACAAACATCCCGGACAGTCGACCTGCAAGATTTACCCCCATCCCATCAGTTAGACTTATCCATACAATTGCATTACTGTATGGAGGATTATACTGGAAAATGTACACACGAACAGCCTCATTCCCATACTATAGTGACCAACAAAAAACAAAGAAACGCGTTCAGACTCCTCAATCAAACCCTTCGACATAAGAGTGTTATTCGGTCAATGTATTTTTGTCTAACCCCAATGGATTTTATGGACACCAGTATAGGTTCAACTTTTATACTAATATCCCATTGGCGGATGCGTTTGTTCTCGATCTGTTCAGAATCACTCACCTCTCCCGAATCACCTCTGCTAGCATCTCCATTTAACTCTATCTCTTCTGAAGCCATAATCCTTCCTTTGGTCGTATGTATCCGTTTCTAACAGTCCTTAAATAGCTGGGTTTCAGAGTGTTTGTGGTGCATTATGATCTCATGGAGGCTGGACAAACGACTGCCTATCACTGCAGTAGAGTTGTCCGATTCATTCTTTTGAGTCGGATCTTTTCAATCACTTCATAAGAAAAGCATTTTCAGCTGGAAGATGTAAATGAATTTAGCAGCGTTTAATGTAGATGCAAATTATATTAGCTAGTTTCTGTATGTTCTTGTCTTCTTCTTTTTTTTACAAACAGGCCCTACTGGAAAAAACATGCTAGACCAGCTCAAGGTGGTCAAGCTAGATGTGAGCTGGTAAGACCACCCAGAACCAACTCAGCTAGTTTGATTTTCTTTTTTAGGTTTGAAGCTGGTTTCTCAGCTTGGTGGAGCTGGATTCTATAGCAGCTGTAAGTTACATAAGCATAATTCTGATAATTTTTTGACAAAATAACACACAGAAACCGTATCATGGCTGCAACAAATCCTACAGTAATATTTCAATAAACACATTTTTTTTTTAATAGAAAAAACGTAATAAACAGTAATATGTGCTATATATCCGAAATGTTTAGACTACATAAAATGGTTTTTCTGGTCTGGATATAGGGCCTAGTCTTAATGTAAAATAATGGCTTTTTCATACGGTTCTTTTAAATGAATTGTTCGAAAGAACCGATTCTCAGAAATGAGTCGGACTTCAAATCATTACAGTCCAGGCTCGATACTTTTGTCAACAAAGTTAGCCGCCAAACGCCCATAATCTAATACCAAAGTTCGTGCTCTTATCAGTGTAGAAATTATTATTAGTGTAATAGGCCCGTATGATCACTCCCAACGGTTTGCAACATTTTTAATTAGTGGAGTGACTGCGGAGTCCTAATATTTCATTTAGAGATGTGTCAGACATGACTGTGTGAGCCTAATATCGCGCATTGACCTTCGGATCGTTGATTCGGTGCCAACAGATTTGCAAAAGCAGGGAGAAAAAAAATGTGTGTGTCCATATATCCGGGAACCGGACATCTGTGTTTGTGCTGCCATCTAGTGGTGGTTGAAACACAACACTTGTATTTTAGCTACATGGTGTAAGCATATTGAAATCTCTCCTTCTGGATTAAAGGGGTAGCCTAGTTCACCCAAAAATGAAAATTCTGTCATTTACTCACCCTCAAGTTGTACCAAACCTGTATGAATTTCTTTGAAGAAGATATTTTGAAGTAGGCCTATGTTTGTAACCAAACAGTTGTGGGGCACCATTGACTTCCAACCAAGCATTTTTCCCATGGAAGTCAATGGTTCCCCTCAACTGTTTGGTTACCGACATTCTTCAGAATATCTTCTTTTGTGTTCAACAGAAGAAAGAAACCCATGCAGGTTTGGAATAGTGTGAGGGTGAGAAAATAATGAAAACGTTTTCATTTTTGGGTGAACTATCCGTTAAGTCTACGACTTTACAAGTTCACTCTGATAACTGCAGATATTCAAATAGATGACTTTAAATTGGCTGTATGAAAGAGTTTTATTCTCTATCTTGCATCTTTTCTTCTGATACTTTTAAGATATTTAGTCTTTTATCTTTTCTGTCCTGAAAATCTAATACCAATATCGTTTGAATCGGAGTATTCTTGAATTAAACTAATGTATTTGTTTTAATTTTATTGTCAGTTTATTGTAAAACAGTTTTTCTTTTTCTTTTTCTTTTTTCAGGTCCTATTCAGGCTATTCATGGAAAGTGCCTACATATCTTGGGACAGAGCAGAATAATTGAATTGTAGTTTAAGAGGGAACACCGGCAACAGTTCAATGTGTCAAGTTCTTAAAGTACAGACTCATGACAGACTAATTAATTGCAGTAGCCTATTACAGAAGAGCAGTTTCTATAAATACCTCAGGCAATGATAAGATATTTCTGACCCTCACTGCACATGTTCCTTTAAAATCTCTAAGTGATAAAGATTATCCTTTTACAGTATAATAAATTGTCCATACACTTCCCATTATTGAACAGAGCACTATAAGTGATTTTGTCTGAATAGAGACCACAAAGTGTTGGAACAAATTTATCAGTCTTAATTTATGTGACTCGCTTTGAGTAATATATATATATATCCATAATTGCCTTTAATGTCAAGCACAAAAAGTGCTGTTGTTACAACTTACCCCAGAACTGGAGTGCGTTGTTACACTAATGGAATACATTTTTCATCTTATCTTACATCTTGTAGCAAACTGTCATTCTACTGTGCAACTTTTACAATAAAATCAGGAAAGTGTTGGGTATGTTTAGTTCACCCCGTAACTCATTTCGGTAACATGATCTTACAGAGTCCATGTTACACGTTACATGTTGTTACTGTATAGTTGCAAGTAACTATGCATACTTTATGGTTATTACTATAGTTACATATTTACTACGTAGTTAGGCTACTACATAATTACATGCAACCAAACCCCTATTCATAACCCTACATGTAGGATAGTTAATTATTATTACTCAAGTACTTAATTGCACTGTAACACGGACACCTTAAAATAAAGTGTAACCCAAATGTCTTACTGGTTAAACGATGTAGCAACTCACCCTTTGGTCTCCATTATAAGAATGCAGAAGCTAGCCGTAAATTATATTGCAGAGGGAATAAACAAGCTTTCTCCAGTAGGTGGAACATTCTCTTTCAGTAAGAGATGAAGAGAAGGAGGGGAGGGGTGAGAGAATAAAAAAAGCATCGTCATATAACATTCATTCACATTAAATATTCAGCAGTCTTAACCAAGTCACGTGGCGAGAACAGGTGATATATTGAGCACAGTAAAGAGATGCTGTATGTGAAGTTGCTGTAAACTACTTCAAACTTAGTTATATTAATATTAGTTCAACATATCTGAAGATTAGTTTTGTGTCTGCAGGACAGTGACGTGTCCTGTTCCGTCCTTCAGAGCTCATGGTCACGTCACGAAGGTTTGGGCGGACCCAGAGTCCCGTGTGGTCCATGACGACCCGTGCAGAGGAGGATAAGGGTACCGCCTAAAAACACACGCTTTTATTGGACACACAGTGTGTTGCTAGGCGCTGCAGGATGTCCGTAACAGAGCATCAGTCAGCAGCACTGTAACAGAAGCTAACTCTGAACGCTATAATAACGAGGGAGGAATCTTTAGGGAGGTGTCGGTGCCGTATTATCCGAGATGAGGAGAGCATTGCCGCAGTGAGCAAATAATCTCATCAACGGGCTGTGGATTTCATGTCCCCTACAGACGCTGACATTTATAAGAACCAAGGGTGCTCGGGTTTGAAGCGGCTATGTGGTTGCTTGGTGGAAGTAGATGTCTGAGATTAAAATCTTATTTCAAGGGACAGCTGCGCACTTTATAGTTTTGTGGCGGCTTAAACAACGTGACAACCGCTGTCAGCTACCCAGCATGGTGAGTTAGATACTAATATTAGTTTCTCACTGGATACAATTCTTTTCAAATATTTTAGTATTTTTGTGGCATGAATTTCTGATGTAGGCTATGGGAGTTTGCCTCGTTGGCTACTTGAAACACAAGTTAATGCCATTAGTAAGTATATAGGCTATTTTATGTTGCTCTTTTAACTTATTGCATAAATATTTGATCATAATTGATATGAGCTATTATATGTAAACGAGGAGTCTGGCAGTCGGTCCTCAAATGATGCCGAACTGCGTCAGTAGACTAGCATTGAAGGTATGGCAAACCGTTTTAACATTTATTCCTTTAAAAACTAATAGTGTTTATGTTTCTAGTACTTATTTAGTTCATTACTAGTAAGGAATCCAATAGAAAATTGAATTTCAATTTCTCTAACTAGTCACTAGTGCTAGTTATATTACCTAGTCTTTGCTGCCAGTCGTTATGGCCATAACTATGTTACTGGTGACAAATTTCCAGTATTCTTGTTGTTAGTAGAACCATTTCAAATCTTACTTGTAAGAGTTTAATGCAAAATAACCATAAAGTTGCCATTCTGACTATACTGTATATGGCAAGTAAAATAAAGCAATTTTTACTGGTGAGATTAAAAATGTTACTTGTAACAACTGATTTTTTAAAAATATTTTTGTTATGTAAATATGTCCTAGCAATAATTATATACTAGTAAATATGGAATAGATACTAGTAACTAGTGTGTTAGTGTTCCTGCAGCTAGAAAAGGAATAAGTGCTAGTATGGAAAAGTGCTAATTAAATAGATACTTATGATTTCTGGGATAAGTGTTAGTTTCTAATGAATAGTTAGTGAAATAAAGTGGTACATGTATGACGTCAGAACCCAGAAGTCTAATTTGCTGCTGGTTCCTTCGACATTTTCCTATGTTTTTTTCCCTTCAATTTATGAGTAAAATAAAGTCTGTGGTAAACATATCTTGACAATATTTTGATGTTTTGTTCTACAACACACACTGCACACACTCACACCCCAAACTGTCTGATCTAGTTACTTATTAAAAACGTACGTTTTCAAAAACGAACATAACTGATTATAAAATTTGCGTTTTCGCTATGGGTGTTAAATTTACATTGTAGAACAAAAGTCAAAGTATAGTCAAGTTATCTTTACCACAGGCTTTACACATAAATCGAAAACCCCCATTATAAAACCCCATGGGAAAATCTCGAAGGAAACAGCGGCGAATTAGTCTTCTGGGTTCTGATGTCATACCTGCACCACTCTATTGAAACAGATACTAGTCATTATTGAATTATTTACAAGTAGGGGCATGCTAGGAACGCAAAATAGATTCTAGTTAAAGGAATAAACTACTTGCCATATTGCAGGTGCATTCATTCAAGGAGGACCACATAAACGGCTGAAAGTCACAGATGAGTGTCCGGCGATGGAAAACCTGACTGGATCCAACTCTGAGCCGCAGCCTGAGGGCATCACAGTTTCTTCTGTCCCCTCAAAAAAGACTGCAATTTATGAAAATGGTCACGAGCATCCCACTCATATGGACCCCACAGCTGCAGCACACAGAGGGGCCAGCGATCCAACCACATACCCTCTATTAGATTACCGAGGTCTGGTCCGGCAGAGATTTATACGCAGAAGTTTGTGGTTCTCCGAGTCAGAGGATCAGGAACTGGAGGTTTCAGAGTGTGACACCACCAGCAGTCCCGTTAAAAGTGCACGTATTGTGGTCCAGAGGAGTTTTAATGCGAAGAGTCTTAATGCGAAGAGTCCGGTGGGACAGGGAGACTGTGTAAAAGAGAGCTTCAGCAAAGAGCCAGAGACAAGTGAGGCTGAGGAAAAACATGATGAGGAACCACCTGAAACCTCCAACAGCGGGGACAAAGCTGGGAGTGACGAGAATGAGGAAGATGCCGGAATGAAGGCGATATCCACCTCTCCGGGTGGACGCTTTCTTAAGTTTGATATTGAGCTTGGCAGAGGGTCCTTCAAAACAGTCTATAAGGGCCTGGACACTGAGACATGGGTGGAGGTGGCCTGGTGTGAACTTCAGGTAAGAAAACAGATACTGTACACATTCTGTACACAAATTTAACCACTGGCATTTCAGTTCTTGCAATGTTTTGCACTCCTGTTGGCCTCCTCTCAGGCTTTTTCTTTCTTGTCGTTGTAGAAAAATAGTGTCAGATAACCAACAGATCCACTTAATTTGTTGGGTGTAATGACTTGGCTAAGCTCTAGATGTGTAGGATATCAATGATCTAGAAGTAAAAACTAAAAGGTAGTTTGTTTAAATTTGTTAATAAACACAAAGACTATATTTTTCTGATTGATCCTGTTGCCATTCAAAATGCTTTCTCCTTGTACATGTTTGCCGGTTCATCCGATATGACTTCTTCCTTTTATCAGCACTATTGATTGTAAAATGGAGAGATTGAATCACCATGACCAATTCTATATCAGATTTCCTTTGTTTAATAGTGTTTCCGTGTGTTGTCAATGTCTAGAATCATTTGAGGTTCAGCTGAGTTCAACTGAGAATGCTTAGTGTTAAAATGTTTCTGAAATATTTAAAGAACCCGATTATGTTGAGTGAGAGATTATTTTGACTGCGCCGTAATTCCTCTTGCAAACAGCTTTGTGCTGCTTCTAGCCTGTGCCAAAGCTTTTAATATATATCAGAGCTCACTAAAATTTCCCAGTAGACATTTACAGTAGAAATGCTGAAGGGAGGGGACACAAACAAACTCTGGAGAGCAGCAATGCACATCCCTGGAGGATCAGTCCCTCCCTCTGCATACGGGTCATGTGACAAGATCTGGTCATGTGCACTTACCTGCTGAAATGATGCAACAGTGCAGGGTTATCTATCACACAGTTTCTCGTAGTATTCTCTCTCTCTCTTATACAGCGTATGTATATATATATATATTGAGTCTCTCTCTCTCTCTCTCTCTCTCTCTCTCTATATATATATATATATATATATATATATATATAGTCTCTCTCTCTCTCTCTCTCTCTCTCTCTCTCTCTCTCTCTCTCTCTCTCTCTCTCTCTATATATATATATATATATATATACACACACACACACATATTTTTCAGGTCTAAACCATAAACAACACATAAAACAGACAACAATTTTTTAGACGCATAGTTTCTTACATAAATAATACCCATTTGCCCTTTATAATAATAAGCAATACTTCATGGACTACTTGCTAAGCTTATTTTCATTTTGGGAACAAAAGATAAATTGTGCATTCACTGTCCATGGAAGGATGACTAGGCAGTTATGATCTCTGGAGTTCTGATGTTATACATGAGGATGCTCTGGTTTTTGTTTCTATGTGTGGGCGATTTTTGCTACTGTGTGTTACTGTATGTACTGCTGTCAGCTATTGTTTGGGGCATGCCGTCAGTTTTGGTTAGGAGGATTCATCCTGCTTTATGAATCTTAAAATCACATGGATAGAGTTAAGGGAAGCATATAGTTCCCAGACTGCATAGCAGTCTCTGTAAGACAAAAATTGCTGAGGCTCCCAAATCTGCAAGGAGGGAGGAGAGCGAGCAAGGGAAAGACAGAGGAACAGGTCAGATGAGGTGAAGATGGCTGTGTACTAAGAAACATGGCTTCCCTCACATTAAGCACTAGCGTTCTCAAGACAACATAAAGATATTCCTAATGGACCATTTTATGTACAGCTGAACGCCCAACCTGATTTATCCCTCATTTATCCGACGGGGATGCATCAGGAGCTGACAGTATGTATGAACAAAACTGTTATCTGTGTGTGATGGAGTCTTCATCCAAGACACATCTCAGGGAAAGATCTTAGTGCCACTCCCTGGCCATGCATAAAGCAAAAAGCTCATTTCCTTTTGTGAGAGCTTTTGATGTTGCACACACACCTCTGAAAGTAATCAATGTCACCGTGTTTAATTTGTGTGTTTAAATTTGATTAGAAATGTAATGAAAGATTGGGATAATATTACAACCTATTAACATATTTAACTATAAAATTCCCTATCACGGCATTGCATATGCTTTTTCTTATTTGTTAGTCACTCTGATAGAAACAACCTAGGAATCATGTTTGGTCTGAACTGACTGTAGACTATAGAGTAAATGAGATGGAAAATTAAGAATAGGGGGAGGTCGAATAAAATACATGAGTCTCTGTGTGTCCCTGAGTTCATGTGAGGTGTTAGATGGTGCAGTGTGGGGGTGGGTCTCAAGAGGTTTTATGGGGTTGCACATTGCCTGATTGTGAGGGACAGAGATGTTACAGATACTCCCTGTCAGCGTTTAGCAAATATAGAAGCAGGAAGAGGGCAGATGCAAAGGTATTGATTTGGTCAGCTTCTTGACCATAGATACACACCAGAACGTGAACCACCAATGACTCTGTAACTGTAGCATTCTCAAGCCTAGCATAACGGCTGTACACACCAGTTTAAGCCCAACTGTACCTCTCTAACAGTTCTATGTTGTACACTGAATAAAGAGACTTTGGGTCAATTACATGTTGTTTCAGTTCTATTAAGTTTATTTGAAAAACCCCAATATAAAATGTTTTTTTTTAATTATGCTGTTTGTGTTAATTATATTTTCTGCATTGTACTCCATATCAAAGGCCTACAATATGTTAATCCCTCATCTCTCTCACAGTGAGGAGCTTGCATATTTTGCCTTTTATGTTGCATCAATATGCTTTAACTGTAGTGTAGTTGTTGTTTTCTTATCACTTTCCTCGTTCCTGCCTTTGATCTTCTTCTTGACTTTCTTAGTCATATCATGTTTAGAGACATTGTCTCCACGACCACACAAATTCAAAAATACAATACAACAGATAGAGTCTATCCTAAGAAAGCTATTACAGGGAATGTGCGCTTTAAATCAATAAAGATTGACTTAAATGTCTTCAGAACACACGTCGTTCACCGGTCAAGAGTTATTTCGTATAGCTCTCTTTTCACTGAAAGGAGGATAATTGAGTTACCATATGTTTGTTTATCAATCCATTTCTCTTCCCACCTGTTCATCTGTCTCTCTTACTTTTCTCCTGCCATATGCCTGAAACCTTGAACACCTTGCCTTTCCAGGATCGTAAGCTGTCCAAAGCGGAACGTCAGAGGTTTAAAGAGGAGGCAGAGATGCTAAAAGGTCTTCAGCATCCAAACATTGTGCGCTTCTATGACTTTTGGGAATCTCCTGTTAAGGGGAAGAAGTGCATTGTTTTAGTCACCGAACTGATGACATCTGGAACACTAAAAACGTGAGTCACATAAAACAAAGACATGCAACAGCTGATGCTATCACACCTGGGGAAGTAACTTAGTTGGTATACATTAAAGTAAAGCATTGAAATCTTGGTTAAGATTTGAGTTGCTTGCAATGGGACACCGAGTAATGTACAGTAGATCTGCCCTGATGACAACTTGCCCAATAATATGACATGCTCCTGAAAATGTAGCAGATTTTGTGATATTGAGATTGGTGAAGAGTCAGACACAATGATCTCTAACCCGGTTTCTGTTAATATGTAGGTATCTGAAGCGATTCAAGGTGATGAAACCAAAAGTCTTACGAAGCTGGTGCAGACAGATCCTAAAAGGTCTTCACTTCCTCCATACGAGGACCCCTCCCATTATACATCGAGACCTGAAGTGTGACAATATCTTCATCACTGGTCCTACAGGCTCAGTCAAGATCGGAGATCTTGGCCTGGCCACACTAAAGAGAGCTTCTTTTGCCAAAAGTGTAATAGGTAATGATGAGATTTAACAGATTAGGCTATATTGAATACAACATTTAAACAGCAAGTTTAGATGATGTAGATTGTAGCTTGTTATGGATAATTTTAAATTAAATTAAATAAAAATGTTCTTCCTCTTTTAGGTACTCCAGAGTTTATGGCCCCTGAGATGTACGAGGAGCACTATGATGAAGCCGTAGATGTGTATGCATTTGGGATGTGTATGCTAGAAATGGCCACATCTGAGTATCCATACTCAGAGTGCCAAAATGCAGCACAAATCTATCGCAAAGTCACTAGTGTAAGTTTGAGCAAACTGCTGCTCACCGACCCAACATTTATATTTTCAGAATGGAATATTATTTAAGTTAAAATGCTGTAGAGGGACTTATTCATGAAAATGTTCATAAATACATTGATACATTTTCACATTCAGTTCAATGGCATAATGTACGCACAACTGATTTTACTTACAATTTATGTAGATAATAATTCAGTGGTATAATGTCATGTTCTGTAATTGCTGTCAGGTTTAAAGGAAAATGTTTCCTTTGAAACTGCTGTAAAATTTCCTTTCACTCTCTAAGATTTTTTAATGAAACAACAATGTGTTTGTGTGTATGTTGGGTTCCTTATTAATTTTCTGCACAGGGTGTGAAGCCAGCCAGTTTCATTAAGGTGGCCGTGCCTGAAATAAAAGAAATCATTGGAGAGTGTATCTGCCATCGCTGGGAGGAAAGGTGAGTCCATCAGCCGAACAGTCTCCTGTCACATAACCATAAAGATCAAAAGGCCTCTGCTCCTGTCAGATGTGGCACTTGTTGCATGATCAGACAACCTATTCTTGGATAGCTGTGACTTTATTTAACTGATACGCTTTACAGTAATTTGCCTTTGCAGTAATTTGAACCCTGCTAACGACATTGATTCTCCCCTGGTTATTAAATATGTCTGATTGTAAATTGCCTGCATGGATCGTCAATCAGTTAAACAGCTCATACCATTTACTACAGCAACATCGTAGAATTGTTGATAGTCCTTCAAGATGTCAGACTTTTTTTTCCAGCTCTTTTCAAAACAAATCACATCTTTCTCTCCTAAAAGGTACTCCATAAAGGACTTACTAAACCATGCATTCTTTGCGGAGGACACAGGTGTGAGAGTAGAGCTGGCTGAAGAGGATGACGGCAAGAAGTCTTCCATTGCTCTGAGGCTTTGGGTTGAAGACCAGAAAAAACTTAAGGGAAAGTATAAAGACAGTGGTGCTATCGAGTTCACCTTTGACCTGGAGACAGAAGTCCCGGAAACAGTTGCCCAGGAAATGGTAAACAGATTTTTAGAAATGCAAAACTTTTAAACGCATGCATAACATGCTTGTGGTTTGGAATACATATTCAGAATGTCAAGAAGTAAAATTCATTACTTCAGAGTTGTTCAATGATGTTTTCTGGCAGGTGGATTCTGGCTTCTTTTTAGAGACTGATGTGAAGATTGTGGGTAAGTCTATCCGTGACCGTGTGTCTCTAATAAAGTGGAGACGGCAGCGGATTGTCTTAGGCCGTAATGGAAAAACAGAAGAGAGCATCACCAAGACTGAGGCACAGAATGTCCTTCAGGTGCCCTCCACAGGGCCACCATTGGGTGGACCACCCAGTCTTCCATCCGAAACTGAGGAACTACAGACTGAAGCAGTCAGCCTGGTCTGCAGTGCCCCGACTAGTGCGACTACAGCTACACGTGAGAGACAACTAGATATCCACACAAAAGATGATACGTTTTTTTTTCCCAATGACTTTAAATTCTTAATCATGTAAATGGATCTATTAGCAATATCCACATAACCAATAAAATGTAATGTAGAGTATTTCACTTGATTAGTTAGTTATTTAGTTTAATAATTTATTTTGTATAACTTACATAATGCAGATATGCCAAAATTGTACTTGCTTCAATAACTTGTGTATGCACTTTGTGTTGTTTGCAGACAGCAGTTCAGGCTCAACAATGATAACAGGCCATTCAGGCAACCAAGACAGCACCTCTCAGCAGTCCCTTTCGGAGTCCATTTCCACTGGCCAAATGGTTTTAAGCCCTCCAGCACAGCTTCTGGCTCAATTGCCACAGTGTACCCAACAGCCATCTACTGCACACCTGACTCTGGGGACTCAACAACAACCTTCTCTACAAATGCATCAAGGTGTCCCACAACAAACCATAGGCCAGTTATTCCACGGGGCCCAGCAACAACCTAGTCCTCAGCAAACACAGGGAGCCCAACAACAGCCTAGTGGTCCCCTGCACCAGGTTACACAAGCACAGGCCCATGGTTTGGTGCCTCAAGCACCCCAGCAACAACCCACCATTCAGCTGCACCAGCAATATCAGCAGTCTGCTCATCAGCTACATCAAGGGGCTTTTCAGCAGTCTTCGGTACACATGCATCAGAGCTCTTACCAGCCTTCACCTGTAAGTTTATACTTAAATTTGCCTCATCATTGCAGTTGAGCTTTACTTTGTAGGAAAAACTCTAAAGCCACCGTCTTAATTCCCATTCATTTCTTCCCTTGGCACTATGTTTTTTAATGACTGTCTGAATAAAAAAAAAAATTGTCTTTTTCTCAAACTGTGACCGAATGAGCAGCGACATGGCAGTATTCCTGGTGAATTCCGAAGACCTTTGCTAGAATCTGATAACTTGGCGGGGACCAGACGTTGCAGCACTTCATTCCTTGACACATTACAGAGGAGAACTGACCTACAGGATTTGTTAGAGCAGCTGCATCATCAGACTTATAGCTGTCCCAAACCTGAAGCAAGTTCTAGGGATGAAATAAATCAGTCGCTGTCTACAAGTGACTTTACAGTGTCTTCATCAGTCATAAATTATGACCAGGCACCAAATAATGTTTCTAAAGACACCTCTGAATATAGTTCACAGCAGGTAAAAATGAATTCGCAGTCCCAGACAACGTCATTCAGTCGGAGGAACTCTGATATCCACCCACATTACTGCCAGGCTTGTAGGGCACTATTGCTGGCTGTAAGGTCAGGGGGTCGAGGGTCTCTCGGTCATGCCTCTTCACCCTCTTCCTCCCATATCCACCAAAATATGCCATATGTTTCCTCATTAAAACCATCATTCTCACCTGATTTGGCTCATTCAGACTCCAGCTCACCAATTTATATGACCCCACAGTCTCCATATATATCCACACTGCCTGCAAAGCAAGTTTCTGTTCTTGAGAACATATCAAGTTCAATACCAGTTAAAATCACCCCACCCTCTCCAGTCCATAAATGCCGTTCTCCTGCACAGATTCCTGCGACAACTCATGTGCCTAACATGTCACCACTAAACCATAGCATTGCCTTTCCCCCTGTCTATATATCTATTCCCTCACCAGTTCACATGTCTCCCAGACATATGTCTTTATCTTCACCAGTTAATTCAACTTCCCCACTCAAGTCATCATCTCCAGTTTCACCTATCTCCTTGAGCGGGCCACATTCTCATAGTTTGGGAGACAGCTCAGATTTGTCTCACCTCGATCGCTGTCTACATCATATCATCAATCGGCGTACCAGTTCCCCTGTCTTGACTGACAGAGTACCTCCTCGAGATGGCCACAGTGATACTTGTGTTAACAAGTTCCATGTACCTCAATTCCAAAGCGTAAGCTCTTTGTGTGTACCCCTATCACATCTGGAACAAGGGACTTTTTCTGTGCAGGACAGTGAAGTTGGACCAGGTCTTGTGGTAGGTTAAAAATAAAATGTACTAGCTATGATCCCGGCAGAGAAATCTAGAAACAAGAGAATCGCTTTTGCCTCACCCATACTTTCCAAGCTTCTTCACCTTCTTTGAAAATGTTGCTTCCAGAATATGTTGCATTGCTCATAAATCCCTCCTAGTTTTATGCTCACTTGTATGTAAATTTCATACTTCGTACTTTGTTTCTGAAAATAAACTGAGTCAATTTTCTCTAATCACTGCTATTTCCAAAAGAATAAGAAATGAGACCATCTTCAAGGAACTATTATGTCCTTTTGAAGGGCACAGTCTCTTGAAAGACTGCTAGAAGATGGCACAGCAAGCTGACTGAACTATAAATGACTGCTACTGCAACACTGCAAATTATCCCTGTACGTGGTCCCTTTTAAAGCAACATCCCCCGTGTGTAGAGTTGATGTCACACATTTCCCCTTTTGTTCCCTGTCAGTAGCTGCTAATTTACCTGTCACATCAAACTGTATGCTGGAGTTACTGTCCTGCAAATATCTTGAAGAACTGCCATTGGCTGTTAAATCCCTAATTGCAAATGTTCCTATATTAATATTTGTTTTTGTGCATGTGTTTTTCAGCCTTCCACACAATTGGTTTCATCTAAGACCGTCTCTGCTCCAGCTACTCCTGTACCACATGCTCGTCCACAGAGCATCCATGCCTCTGCCCTCGTAGCACAGGAGGTAAGGCTGCTATTGGTTCGTCTTCCCTTAAATGAGGATGGATGCATGCCTGTGTGCTAGCAAAGTGATAGTTTGCTAGATTAATTTAGAATTTTGTTCTTCCTTGTGTTTGTATTTCTCTCAGTTTCATCTTTATTTCCATCCTGAAGCTTTCCCGCCTCAGGTAGACACAATCTGTATAAACATCCTCACAGTCACAGGATTTTGGTTTCAGTCATGCCATAAATGTAGCAGATTATTAAAAGTCTACTAAACAATTAATAAATTCAGTTTTACCACTGTTTTAGTTGGTAAACTAAATCCCTGGGGTTGCTCAACAATGAATAAATTCAGTTTTTACCACCGATTTAGTTGGAGATAAAGATATCTGCCAGCGTTATCTGTGGGAACTGTTGAGTAAGTGTTCCTCGAAATTAATTTCACTTGTTATGCTAGGAGACAATCTGAGACGATTGCTATGTTTTTAATGCATTGTGTTGTATCTGTCACTATAATCAGGTGAGATAAACCCATTGAAATTATATAATTAAAGAATTACATGATGGCTGAATTCATTTAGGCGTTCAATTCTCATATGTTTTAGCATTTAGCATTCTTTATTTCTTTTTTCTCTTTGTCTTTTCCAGACTTTATCATCTCTTCAGCCCCTAGTGCTGCCATCTTCAGATGCTCAGTTCATTCCACAGCATCTATTACAGTCAGCATCTTCAATGCTCAGCACCGCTACCCTTCCTCCACAACCACAGCTAAATGTTCAGACACCCCTTTTCCAGCCTCTACAAATCGCCACACAGGTCAGTTAATGAAACCTTAAACCAGGCCTATGTGTGCAACACCTTTACTCGGATATCGCAACAAGTACATTCTGTAGCAAGGGTGAAATTTCTAGATGGTTAAACAAAGTCAAGGTATTTTCTTAATTCTACATGCAAATATGTAGCTTTATAGTTTACCTCTGGCTGTTTACGCTTTATCTTGCTCTTTATTCTTTAGTTTCCTTCGGCATATCCTCTTTTGCCAGAAGGGGGCACACCTGCAGGGACAGAGCCAATACCTTTCTCCTCAGTCTCTTACTCTTCTACCTACCCCACAAATGCTCATCCTGTCTCCTCTCCCTACTACTCATTAAGCCCTATCAGTGCTCCTCCTCCCACACTATCTATGCAGAATGTATCCTGCATGCTAGGAGCAGGCACACCTGTCTCCACCCCTCTGAATGTTCCTACCCCTATACCTCTCCTGGCTATGGCCCTGTCCCCACACATGCTTCCTCCTGAGCAACATCTGCAGCAAATGTACTACCCAGTTCCACCACCAGAAGGTGCCATTTTGCAACCTCTACCCCAGCCAACACAACCCTCCCTTCCCCTCCCTCAGCAAGACCCATCTATTTCTGAACCTTTTACAGAGGTAAATGCTGTGGTTTCTTTCCTGCTTTGAGCAAGGATTGATTTATATATTGGGAATGCAAATCAAAATACTTTCTTTGATCACATAATTGTTGAAGCTCAGTAATTACTTTGGGAGGGACAGCAGAATGGCAGTACATTAATCGGAATTGGTACCTTGTCATAGCAGTAATTTCTGGATAATTAATGCTATTCAGTGAGCCTTACAATTGAGGGGTCTAATCTGTTTTCAACTGGAGTACCCTCGCCATGAGGAATTGCAGATCCTGACCCTATCTCATAACATTGTGTCGCAGATCCAGTCTCCTCCACAAGACAGGCAGTCAGAGACAAAGTTTCCCACTGTCCAAGCCATACCTGAGACCGTGGAGCCTCCTCTGCAGCCTTCTGGCATACACACAGGATATGCTGTTCCTGAGAGTGCTGGCATGCCTAGTACAACTCAGCAAACAGCAGACACTGCTTCCATGCCAATTCCTCCTGGGCTAGAGCCCAGCCCATTTCAACCTAACACAGAGGTAACATTAAGCATGAACAACATCCTTTATCTAACTATTATATGTATTCATCAAACAAAGTCCCAAATAAATAATTTAAATAATTATGTTTCCTTACAGGCACCTGTATCTATTCCACTCCACAGTTTTGTATGTGACAGGTAGGAATAAGTTGTTTTTCTCTGAAAACAATGAGAATTGCATACCTAAATGTCAGCCATTATGTCATTCTTTAATTATATAATTTACAATGTGAATATCTGGACTGTTTATAGTGGCAGATACAATACACCAAAACAGGAGCAATCATCTCAAATAGTCTCCTGGAATGCTTTTTTAAACTTCAGGTTATTCTGTTTTGTTTGACTAGCCTAAACCAAGATGCATCTGGTAAAGAAATAAGTGACAGCTTTGAAGGACCCACTGGTGGAGGAAAGGGTGATGGCAAACCCAGAAAGCACCACCGCAAATCCGCTCGAACGCGCTCACGCCAGGAAAAAATTAACAAGCCAAAGCTAAGCATGCTAAATGTAAGGATTAAACATGTCTTCTTTTTTAAATATAATTTTTTGTGTGTGTGTGATTGCCTTCTAAAACGCCCTTATACATTCAGGTTAGTAATACAGGTGACAAGATGGTGGAATGCCAGCTGGAGACACACAATCATAAAATGGTGACTTTCAAATTTGACCTAGACGGAGATGCACCTGAAGAAATAGCCACTTATATGGTAAGATTAATGTTCTGCGTGGAAATTCAGAGTATTACGAAACAATATTGTCATGCTAAAGATTTAAAATTTAGCTTAAAATGTCAATTTGTATAGTCTAACATCAGATTGTCTTGTGCATAAAGCTGTTTTATTTGATTCTATTACCTGTTCACATAGAATTCCTTTTCTGTGCAACCTTGCACTGTTGCACTTGCACATTTTTGTTTCTCTTATTTGTGTACCAGGTGGAAAATGGCTTTATTCTACCAATAGAAAAGGAGATTTTTATAGATCAACTTAAAGACATTGTCGACAAGGCAGAAGACATTCTAAGCGAGGACATGGATGGAGAGAAGATATCAGATTTTGGGAAAAATCATTTGCAAGGACCAACTCCTGGAGATGAAGGGGGAGAGGTACTACATGGAACATGGAGTCGAGTCATTTAAAAAATTGAACATCTTAAAAATAGAATTGAATTCACTAATATCACTAAATTGAATTATACTTACAGTCTCCTTCTATTATTTTCCAGGGAATAAATGGACAGCAACCTGGGGCTCCCCAGCCAGTGTATCAGCAAAATGGTAAACTTTCTTCCTCCTATAATTGGCGAATTTAAAATTCATGCTCGCCAAATGTTTGCTAAAGTATGAATGTATTAATGATCTTTTCCTTTGCTCAGTTCTGCACACGGGTAAGAGGTGGTTCATCATCTGCCCTGTGGAAGAGGCTCCTGGTGCCAGTCGAGACGCATCCTCTGATGGAGGTCCATCTACACAATCTCCATCCACAACAACAATAACTGATGGGACAGCCACTTATCAGCCTGGTGAGAGTGCTTCAGCCCATCCTCCTGAACCCAGCACAGGATCTGCTTCAGCATCCATGGGTAATGTCTGCCTATGACATGACTTAGTGTAACTGATACAGATACAAGGAAATATTGGAAGGAGGAATGAACTGCCAGATATGGGGCTGATTATTGCAACAACAAAAAAACTAAGATTAATTGATTCAATGATCTTAAAGGGATAGTTCACTTTGAAATACATTTTTGGTATGTTTTAGCTTACCTCAAGGGCATCCAAGATGAAGGTGTCTTTTTTTTCCGCAGTAGTTTCAATTTTGATATTTACACTAGATGTCGCCTTGTCTACGGCAGTTCATTGGAACGAATGTCTTTAATGGCCGGTTCAGATTACACGTTTTTAGCCCGATTTTGCCACGATCCGTTTGACTTAGAGTGTCGTGGGAATTCTTATACGACAACGGGCGTCGGGACGCAAGATTCGATCGTTTCATCTCGTATAGTGTGTCATAGCGGGCGACAGCCTACGTTGCGTCTGCGATGCTTCACGACACCACGACAAAAAGACTAGCATGTTTAATTTTTTTTCGGTCCTCCACGACGGGTTCTAGCACGTGTGACATTGACCAATAGGAGCACAGACGCATTTCCATACACAGCTTTCAAAAATGCCGAAACGAAATAGAGACGATGGTGTTGCTAAGTGGAATTATGAAATGGAGGAAAGGTTCGTGGAGCTGTGGCAACAGTACTCCTGCCTGTATGATGTTTCATCGAGAGAGTACCATGACAGAATTAAAAAAGAAAAATGCTGGCGAAAAATAGCAGAAGTACTTCAGCAACCCGGTGAGTAACTGACTGGAATTAGCATTAAGCTAACTAATCATTCATTAAATTGTACTTCGCTAGGGATGGGTACCGAAACCCGGTATTAAACGGGCCCCGGTGCTGAATTTTGAAAGACCGCTGGATCGTTAAGCTCGGACGTTATCGGTTCTGCTGTCGGTACTGGAGAAATTATGAAAGTACACGTGCTATTTATTATTGCTATTAAGAAATTATTATCTTGCGAATTTAATCTCGCCAGCTACTTCTATATATAATAATATTGAACCATTTGTCTGTGATGCATTTTTGCTAAAGAGAGAGTGTGTGTGTGTGTGAGAGAGAGAGCGATCTTTAACGCAAAGCCACGGCGCGCGCAACACAACAGCCCTGCTTAATGAGTGACGATGAGGACAGAACATTCAAAAGGTTACACTTTAGATCTTTGATATTAAACTAATTTTATTTTAGATTTAGATTTTGGCTTCCAATGATTATAAAAAAGAAGATATTTGAGGTGTAACCATTAAAAACTAAAGCCACATTCTCTCCAGCGCAACTTCCTTCCCTTCACAGAGCGATGCGCTGTCATTTCTCCCTAAAACCCAAAAGTAACGTCAGAATCTGCACGATCGGTGATTGTTGTAAAATGTAGTCTATACTGTTGCTAAACTGCGGGACGCGTTTGATAATAAAAGGCTATTAAAAGTACCAAAATTGACGCAAAAGACGCTGTTCCAAAATGCGGTGCACGCTCTGAAACACACCGCAACGAGACAAGCAACGTATATTTTGGGCTTCGTGTGCGCATCTAAATGATCAAATACACAAATATGTCAAAATGGCCGTCTTGGAGATTCACTTAAACAGTTTATTCACTTAAATACAGTTTATGTATTAAATCGGCGTAAATAGTTGGGAGAAAATATGAGGCTTAATAATGATTAGATCTGCATTTGGTCTTAAAGAGGCAGCAGTCTAATAAACCTGCTGACGATTGCTCCATTAATGTGAATCAAACAACAAAAGGCAAAGAGAAAATCAGTCACAGCTCTTGAATTATATAAGCTTTAATCTATCTATGATAAACTGTGCAGTGTTATTTTACATCTGACTTTATTAGATGTCTTTTTAACCCATATTACTCCTGAACAGAAATGTCAGTGGACATTACTGAAATTAAAGCACTGGGTATATCATTTGTATATTTGTTTTATTGTATACTTTTTTGTTTGACCATGTGTTTGTACTTTGTTTTTGGCGTCCTGTCTGTCTATATAAAACACAAAAGCCAGCACCCTTCTGCAAAACATACATGTTTTATTTGTTTTGTTAAAGCATTGCTTTTTCTTTTGCTATAGATATTTATTTTACATTTCAAAATATAAAGCAATATTAATTATGTCCTAAATAATTTTTTCCCCTTTTTTTAATATAACAAAAAGAACCGATAAGAATACCGTTAAAGTACCGGATCGATAAGGAGTATCGGTAAGAGTAGTAATACCGTTAAAACCTTAACGATACCCATCCCTATACTTCGCTATAGAGAAACTTGTTTGTGTGATTGTGATTATGTATGTGTGTTACGAGTGAGAATGCGTGAGTGTGTGTGAATGAGTGAGAGAGTGTGTGTGAATGAGCGAGCGAGCGAGAGTGTGAGTGAAACATATTTTACCTCAAGTTCTCTTTGAAGGATTGACAGTACATACTGTCCTCTTCGTGCAATCCAAGAACGTGTCCATTGTCGGGTTTTCTTTCTTTTTTTATCTTTTTCTGAACACAAGACAGCCAATAGGAAAATCGCCGCTTCATCCATTGTTTGTTTACGTTCGTTTCCGGAAGTCAGGCGCTACTAGTTTCGCCTTCACGCGCGTCTTCAAAAACGACACGCGATGACTGGTCTGGAAGAAACGTGTAGTCTGACATGGTTCTTGTCCACGACACGACACGATTTTAGGAGTCAAAATCGTGTAATCTGACACAGTGACTATCGCATAAGATTAAAAAAACGTGTAATCTGAACCGGCCATAAGGCGACATCTAGTGTATATATCTATGCACCAGTCTGCGTACACGTCAGATCAGATCATTTGGACGTGGCTGTGTATAAGCGGTAAAAACGATATAAATACTGTTCGTTTTCTCACACAAACCACTCGTTTCGTGACTTAGGCCATCAATGTGTACTTACGATCGGGAATTGTTTAATTTGGACGACGGGGAATTGTTTTAATTTGGACTCTGTGCATGCTCTTTGAGATAATGACCATAGACCTGCATTATATGACTGACAGACAAGAACGGTTTGACCTAAAAATATCAAAATTGAAACTACTGCGGAAAAAAAGACACCTACATCTTGGATGCCCTTGAGGTAAGCTAAAACATACCAAAAATTAATTTCAAAGTGAACTATCCCTTTAATGCATTACAATATCATAATCAGACTGGGATTGAGCAAGAGAGACCCAGCTTGTTCATGAGAGAGTGTGAAACTGTGGAATCAGTTTCATTCTCTGTTATGTGGTTTGCTTGAAAACTCATAAAAGTGTCTCTAATCATGCTGTGAAATGCTGCTTTCAGAGTTTGTGCTTATAGACAAATAATAGGTTTTAAAAAGTCTCTGCAATATTGTGATTGGTGAGAATCATTAGTGTGTCGTCACAGCCCTACTCCTAACAAAAAGAGTTAAATAGATGTCTGTTAATTTTTTTTAGGATATGTTTTGTCTTTCATTCCACAGATTCAGAAGCCTGTGCCACAGCGCCTCCATCAGGAGGAAGTGATCCCTATGGGGTTTGGAGCCCCCTCTCTTTGACCACTACTGATCCTTTTGCTCTGGCTGCTCTTTCCCAAGCCCCCCCTGCTCCGCAAGCCGCTGTAATGCCAGCTCGGTCTGCTTCCCATTCAGAGGAAATGCCAAATTTAGGCTCCGCCCAGGTCAATGTGCAGCAATCCCAGCCATGCATGGATCCTCAAAGTTCTGTTTTTGTGGATGAAAGTGGCAGATTAGGCTCTGTCTCCCCTAAGCACACTGCTCAGCAGATGGCTGAAATTGCATGTGCTGTTTCCATGGTGGAGGACGTGCCCTGCTGTCCCTTGGTCATGCCGCTGTCCCTAGAAGTGAGCAGTGGGGCTCAGAGATCATCCTCTGTGATGCCACCACAATCACAAGACACTACGTCTGCTCGCGAACATCTCCACTCCATTACATCTAGTCGAGTGGAACGTGCCCAGCAGCCTGTGGTGTTGCAGCAGCCTGTGTCCACTGTGAGTGGAACTAAGGCACCTTCCCTGCCCCAAAGCCCTGCTCCTTCCCAGCACCACTTTGTTCCTAGTGAATCAGATGGAGAGCGTGGCAGAGGAGGGTTTGTAGACAGCACTATCAAGACACTGGATGAGAAACTGAGGAATTTACTGTATCAAGAGTACGCTCCCATGTACCCATCGGGAAGTGCTGCTGAAACTCCAGGATCTGGCACAGAGTATATCCAATCCCCATCAGGACCAGAGTGTGCGTTGGGAGGGTCAGGAACCAGCACACCTAGTCTTATGGGAGAGGGACGATTCAGAGCAGGAGAGCAGTTGGTAAGTTTAAGCTCCATCTGCCATTTTTATGGGGTTTTTTATAGACAGTCCCAGGATTTTTTTATAAAATATGGTTATTAGGTATGGGGCATGGGTAAGTATTTAAAGTTTTGTATGATCTTAACTATGGCTATTACCAATAGCTATTCCCTAATTTTCAGCATGTCTTACTTTTTTTTTTTTTTTGAGGGTATTTAGAAGTTAGGATTGTGTTTGATGGATCACCACCTAAAAACATTAACTTTTTGCCTTTTAGCCACAGATCCCAGAGCGTGTGGACAGTTTAAGTGCTCTCAGTGACTCTGCCGTTGGAGGTTAGATGATATTTTCTTTCTTATCTTCTTTTTTTATCAAGAGAATCGTTCTTCATGAAAAATTTATCATTTACAAACAATAAGAACATAAAGCCATCTTTATCCACAGTTACTGTGTCAAGGAGACACGTCATGCCACACTCTGCCTCTTGCTCTGGATCTAGAAGTCGATATAAGGTACATTATGTACAGCTGATTTCTGCAGAAAAATATAGGTTCAAAGATTGTTTATTTCCAGTTTAATAATCTAGGTGCCCACATCGAGTTAGTCCATTTTCCCCCAAATATTTATTCCCCCTCATTTTATGATGAGATAAAGGTTGTAAATATGAAATATTTTGTCATATTGTCACATCAGTATATTGTCTTCTTATTTTGTTTGATTACTCTGGATTAGATGATGCCTAGCTCCACTGACATCCTGTCAGGTCAAGGTCGAAAGCAGCGCAGCTTGAGCAGCACAGCATCTCCAGCGCACCCTGGTGGATTTATAGGAGAATGTGCAGTGTACGAAGAGCCGACTGTTTCTGCCACCACTGTCGGCAGGTTCTCAGTTGTCAGCACAGAAGATGAGGTCACGCGCAGAAAGCTCAGCAGCAGATATTCTGCCCCACCTGACTTTTATCTAGACGCCCCACCTCCCCTGACCAAACGAGGCTCTCTGCCAAGGGCACAGACCTCAGTATCAGCGGATGTCACTGTTCACACTCGCTTCATGTCCTCTGACTCTGGGGCAGAGAGCAGCCCTGCCAAAATGGCACCTACAACCCCATCCCGCCATGGGAGGTCTGAAAGGAGAGGAAGTGACCTCATGAAAAGGGCGGTGGCTTTTCTAAAGCGCTCCGGCCGCAGCAGTAGTGTGCAAAGCTCTGATTCGCCAAGCAGAAAGGGAGGGGTGTATGGATCCTATGTCAGCAGTGACAATGACTCCGAGATGGAGGATTCCGATATAAAGAGGGAGCTTCAAAGACTAAGAGAAAAGTGAGTTTATCAAGTGTCTATGTGTATTTATGATGGAAAGAAAGTAATCAGAGCAAAAATAAAAATTCTTACTCACCATTGCTTGCTTCATCTTTGTACAGGCACATGAAAGAGATAACCGAATTGGAGGCCAATCACAGAGAAGAGGTTGAGCTTCTCTATATGAGATTAGGGAAACCACCCCCTCCAGGTCTTTACATCCCACCCACAGCACCCCCTGCTGGACGCAAGCGCAGGACCAGCAGGCACAAACTAAAAGCTGGCAAACTGCTCAGTCCTCTAGTACAACAGCTGAGAAATGTTGCCTCTAAAACTAGCGACTCCAGCAAACCTAATGATTTAACAAAATCAGGTTAGTTGGAGTGTTCATAAATCTCCATACATAATAAAGACATTAATAAAGTACCTTAACATTTGGATTCTACCCAAGAGCATTATAACATGTCATTTTCTCTTTCAGCTGAAGCTGCCCTGAGCTTGAATGGGTCTCCTGCCAGGGCTTCCAACTTGTCAGATGGCAGGGCTAATTCTGGGACCGGGACTCTGCCTTGTTCTGTGTCTGAGCCGGTTCAGACCCAACAGCCCTGCTCTCTCAAAGGATCTCTCTCCTCCGACAACATCTACTCTGGTCTACAGGGAGAAGGACATGGGCCGCGCAGCCAGCCTGGCCAAGGTGACTTTAACTCTGATTTCCCAGAAGTCTGGCTTTGTAGCAAATCTTGAATGATTGATTGATTTTAGAAGATTATCTAGATTATCATTAGCTTTCCTGTAGCTCAGTGGTAAGAGCATTGCGATAACAACACAAGGTTGTGGGTTCGATCCCAGGGGATTGCACATACCTATGTATAAATGTATAGGACAATGCAATGTAAGTCACTTTGGATAAAAGCGTCTGCCAAATGCATAAATGTAAATGTAAATCTAGTCAATATAATTTGATCACCCACCTGCATAGAAAGAAAAATATCAGGTGAAATTGGCATTAAATTAATAATAATAATTTGTTGCATTTATATTGCGCTTTTCTGGGTACTCAAAGCGCTTTACATAGAAGGAGGGAATCTCCTCAACCATCACCAATGTACAGCATCCACCTGGATGATGCGACGGCGGCCATATTGCACCACACACCAGCTTATTGGTGGAGAGGAGACAAAGTAATAGAGCCAATCAGTATATGGGGATTATTAGGAAGCCATGATGGACAGAGGCCAATGGGCAAATTTGGCATGGATGCCAGGGTTACAGGGTTAATGACCACAGAGAGTCAGGACCTCGGTTTAACTTCTCATCTGAAGGACTGTGCTTTTTGGCAGTATAGCGTCCTCATCACTATACTGGGGCGTTAGGACCCACACAAACCACAGGGTGAGGGTGAGCGCCCCCTGCTGGCCTCACTAACACCTCTTCCAGCAGCAACCTAGTTTTCCCAGGAGGTCTCCCATTCAGATACTGACCTGGCTCAACCCTGCTTAGCTTCAGTGGGCAACAAGTCTTGGGCTACAGGGTGATATGGCTGCTGGTGATTACATTGATAACATTATGAAATTTTAGACATGCATATGTAAAATTTTCTATGAAATCCTTTTTCTTTAAGTGGTTTGTAGAATCCTCAAGGCGAAAATTGAAGTCAAGTAAATTCAATGGGGCTTTTACATGGATGCTTTGACATTAACAAGTGGAATTACAGCCAGATTTATAAATCCATTAAAATAATGGGGTTTTTTCTTACTCTTTCTCTCACCTCTGCACTTCTGTCCGCAGGCTGGCCTCCTTCTCCCCAGGCGTCTGCACAGGTCACCTATAAATCCAGCAGTAAACCACGCGCTAGATTCCTCAGTGGGCCTGTTTCTCTGTCCATCTGTTTGTATCTCTCCTTTCCACCATTTTCCATGTCATATCTTGGGAGCCCCTGCTATCTTTCTCCCACTCTATTCTTCTCTTCTATTAATTATTTATCAGTATTCATGCTTCATCTTTAATTATTCTGTTTTTCCATCCTGTGTTTTTTCTTTCCTGATTTTTTCTATCCTCTGTTTATCCCAACACAATTCTGTTTTTATTCAATTGTCTGTTTTATATGCTTCTAGATACTTTAACTAGTTGCGCAGCTTGACAGTATTAATCTCACTTTAATTTAACTTTTGCAAGCCTAAAACCAACACTGTGACTTTAAACCTTGTTCACAATGTTATTTCCGTTCTATTTTCAGTGTTACTTTGATTTGTAATAGCTGACCCTTTTATTTCAGTTCTAACTTTTAAACAATAAATTATACATTCCACCTCTTTATATGTCTCTGTGTGCAGCGATTTTCTACAGAAAACTAATTTTAACTTTTCTTTTTGTAGGGTCAACCCTTAAACGCCTGTGTCTGGGTAAAGAACGTGGCAGCAGTAAGTATTGTCTTTTCTTAATTTCAACACTTAAAACTTTTAAAATACAATTTGCCTCAGCTTAAACCTTGACACTGTTACTCCAACTGTTATCTGGGATAAAAAATAAAATAAAAAGTCACTCTACGGACATATTACAACCACCATAATTGCATGGGCCTAAAACATATTTAATAAAAGTATATGAATGCAAATGCTTCTATTTAAGTTAAATTTATTAAGAGAGTTAATACAGCTCACAGTTTATAACACCTCAAATATCACATTCTCTGTGTTCTCAAAAGGGCAGATTGAGCTCTCTATCACCCCCTTGAGTACTTGTTACTACAGTTGTCAGCTATGTATAATTGGACACACATTTGCTATATGTTGGCCAAGCACACGAGCAGGTGTATTAATAATCTATTTATAGTTAAAAATAATTATTTAAAGGGTTAATTCACTCAAAAATGAAAATTCTGTCATTAAAGGGATAGTTCACTTTGAAATTAATTTTTGGTATGTTTTAGCTTACCTCAAGGGCATCCAAGATGTAGGTGTCTTTTTTTCCGCAGTAGTTCCGCAGTAGTTTTCACACACTAGATGTCGCCTTGTCTACGGCAGTTCATTGGTGTGTATATATCTATGCACCAGTCTGCGTACACGTCAGATCAGATCACTTGGACATGGCTGTGTATAAGTGGTAAAAACGATATAAATACTGTTCGTTTTCTCACACAAACCGCTCGTTTCGTGTCTTAGGCCATCAATGTGTACTTACGATGGGGAATTGTTTTAATTTGGACTCTGTGCATGCTCTTTGAGACAGTGACCATAGACCTGCATTATATGACTGACAGACAAGAACGGTTTGACCTAAAAATATCAAAATTGAAACTACTGCGGAAAAAAAGACACCTACATCTTGGATGCCCTTGAGGTAAGCTAAAACATACCAAAATTTAATTTCAAAGTGAACTATCCCTTTAATTTCTCACCCTCATGTTGTTCCGAGACTTTCGTTCATCTTCAGAACACAAATGAAGATATTTTTAATAACATCTCAGTGATTTCAGTTTTTAGAGACAAATATTTTCTGAAGAGACATGGTCACTTTATACACTGAACAGATTTAATTTAGGCTTTTATTCACATATAAACATTCAGCAAAGCACACATCATTTGTGGTAAACGGAAGCTCAAGCATGCTTGCTTGACGTGAGAGAACCAATGAGGTCCATTCTCTTGTTACGCATAATGTTTGAGCTTTCTCACGAACCAATGAGGTTTATTCTTGCACTTCAAGCTGGTTTGGTTGAGCTTCTGTTCGGTGATCAAGGTTTTTTATGTGAATAAAAGTCTAAATTCAATCTGTTCATCATATAAAGCGATCGTGTCTCATCAGAAAATTTGGAGTAAACCGCTCAATTCAAATGGATTATTTTTACGTTCTCTTTGTGAACTTTTTGAAGCATCAAAGTGTTAGTTACATAGCTGTCAATGGAGAGTACAGAACTGGCTCAGATTTTATTAAAAATATCTTAATTTGTCTTCTGAAGATGATGGAAAGTCTTAAGGGTTTTGGAACAACATGAGGGTGATTAAATGATACAGAATTTTTGGGTGAACTAACCATTTAATATAATTAAAGAAGGTATGTATTGCATTTCAGCTCTTTTTGTGCTATTCATACATCTCAAACCAACTTGTTTCATAGGATCTGGAGCAGCATCAGCTGCCTCTAATCAGTCCCCAATGCCTCCTGGATCAACTCCTCCTCCTCACCAGCCAATTGGTCTCGCCCAAGCACAGACTAATAACAGCAACAACAAGACAGATGATGCATTCACACAGCAGCTTCAGAGACTCATGGATAACTGGGCAGAAGGGTTAAGGCATCCTTCACGCTCACAATCCCTCAGTCTAAGACCACAGCAACTGACCCGATCCAGGATCTGGAGCGCAATAGAGGTGAGATTATTAAAATACTCCCTTACCAAATATTAAAGGGTATGAAAATGAACATTGTGATATTATTTACTCACCCTCGTGATGCCATAAAATTCTTCAAAAAAATCTATTATATGGATTCATACAGGTTTGCAATGACAAAAGGATGAGTAAATTGAATGATGACTGAAGTTTCACTATCTTTAAATTGTGATGATGATTTTATGCCTCTTCAATGCTCAGGTTAAAAAAGGTTGGTGCTAACTAAGAAAGATATTCTGTGATGTCTTGTCTTTAGGCTCCGGTTTCAACAGAAAGATTGAATGCTTCCCAGCTGCCTCTTTCATGGCCGCAGATTGATTTCCATGCCCCTGGGATGGCGACTGACACTACACAAGTACTCCAGCGCAGTTTTTTGGTGCCCGGTAGCTCTTACGGAAAGATGCTGGATGCCCAACACTTAGACATGGACTACTGGCCAACAATGACTGGCAATCTTAACCAAGAAGTCTTTGCTTTCCCTGCTATGCACTCTCCTTCTTGGACAGCACCTTCTTCCCCCAGCGAGGTTCCTAGTTCTAGAAATAGGACCATGTAGCTTTACCATCACTGTACCTATTCTTCTTACTCTGTCACCGAAAATACTTTAGTTTCTTTAGAGTGCTGGTTAGGCCTTTCGGTGTGCAATTCTATCTGTTGCAGTTGCTAGCATGTAGTCGTTTACAATGCGCATGTAGTAATCCCACTTGAACATGTAAATATTCAGGCCAACAATGTAGACATATGTGATGAATCAGTTATGTACATTGAGTATTATTGTATATATTCATATAGCCTATGTAGCATAACTGAATTTTAGCATAGGCATATGTACAGAACGTATATTTTTCATCAAAATTTGTTTAGTTTGCTTGTGTTTGTGCAGAATCAATTTCCTTAACACTTTGAGCTGTACACATATGTAAATGCTATAAGGTAATATGCTCTTAAATTTGGGTAGATGTGTATAGACACTGTTTATAATATCTTCTGTAAATATAAGCTCTATCTGCATATGTGCATAAACCTGACATGTGAATGAAGTTGAGGTTTAGGTTAATCAGTGGCTTGGGTTGTATTGTATCACATCACAGCTGGGTGAAAACACTGGAGCTTGGAGCGATGATCATGACATCACTGTGAATTTTTCACTACGTCCTGCAGCGATCACTAATTTCACAATGAACTGGTCAACAAAACACATTATCGTATGCTAGAAAAGTAACAACCACGAACTGCACTGAGAAACAAGAGAGAACTTTAACAGACTGTACATTTCAGGTGAACAAGCCTGCAAGAGTGCCTTGAACAGCAACTGCAGACTGTGCTGCGTACCAGCCAATGTACCCAGGGTAAAGGTGACTGCTATTAATCTTCTGTTACCAAGCATAACACCAACTAAATTAATGTTTTCCCCACCTGCAGTTTATGATGTCCTTTATGGATGTTTATAAAATGCATTTCAACACTACATGGTATAAATCAGTTAAGTTATTTTAATTTTTTTTTTTTTTTGAAGGTGTGTGCATTCATTATTATGAGGATATTGTTATTTTGTCATTTTCTACATTATCTGATACAGTAAAAAAGTACATTGGTTTCGAGGAAAACTGTTTTCAAAATTGTAATGCGGTCAAGTGATCTTTTGAATAGAAGAATCTAATTTTACAATGAATGAAATGATGAGCTAAATGATCTCCGCTGGCGCGGTCATCTGTGGTTACTGCACAATCTTATAGCACAATGCCATCTTTTAGATCTCAATGCTACTGTTTTTCCTTAATAATGCTAATATTTGACTGTCTAGACTAGAGTGTTTCGGAAGACACTGACTGATGCTTTGCAACATTTCAAATCTATACTTAAACTTACAAATGTTCTGTAGAAAGTCCCATGATGAAGTACTGAAACCTGGAAAAATCTGCTCATATACACTTTCTATACTTGTACAACAAATTATTAAAAAAGGGTTAATTTTTTTTAAATGGTGTTATACATTTGGAAGACTTGAGTGACATTAGGTCTCATCTTGCGCTAAGCAGAGGTGTAGGCAGGTCATTGTTTTTGTCATGGTAAATGGTGCTCTAATGTATCAGTCTTTAAAACTTTCCTCAAAGTAAACAACCGTAAAGCTAATATCGAGAGGCGCAGCAGTGTTTTGTTTGCTAGGTTAATCCCCAGGACAAAAAGAGAAGTGCCATGCACCGGGCATAGAAAAGTTGTATGCCTCCAATACTTTTGTATGCTTTCATTTGTTTTATAGAGTAGAAGGATATCTGGAAGACAAGGTAATTGCTTATATCTATCGCCTCGATGCAAAGCAAGTATTTCAATCGCTTCTCTTCATAACATAGGATCACGCCCAACATATATTGTGATTCTCTGTTTATACCTTTCTCTTGTAATAGTGTTAAAACCAGTAAAGGTTTCACATAAAAGAGCATTTTTAACAGGGGCAGTGGCTGTGCCCTGCCATACATAACCAATAGTGGCTTCTAGGGATGCACCGATACCACTTTTTCCAGAACGAGTCCGAAGTCTGATACCAATACTTTAATTTTTGGTACTCGCTGATACCAAGTACCGATACCTGTATTTTCACTGCATTAGTAATTTGTATAAGTATTGGGTAGAGAAACCAAAAGAATATTAAATCATATTAGTTGGCTTAATTTGTTCAACAAAATTTCCTTCAATTATTTTCATTTTCACAGATGACCATGGACAAAGATCCACTGATATATTAACTTTGTTTGGCCTTTGGTTCACTTGTGTCAACTTGGCTGCTTTCAAAGTTGGCTGCTTCTTAGTATGTCTTGCATGTACAGTATGTATCCGATTCTACCAAATAAGGGCATTTTTTTAAAGGGGCAGTGTCTGTGCCCTGCCATTGATAACAAATAGTGGCTTCATTACAGTTGTCTGTTTGATGTTCTTTTTGCATTTCTTCTCAGTTCACCATGGACAAAGCTGCACTGAGACTAACTTTGTTTGGCCTTCTGTTCACTTGTGTCAACTTGGCTGCTACAAACAAGGTAAACCAACAGGTTACAAAGAGCATTTGGGGGAAATACATTATTTCTCATTTTTTTTTACTTTACAAGCTGTTATTCTCAAAATAGTTACTTAAGAGAGAGGTACGCAAAAATGGAACAAAACTAAATAAGTACACCCTTGAGCTCTATTCAGACGGTAATTGTTTCTCATGCGGGCCTCTGTAAAAAAATAAATGTATATTACACCTCAGTGATTGTGCATTCGGATGGCGATTTATTCACGGTGGAGGAGCGAGGTTTGTAATACAATCCCGGGAACATGCTGCTCACGTGGTCAGTTGCATGATTGTCTGCTGGAAATAAAATTTCATAGCATAAATTCATATTTAATTTAATAATAGGAAAATAATATTATTTGATTATTTGAATCTCTTTTTTAAAATAAGATAGACACGCAAATAAAACGTTCAAATGGTTTTCTGTCTTGTATTTTATCAAAAAATGATGCATGTCATTTGAAAAATATGGAAATTGGCAGAAATAAGTTGATATAGCCTCTTATTTACATGAGGTAGGCTAAACAAAGCTGCTTGGCTTATATTTTAATCATTTCTGTCATAATAACAGCCCATTTTCTTTATGTGCTTTTATTATATTTCTCCTTTGAGCGGTAATGAAATTATATTGTTCTTCCAGCATTTTAGTATAGCCTAGGAAAAATGTAGGCTAGATCATATTTCGCAGTTATCATATTTTTGTTCTGCCCATTTTCTGGTCATGGTATATTATCACCTAGTGGCCATTCTCAGTATTGCAGTTTGTTATTTTTCTGTACGCAGTGTTGATTTATTAGTTCGGCAACAGTTCAACGTGCAGCATCGATTTCAATTCGACGCACATTCGCACAAACAGTGTTTGCCTTGGAGAAAGATATGCCTTTTTACAAAAGAAAAGGATCACACAAGTAAACATTCTGGAAAAGGATAAATTCCTTATGTGTGTTTGTTAGCTAGCTGTCTAGTTTCTTCAAAGTGACGCAGTTGCAAGGACAGCATATTTTTAGGGGTTCAAGCATGAAATGCTGAAACCCTATTGTAATTGTAAGGATTTGTAAAACACATCGTGCAGGCCAAACCGTAAGGCCTAGAGACGTGAAACCTGGCCAGATGGTAGGCCTCAATTTGGGGACAACCTATCAGAGTATGACCCCGATTGGCCCATAGGTGGCGCTACAGCAACCAAAAGTACAAAATCGCTCATAACTCTTAGGCAGTTTGTCCTAGACTCAAGTGTCTTACACCACTGTGATCCCTGGCTCGAGGCGGACAAAATCTCCAAATTCGACTTAAGCCCAATTTATACTTCTGCGTCGAACTTACGCCGTAGCTACATCGTAGGCTGTGTGTAGCACGCGTACCCTTCGGCGTACCCTGACGTGCACCTCTCCAAAAATGTAACAACGCGTCAACTCTACGCGGACGCAAGCGCTGTGATTGGTCTGCTGGGAGTCTGGGACCGCTCCCTCGGGTTTCACACGCTCCCTCTGCAAGTGTAATTGCGCGTCAACTCGGACAATGACGCAGAAGTATAAATGAAAACCAACGCGTTGCCTACAGCGTAGAGGCTCCGCCGTAGGTCCGACGCAGAAGTATAAATCAGCCTTTAGGCAGGAAAAAATTTCTGCGGATGCCTCTCTCACCGGCTGGGGAGCAGTTTTCGAGGGCAGACCAGCGTGTGGGGTCTGGACTGGCGAGACTCTCTCTTGGCACATAAACTGCCTGGAGTTAAGAGCCGTTTTTCTGGCTCTGCATCATTTTCTCCCTCTTCTGGAAGGACACCATGGAATTGTCAGAACAGACAACATGGCAGTGGTGTCTCATGTGAACCGGCAGGGGGGTTCTCGGTCGCGCACCCTAGACAGGCATGCGCGTCACCTTCTCCTGTGGTCTCAGAGCAGATTCCTATCTCTGAGAGCAGTTCATGTCCCAGGGGTTCTGAACCTCGCAGCAGATTTTCTGTCGAGGCAGAAGCTCAGATCGGGAGAATGGATGTTGAACCGCCAGACGGTGGCCCTGATATGGGAGGTTTTTGGAGAAGCGGAAGTGGACCTCTTTGCATGTCAAGAGTCGTCCCAATGCCCGCTTTGGTTCTCCCTGAGTCCCCCGGCTCCATTAGGGATAGATGCGTTTGCTCAACCTTGGCCAACGCAGAAACTCTATGCCTTCCCGCCCATCAAACTGATCCAGGCGGTCTTGGCCAGAGTGAGAGAGAGCGGAGTCCGCCTCCTCCTGGTAGCTCCGTTCTGGCCGTCTCAGCCATGGTTTTCGGAGCTAATTCCTCTGCTGGAATCTTCCCCCTGGAAGATCCCGGTCAGGGAAGACCTGCTGTCCCAACTGCAGGGCAGGATATGGCATCCTCGCCCAGACATATGGAAGCTGTATGTTTGGCCGATCAGAGGCCGTTAGCATTAAGTTCTGATCTCCCAACTGACGTTCAGGAGACCATTGCGAGTGCTAGAGCCCCTTCTACAAGGAGGCTATATTCTTCCAAATGGAAGGTTTTTGAGACATGGTGCTTAGCACATGATAGGAGCCCGGTTAACTGCCCTGTTGGTTCAGTACTGGAATTCCTGCAGGAGAAGTTTGCTTCTGGAGCAGCTGCTACTACTCTCAGAGTTTATGTCGCAGCTATTGCAGCACATAGGGAATCGGACGAGATTCCCCTGGGGAAACTAAGGTTAGTTTCGGCCTTCATGTGTGGGGTTAAGCGCCTGAAACCGGCTCGCTCCCCTAGAGTTCCCTCATGGGACCTTTCTATTGTCCTAGAGGGTTTGACGAAGGCCCCCTTTGAGCCCTTGGAGTCAGCTCCGGAGCGGATTCTGACTCTCAAGGTTTCTCTTTTGTTGGCCTTGTCCTCATTAAAGCGGGTAGGAGACTTACAAGCTTTTTCTGTTAGCGAGTCTTGCTTGGACTTTGCTCCTGGCTTGGTCAAGGTTTCCTTGAGGCCGAGACCAGGGTATGTCCCCAAAGTTCTTTCCACAACTTTCCGCTCGCAGGTGGTTAACCTTAACGCTTTCCACCCTCCTCCATTTTCTTCTGAGGAAGATAGGAAGCTTAACTTGCTCTGCCCAGTTCGTTCTCTTAAGATATATGTAGACCGCTCAGACGGTTGGAGGAAATCTAACCAGCTTCTGGTTTGCTTCGGTGCTGGCCGCCGTGGGCTTGCTGCATCAAAGCAGAGGATTTCTCACTGGGTCACAGAAGCTATCTCGTTGGCTTACGAGGTGCGTGGCTTGCCTTCACCTCTTAGCATTAGAGCACATTCCACCAGAAGTGTGGCATCTTCTCAAGCTCTTTTTAGAGGAGCACTTTTGGAGGACATTTGTGTTGCGGCAGGCTGGTCCTCTCCGCACACTTTTGTAAGGTTCTATAATTTGGATCTTGACATGACCCCGGGTTCCCAGGTTCTTTCTGTTTGAACTCATCTTGGTCGTTGTCTCATTTATGTACCAGTCATGGAAAGCGCTCTAGCTTGGCGAGTTTGGTAGTCCGTTCCCACTGCGCTATCCGCAGCGTTGAGTGAACCTATGAAAGAGAACGTCTCTGGTTACTTACGTAACCTATGTTCTCTGAATAGGGAACGAGACGCTGCGTTAGCTGCCAAGCTCCTCGCGCTGCTGACAGTTTTCTTTTCGGCAGAGAAATCTGAGGAGCAGATGGCGCGCGCGAATATGTAATGATGCGACGTAAGAGCGTCGGGGCGGAGCCAGACTGCGCGGGCGCCATCAGCCAATGAATTGGCGTGATTCTATAGGGCTTCAGACAATCGGCACATTCAGAGAATATCCCACTGCGCTATCCGCAGCGTTGAGTGAACCTATTCAGAGAACATAGGTTACGTAAGTAACCAGAGACGTTTTCAACCCTGAAACAATGAGAAATATACAGATGTGAGAGGGTTGAGTGTGATGGGGCTGAGATTTGTTGCACAAAATGGCCACTGCTCTTCTTGTAGTGTAGGAGAGTAGACAATATATGGCAGCAATGAAATAAGTACATTGTATACTTATGGATTAAATAAAAAATTATAATTTTCCATCTTAATTGTTATGTGATGGGGTTGAGTTAAGCTTGACAGTACCCTCCCTTGACTATAATGGGCCTCAAAAATCTTAAAAAGTATAAAAAGTATGATACTACTTACCATCTTATGCAACACTGTTAAAAGGACCTGAATGATGTCATTTCTGGTAAATTATTAGCCTGGGAAAACCCAGACTACTTCCGGCGAATTTTAATTCTCTCTCCAGGATAGTCTGGAGAAGAGCCCATTCAAACTCATTTCTGTGCCGCCGAAATCGCGGCACCAATCAGAAACGTTTGGGGAGGGATTTACATGATGACGACAGCGCAGCAACGCTGAAGGAGATTTCATTACAAAGATGGATGCCGCCGTGGAACATCACTCGTTTGAATCATAGACAGTATATAAACGAATCAGTTATCGCGTCTGTTTTGAGCGATTTAAACTTACCGTTTTCGTTTAAACCGGAGCAAAGAACAACACTCGAAGCATACATCATCTCCTTCATCGATCTGATCGCAAAGACCCGCCCTCCTTAGTTACTGTCGCTATGCCCGACAAACTACGCTGCTCTCACGCCACAGACACCATGTTCTCACGCAGTGAAAAATACATCGCGGAGCAGAGAGGAGACTGACAACACGCTGACAGACAGGACAGACCAGGTTACTTTTCTGTTACTTTTGATATTAAACATATTAAACAAAGTCTCACCTTTCAAATTTGGTCATTTTTTCAAAGAAATTGAAACGATACATACCGTTTTGTGGCTCTTTAATGTGTCTGACAGATCGCTGTAGAGCATCAGTTAAAGCTGCTCGTGAACCAATCATCACTTCCTTCTAGTTCATTTATAGCATCAAATACACATGAATGAACATGGGAAGGATTGTTGTTTTAACCTCGGAAAGACGTCAGTACACTTCGTTATTCATGTTCAAATCCTCCCATGTTAATCTGCTATCTCTCCAAAGAGTATAGAAGTTACTTCTATACTCTTTGATCTCTCCTGACTGCTTTGTCGGACAAAATGGCGGATGGCGGATTATGATTGGTTAGATCGCCTGTCAATCAAGCTCCCTGCGAAGGGAGCTATGTCGGTTGGTGACGCCCCTTTGGAAATGAATTGTCTACATAGCTTCCCCAGACCCTACACTCAGTTTCAACTGAGAAGGGTCTGGTTTTAACCAGGCTAGTAAATTATGTCACATATGAGTGGAGTCTAAATTATTATGGGCAGAGAATAGTTGAGTTCAAACTGAGGGACATCACTTTATAGTCTCTTTTTTTATAAAATATCTTGCTATAAATTTTTTTTTTTTTTTTTTTCACAAGAGACTAACACAAATTAATATTTACAACATTGCCAAAATTTTTTGACACTGCACATTTTGTTAAATAATTTCTAAGCAAAAATTCAGTGAAGTACCTCAGGGACATGGCAAAATGCTTAGTGTGCAATAGAAATAAGATATTATTTTATGATAAAAAATATTTAAATAGATTTTTTTTAAATTCATTATAATGGACATACCAAAGTATTGTGAAAATCTTTTAATATTTCATTTTGGTGAACCAACAATTTAAAAAGTCTGGGGGACTATTAAATATTACCGAATCCCTAGATTTACCATTTGAATGATGGTTAATTCCAGTACCCTTTTTTATTTGATTAAAGAGAGTGTTCTTGCTGTATTAACAAATTTATCAAACTGTCCTATAAACCTGGCACAGCACTGATACTTGTTCACTTTAATACAGAAAATAGATATTTACAGCTTCCACATTAGCTCTACGATCACCAGCCGCTATGCTACCACGGTCATCACAAGCCGTGTGAAAAACCTGTTGGAACATTCTCAAGAAGTCAAATTTGAGGTCAAGATACCCAAGAATGCATTCATCAGCCAGTTTAGAATGTAAGTAAATTCACAATATTCAAGCAATAGTAAAACTTTCTCTAACACTTATATACTATTCACATATGAACAGCCAGACTTATCTAATGTAAATTAAACCATTAACAATTTAGTGCATTTATTTTAGCTATTACCTTTTGTCTAAGTTCCTGATTTTCATTGCTGATTACTGTCCTTTTTGCATTAGGACCATAGAGGGGAAGATATATGATGGAGTTGTGAAGGATAAAGAGGAAGCTCAGCGGGAGTACAGTGAAGCAGTATCTCGAGGAGAAAGTGCTGGACTGACTAGGTACTTGGTATTTTAAAAAGAAGATTATTGCTGTAGCTCAAATGGTAGAGCCAGTGGCGGTTCTACATTGAATTACACCCTGGGCGAGACCCCTTTCGAGCGCCCCCCCGGCACCCCCCAAATATAATTTTTGTTACCCCATTGGCAGATAATGTTTTGCTTGTTTTAAGCAAAAACTCAATTTTTATTTATTTCCCCAGAAAACAAGACTTAATATCTTATGTAATTTTACTACTTTAGTAAAATAACGTTATGCATCTTTATTTAAGAAATGTTTGATATTTGGACTGGAAACAAGACAAAAATACTAAGTAAGAAAAGCATTTTTGCAGTGTAATAACTGAACTTGCAACAGTTTTGTTGCAAAGAACAATATTATGGTGAAATTAGATCTCGTGTTTGAGTTAAAAACGAATTATTGTTAAGCATAGCAAGAATCATAGAAAAAAGGCTAACAAATAAGAGTTATACCCACCAATTAATATTGCCCCTTCATTCATGACATGGATACCGTAATCATATAGAGTAAACATAGTTGCATTGCATACCTTTATCTTTCGCTCGTTTCTAAACTGGGCACCTGATGGCTTTGAACTTTCTTGTCCATCTCTTATTTGGCCCTCGACATCGACAATCAACAGATCCCCTGATCCCCCCATAACTGTCACTCACGCTCACGAGTCACGACCAGAAGTCAAGACTAAACCAATTCACCTTGGTGGTGGTGACCAAGTAATCGTTTTGTATTACCTATTTTTATTAGCCATTCAGACCATTCAGAAAAACAAAAATGTGCAGGAAATATAGAGGCCCGTATTTATAATATTATGAATGAAATGTGCGTTATCTGGAAGAAAGTCGAGGTATGACTGATAACTTCGATAACTATATATGGATCCCCCCCCCTTGTCCGTTCCATTTGGGAGAGACCCAGAGGTGAACTGTCATCCGCGCCCGCGCCTCCGCGCCCCCTCCCCTTTCCCCTTCTCAAACAAACAGCTTCTGTGCACGGCATCTTCTCAGCAAGCAGGGGCGCCTGCAGCAGCAGGGGGCGCAAATTTGGCAATTCCCCACACAATGAGAAATGATAGATAATAGAATAGGAAAACGCAGATTATTTTTTTTTTCTGCTCGTGCCGGCGGTGAGCCCCCCCCCCCCCCCCCCCCCCCCCCCCAAAAAAATGCCGCCCCGGGCGATTGCCCGGTTCGCCCGTGCCTAAAACCGCTACTGGGTAGAGCATAGCACTAGCAATGCCAAGGTCATGATTCCCAAGGAATGCATGGACTGATTAAAACAACGTATAGGCCTACCTTCATTGCAATGTAAGTTACTTTGGATAAGAGCATCTGCCAAATGCAAATGTAAAATATAAATTATTTCATTCATTTCTTTAGCATTAAATAAGATTCAATTTAGATCAATAAAATGTATTTATTTCGGGATTATTAAATATTCTATTTCTATTTCAGTGCAGTTGGAAGGACTTTAGAAGACTTTAAAACTTCAGTGACGGTGGCTGCTCTCAGTAAAGTGACTTTTGAGTTGACTTACGAAGAACTGCTAAAGCGTCGCCTTGGCAAATATGAGCTACTCATCAATGCCCAACCAATGCAGCCGGTGGCGGGCTTCAAGGTAGGAGAACAAACAAATCAAGATTGTTATAATGAAGATTTGTAAATGAAGGGATTTTATTCATCATAATGAAAAAGAAAGTGAAATGTAAAGTTTTTATTTTGGTTAGATTGACGTACACATCCATGAGAATCAAGGAATTTCCTTCAGTGAGGTCAAAGGTGGTCTGAACACTAAAGATCTGGCCAATGCTGTCACACTCAGCAAAGCAGACAAAGATGTAAGAAATAAAAATGGAAAAGATAAAAAAAAAGATAAAAAACGCAACTTCTCGCTTGAAAATGTTAAAATGATGAAATAAAATGTGACAACTTCTGTCGTTTTGCAATATTAGATATGGGTGAGGTTCTACCCCACTTTTGACCAGCAAACAAAGTGTGATGACTGTAGTAAAAATGGTCTGAATGGCAACCTGATCATTATGTATGATGTTGAGAGACTAACACAAAGTGGAGATCTGAAGGTATGTTTATACTTAGGCATTTAAATATTAACTCATGTGTTCAAGAGACATGTTCATGATGACAACCGGACAGTGTTCGCACTGACAGCAATTTACAGTAGTAACAAAACGACCTGAAACATTCATTTTTAGTAGGAAATCTCACATAAGTGTCACTCCCACTTGTCCCCTATCCTCTTTTTCAGGCATCAAATGGCTACTTTGTCCACTGCTTTGCTCCTACAAATATTCAGAGCATTCCCAAAAATGTGGTGTTTATCATTGACCAGAGTGGCTCTATGTGGGGCAAAAAAATAGAGCAGGTGAATTTCTTTTTCGGTCATTTTTACTTTTGTTTTACTGAATTGTTGAATCCTAAGAATAATACAGAAGAAATTATTATTTTTCATGTAGTTATGGCTACATAAATTGGAAGCATTATGTTTTAGACTCGTTTGGCAATGCTGAGTATTTTGAGTGACCTGGCAGAGGATGACCTCTTTGGATTGATCACGTTCAGCGATCACATTCAAACCTGGAAACCTGAACTTCTCAAAGCTACTGAAGGAAATGTGGAAGAAGCGAAGACGTTCGTGAAGAGGATTACAGCTGAAGGAAGTAAAGTGTTCACCATCAGCCAATTGAGCAAAAGCATTTTAGATAAAAAAAAAAAAAACGTCAAAAGAAAATGATGTCCCAACTGACACCATTCAGAAAACATTTGATCTCCATGGTTTCAGTAGTCACATGGGCAAATCTTTGACTATAAAGTGACTAAAATATATCTAAAATACATTTCATTCCTTTCAGAAACAGACATAAATGCTGCAGTGCTAAAAGCTGTGGACATGATCAACAGCCTCAGAAACCCACAAAAGGGATCCGCATCCATCCTGATCCTGCTGACTGATGGATATCCCATTTCAGGCACAAAATAACTGATTCACTCATTCATGCACACTTGTATATTGATAGGTTAGGGTTAAATTCTGCACATAGATACTCTACATACAGTATATACTGTATTGCATATGAAGTTGCCAGATTTTTTTTTTTGTATGCATTCTATCTTCCAGTACACTAAAGGATCCTGAAGTTTGCATTTAGCAGATGTCAGCTTTTCTTCATCATCATGCCTAAAATCTTCTTCCTTTTTTGTGAAAAGGTGAGACCGACCCAGTTAAGATTCAGCAAAATGTGAAAAAGGCCATTGGTGGAAAATTTCCTTTATACAGTTTGGGTTTTGGGTTTGATGTCAGCTTTGATTTCCTGGAGAAGTTGTCATTGGAAAATAAAGGTGTTGCTCGCCGGATCTATGAGGATTCTGATGTCGATCTACAACTGCAGGTCAGATATAAACAAAAAACTCTACTTGGGTTTGAGTCCAGGTTGGGTCATTTCTCAATGTGCCATTTGCTGTTGCCAGTGCTAAACATACACTTAACTTAAATTGTATAAATACAAGGATATATACAGAAACAATTTTATTCTGGTAGGGTTTCTACAAGGAAGTGGCAACTCCACTATTGACTGATGTCCACCTTAGCTACCAAGGGGTGGACAAATTAACCCAAAACACTTTCAGCCAGTACTACAACGGTTCTGAGATTATGGTGGCTGGTCATATCATTGGTAACAGTTTGGACATTTTCACCAATGAGGTCACTGCATCATCGGTAAGATAACCACTACCCGTCTTAAGACCCAGGCTTTTTTATTGTTATTTACCACTTTCATTAGTCTGTATTGTATTCTACTGCATCTATGATGCGTGTGTGCTGTTATGTTGTTGTAGTATGTGATGCTAAGTGTATTCTTTATTCTTTATTGTTTTTGTTTTTTTTATTCTCTTTTATATTACTGTTATCTATGCATGTAAGGTGACCTTGGGTGTAATGAAAGGCGCTGTAGATAAAATTAATTATTATTATTATTATTAGGGGCCAAGCACAGAAGGTGCGGAGGCACCTATTGTATCTGTTGCCGTTCTTATTATTGTTTATTTCTTCTTCTTCTTCTTCTTCTTCTTCTTCTTCTGCTTCTGCTTCTTCTTCTTCTTCTTTTTCTTCTTCTGCTGCGGAAGTCTATGGCAGCCCATAGAACCGCTTGCGGGAAAGTTATGGAATTTGGCACACTAATAGAGGACAGTCTGAACTGTCAACATAGCAAATTTGGAGTCTCTAACTCAATCCTTCTAGCGCCACTAAGTTGTCCAAAGTTGTACTCATGTTTATGCTAATAACTTTTGACCATAAGGGCTACAATCAAAATTCTTTTTTTACCATGATTCCATGGCTCAAACCGATTCGATTGCACCCTATGACGTCATTTTATGTAATGAAAATTTTTCCGCCATTTTGAATTCTCCTTTTTCTCCTTTTTTAAAACCTACTTTTTCTAACTCCTTCTCTGTCATTGCTCCGATTTTCACGAAAATTGAATCATATCATCTTCAGACTATGCTGGCAAAACGTTATCAAAAGCTTTTTGATAAACCCAATCGTTATTAAATAACATGCAAATGAAATTGACATAGAGCACCCCAAATTGGACCCAAGGCTGTATCTCCGCAACACTTTTTCGTATTCAGACCAAACCTGGTATATGTCATCACAAGCATGACCTGAGGCAACATGCTACGTTTCGGCGCAGAGCCACCTACTGGTCTGGAGATACGAAAAATGGCTATTTTTGCATATAGCTTCTGAATGATTTGCCCAAAAATCCTCCTTAGATTCAGACAGTCATGTAAGTCAACTGATATCCAATTTTGCCACATCCACCATTTTAGGAGTCGGCCATTTAGAATTTTGTACCAAAATCCTGTATTTTATGAATACATAAACGGATTGTTACGAAACTTGGTATGGGTCATCAGCACGATGCCCTGAAGGAGCCTGAGTTGTTTTGGACCAGCGCCACCTAGTGGTACAATATTTTTTTCAAATGCTTATAACTTAAGTCAACTTATTTTCACAGGAGTTTTTTTAGTTCCTGAATCCTCTCCAAGTCCAACGATACCAAGTATGCTAGGTTTCGCCTTACGGTTTGTGCAAGCGGGAAGGAAGTCGACCGGAAGTTGAAGCCGGCCGCGTGCCACCATCTTGTAGCAGAACTTCACCTGCTGTTAGCATCCCATTGACTCCCATTCATTTTGGCGTCACTTTGACAGCGAATAACTTTACATCTGAGGCGTTTGAAGACTCCATTTGTCCATTATTTATTTCTAAAGAAACACGACAATGTATAAAATGCTCCATTACCTTGTAGCTTACGTTATGGCCCCGTAAAAACAGTTTTTGTAAAAGTAGGCTAACGATTGAGTCATAACCACGCGTCTCTCTGTCGCACAGTAGAGAGATTACCGTATTGACGGGAGGAGAAGCTCGCGGGCAATCGGGGAGACGTGGAGGCAAAATGACAAAATAATTAATCAGAATACCTAGCAAAAGTTTCTCCTGCTCCTAGCTCATGGACACCTCCTACTCACGATCTCCGTCTCTGCAAGATTCGGAAGGGAATGATTCAGATTTCTCATGCCACAGCCACTAGAAGACAGACGGGTTGCTCACGTCACATCTACGTCGTCAAGCTCAGTTTGAGTCTGCGCGTCAGGAACGGAAGTCCTAAAAAATCGCTGAAAATGGGCTTCACTTGTCTCAATTGAGTTCCAATGAGATGACTCTGTCCATTTCTTATACTGTCTATGGCTTTGTGTAGCGTTGTGATTTAGCGCTTAAAAAACATTTGTCAATATCTTCAAAACCATTACACCGATCGAGACGAAACCACCGTAGGAAAACCGGAAACATAGGTCGCTGGCTTTACGTTAATGCCCAAATACGAAAATATTGATAGTAAGTGGCAATAAAATGCAAACAAAGTCAGGTGTGGGGCATTTTTTATGTGATTATACATATAAATGTCAGTAACTTAAATGAAATGAGATATTTTAACCAAATTTGACACACACATGTATGGGCTCACTCTGAGGACACATAAAAAAAATTGTTGGGTTTTTCCGTCTTGGTGGCATTATAATAGAACAAAACATGAAAATGCCATTGACTTCAGTACAGTATTGTGATATAAAATGCTATACTTATCGAATGCATTGGTGCAGGGGCGGGTCTACGTGGTGGCCAGGGGGGGCACCGGCCCCCCCTGAAATTCGATTGGCCACCCCAGGTGCCCCCCCTATAAGATGTCTTGTGATTGGTTCATTTTTGATTGGTACTTTATCAATCAAGAGTGGGAAGTCAAGACACCAAACAAAGAGCTGCCAGTCACCACCGAAACAGAAGTTCTCTTACGAGAGGTTCTCTCGTATTGCGTAAGTTTAGCTTACGCTACGGGTAAAGTCATCTTTTCTCGAGATATGAAGCAAAAAATTATCCTTAATTTTTATATCTTGTCAACGCAGTGCGGCAGCAAGCTGACCTAGAGCAGGCAATCTAGCGTGCTCATAGGCTGCTCTGCGGCAACTGCAGCAGCCTATCACTGAGCCCTTGGCGTGACGTCACGCCCAATGAGCGCGAGCAGCGCGCCTACGCGTCACGGCCCGAGGCGGGGCGTGGCAGAGGGTATAAATACGGGCTGAGAGGCTGCTTTCACTGATTTTTGTCTCTTCAGCGAAGCTCTAGGCATCGCTGACCTCTGAGGAAGCCGCCGTTGAAACCAGCGCTTTGCAAGCCGAGGATTCTGCCTGAGGAAGCCGGCCGCCTTCGCCGCCTTCAGCTATCCCTGCCTGCTTCGCTATCCGGCGAAACATATCCTTTCAATTATGCATTGTATTTCATGTAAAGCTCCGCTCAGCGACAGAGACCGCCATGTCATCTGCACTCTCTGCCTGGGACCGGACCACGCCGCCCTCGCCCTCGCGGCGGGCGGCTGTGAAATGTGCGAAGAACTGCCGATGTCGACCCTGCGGGCTCGACTCGCCTTGTTCGACGCTCCAGCTGTCTCACCGTCTGCCTCCACCGGGCCGCGCAAGAAGAAGCGCCGCTCTCAGAGGCCACCGGAACCCGCAGCAGCAGCTGAGCGCTCGCTGGAGCCCCTCCCGCGAGCCTCGCTATCTCCATCTCCTCCCCCCCTTCCCGACGCGCAGCGGCCGGCCTTCGCCCGCACTGCCGTCGCCTCGGGGGATGAAGCGGACGACGCTGTTTTAACGGACAGCTGCTCTATCCTGGCCTCGGACAGCGAGGAGTGGTCTGGATCTCTCCGCTCCACCTCCTCTGCACAGGAGTCTAGCCGGTCCCGCGCCAGTGTCGACGCGGAACTGCTCCGCCTCCTCACCAAAGCGGTCGAACAATTGGGACTCGACTGGTCCCCACCGAGGGCGCCCGCGCCTAACCGACTTGACGGGTGTTTTCTGCCTAGCCGCCGCCCAGCGCCTGCCTCTAGGTCAGCACCCTTCCTGCCTGAGCTCCACACTGAGCTCTCTAAGTCGTGGAACGCCCCATTCTCCGCTAGACTCCGCTCACCGGTCTCCTCGACCCTCTCCCAAGTGGACGGGGCCGCCGAGAAGGGATATACTCAAATTCCCCCGGTGGAAGATGCTGTGGCAACGCACCTTTGCCCGCCATCCGCCAGATGGCGCTCAAAGTCTGCCCTGCCGTCCAAGGCCTGCAGGACCACATCAGCACTCGTCGGCCGCGCCTTCTCCGCCGCCGGCCAGGCTGCTTCCGCCCTGCATTCAATGGCTGTGCTCCAGATCCTCCAAGCCGATCTCCTCCGAGAGCTGGACGAGAAAGGCCCGGATCGCGCCGTTCTCACGGACCTGCGTAGCGCGACAGACCTCTCCCTTCGCGCCACAAAGTCCGCTGCACAAGCCATCGGGAGATCTATGGCCTCGCTCACCGTCACCGAAAGGCACCTTTGGTTGACGTTGGCGGATATGAGCGAATCCGAGCGTTCAGTGTTCCTCAACGCACCGCTCTCTCCCACCGGCCTGTTCGGCCCAGCGGTCGCCGGGATCGTCGATCGCTTCTCGGAGGTGCAGAAGGCGTCGCAGGCGATGAATCTCTTCCTGCCCCGCCGCTCGAGCTCTTCTGCAGGCCGCTCTCAGCAGCCTCCTGCACGGAACTCTTCTCAGCGCTCTGCCCAGCCTCCGTCTTCGCAGCGACGACAGGGCGGCCGCCCTAGGTCGCGCTCAACCAGCCGTCACAAACCGCCTCCCCCCCGGGGACCCCGGCCCAAGGTGACGCTCAAGCCTGAGCCCGCGAAGTCCTCCTAGCGGCTGCAAGGAGGAAAAGATGGCTGAGTCCCGCTGCGGCCGGACCGCCATCAAAGCGCCCAGCTCTGCCAGTCCCCTTAGAAAAGGCTACTGCAGCAGCTTACATCGCAGCCAACGAGCCAGTAATACAACTCTCTCGCCTGCACACAAACGCCGTTTTCACGGCGACCCAGAGAAATCTCATAAAGAGTATGGTTTCGGGTTTTCCGGCTCACGCCGAAGGTGTCATGAGTGTAGAATTTGTGCCCACGCCCCAGTGCTCACCACTACACACAAACACGATCTCCCCGGTAACGCTCACAGAGCGCACTCTCATAAAGCGGGCACGCGCCGCTCGAGTGCTAAAGGTAGAGAATGTGCCCGCTCTTTCGTGCCCACACCTACCCACTGCCCGCTCTGTCACACAGTTATCCCGGGACGCAGATCCTCTAAAGCTCCCTTACACTGGCCGTGTTGCATATGTAAGCCCTGTGCCCGCTCACGAGCGCGCGCACTTACTATCAAACACGTTAAACCTCATGCCGCTCTCGCGCCACGGGTTTCTAGCATCAAAATGTGCCCCGTCCCCAGTGACCGAGCCGTTATGTGCTGTACAGCCAGTCACCATTGTTCGCGAGCCCCCATATTCGAGCACCGGCAGCGCGCGCGCCGCCCCGTCCTCTCTGATAGAGGTTCCCCATCCCGCCCAGCGCGGCGATCCGAACCCAGAGATCATTCGACCCCTAGCTATGTGTGCGAAAGCATGGCAAGCTATCCAGGGCGTGTCAGAATGGGTGCTGAATACTATAATGCACGGCTATTCGCTTCAATTCGCTCGCCGTCCCCCGCGCTTTCTAGCACGGACAGAGACGAGAGTGAATACAGAAGTAGCGCATCTGCTTCAGGCAGAAATAGCAAAGCTGCTGCACAAAGGGGCTATAGAACAGGTGCATCCTTCTCAAAGCGAGTCGGGCTTTTACAGCCGTTATTTCCTCGTACCCAAGAAGGACGGAGCGCTGAGACCTATTTTAGATCTGAGACATTTGAACAAAGCTCTCATGAGACGGCCGTTCAAAATGATCACAACCAGACAAATCCTCGCGCAAATTCGCCCGGGAGACTGGTTCATCTCTCTCGATCTAAAGGACGCATATTTTCAGATTCAGATAATACCCCGTCACAGGCCATTCTTGAGATTCGCCTTCGACGGTCGGGTATATCAGTACACCGTCCTGCCGTTCGGTCTATCTTTAGCACCCCGTACATTTACGAAGTGCATGGACGCGGCTCTCTCTCCCCTGAGGAGACAAGGAATGCGGATACTGAATTATCTGGACGACTGGCTAGTCCTCGCGCAGTCAGAGGCAGAGCTTTTGTCTCACAGAACAGCGCTTCTCAGCCATCTGGAATGCTTGGGTCTCTCGGTCAACTGGACCAAGAGCTCATTACTGCCCCGCCAGTCGACTTCCTTTCTCGGAATAGAACTGGACTCGGTGGCTATGACGGCCAGATTGTCAGAGCAGCGCGCGCGCCGCATTCGACATCTCGCCGCGTCTTTCCAGACGGGCAGTCAGGTTCCGCTGAGGACATTCCAGCGAGTCCTGGGGCATATGGCCTCAGCTGCAGCAGTGCTCCAGCTGGGCTTACTGCGCATGCGCCCGCTTCAACGCTGGCTGAAAGCGCGAGTGCCTCACCGAGCCTGGACGGCCGGCCGCTTACGAGTCAGAGTGGATCATGGCTGTGTTTCAGCCCTGCAGCCCTGGCTAGCAGCCGAATGGTATCGCACGGGAGTGACGATGGGAGTTGTCTCGCACCGGAAAGTTGTCTCGACAGATGCGTCCAACCTAGGTTGGGGAGCGCTATTAGAGGGCAGACCGGTCTATGGCCCTTGGTCAGACCAGGAGAGTCACCTTCATATAAACTGTCTAGAGATGCTGGCGGTCGAGAAAGCGCTCAAGCACTTCCTCCCATACCTACAGGGCCACCATGTACTAGTCCGCACGGACAACATGTCAGTGGTAGCCTATGTGAACCGTCAGGGCGGTGTCAGATCCAAAACACTCTGCGCCCTGGCGGAACGCCTCCTTGTGTGGGCTCAGCACTCACTGCGCTCGCTGAGAGCCGCGCATGTGCCGGGTCTCCTGAACGAGGGTCCAGACAGACTGTCCAGGGACAATGTTCCCCTGGGGGAGTGGTCTTTGCATCCCCAAACAGTCCAGTCGCTGTGGCGCCGTTTCGGCAGAGCGGAAGTCGACCTCTTTGCGTCAAAAGACAACGCGCACTGCCCACGGTTCTTTTCCAAGAGCGAGGACGCGCTGGCCCAAACCTGGCCCAGCGGCCCGCTTTACGCTTTTCCCCCTGTCTCTCTGCTGCCACAAGTCATCGGGAGAATCAGGGAAGCGCGCCACACGGTGCTCCTCATAGCCCCGTATTGGGAGAATCAGACGTGGTTCCCAGATCTAATACGGCTGGCGGACACACCCCCCTGGCCGATACCGGTGAGAAGAGACCTTCTCTCTCAAGCCCGCGGCTCGATCTGGCATCCTCATCCAGAGCGCTGGTCTCTGCATGTATGGATAGTCAACGGATACCCGTTGACTTGCCAATAGGGGTTGTGAACACGATCACACAGTCTAGAGCTCCCTCTACGAGACGGCTCTACACATCTAAATGGTCTGTGTTTAATAAATGGTGCACCGCCCAAGGGCTGGATCCACAAACATGTGAGGTGTCGCGTGTGCTTTGTTTCCTCCAAGAGCTGTTGGACATGGGCAGGTCCCCCTCCACGCTCAAAGTATATGTTGCGGCCATATCAGCTTTTTCCGACTCGGCGCTGGGCCGCGCATTAGGGAGGAATGAGTTCATTATCCGCTTCCTTAGAGGAGCTAGGAGGATGAACCCCCCGCGACCCCCCTCGGTTCCTATTTGGGATCTTTCCCTGGTCTTAGAGGCCATGAAAGCGCATCCCTTTGAACCCATGGAAACTGTGGATATGAAATACCTCACGCTCAAAACCGTTTTTCTGATAGCCCTGTCTTCAGTCAAACGTGTGGGTGACCTGCATGCGTTATCAGTTAACGCGGCATGTCTCGAGTTCGGACCTAATGACTCTAAAGTCATTCTCAAACCGAGACACGGTTATGTCCCCAAAGTGTTGGGCACACCCTTCAGAGCACAGGTCATTTCTCTCTCAGCTTTGCCGGCTACCGGCAGCGAAGTTGACAGTAATCTCCTTTGCCCTGTCAGAGCGCTGAGAAATTACATTACGCGCTCCGCCGCCATGAGGCGCTCGGAGCAGCTTTTCGTTTCGTTTGGTGGGCGCACCAAGGGTCTCGCCGCCTCGAAACACACTCTGTCCAGATGGATAGTGGACGCTATTGCAGCTGCTTATGCGTCTAAAGACCTGCAATGCCCTTTGGGCATCAGAGCCCACTCTACTAGAGGCATGGCCTCGTCATGGGCTTGGACTAGCGGAATTTCTATTCATGACATTTGTACGGCGGCGGGCTGGGCCTCCCCGTCTACATTTGTTAGATTTTACAATCTAGAAGTTCCCGCCCTGCAGGCTAAACTTTTATCAGTCTAAATCTCGCGTAGGCCGGCCCACTTCTGTGCGCGGGCTACTGCTGTTTGATTTAGCCCTCCTGGTTGAGCTGTACAATATAAGGGTTGGTTAGTCAGACCGGCCGCGCCGTTCTGTTCCCCCTACTATGTGCTTATGTACTTGCGCTAGCCATATCATTGGCCGCCTGGCTCACACTCTCGTGTTCCCCGGGCTTCCCTGGGACTCATTCAGTGGATGCCGGGCGCGCACGGCGTTGACAAGGGAGTTCCCGTAGCGTAAGCTAAACTTACGCAATACGAGAGAACCTCTCGTAAGAGAACGTACTCGGTTACCTAACGTAACCTCTGTTCTCTCTAGAGAGGGAACGAGTATTGCGTAACCCGCCGTGCTCGCGCCACGAGCTCACTCGCTTCTGCGACAAAAACCAGTGAAAGCAGCCTCTCAGCCCGTATTTATACCCTCTGCCACGCCCCGCCTCGGGCCGTGACGCGTAGGCGCGCTGCTCGCGCTCATTGGGCGTGATGTCACGCCAAGGGCTCAGTGATAGGCTGCTGCAGTTGCCGCAGAGCAGCCTATGAGCACGCTAGATTGCCTGCTCTAGGTCAGCTTGCTGCCGCACTGCGTTGACAAGATATAAAAATTAAGGATAATTTTTTGCTTCATATCTCGAGAAAAGATGACTTTACCCGTAGCGTAAGCTAAACTTACGCAATACTCGTTCCCTCTCTAGAGAGAACAGAGGTTACGTTAGGTAACCGAGTACGTTTTAGTTCCAGCTGTTTTAGTTGAGGTCTGCCTTTTTCGACTGTTTTCCTCTCTTTCTGCTACTGTTTTTACAGTGCTGCCAACTCTCACGCATTCACCGTGAGACACGCAATTTTCATACTCTCTCACGCCACACATCCATTTTCTCACGCACAGAAAAATCGCGAAGCAAAGAGGACACGGAGACCGACAGACTAGACAGAGCAGGTTACTTATGATATACAAAAATCTCAGCTCAGATTCTGTCAATTTTATTACGAAATTCAAACAATAAATACCGTTTTGGCGCTTGTAAATGCTACGTGACAGATAGTAATAGCTAATAGTAAAAAAACATGAATGAACACTGAAAGATACAGTACAACTTACCGAAATGTATATTCCTCATACATAATATCGATCAATCAGTGTTTTTCATCAGCGTGAAGAGGTCAATAACATAGCAGAACAATTGTCACATTTACCTCAGGAAAGCCATTTAATGAACATAATATAGGCTATAGCACATAGTTGGCAAGAAAAAAAAAATAGCTATAGAGTATTTAGCTAAATATGTGTTCTATATTACATATTTATTATATTTTTACTTATATCATTAAAGTTATTATAATAATAAAAAAATGCATTATATTTAATTTGAGTTATTTTTAACCTTAAATAATAGCCTACTACCAGCTGATAGGGCAGTATGTTTACAGCATTAGGTGAGTCGTTTTTTTCTTGAGGAAAAATAACGCCTATCTTGTGTAGCCTACCTAATATTTATCCAAATAAGTCAATATTAAATCAAATCACAATAATTGAATTGAATTGAAATAATAAAAAAGCGTAGCTTACCAGAAATTGTATCATGTAAACATTGTAACATGTTGTCACTAAACCTAATAAAATTCAGTTTAGTTACTAAAATGTTAGTGACAATGTTAGTAAAATGTTTTTTTTATAAAACATTTTATAAAACATTATGTGTTGTTTTCTTTTGAACTGTTACAGTGCTAAAACTTTAACTCTGTGTTACTCAGCTTTTTTGTAATTTAATCTGAAAGAAATGTTGAATGAAACACTATGTTTTGACCAAACCATTTGAATTATTACAGTGGGGGGAATTTTTTATTTATTAATTTATTATTATTTGAAAGAGATTGTGAATAAAACTACTGTATATTGTAATGGCCAAACTACTTATTAAAAGAAAATAATTGACATCGTTTCTGCTTCTGGGAATTTAAAATTGCTCATTATTAAAAATTGTTTTTATTTGATAAACTTGTTAGTTTTATGAAAACACAAAAAATAATAAACACTGGCTCTCAAATTTAACTTAATGGATATATACAGGGATGACAAAAAACTAAATTAATCAAAATGTGCTTTATTACTACATTTGTTTACAAGTAACTTTATTCAAGTTAAAAAAAATAATAAAATCAATAGGATTTACGTAATATACTGTAGAATTTAGCTCTTTTTTTTGGTCACTGGCGGCCACCCCGTTTGGAGGCAGTGCCCCAGCATGGCCCCCCCACTGAAAATGCTCTAGACACGCCCCTGCATTGGTGTAACATTACGAAACTCAGAATGTGCCCTCAGCACCATGCCCTGAAGTTACTCAAAAGATTTTGAGAGGGCGCCACCTTTTGGTCAAAAGTTATAATAAAATGTCCAAAGATGCTAATAACTTTTGAATAAATCTGCCTATTGTAATGAAACCTATTCCTTGGGTCACGCCGAGAACATAGATACAAAGTTTTCCGTATTTGGCCGAACTTCCTGTCCGCCATCTTGATTTACATTTAATATCTACTTTTTCAAACTCCTAGACCGTTTGTCCAATTTTCACCAAAATAGAATCGTATCATATCCAGACTGTGCCAACTAAAAGTTATGGATTTCAGGTTAATCGACGAAACCGTTTTCGTATACCGCAGCAGCAAAGTTGAGGCATGATGCCAAAAGGACTATTCAGGCTTTATCTCTGCAATGCCTTGAGATATTGACATAGTGTCATTGTCACTTCACTCTGACCACAACGCATCAATTTTGTAACTGCGCCACCTATTGGTCGAAAGTGATTATCCATTAAATCATATATTTTTAGTTAATGTATATGATTTTTCAGCCATTTTGCCAAAATTCAGCTTTAAATGTCTTTAATTGCTGTTCGCTGCAGTTAGTTAGACACTCCCAGCCATATTGGCATGTTTTATTGTCGTCTTTGCGCTTGGTGCCAATAATGGCTGCTTGCAGCTATATTTATTATTATTATTATTATTACCCCTTACAGCAGGGATGAGCAACGTCGGTCCTGGAGTGCCTCTGTCCTGCAGAGTTTAGCTCCAACCCTTATCAAACACACCTGAACAAGCTAATCAATGTTTTCAGGATTACTAAGGCTGCATTTACACTGGCACAAAAATTCGGTCAGATTTTGTGCTGCAAAATATCCATGACAGCTGTTATCTTGTCCGTGTTGGCTAATAATTATGGCCACTGGATATGAATTAATCTGTGCGGATCAGATCACTGTAAACGCAAGTCTAACTTAAAGACCAACATTTTAAAGGAATAGTTTGTCCACAAATTCTATAATTATTTACTCATGCTCATGTCTTTCCAACTTGTTAGCTATTATAATATAATAATACTAAAATAGAATATTGTTATTCACTTATAATCATTTTGTGTTCAATGGAAAAAACATCAAGATACAGGTTTGGAATGACTTACAGTAAGTGTGAGTAAATAATGACTCGCATTGTCATTTTTGTGTGTGTGTTATTCCTTTTAAACCTCTAGAAGTGTTCAACACACTAGATCAGGTTTCTTCAAATCCAGCCTTGGAGGGCCACTGTCCTGCAGTTTAGTTCAGACTCTGATCAAACTCACCTATCTCAGAGCCCATCTACGGAGAGCCTGCCCACTCCCTATTAAGTCCTATTGTACCGAATTTTGGTTGTAGTTCCACCAGAGTTCCACTGGGGGCGATCGTCCATGAGTGCAAAATGAATGGGAGTCTATGGGGCTAGACGGCTAAATTTGTCTCTTTCACCTGATTGCCATTGAGAAATCTCAGATTTGATTGTAGGTTTTGCAAGTTCAACATGGGTTATAGGTCGAAAGTTGATCAGATGTTGTTGCCCATAACACGCTAGCATTCTGCTAATGAACGCTGATTGGTCAGTGAAGGACTGATTACGACCAGAGATACCGCTTGATGGCATCGTGGCATCCGAAGCGGGACCAGAAACAAACAAAACAAAAACTCGTCTAGCACGTGTATTTACCTGTGTCATCTGTGTTGTGTATTTACCTGTGTCAGCTGTGTTGTCGATGCCTCGAGAGAAAAGAAAGTGCAGAGCGCGAAAGCACCAAAGTGACTGAAGGTTTGCCATAAAGCAGTATCTCTGGTCGTACGATGTGTATGACATTGACATTTTAAAAGACTTTTTAAAGCAAATAAGTGACTCTAAAAAATCGAACACCCAGCAAGGTGTAATTTCTTTGCATCTCTTTTCGAATACAACATTCAAATTACTAGACAAAAAATTATATCCTGAGAAAAGTGGATTATGAGGGGTATAGCTCCATAGACCTCCATTCATTCTGCACTCGTCCTGTGAGCGCCCTCATATGGAACCAGAGTGGAACTGCAACCAGTTCAGAAGCCGGAAGTGTACTGAGAGTGGAAGTTCTCCCCTTATTAGACATTCTCTGCCTATCTGCAATTTTCTAGTATCTCTGAAGACCTTGATTATCTTGTTCAGGTGTGTTTGATTAGGGTTGGAACTAAACTCTATACGACAGGGGCCCTCAAGGACCGGATTTTAGGAACCCTGCACTAGACCATAAAAATGTAAACTTCTGACCTTTATTTTCTATTTTCCAGGAAAGAACTAAAGTGGTATATCATATTAGTGTACCTATGGAGAAACTAAACAGTGACAGACCTGAAGAGAACATTATTGAAAGATTATGGGCCTTCCTTACAGTAAAGCAGCTTCTGGAGAAAGAGTAAATATACATACTTCTCATTGATTCTACTGTAGGCCTATATGTATGAATCATAGTATTTCTGAATCTTCATTTGTGGATTTTTCTGTATGTCAGATTGCTTCTAAATGGCCTGGAAAAAGACAATGCAAAGAAAGAAGCCCTTGAACTTTCTCTGAAGTACAGATTTGTCACACCGCTTACATCAATGGTGGTCACCAAGCCCCAGGGTGAGAAAATGCAGGTTGCCCACAAACCCAAAGAGGGAGAGAAACCAAATACAAGTCCGGTCCTAATGGCACCCGCACCAACACGAAAACCAGGTGAAAAGAAAATATATTTAAATTATGCTTTTTTTGGACATACTTAATATATTTAAATTATACTATACTAAAATTAATTATTTTGAAACAACATTAAGTAGCCTATATTAAGTGTATTTCAAGATGTACTTAAGATAAATGTTAAGCTATTTACAATTTTAATATTAAATTGTGTTAAAATGGTACCACTTCAAGTACATTTAGTGCAATTTAAGTGTATTTCTTAATATACTTTCATATTTCTTAAACTACAGTTAGAATATATTTGAAGCTTCATTTTAACGTGCTTCAAGAACATTTAAATGTATTAGCATTACACTACTAGTTTATTATAAAGCTGTTTTTTTAGTATTCAAAATGGTATTTTATAAGTGCAAAAATAATTAAATATGAATGTTAAGAGTAGACATACATACACTTTGAAATAAAAAAAACTTTAATATACCCTCTTGTTGTGTACATTGCAAAATAAATACCTAGAGTACATTGAAAAAGTACAGCAGCATATATAATCTCTTGACCAAAATACATTATAATAAATGAAATTGTAACGCAGCACCAGACTCAGTAGGATCCATTTGCAGCTTTATTAAGAATAGTCGTACAGGAAGCAACCAGCAACCAGGGAATATACAGCATCTTGATATGTTTATATATAGGGCTATACAGCCATTGAGTGGTTACACAATGGCATTAGAGGTGATAAATGCTGCATCATTTAGAGATGCTCTTAAAATACATGTTTAAGGGAGAAAAATATTATTGTAACTCATTTTAGTAGAATAATAATAGTAATTCTGTAATCCTCCGAATCAGTAGACAGGTGAAATTATGCATGCAGTAGTTCAGATAAATTTTTCTTCCTGAACGCACCAGTTCGAAATTCAGTATGGACTCATATAGTCAGCCTAATGGTGCACAGGCTATTAAGCAATCATGATCTATTTGTTTGCGATTCTTTATGGCATCATATTACCTTCATAAAAAAGACTTATTTCAAAAACATTTGAAAATTTCACAGACCTGGTCGTCGATCCTTCTGGCAGTTTTCTTACCGCACATGGCAGTGATGTCTTTGTTGACGATATTTCCTATCTAATGGAATCAGGTATTGTATATAACTTCCCTTTTTATTGCCGTTATTAAAGTAATTAATTACAAATACTTTCATTACGATTTTAAATTGAAATGGGTCATAGCCTACCATTGATATTACTAGAGCACTGACCAGTAAATGGAAAACTCATACAAGGACGCAGTTATTGCATGGACAGAGCAAGAACAATGTAATTGTCTAAAATGCATGCACACAGTTGAGTTGCATTCTTTAGCTTGCTCTCTTTAACAATGCAGTTAAACTAAATGTACGAAGCAAACTTTGTACGAAGCTGAAATAACCTCAGCAATAACGACAACACTGAAACTGGGTTTCCGCGGATCCTTAAAAAGTCTTAAATTCGATTTTTTTTAAGGCCATAAAAAGTCTTTAAAAGTCTTATTTTTACTTATGAAAGGTCTTAAATTTCCGATGGCAATTTGACTTAGACATATCTAAATGTTTTCCAAATTAAAACTAATTTAATAGCGTAGGCCTACTTTTTTATTTATTATTCTTTCTTTGTGGATTTGCTTGTTCACGTGACATTTCGCATCACATTCGCGGCAGCATTACGTCTGTCTCCTGCACGCGAAACAGGAGGAGAGAAGAAGCAAGTTAAATGTCAGTTCATTTGTAAGTTCATTCTATGTGCGTAGTGGTGTGCGATGTGTATTGTCTATGATGATATTGTAGCCTAATCATTGTTTTAACGATGTATGAGGCACTGCTAGCTGACATCGCATTAGCCTCTCGTGCTTTCACTGCGTGTACGATTATAGGTATAGGCTATGTTCCCAAATGAGTTTTTGTCTTAAATATCCTATTATGTTGTTATCATAGGCCTACAATATCACATCAGCAAGAGTGCTGTTTTCCGTGCACAATTGCAAATTGATATTTATATAACAGTAAAATTAACAATAAATGAACATTGTGAGTTACATTTTATAAACAATATTGTCAGAATTGTTTGTTTTTCCTTTATTTCACCGACGAGAATTTCAAAATGAAACCAGCAGAGTCTCAATGCAACAGACAGCGACGATTTTTTGACTGAAATCCGCGTTTTGAACGAATCAATTTAATGATTCAATGAACAATCACTTGGTTCTTTCCCGAATGAATCAGCCGTTTGATCAAATCGGTTGAATTAAAATCCGTGTATCATTCGTTCAGTCGTTTTTTGAATTAATATTGAATATAGAAAAATGAGAAAACGGTTCCTTTTTCGTTTTTCATTTTTTACAAAAAAACGAAAAACAAGAATTCAGCTGGATTTCTCGTTTTTCGTTCTCAGTTCGAAAAATGAATAAACAGCTTGAATATTCGATTTCTACACGTGGGCGGGAATTAAAAGCCCCTTTCCTCTGATTTGTCAGCCGAAGATCAAACTGTTCCGTCATCAGTTCTGCACAGCAGAATAAGAGTCCTCCGTTGTGCGGATTCTTAACGCATTTATTGCAACTACATTTAATCTTTTTCTCATCAAACCACCAGACTAACGAATGTCTCGACACAACCCGTACCGGGGAATAGACTAGATAGGGCTTTATTCTGTGTATATATAAATTCACCTACGCTTTGCATCAGCTGGCTATATGGGCAGGGTAAATGACGGCTGTTAGCCTATCATTGTCGCCCTCGCCCAGTAATTATTATTTTTTTTTATTATAAATTAAGATATAAATCAATATAATTAGTTGTAAATAAACACTAATACAAAAAGAAAAGAATAATGCATTGACTATATAATTGGCCTATTTTAACGTTAACGTATAAACTGTCATTCAGACTGACTAGCCTATCTAACAACTGGAGAAGTTTTATGATGTAGGCCTTGTGTTTTATTAAAATGTATTATAATTGATATCTCTAGGATGCGCGCTTGTGCGTGGCGCGCCGGGTCATGTTGAGAGGGAAACGCGCGCGTCACATCGTTGTAAAAAAAGCATATTCATAAATAGTGTAAAAGACCGGTAAATAAAATACAACATTAACATTATCAACACTATTAATAACAACATAATATGCGTATTTTAACGAGAAACTGAAACTGTACAGAGCAGACGTTGGTTTCGGGCATCTCTCATTCGTCCAGTAGCCTATCCATATTTGCAATGTAACATTTGGATGCTAATTAATAATGTAAAGAAGGCTTCGTACTTCATTCGAGCCCCAATATACACGTGAATCAGCATCTTCACAGCAAGGGAAATTAGTTTGGAATGTCAACAGACCAATTAAGCAGAATGACGTTTTATATGTTTGGTTGACTGTTTTATTTTAATAACGAACAGGCTGCGACACCCGACATCACTTGGATGTGTTGCTCAAAAGGGGATTTAATAGCTACTGTCGTTTAATACTCTCATTCGAAACAGTAACATTTATATGTCTATTTATGTACTTTCAAAATGACTACAACATATCATGCCTTTGAAATTATTATATAAGAATAATTATTATTATAAATGATTATTATATTCTTTCTGGCGCACACCAAAAATCAACCAAAATAGCCTACAGCCAATAGCCTTCTTGGCGCGCCTATATATTTTTGAAGGTCAACATTAAGATTAATCACATCGTGCTTCATGTAAAAAAAAAAAAAAAAACGTGACTTGACTTTACAATCCGGAAAATAGCTAATTATTTCACGGACCCCCTGGCACTTGAGAACTCCTGGTCTACACAGAAGAAAGCCCCATTCTAGTCTATTCCCCGGTACGGGTTGTGTCGAGACATTCGTTAGTCTGGTGGTTTGATGAGAAAAAGATTAAATGTAGTTGCAATAAATGCGTTAAGAATCCGCACAACGGAGGACTCTTATTCTGCTGTGCAGAACTGATGACGGAACAGTTTGATCTTCGGCTGACAAATCAGAGGAAATGGGCGTTTAATTCCCGCCCACGTGGAGAAATCGAATATTCAAGCTGTTTATTCATTTTTCTAACTGAGAACGAAAAACGAAAAATCCAGCTGAATTCTTGTTTTTCGTTTTTTGGAAAAAATGAAAAAACGAAAAAGGAACCGTTTTCAAAATTTTCTACTTTCAATGTTAATTCAAAAAACGACTGAACGAATGATACACGGATTAATTAATGACTCCCTCAACTCACTTAGACAGTGACTTGCCGCCACCTACTGGCAGTTTTAGTTTAACATTTAGAGTAGCCTACCTTTTAATTAGAACATTAAAATTAGAAATCAGTTCATATTTAAATATTGAATAAAAAACAACAACAACAATCTCAAATTTTTATTTATGCAATTGTAAATGCTGTGTAAATATATTAATGCCAGAAGATCTGATGCCACTTCTGTGTCACCTCTGAACTGCAAAGATGGATTTTGATCAGGGTTTCCGCGGGGTCTTAAAAAGTCTAAAATTCTGAACTTTAAATTTAAGGCCTTAAAAAGTCTTAAAAACGGCCAGATTTTCATCCTAGGTCTTAAATTGAATTTAGTGAGGTCTAAAAAACCACAAAGGCTGAAATATGAGGTTTATCTTTGTATAAAACATTTTTTGTCTAAACTTTATTTGAACTTGTACATGTTAGTATATAACATGTTGCAAGACACTCTTTTAAAATCTGGCCATTATTTTTAATGGCATTTTAATGTTTACGTAAACAAAAAGTGCATATTGATGCTAATCAATTTTTTATTTGCTGTTTTTCGACATAAAACTTGTTGAATTGACTTCATTCTGTAGTATTAGTACTTTTTGAACAGGATTCTGTGATAACCGTGATAATTTTGGTCACTTTAATCATCTCATCATTTCCTCTCTAGTTATGATCAACTATGATCAACTAAAATCAACAATAATTGTGTTTTTACTGTATAATATGCAAAAGTACAATTTTCTATTAAAAAAATATCTACCTCTCCCTCTCTCTCACACACACACACACACACACACACACACACACACACACACACACACACACACACACACACACACACACACACACACATCAGATAATCCTAGATAGATAGATAGATAGATAGATAGATAGATAGATAGATAGATAGATAGATACTCTAATGATCCTGAGGTAACTATCTATCTAACTTGGATAATGCGTCGTGTAGGTCTTAAAGGGATAGTTCACTTTGAAATGAATTTTTGGTATGTTTTAGCTTACCTCAAGGGCATCCAAGATGTAGGTGTCTTTTTTTCTGCAATAGTTTCAATTTTTTCATAGATATATACACTAGATGTCGCCTTAAAGACATTCGTTCCAATGAACTGCCGTAGACAAGGCGACATCTAGTGTGTATATCTATGCACCAGTCTGCGTACACGTCAGATCAGATCACTTGGACATGGCTGCGTATAAGTGGTAAAAACGATATAAATACTGTTCGTTTTCTCACACAAACCGCTCGTTTCGTGTCTTAGGCCATCAATGTGTACTTACGATGGGGAATTGTTTAATTTGGACGACGGGAAATTGTTTTAATTTGGACTCTGTGCATGCTCTTTGAGACAGTGACCATCGACCTGCATTATATGACTGACAGGCAAGAACGGTTTGACCTAAAAATATCAAAATTGAAACTACTGCGGAAAAAAAGACACCTTCATCTTGGATGCCCTTGAGGTAAGCTAAAACATACCAAAAATTAATTTCAAAGTGAACTATCCCTTTAAATTTTTATCTTTATGGTCTTAAAATGTCTTAAAAAGGTCTTAAATTTGACTTACTGAAACCTGCAGAAACCCTGTTTGATTTAATGGTTTAATTTGACTGGTAACAGTGGTATTGTGTTGTTATTCTAATAGAATTTAATTTGAATGTTAGAATTTAAAATAAAAGGTGATGCATACAACTACAAATGTCCATATATAGGTGAAAATGCCCCTGGAAATCAATTTATGGTGGCAAATATTACCCCTTAATAAAAAATTTTAATTTCTGTCACTGCTGTGAACTGACCACTGCATAGAATATGAAAAATATGAATATCTTCGTCAGTCAGCTGTCAACAACAGGCCTAAACCAGCCATGGCACCAAGCACAAAAACACGATCAGTAAAATATTATCTAATTATTATCAACAAAACTTTGAAAATATCTGGACATATTCTGTCAATATTGCACACCCCTAATGCATGGTATTAATTTTGATTTCTTGGGGTCTTAAAAAGCCTTAAATTTGAATTAAAAAAGTGTGCAGAAACCCTGTGAAATAATATGGCATGATTTATCTGCACTTAAGTGTACTGTAGCTTGTTGCTAAAGCAACAGTGGGCTCCAAGCACATTTTTGGTTGAAGGAAAAAAAGAGCATTTTATTTAACATTTTAACCGTACTTTATTTTTTTACTGCCGCTTTTTTATCCATACCATTTAAATCCCACATTTCTTTGATCAGACACCTCTCACATACCGTTCTTTGCTTTTGCCCTTATTAAAACATTCAAATGATCTTACATGGACTTACTTTTCGAAATTAGGAATAAAACAATAGCTCTTGGCAACAAGGATATAGCTAGTATGTTTTCTTAGCATAGTGTCAAACACGGGAATTTATGAAATGAATATCATGATTTTCTCCAAAATCACTTATATAGTCGCGTCAGTCGTGTTTGAAATAACTGGCTTCTGTGGTTCCATGTGAAAGATATGTAGCAATATCAGATGTCCATATAAGGGATTTCCGATAAGGGCGCCCTCTGGCCTCCAGTATGAATGAAACAGAAATCAGGCCTACATGAGTGTTTAGCGCTCCATATAGCTAGCATCGCCTTATTTTGGATAAAAATAGAAAAATATACTAAAGTACTTTGTAATGTAGTAACTTGAGTAGGCTAGTTTTTCAGCAAACTACTTATTTACTATTACTTATGTAATATTATTTTTCCAGTACTTCTACTTGTACTTAAGTAAATTATTTCTAAAGAAGCAATACTTTTACCTAAAGCTGTAGTCCATAACTTTTTTGGGTTAAAAATTATCCAAAATACATTTGAGCTAGTACATAACCAGCCAGTGTTCAACACTATCTGCTTGCATTAGCTTGATTCAAAATGGTAAGCTTGTAATAATGTTTTTAATTCCAGTGGTACTGGTGGATTTCCGTGGGAAATTCGAGCATGTCTTTGCGTCATTACGTCACATCTGTACACATAAAGAAGAGTCTCGGCTAGCAGGCTATATTGCGTGTGAGGATGTTGGAGGTGGAGATTTATAGCCTTTTCTCACAGCACTTGATATAATTAAACTTATCAATTTGATGGCAGATCCAACGACAATCACCAGTGACAACTGGACATTCACCCGCTGTAAAATGCAAAACACTTCAAACTCGATTATTACACATCAAGTAGACCAGTAACCGATATTTTGAACCGATATACTGTATAGCCTATGTCTGGTGTAAAAATGTAAATGAATGTCAAAATTAAGAATAACAAAGGGTTTTGACAAATACATTCTTTAAATGCTTTTAAACATACATTTAAATCAGAGAACTGTTAATAATAACATTATTATTATTATTATTAATAATAATAATAATAATAATAACTTAAAAAGTGCAGGGTGTCAGGTGTGGGGGTTGAGGAGATGAGGCAAGGACTCAATTGCAGGAAGAATGGGTTTATTAATTATAAAAATAAAACAAAACAAAAACTACCCTGAGGGGGAAAAACATGACTAGACTAGACTAGACTGAGAACACACGAGGGTAACATTCCATGTAGACGACAACAAACCAGCCCAGGACTGCAAACACAGGGAGAATAAATCGGGAGCACACATACATGTTAAATAAATAGATAAACAAATAAATAAACAAATAAATCATGATTGCTTAATAAGCTGTGCATCGTTAGGCTGATTAAGGCTGACTAACATTCATACTGAATTTCAAGCTGGTGTTAACGTTATTGGATTGAAATTTGATATATTATATAATCTGTTACACCACTGAGCAGATGTTAAACTTTACAATCAAAACATTTAATACCCATTCTTTATGTAATAATACCATTCTGATGCAGTGTTTTTCACATCATGTCTCTGTTCATGGTATTTAACACTCAATTATATATTTTGAAATATTGTCTTGGTCGCACTGTCAATATTGATTCTGATTAGTGATTACTCATAAAAAGAAATAAAAAAATCTCCTTTTTCCTTTAAATCCTCGCTTATCGGGCTTATCCTACTCTGAACAATTCGTATTTTGAGCACTTCTTGCGCTGTTTCTTTCCTCTTCACGATGACTCGCTTAATTTAGTCCTAATTTGTATGTCGCTTTGGACAAAAGCGTCTGCTAAATGTAAATGTACTTTCGTGTGACTGATCAAGCTATTTTATGTAGCTAGTATGAATAACAAAATGCTTTCTCTGTGTCCAGATTTGACTGTAATGAAAAACTGATACTAAATCAACATAAACTCAACTTTGACAAAAAGGAACTAATTATGTCTGAATAAAAACCCAGCAACCAGGGAATATACAGCATCTTGATATGTTTATATATAGGGTTATACAGCCATTGAGTGGTTACACGATGGCATTAGAGGTGATAAATGCTGCATCATTTAGAGATGCTCTTAAAATACACATTTAGATGAAATATATATATAAAAAAATATATATTATTGTAACTCATTTTAGTAAAATAATAATAGTAATTCTGGAATCCTTCTAATCAGTAGACAGGTGAAATTATGCATGCAGTAGTTCAGATACTAATTTTTCTTTCTCAACACAACCATTAGGCTGACTATGAGTCCATACTGAATTTATAGTCAGCCTAATGGTCCACAGGCTATTAAGCAATCATGATCTATTTGTTTGCGATTCTTTATGGCATCATATTACCTTCATATAAAATACTTATTTCAAAAACATTTGAAAATCTTACAGAGCCGTTCCTCGATACTTCTGTCAGTTTTATTACCAGGAATGGCGAAGCTGTTGGAATGGGGCAATCAGGTATTGTATATAACTTCCCTTTTTATTACCGTTATTAAAGTAACTAATTACAAATACTTTCATTACAGGAGGCTACTGGAGTAGATTTTTAAATTTTTTCTACTTTCTCTCTAATTAAATTGTGGTACTTTTACTTGAGTTGAATAAAAATAATATATTCAACTTTTTCACCAAAAGGCTATTTTGACTTATGATTTTGACAAATGTGCCGACGGAGCAACCATAGACTGTAAAAAAAGAGCAACAGGGCGAGCTGGTATTTGTGGTATTTGTCAGACACTTTTCAAACTACTGCGGTGGAGCCCTGCGCTTCAGCCAATAACAAGACAGTTCTGACTCGGGTGCAAAACCAATCAAAACTTCCAGTTCAACTGGGGGACGGGGCGTTCAAACTGCACTTTGACAGTCAATCTTTGGCGCTCGTGTTAATCCACTGTCTATGCGTTAATCAGTATCTCTACCGTTTCGATAGTTTAGTAGTGAGCTTAGCATAGATATATACACTAGATGTCGCCTTAAAGACATTCGTTCCAATGAACTGCTGTAGACAAGGCGACATCTAGTGTGTATATATCTATGCACCAGTCTGCGTACACGTCAGATCAGATCACTCGGACATGGCTGCGTATAAGAGGTAAAAACGATATAAATACTGTTCGTTTTCTCACACAAACCGCTCGTTTCGTGTCTTAGGCCATCAATGTGTACTTACGATGGGGAATTGTTTAATTTGGACGACGGGGAATTGTTTTAATTTGGACTCTGTGCTTGCTCTTTGAGACAGTGACCATAGACCTGCATTATATGACTGACAGGCAAGAACGGTTTGACCTAAAAATATCAAAATTGAAACTACTGCGGAAAAAAAGACACCTACATCTTGGATGCCCTTGAGGTAAGCTAAAACATACCAAAAATTAATTTCAAAGTGAACTATCCCTTTAAATGTAGTCACGCGATGCTGATGTTGTTAACATTAACAATTTGAGTACAAAGTATAATTTGCACGGTTTGACGTGATATGATTAGGGGTCGACCGATATGTGAATTTCAGGGCCTATGCCGATACCGATTATTACACATCAAGTAGACCAGTAACCGATATTTTGAACCGATATATAGCCTATGTCTGGTGTAAAAATGTAAATTAATGTCAAAATTAAGAATAACAAAGGATTTTGACAAATACTTTCTTTAAATGCTTTTAAACATACATTTAAATCAGAGAACTGTTAATAATAACATTATTATTATTAATAATAATAATAATAATAATAACTTAAAAAGTGCAGGGTGTCAGGTGTGGGGGTTGAGGAGATGAGGCAAGGACTCAATTGCAGGAAGAATGGGTTTATTAATTATAAAAATAAAACAAAACAGAAAACAAAAACTACCCTGAGGGGGAAAAACATGACTAGACTAGACTAGACTGAGAACACACGAGGGTAACATTCCATGTAGACGACAACAAACCAGCCCAGGACTGCAAACACAGGGAGAATAAATACGGAGCAAACAAGGCAGGTAACGAGGAAGAAGCTTCCCCGGGGGCCGCCATTGATTAGCGGACCATCACCTGCTGTTAGCATCCCATTGCCTCCCATTCATTTTGGCGTCATTCACAGTGAATAATTTTACATCTGAGGCGTTTAAAGACTCCATTTGAACCATTTGACCATTATTTATTTCTAAAGAAACACGAAATGTATAAAAGGCTCCATTACATTATATCTTACGTTATGGCCCTGTAGAAGCAGTTTTTGGAAAAATAGGCTAACGATTGCGTCATAACCACGCGACTCTCTGTCGCACAGTTGAGAAATTACCGTATGGACAGGAGGAGAAGCTCACGGGCAATCGGGGGGACGTTGAGGCAAAATTACAAAATAATTAATCAGAATACTTAGCAAAAGTTTCTCCTGCTCCTAGCTCATGGACAGCTCCTACTCACACTCTCCGTCTCTGCAAGTTTCGGAAGGGAATGATTCAGATTTCTCTTGGCACAGCTACTAGAAGACAGACGGGTTGCTCACGTCACATCTACGTCGTCAAGCTCAGTTTGAGTCTGCGCAGTACGCTCAGCCATCAGGAAGTGAGAGCTTCTAATTGACTTCACTTTTCTCCGTTGAATCCAATGGGGTCGCTGTGTCCATTTCTTTTACTGTCTATGGCTCCAGTGTGTGTGTGTGTGTGTGTGGTAATGGGCGCCATTCATTTAGAGACACGCAGGATTCATATTTAAATAGTCTTTTTGCGGTTTGAAATTCAATTTGATTTTTACTGACCTGCTTTTTATTAATTCATCAAAAAGTTTACAAATTCCGTGATATTCCGCTTTATACAGTAAATTACATTTTTATGACTGGATTCCGTCCGTGTTTTCTGCATCGCAGAAAGCCCTATTATATTGAGGTGTGTTGTAGTGTGTAGTGATTTATTAGCCTGGCTCCGCCCTCCTGTGTACTTCCGCTCAATTTTATTTCCCTTCAGTACTTCGTCTGGGATTGTGGTGTATTCTTTGGTTTTCTCCGATCATTTTTTTGGCGGTCCAATCAGTGAACAGAGGGAGTGGCTGAGAACAATGACGTTGAGGTCGTGCGCTAGTTTGAGTTGTAGGGTTACGTCACGACCAAAGGTTAGCGATTGGTTATGGCAGATCCAGAGTGACTCTGGGCAGATCCAATAGTTTTAAACTTCAACAGAGTACCCACCTACAAGGAAGTTAACGCTTGTCAATGGAGAGAGGCCAGACTCTCTGTACAAATGAAATCGAGAGTCTGGTAGAACCAGGCTAGTGATTTATTGCAACTTCAGCAAAGTCTGCTGCTACCTTAACTTTGAGAGACAACTGATGCATGATCAGTGAAGCAGCTCCAGTCAGCAAGTGCTTTCGGTGTGAGACGAGAGTGCAAAACCTTCAGTGCCTTCTTCAGCTTTCCACGTTGATTGGCCGGACTCGTGACTCCCAACAAATCAGATGGGCGGGGACATTGGTCTAGTCTATAGAGTGGTGAGTTTGACAGAGGTGGCTGCATCAGAGCCAAATATAGCGCTTTTCAAAATTAAATTATTTTATTGGCAAATAGATTTTGAAAATGGCCGATACCAATAACCATAAAAATGCTTAATATCGGTGCTGATAATCGGTCGACCCCTAGATATGATAAGCGATCGCTAGATTTAATCAGCACGATTTATTGGAATGCTGTTTTTCCCTTAGTTGGTCAGAACAAAAGTGGATGTTACTACTTGTTCAGAGGACATTTTCCGGTGAAAACTCTTATGTTGGTCATACTTCCAAAAAGTAGAATCTGTGATTGCGAATGACAGTATCCACACCGGCACGGCGACTGACAGCCGCACATTCTCCTCAAAACATTGGATTCATCTGCGCTGTGACGTGCCGAGGCACAACCCACGTAAAGTTGATAATTTCGCAAATAACATCATGGACACCATGACATGTTAATAAGAAAATGAAAACAAGACTCTATAACCAAAACAATGTTTATCATATTAAATTTTTCTATTCAGTATACCAGTCCATTTTTAGGTTCCAGGCTATTTTTTTTTATCTTGAGAATAATGTTGGAAAAAGATGTTTAGAAAATGTTTATATTTTGCTATTTTGTATGCATACTAGTGTGATATTTCTTTCTTCTTTTTTTAATGATCATATTTCCTTATTTCCTTTCATGATCTAATTTCCATGGCAAATTTTTACTCGCATTTTGACAGGAGGCCAAATAATACCTGTGGCATCCCCTCCTCCATGTACGTAGGTCTTATTTATGTTTTTTTTTTAGTTTTTTATCTTGTATAGTGCATATACTTTTCATCTAACATCATATTTCGTTATTTTCATTTCTTCTTTCTCTTTTGGTACTTCAGTGAAGAGCATTAGGATTTTGAAATCTTCTGGTAATGCTAAGCCACTTTGTTATGATGTTCCTCCTCAGAAAGTCAGACTCCTTCAAAATGACCTATCAGGTCAGATGTCCAACATGATCTAGTACAGTTTAGTTAAATGAACATTATTATTCCATTGCTTTTAATTTTTCATCTCTATTTAAGCACAATCTCACTGTGATGTTTTTCTATATTCTTCAGAGTTTTCTATGAATGGCCAACTTGAGTCAGGGAAAGGCTTCAGTCAGATTGCAGTTCATTACAAAACTAATCACCGTCTGCTGCTCAGCACTAGTGAGGTTACTTACTTTGATGGACAGGACACTGTGAAGTTTTCCTGGGATCAAGACTACACCCACCATGAGAATGAACAGTAATATGCTTAAACTGTGTTGAATAAATCTTCAAGAATATTTTATATATTTTTTAACTATAAAAAAACGTATATTGTGTTCAAATGTTTGTTTTTTGTTGAGAATTTAACAATGTTGTCACAAAATATTTATTTATAGCTCCTTTTTACACAGTTTTTTGGGATATTGAAGTAGAATGCATTCATCAGTTAAGGCCCAGTCACACCAAGAACGATAACTATAATGATTGCTATATTAGCTTCAACACCAATGCACTGTATAAGCACGCTGCAGTTTGGTCGTCTGCCATTTTTAATTATGTTTTATTTGCAAAGTTCGGGAGGAGCACTTTCAAATTAACACGAGTGGAGAGCATTCAGTTAATCAAAAGATAAGACCCTCCACCACCCCTTCTCCACACTTTTAGTTCTAACTATTCCTACCACGGGGGAGTACTCTGGGTTCGGGACAAATTCAGAGCTCGGAGCCCTCCCCCCGTACAACACCTGAACTATATGCTGCTGAAGACGGTTCGTTATGGAATACGTGAATGGCCAAATCCAAAGAATTAAGCTTACTTGCTCTCAATAGTAAGTTTGTCGATGACCATATGATTAGGTGGGCACATTGTGTCATCTGGGGGGGCACTGTCCCCCATTTCCCCCCCTTGGTGACGGGCCTGCCGTCCAGCTCGGGAACTCGGATATTAATGCTGCCTTCACGTGCTATCAGAAATTTCCTATAGTTCCCACTTCTGAAGTTGCGATTATACAACTCGTCGCATTCATGTGCTATGTTGTCGGGAAGAACAGGAATCATGGAGGTTTATTCTTGCCTATTTATTGTGAAAATCTTCCCAATCTTCCGTCAACCCAAACTGATATTTAGCGTCCCATTCATTGATAACTATATAAGCATACACTGCGCTATAGTCAGCTTGCGTGTATAAAATATACAGCACAGTATGCTTTAAATGATTATTCATATATGTAAAAATGCACTACTTTAATGACAATACAAGGTGATGTAGCTGTTGTGGAAAGAATAAAAGAAAACCAGTGGGTAAAGAATACCAGTCACAGCAGCAATCGTTCTCCCCTCCACCATGTTTAAAGTTTATGGCACGCCCAACTCGGGTCCTTGGGGTAACCCGAACTTTCATGTCCAATTTTAAAATAAGAAACTCGTATTTACGATAATTCCGATAGCACGTGAAGGCAGCATAAATGTTCGAGCTCTTTAAAGCAGGTTAGATTCTGATTAGCTGGCAATGTTTTTATTGTACATCGTCTTGGAAAAAAACTTTCTGAAATTGATTGTAATTTTATCATTCCTCTGTGTCGGGATCATGATAGTTGTGGACTTCCCTATTCTCATAGAATTAGAATGATTCTCAGAATTAGAATGATTATTAAAACTTTACCATTATCGTTAACATTATAGTCATCGTTCTTTACTCTGTCAACAGCGTGTCTCTGATTCTACAAAGTAATGAAATGGACGTTACCATGGGAAACATGCGCTTTGTCATTCTTCTTCATAAAAAAGATGAAGTTTTTCTGTGGCCTGCCATTTGGCAGCAGCCAAAAGATGTCGGTTTTACAGGAATTTTAGGTAAGAGTGTCACTAATCAATCATTAATACGTCATGAATCGACACTTAATCTGTACTTATAGCATGGTCTGTAAATGATGATATGGTGGTTATTAAACCAACACAAGAAAATAATTACAATGTCTGTGGATAATTTTTAAAGGAGAAGCTGATATTAAGTATGAGGAGATCCCAGGATCACAAACACCAACTTTAAAGTTAAAGGACAAGGAAGTGAAGACATCTTGGTAATCAAAAAACAAACATAGCTGAACGTCCATAAAACATCCATGTATTTTGGTATTTGAAATTGAATTTTACGAATATCTTGTTATTTTCAGGGTGATGGTGAGGGACTACAGACTTCCTTCTGCTCCTGTTGTTGGATGTTGGCTCGTACCATTCCAGGTTGTTGCGCAGCGGGAGCTCTCTGACTTCACTGTTACTCAGTTGTAGAGTTCAGCAAAATTTACTTAAGAATTTATATTATGTGTTATCATGCTGACCTCAATATGGAAATGGTTGAACAAAAATCTATGTCATTGCCATCTCTGCCATCCTTTCCCTCTGCTTTACGGTGCTGGAATTACTCACCACTTCACGCTATCTCGCTATTTGTTGTGCTATGTCTTTGAATGTTTATCAATATGATTTTCTTTGCCCACACATATGCAATTGAGCTTTAGCTGGAAAATCATGCGATGAAATAGCACTTAAAATTTTACACCAGAAACTGTATGTATACAGATAGCAACCCTTTGATTGGTGCCTTTCTAAGTATTGATTGTGATTATTTCTGTCGGCCTAAAGTATGTATTTTTTGAGGTCATGTCTGATAATAAATGAAAAAAACAGCAGCAAAATTCTACAGAGTGTAAATTATTTACAAATGAGATTATCTATTTTCTTAAAAGCATGCCTCAATATTGACTTTTGAGGGGTTCAAGAGACTCTGATTACAAATAAAGGGGGTGGTTCCTGAATCCGGTCAATAATGCAATCGCATGATGTGGACAGGAGTTTAAAGGCAGTGTGTGTTTCGAGGTCTGTTTTCTGAGCAGGTCATGATGGATCGAGCAGCTCTCAGACTGATTCTCTTTGGCGTCTTTCTCATCTCAGCCAGTTCACAACCTGTAAAGAAGGTGAGGGTCAACGCTCAGTTTAAGATGAAAATTATGCGAGTTAAAATTCTAAAAAAGAGATTAATTATTTGTATTTGAGATGAAGGTTCAGACAAATTTGATTTACTTCAAACATGTTGAATATACAATGTTCAAAAGTTTGAGGTCAGTAAGTTTTTTAAAGAAATGAATACTTTTATTTATTAAATTGATCAAAAGTGACATTCTAGAGATTTATAATGTTACAAAAGATTTCTATTTTAAATAAAAACGGTTGTTTTAAACTTCATCATCAAAAAAATCCTTTAACATTTTTTAGCATGTTTTTAACACTAATAACAAATATTTCTTAAGCAGAAAATCTGCATATTAGAATGATTTCTGAAGGATCATGTGACAGTGAAGACTGGTAATGATGCTGAAAATTCAGCTTTGCATCACAGAAATAAATTACATTTTAAAATGTAAAAGGATAGAAAACCTATTTCAAATTAAAAAAAGTCTTTCACAAAGTTACTGATTTTAGATCAAATAAATGCAGCCTTGGTGAGCATAAAAGACTTATTTAAAAAAAAAATTTAATTCGTACTGACTTTTGAACAGCTGTGTATTATTATGACCGCCGCTAGCGTAGCTAGCGAAAGCGGTCATATAGGGATTGTCAACGTTTTTTTTCTCTTTTTTTTTCGTCATCTACTGAATTTTTCGTCAACGATACCAGGGACACCGAAACACCGGGGAACATGAAATTTGGTGGGCATGTAGCCCCACTAGACTTTTACGGAAAAATTTCGTTAGGTCCCCGGGGGCCACTCCCCCCCCCGCGCTGGGCCCCCCCAAACCCAAAAAATGCAGTTTTTCCTAAATAACTATCTGAACCGTGGCACCGAGGATGAAGAAATTTGTATGGTATGTTGGTCTTAAGGGCCCACATCAACCTAGCCCATAATCACTCATTTGTGATTTGTGCCCCTCCCATAAAAAATGAAAATGCAATATTATTCTGCTTTAATCGCCCCTATCTTCAGTTGAGATGTTCAGAACTGCACCATATTTCATGTGTATGATTAACTTGACATCCTCTGGGGGTATGCTAAGTTTCGTAGAATTTCATCCATGGGGGGGTATAAAATAAATTCATTTATGTGCACATTTAGTGACTGTACACTCATCGGCCTGTAGATGGTGGTGTTGAGCGAAGGGTTGCTGGTTTAGGATGATACTGTCACACACATGCAGGAATACAAACAAACGCAAGCATGCACACACACTGACATCCACACGCACAGACACACACCCATACACACACATACAAATCCACATGCACAGACACACGCGCACACACATGTACGCACGCATACATACACGCACAGACACACACACACACACAGACACACACATACACAAACACACACACATACACACACACAGAGACAGACATGCACATACTACTACTTTTTTTAGATATATACATAAACACGCAATATAGCCAAATTGCTCCACGTCATTTATTTTTGTGGAAAGCCAGTGCAGGCCTGAGCGGCGGTCATATTTTGTACCGCCATGCGGTACATCTAGTTTTAATTGAGTAAATTGAACTATTGATTTCTCAATAGTTTACACTGAGATGTAGTCATCAAAATGTATTTGTTTTTTAGTCCAAAGGCCTTTTCGAGCAGTAAATATTTGAACAATCCCAGGCAAAAAGGAGGAGTAAATGTGCACCATCCAAAAACCCTCTGTCATATGAACATGTAATTTAATATGACTGTACGGTTTGATGTCTCAACAGAAACAAAATGTGGATATATACAGCTTCTACATTAACTCCACGGTCACCAGTCGCTACGCCACAACCGTCATCACAAGCCGTGTGGCGAACACAGTGAATGAATCTCAAGAGATCCAGTTTGAGGTCAAGATACCCAAGAATGCCTTCATCAGCAAATTCAGAATGTAGGGAAACATGAGTTGTGTTATAGAGATAAAGTGGTAAAGAAGCCGTTAATAGCATGTTGGTCTCAGGTCATGTCTGCTAATGCAGCTAGATTTATAAATTATTTTATGCAACATGTCTGAAATACACATATTAAGAGGATGTCATTGTCATTTTCTCCATAGGACCATAGAGGGGAAGATATATGATGGAGTTGTGAAGGAAAAGCAGGAAGCTCAGCAACAGTACAGTCGAGCAGTATCTCGAGGAGAAAGTGCTGGACTGATCAAGTACTGGACATTAAAAATAAATAGATCCATGAAATGTGTTTTCATAGCATGTTTACTAATATGCTGGAATCATTTCTGTTTCAGATCTGTTGGAAGGACTTTAGAAGACTTTAAAACTTCAGTGACGGTGGCTGCTTTTAGTAAAGTGACATTTGAGTTGACTTACGAAGAACTGCTAAAGCGTCGCCTTGGCAAATATGAGCTACTCATCAATGCCCAACCAATGCAGCCGGTGACGGACTTCAAGGTAGGAGAAGAAACAAAGAGGGAAATAGATCATGAATTAAGCTGGATAGAAAGATCATATTTCTTTTACTCACTTTAGATGGATGTTCACATACAAGAGAAACCAGGAATTTCCTTCTTGGAGGTGAAAGGAGATTTGAGCTCCGATGATCTGGCCAATGCCATCAAAACCACCAGAGCAGACAAAGACGTAAGAGCTTAAAATGAGGGGTAAAACACTCAGCTTAAATGTTCTCATTATGATACTACACTTCAAACAAAGTTACCAGATGACCAAACTGATCATTTCAGGCATGGGTGACCTTCTACCCCACTCGAGATCAACAGACCAAGTGTAAAAGCTGTGGAGAAAATGGACTGAATGGTGACCTGCTTATAACATACGATGTCGAGAGACCAAATCATCAAGGAGAAGTCATGGTACATTTTTCAATAACATGCTTTACGACAGTAAAATTAATTTGAATGTACTACATATTCAGAATTTACTTTTGTTTTCTCTCAGGTATCAAATGGCTATTTTGTCCACTACTTTGCACCCTCTGATGTTCCACGTATTCCCAAAAATGTGGTTTTTATCATTGACCGGAGCGGTTCTATGAGAGGTAGAAAAATACATCAGGTAAATGTCAACGTCAAGTTCAGCCAAATCAATTAAAAGGAAATAACAAGCAATGCATTTTTTATGGCAAAACCCTTGAAGGACATTTTTGAAGGATCTTGCAGATTTCTGTATTGAAATCACTGTGGATTTGCTTACTTTAAATTATTATTAAATGAGAATGCAGTCATAAAGGAGAAAGAATAACTTTCAGGTTTTCTGACACAAGTGTTTTTCTTTAGACTCGTTTGGCACTGCTTAAGATTTTAAGTGATCTTGATGAGGATGAGCACTTTTTGATTGATCACCTTCGACAGAGAAGTTAAAACATGGAAGAATGAACTCCTGAAAGCTACCAAGGAAAACGCCTCGGTTACGACTGTAACCTCGGTTCCCTGAAGAGGGAACGAGCGTTGCGTCGAAAAGCTGACGCTATGGGAACGCTTTGCGTGATGACGTCTTGAAGCACATGTAAAATCAGTCCAATGGTGTGGCGGAACTTCAGAGGCGGGTGACGTCACGTACCAGGAAGCTATAAAAGCCGGCCCGAAACAGAAAACGAAAGCTTCGTAAAGTCTGAAGTCGCGCTGACAGGCATGAAGGAGATATGGCAAGGCGACGCAACGCTCGTTCCCTCTTCAGGGAACCGAGGTTACAGTCGTAACCGAGGCGTTCCCTTTCAAGGGAACTCCCGTTGCGTCGAAAAGCTGACGCTATGGGAACGTCTATACCAACGCCTCCATAGCTACAAATGTCTGTCCTGTGTGTAATCATGTGAGCAGCACTAAGAAGACAAAACATGAGACCCTAGAGTAGAGTCTAAATCCAGAGAGTAGAACCTGACGAAGGTGTGCGGTGAGGACCAGCCTGCCGCATCACAGACGTCCTGTAACGATACTCCTGATATAAGGGCCTTAGAGGCCGCCATACTCCTAGTAGAGAGCGACCGGACAGCCAAAGGAGAAGGCTGTCCAGCCGCCTCATAAGCCAGTGAGATAGTCTCAACCACCCACTTGCTCATCCTTTGCTTAGACACTGGACCTCCCTTGTTAGGGGAGCAAAAGTCACTTTTACGCCACAGGGCAGCTCTGTGGACATACGCGTCTAACGCCCGAACAGGGCAAAGCAAATTATTCGCCCCTGGTCCGATTTCGAAAGGGAGGAGGACCTCCAAGTGCCACGAAGGAAACGAGATACCAAGGGGTCTTTCCCCACAGACATTCCACCCAAAGGACTGTGGTAAGCACCTATGGCCGCCACATAGACCTTTAAAGTGGACGGGGTCAGACCTGCAGTGAACCGTTCCTGCAGGAACTCCAGCACTGTACCAATTGGGCAGTGGACTGGGTCCAACCGACGGTCACTACACCAAGAAGTGAATACTCTCCACTTCAGGGCATAAAGTTTCCTCGTGGAGGGAGCTCTGGACTGTAGAATGGTCTCAACAACCTCGGTTGAGAGACCTGACTCTATGAGCTGGGCCCCCTCAGAGGCCAAGCCCACAGGTTCCACAGTTCTGGCCGAGGGTGAAATATCGAGCCCTCTGCCTGGGACAGAAGGTCCCTCCTGACGGGTAACTCCAGAGGATGCCCGTCGAGGAGGGACACAAGATCGGGAAACCCGGTCCCTGCGAACTCTTTCCAGAACTCCCGGGAGCAGAGCAACTGGGGGAAAGGCGTACAGACGTAGCCTCGGCCACGTCTGTACCATAGCATCCAGTCCCAGAGGAGCTGGATGCGTGAAGGAGAACCAAAGTGGACAGTGAGACGTCTCTCGAGACGCAAACAGATCCACTTATAATTTCCATATCAGCTCCACCACCTCGGGGGTGGAGCCACCATTCCCCGGGCCTCGGCCCCTGTCTCGACAGAGTGTCTGCTCCTATATTCTGGACCCCGGGGATGTAGGCTGCCTTGAGTGACAGCAACTTCCCCTGGGACCACAAGAGGATATGGCATGCCAGCGCAAACCCCCTTGATATAGGCGACTACCGACGTGTTGTCCGTATGTACTACACATGGTGTCCCCTGAGACCTGTGATAAAGCTCCTCAGAGCCCGGAAGACAGCTAACATCTCTAGGCTATAGAATGCCAGGAACGATGATGGTCTTCCCACAGACCTTGAGATGAGCGACCCACAGGATCGCTCCCCAACCCGTGAGGGAAGCATCCGTCGTTAGCAGTTTGCGACGACAAGGAGCTCCCAGCACTGGGCCCTGGGACAGGAACCAAGGTTTCTTCCACATAACCAAGGCACGTAGGCATCACCGCGTGACCTTGATTGTGCGAAATGGGTTGCCCCTCGGGGAAAAACCCTCTGGTCCTGAGCCACCACTGCAGGGGCCTCATGTGCAGCAGTCCAAAAGGTATCCCGTTGGAAGCTGCTGCCATGAGACCCAACAGTCTCTGGAACTGTTTGACAGTGAGTAGCTGGCCTAGCTTTACACTTCTCACAGCTGCCAGGATGGAATCGAAGCGTGGCGATGACAGGCGCGCCTGCATCGACACTGAATCCCAAACCACGCCTAAAAAAGTGGTCCTCTAAAATGGAGAAAGCACACTCTTCTTGGCGTTCAGCCGTAACCCCAACTCTTTCATATGGGCGAGAACAACATCTCGATGTTGAACCGCCATCTAATGCGACTGAGCTAAAATCAACCAATCGTCGATGTAGTTCGTGATGCGAATACCCCGGAGGCGCAGAGGCGCCAGAGCTGCATCCACGCATTTGGTGAAAGTGCGGGGTGATAAAGCCAGGCCGAATGGAAGAACTCGATATTGGTATGCTTTGCCTCCGAAAGCAAACCTCAGGAACTTCCAATGACACGGACGGATGGAAATATGCGTCCTTGAGGTCTATCGTGACAAACCAGTCCTCGGACCTGATCTGTGGCACGATTTGTCTCAAGGTTAACATTTTGAACTTGAGCTGCATGTACTCGTACAGAACTCGAAGATCTAAAATGGGACGCAATCCCCCGTCCTTTTTTGGAACTATGAAGTACCGGTTGTAAAACCCGGTTTCCCTGTTGGAGGGGGGTACATATTCTATGGCCCCTTTCTCTAACAGAGTGTTTACTTCCTGTTCCATAACCAGAACCTGCTCGGGGCCCACCACTGTGGGCAGGACCCCCATTAACCGCGGTGGGCGTTAATAGAATTGTATCTAATACCCTTTTTCCACGGTCTGCAGGACCCAACGAGAAACATTTGACAGTAGCTTCCACGCTGTCAAAGATTCTACTAGAGGTACCAGTCTCTCGAGACTGGTTTCTGGATTTTGTTGCTGTTGAGTAGTCGGTTCGTCGCCCTGTAACGGCGCACCGGCAGGGAACGACCAAACAGACTGCTCCAGCACCCTCCTCAGAGGGGGCGGGCATCCCGAGGCCACTACGTTTCCGGGTGGACCTTGAGATATGTGCTCGCCGGAGACCGCTGCGCCCTGTAACACCGGAGGCGGCAGGGTTGGCAGAACGGTCCCCTGAGGGCACCGAAGAGAGACGGCACCGTATTTTTCTCCTGCTGTTGAGTAGTCGGTTCGTCGCCCTGTAACGGCGCACCGGCAGGGAACGACCAAACAGACTGCTCTAGCACCCTCCTCAGAGGGGGCGGGCATCCCGAGGCCACTACGTTTCCGGGTGGACCTTGAGATATGTGCTCGCCGGAGACCGCTGCGCCCTGTAACACCAGAGGTGGCAGGGTTGGCAGAACGGTCCCCTGAGGGCACCGAAGAGAGACGGGCACCGTGAAAAGAGGTGTTAACCGCTCTGCTTCGGGGGGACTACCCTCATTTGTCCTGAGCCCTCAGACATCAGGACTTTTTCCCAGCAGCCTTCTTGGCGGTAATAACGGTCCGCAGATCCGTTTTACCCCTCGAAGACTGCTGGGTTTGAGAGCGCCCTCCGTGTCCCCGAGATTTTTGTGGGGGAGCACGAGAGGACACACTCTGTTTTTGAGTGGCACGATGTTCAGCGCTCTTTTTAGAGGAGTGAGGCTGCTCCCGCTCAGCAGCCTCAATGAAAGAACGGCGGGGGAGAAGTTTTTGTAATGCAGCTGCCTGTTTAGCAGCTTCCTGAGATTTAGCTACCGCACTGTTTACTGCATCACCAAATAAACCAACAGTGGAAACCGGAGCATCTAAGAGAACGTGCTTTTCTTTCTCTTTTATATCGCTCAAATTGAGCCACAGATGCCTCTCAGTGGCCACCAGGGCTGCCATAGACCGCCCGATTGATTTAGCGGTCTCCTTGGTGGCCCTGAGAGACAGATCTGTGGCTCTGCGTAGTTCAGCCACTGTGTCAGGACCAATTCCCCCGCCCTCCTCTAAATCCCCCAATAATTCTGCCTGATAGGCTTGCATAATAGACATCGTATGCAGACACGCTGCAGCTTGACCAGCGGCTGCATACGATTTATGAACCAGAGATGATGTGAATTTTACTGGCTTAGAGGGAAGTGAAGGAGCTTTCAGGGAAGATGCCGTTGCTGGAGAGAGATAGCTCGCAAGCGTCTCCTCCACCTTCGGCATCTCCCCATAACCATATTCTTTATATTTGTGAATGGAAGAATAGTGGGATGTTTGTGGTGCATACACTCTGTATGAAACCGGTTTTCCCCACGATTTCGACACCTCGGTGTGGAGATCGGGGAAAAACGGAAGGCTTCTTCGCTGAGGCTGTGTACGAGATGGCAGCAAGCGTTCGTCGAGCTTACTTTTCGAACGAACGTCCTGCCTATCCTCTGGCAACTCAATACATAGTCTGTCAACTGCTCTAGTAATAACATCGAGCAGTTCCTCAAACGCATGAGACTGAGGTGGCGAATCCTCAGACTCAGCTTCAATACTCACAACATCCAACTCCTCAGAGCTGGACAGTTGCAGTATTGGTGCCTCTATCGGGGGGGAAGAAACCGCAATGCGTGCTTCCACACCCTGATGAGAGGCACTGGATCTGTCAGATTGATGCTGAGATAAGGCAGAGCCCGTCTCAACATCCACTGACAGATCCATTTGCGAACCCCAGGTCTGAGATCGCCGCCGAGCCTCAGCCGCGGCGGGACCCGAGCCCTGGGGAACGCGATCGGGATTGAACCGAGCCAAGCGGGATCGGAGCGTGCGCAATGGAAGCGCGTCGCAATGCACACAGTCACCACCCTCGAGTGCTGACTGGGCATGCTCCTCACCCAAACAAACAACACAAAGAGTGTGAGTATCACCTCCCGTTAAATAACGCGGGCAGGGATGGACACACACTCTAAACTGCTGCTTGCTCGCCATACTGAATATATATATATAATATAGACAGACAACACCAAATAACAAGGACAGATTCAACACAGAGCGCAACTGAAGACTCAGAAAGCTTTCGTTTTCTGTTTCGGGCCGGCTTTTATAGCTTCCTGGTACGTGACGTCACCCGCCTCTGACGTTCCGCCACACCATTGGACTGATTTTACATGTGCTTCAAGACGTCATCACGCAAAACGTTCCCATAGCGTCAGCTTTTCGACGCAACGGGAGTTCCCTTGAAAGGGAACCTGGAGACTGCAAAAGCTTTTGTGAAGGAGATCAGTGATAGAGGAGGTGAGTTCCTAACTCTAAATGGGGAGTAAGAAAGTTGTACCTCAATGTGACACAACTATGTTTGTTCTTCCTTTAGCCACAGACATTAACGCTGCAGTTCTAGCAGGAGTGGACATGATCAATCGACATCCACGAGAAGGAACCGCCTCCATCCTGATCCTGCTGACTGATGGAGATCCCACTTCAGGCACAGATTCACTGACAAACACAAGCTAATGTGTTTTATCCTAACACTAGTTCACTCAGTGTAATTAAAAGACCTGTTAATAAAAGGTTTTAGATCTAATTAAAATACATGTAGAACCAGTGACCAATTTAGTTATTGTCTTTTTCAGTAAGAGAAAAGAATAAGAAATATGAAATTGGCCATTACATTCATTGCTTTTTGATCACTCAAAAAATGTCATGATTTTCAAACATGTATTGTTGGTAGTCTGACTTATTCTTTCTCTCTAACAGGTGAAACTAATAAAGAGAGGATAATAGCCAATGTGAAAGAGGCAATTGGTCTAAAGTTTCCCCTCTATTGTCTTGGTTTTGGATATGATGTTAACTTTGACTTCCTGACAAAGATGTCACTGGAAAATGGTGGAGTTGCTCGCAGGATTTATGAAGATTCGGAGCTGCAGGTGAACGACAGAGAATCAGCTGTGAATTCATCCTCAGTGCTTATCTGTTCTGTGTTTCAATGCATTTAAACCCTTTATTTCGGTTTGTACTGTAGGGCTTCTATGACGAAGTTGCCATCCCTCTCCTCACTGATATTCAACTTAAATACACAGGAGGGACAAACCTTACCAAGACCAGCTTTAGCCTGTACTTCAACGGCTCTGAGATTGTGGTATCGGGACAAATCACAGACAACAGTGTGGAGAGTTTCACCACTGAAGTCATTGCAGTATCAGTAAGATCATCATGGTGCTTTACAATATATCAAATTGGTAGGGATTGAGTGGGCTGTTTTTTATCGACAGTCTCAACCGAGATCATTATACTGGATATTTGGATAATTGATGATCAATTGTTTAAGAGTTTGTAATAATGGTCACTTTGTTTTCCGAGAAAGTTATTGATGAAAGTGGTAATGACTGCATTCCTCATGAAAATGTTCACTAGTATTTTTATTTCTGAGCAGAAAGGCAGTAATGTGACGTATCATGAAACTGTAATGGCAAAAGACCCCAGTGATGTCCCACCTGAGAATGAGGATTTCATGCCGAGACTGTGGGCCTACCTTACAGTGAAGCAAATTCTGGAAAGGCAGTAAGTTTATTGAGTGATATGATATTCTGTTTTTTTTGTTGGACATTGAGGACATCTTTCTGTCTCAGAGTGCTTCTTAAAGGACAGGAGAAAGAGGATGAAAAGAAAGAAGCTCTCAAACTGTCCCTGAAATACCAGTTTGTCACCTCCCTCACCTCTATGGTCGTCACGAAGCCACAGGAAGATGAAGTAGAAGTTGCCGACAAACCCGAAGAGGGAGGAGAGGCACCCAGACCTCCAGGTGAGAACTGAGAAGTTTTAGTATCTTACAAACCTTGCGATTTGCTATGGGAGCTTTGACCACCCTGATGGTTGATGTACACATGGCCACGGTGTTGTCCGGCACATGCTTGCCCTCTTGCCTCGACCAAATGCAGCGCAGGAAAAGACACACTGTTAGCAACTCGAGAGAATGCGAACACAATGCTCCCTCAGAGGAGCAAGGGCCGCCTCTGTGACCTTCGTGAAGACACAAGGCAACAGGGACAGCAGAAAGGGGAGGACTTTGTACTGACATGCCTTTCCCTTGAACGCAAAGAGTAGAAACGGTCTGTGTCGTGGGAGAATCGAGACATGAAAGTATGCGTCCTTGAAAGATTGGCTGCAAACCAATCTTGGGGATGACTGCATTCGGAGATGCAACTCTGCGTTAGCATCTTGAATGGGAGCTTGTGAAGGGCCCGATTCAAGACATGCAGGACAGTCCAAGATTGTCTTCATATCGGCTGGAGGGACCGGCTCTATTGGATCCTTCGCCAGTAGGACTGCAATCTCCAAATGCAGGACATCCTTGTCCGCCACTGAGGTGAACCAGACGCTGCTGACCGCCTGGCGAACTGAATCGCATAGAGTAGACCAATGAGCCAGCGACACGGGCTGGGAAGTGCTATCCAGGCTTCCAGACACCGTACTAGCTATCACAGGAAGGTCCAGTTATGATATTTTGATTAAAAACAAAATATATATAAATTTAAAAAAAAACGTATACATGAAAAGATCATTCACAATAAGTTAAATAACATGCATCTAGAAAAGCATTTTGCAAAATTCAATGTACTGCATCTGCCTTTTAATGAATATTTTCCCCTCTTGTTTTATATCCCAGTACCAGGATATAGTCAGCACCATTTCAGTCCCAGTCAGCCTGGTCTCGCTTATGGTCACAGCAGTGAGCCTGATCTGCACGATCTGCGTTTTATGATCGGTCATGGGATCAGTCATGGTCGCCGCGGTAAGAATGGTCGGCAAGGTCTGCCCATGCTGCTCAGACCTGCTCCACCTGCTGCAGGGATCAGTTGTATGCCTTTTTTCTTCTAAAAGTTGACAAAGACTTATTCTTTATACTTAAACTTTCTCGAGAATGTGTTTATCATTGGTTACTTTGTTTTTGCTTTTACAAAAAATTACTGCAAATTTGCTTTATTTAAAGCAAAATCCACATAAAAAAGTGCAATTAAAATAAATAAAATAAGGCATTAGGTGCAATTCATCCTAAAATAAAAATGAAGTCATAATTTTCTCACCCTAATGTTGTTCTAATGCTGTATGCCCTTCTTTCTTTTATGGACCACAAAAGGAGTATTTAAAAAAAAAGTCCTGCTTACAGGACTTCTGTGCTTGACTGCGCATTCATGAGACTTTATAGCGCCCCAGTTGACACCGACTTGCCCAGAAAAACACCCAAGTTGTGAGAAATCTAGATGAATAAAAAACGCAACATGAAATACAATTAATGTACCTTCTTCTTTGAGGTAAATATATTTGTTGTTCGTCACAACAAGAAGTTATCAAGTTCACATCAGTTAACTGTCAGCTCTGTCAAGTACATGGATACCTTTGGCATTATATTTCATGTTGCATTTTTTATTGATTTCTCACAACTTGTATATTTTTCCTGGGCGAGTCGGAGTGAACTGCGGGGCTGATATGGTCTCACAAACACGCAGTCGAGCACAGAAGACCAACGGTCAAAGTCAGGATTTCCCTTAAATAATACATACAATTTTGTTTTGTTTTCACCAAACCCTATCGAATTCCCCCAGAACACTTGTAATATACAACACGTGTAGCATGGGATCATTCTGTCATACTTTTGCATCTTATTTAGAAAGATTTATTCTAGTTGCTATTCAGTGCCAATATATGGACGAGCGGATTTTAATTTTTTTAAATTATTTATTATTATTTTCTAAATATTTGAGAAAAAAATATTCGATACATTTTAATTACTTTAATAATTCTTAATTACATTAATAATTAATTTAATTATTTCTCTATTTAATTATTTCAAAATGCTTTGGTACATTTAACTTTTTTTTATTATTTATTGAGTGTTTTGGTCAGTATAAGTTACTGATAAACTGACTTAGAATGAAAAGCTGTATTATAAATAGTCTGACTTTTTAATGACTAAACTCCCCTTTTAGATTTCAGGGACATGATGATCTCCAGTTATGGTACGTATAAATACTCTCTAACTCTGATTCTGCCTTGTGTTAAGTAAGTCTAATTTGATCAATTTTACCTTCTCTTGGGCTTAGGTCAAATGCCCACAATCCTACAGGAGAGTGCAGACGCTGTTCTCCCTACTATGTCAGGTACATTCAGTTCTCTAAAATGTACTTATTAAGTAGGACAATTTTCTATAATAATTATGATACAGTATTTGGTTATGTTTTCTCTTAGTTCCAAGAGTTCATAGCAAACGGTTCCTGCTGCCTTCTGCTGGTCAGTCTAAGCCACTTTGTTTTGATGTTCCTGTTCCTCAGAAACTCAGACTGTTACAGGATTCTGCTTCAGGTAACTATTACACATTTACTCTTCATGCACATCCTTTTGAAAGCCATCTTTTTTTTAATTGAATGTTTTGTATGTACTCACATTGTGTGACTTTCTGTGTGTCTTAGAGTTCTCTATGAATGGACAATTCATGACTAGACGACAGGGATTCAGTAAAATTTCCTTTCATTACAAAACAAACCATCACCTGACAATAAGCACAAGCTCTATCAGATACCAAGATGGCCAGAGTCATGTTGAGTTTTTGTGGGGCCAGGAACCTACTCAACACAATACTGAGGGGTATATACTACTCAAACTATATGTGTTTTACTAGATTTCTGTTATAACTCCTTTCTGTGAAGTCGAATTCATTCATCAGTTTCTCCGTTTCAACAGCGTGTCCCTGATTCTACGGAGCAATGAAATGGACGTTACCATGGGAAACAAACGCGTTGTTATTCTTCTTCACAAGAAAAATGGTAAAGTGTTTCTGTGGCCTGCTGTTCGGCAACAGCCAAAAGATGTCGGTTTGACGGGCATTTTAGGTAAGAGTACTTCACTGGTTAAACATTTAATCATGTATTAACACTTTACACAATTGACCCAGCTAACAGGGAACGTTCTCAGATTTTCAGCTAATGTTTTTGGCAAGGTTTTCTCAAAGTTATGAACAAATCATCTTCCAGTAACATTAATGGAATGTTTGTTCAAAGTTATCTGGTCTTTAACGTTCTCAAAACATTACCATGAAAATGTTATTGATATATTTAGTTCAGTCATGAAACTCTAGCGGGTGTAGGCTGATAGTTTACATGTAATCTACAAGCAATTACATCATTTCCACAGAGCACAAGCTGATTGGCCTCTGCTGATCCTGCAGCCAATGAGATTGCTTGCTCAACATTTAAATAGTCTGGTTTGTTGTTTGCCTTAAGTTAGTCCTGCACTATGAGAGTTCCTCTGAAACCCTCCACCTCCCCCAGCTCCACCTGTCTACATCTGCTACTGGATTTATGTGTGTATTTATGCAGCTGGAGCATATCTTACTCGTTCACAGCAGCGTGTCTGTGTCCAAATACAGTGCTTGCTCTGCAGCAGCAGCACAGCTGATCTTGTCTGCCAAAACCAAATACATTAACATTACCATATTCAATGACATGCTAAAACTATTCAGAGAGTTGTCATGATTGAAATATTGTTCATGAATTATTTATTTTTTAAAACATTTTAGATGAACATTCCTCTAGCAATTTTACTACTTGACTCAGAAAAAGTTAACGTAAACCTAATGTTTAAAGAATGATCAAATAGAATGTTCTCCTAACATTCACATAACCAAAAAAAAAAAAAAAAAAAAAAATTCAGAACATTTTTAAACAACTGGACATTTTGAATGTTTAGAGAACATTCAGAAATAACATTTGTATAACTTAACGGGAACATTAGAAAAACTATCTTTAGACTTTTTTTTTGTTAGCTGGGTGAGCAATTAAATGGTACATTTGATTTGTAACTTGCTTTATTGAATGGGATAAAATCTCAATAACTGTGGATAATATTGAAGGAAAAGCTGAAGCTTCATATGAGGAGGTTCAAGGATCACAAACACCAACTCTAAAGATAATGGACCAGGATGTGAAGGCGAGCTTGTAAGTGATCAAAAGTGATCATACACACAGCTGATATTTTCCTTTATTATATATCTGTTTTAATCTATTTATCTATTTTAATCTGTATCTATCTGTAGGGAGGATGTCACAGACTACACACTTCCTTCAGCTCCGGTTATCAGATGTTGGCTTGTCCCGTTCCAGGCTGTGACACAGGGAGACATTTCTGATTTCACTGTCACTCAGCTGTAGAGTTCAATGTGGGCGATTTATAAACTGGGATCTATCTATCTATCTATCTATCTATCTATCTATCTATCTATCTATCTATCTATCTTGGATGCATAGCAACCCTTTGATTGGTGTCTTTTCAAAGTATTGATTGTGATTATTTCTGTAAAGTTTGTATTTTATGAGGTCATGTCTGATAGTAAAATAAAAAATAGCAACAAACTTCTGCAGAATGTAAAGTATTTACAAGTTATATAGATAATATATTTTCTAAAAAGCATGCCTCAATATTGACTTTTGAGGGGTTCAAGAGTCTCTGATGTACATTAGCTGAAGGGAAGTATAAATAATTCATCATAACTCATTATATTTTATTATGAATATTTGGATCAGTTAATAGAATTAACTTGATTGTAGCAGAATACCACAATCAACTAACCTGTTCGTCCAGCGAACGGCCAGTATTTATTAATTTATTAATTCTAAGAAATTGCAATTTCCGGGGTTTAGGGACTCCAGTAAATGAGCATGAACCACAAACAACTTTACATGTGACAAGACTTTATTGACTAAACACTTAAACTACTCTAACACACACACACACACACACACACACACACACACACACACACACACACACACACACACACACACACACACACGCGCGCGCATACAGTTTACCAAGGGAAAGAGAGTTGAAGCAGAATACAGGAATGCATTGTTTGAAATTCAGCAATTTTAAAGCCTTGAGCAAACCATCAGGTTCTTGAATCTAACACACCCTAAGAGGGGTAGCTTAGGTATACTTCATGTATCAAATAATGAGACTAAGTTTGATATTCGAATAAAACTGTCCTGATGCAATTTGTTGAGGCTCCAGTTGATCTTTGCAGATGTTGTCTTGAGAGAGAACCAGTTGGAGTCAGAGGATCTTTGGTGAATGGAAAGACAAGGCCACAGCCTGGCACAAACTTAGGGCTCATTGAAGACTTTCACATCAGAATTTCTCCGAATCAGGGGAACCGGGTGATATTGTAGAGTGAAGATGTCACACCCTGAGTGAGCCAATAAGAAGTTGTTCCTTGGAGGGAAACTTTACAGTCCTTTGTTCTGGCAGGGTATTTGCATAATGCATATGTAATTTGATTGGATATTTAAGGGAATAACCTTCAAGATTCTTATAATAATGTGTCACACAGAGTTAGCAAAATGTAATGTAAATGAACAAATATAGGGAACGAAAATTGGAGTTCTTAGATACCAAGCATGCTGCACATGTGATTTTAGTTAACCATGCAATTCTGAAACATTAATTAAAGAGTTTGAATGAATACATTGGCCAAACTCTATAAAATAATAATAATAATAATAACAATTCATTACATTTATATAGCGCTTTTTTCTGCACTAAAAGTGCTTTAGGAAATCATGAGAAGGAAAAATGGAATACTTCTTGATACATTTCTCAAGTGGTTATAATAAATAGAATATAGAGGTTTAAATGGTTTATTTGTCATTTCCCATTAGAATTAAGTGAGAGTCAAACCTCTCTCTAAATTCCTTTGGGTCATAACAGTCTTATCAGTCTTGTCCTGTAACCGCTGTAACCAGTGTTAGTTGCAGTTAACTCTAGCCCATGGTTTACTTGTTGGGTGAGAGATATTATAGATTATTTGTTAAATATAACAAATAATTGTTTCTGGTCTGTCTCGGTCGCTACACTGATTACAAATAGAAGGGGAGGTTTCTTCATCCGGTCAATAATAGCCAATCGCATGATGTGGACAGGAGTTTAAAGGCAGTGTGTGTTTCGAGGTCTGTTTTCTGAGCAGGTCATGATGGATCGAGCAGCTCTCAGACTGATTCTCTTGGGCGTCTTTCTCATCTCAGCCAGTTCACAACCTGTAAAGAAGGTGAGGGGCAACGCTCAGTTTAAGATGAAAATGATGCGAGTTAAAATTCTAAAAAAAGAGATTAATTATTTGTATTTGAGATGAAGGTCCAGACAAATTAGATTTACTTCATACATGTTGAATATACAGTGTTCAAAAGTTTGAGGTCAGTAAGTAAAAAAAAAAAAGAAATTAATACTTTTATTTATTAAATTGATCAAATGTGACATTCTAGAGATTTATAATGTTACAAAAGATTTATATTTCAAATAAAAGCTGTTGTTTTAAACTTTATTCTTCATAAAATCCTTAAAAAAATGTATCAGGGTTTCCACAAAAGTAATTTAGCAGCACAACTGTTTTAATGCTAATTAATAACAAATGTTTCTTAAGCAGAAAATCAGAATATTAGAATGATTTCTGAAGGATCACGTGACAATGAAGACTGGAGTAAAGATGCTGAAAATGTATCTTTGCATCACAGGAATAAATTACATTTTAAAATGTAATATGATAGAAAACTTATTTCAAATTGAAAAAAATCTTCACAAAATTATTGATTTTAGTGTATTTTAGATCAAATAAATTAAACCTTGGTGAGCATAACAGACTGCTTTCAAAAATGTAAAAATTCTTACTGACTTTTGAACAGCAGTGTATTATTTGAATTGAGTAAATAAAACTGATTGATTTCTCAATAGTTTGCACTGAGTCCAAAGGCCTTTTCTCCATGCCATTTTCGAGCAGTAAATATTTGAACAATCCCACACAAAAAGGAGGAGTAAATGTGCACCATCCAAAAACCCTCTGTCATATGAACATGTAATTTAATATGACTGTACGGTTTGATGTCTCAACAGAAACAAAATGTGGATATATACAGCTTCTACATTAACTCCACGGTCACCAGTCGCTACGCCACAACCGTCATCACAAGCCGTGTGGCGAACACAGTGAATGAATCTCAAGAGATCCAGTTTGAGGTCAAGATACCCAAGAATGCCTTCATCAGCAAATTCAGAATGTAGGGAAACATGAGTTGTGTTATATAAGTAGAGATAAAGTGTTAAAGAAGCCATTTGGTCTCAGGTCATGTCTGCTAATGCAACAACAAAATAAAGATTTATAAATAATTGTATGCAACATGTCTGAAATACACATATTAAGAGGATGTCATTGTCATTTTCTCCATAGGACCATAGAGGGGAAGATATATGATGGAGTTGTGAAGGAAAAGCAGGAAGCTCAGCAACAGTACAGTCGAGCAGTATCTCGAGGAGAAAGTGCTGGACTGATCAAGTACTGGACATTAAAAATAAACAGATTAAATGTTATTAAATGTGTTTTTTATAGCATGTTTACTAATATGCTGTAATTAATTTGTATTTCAGATCTGTTGGAAGGACTTTAGAAGACTTTAAAACTTCAGTGACGGTGGCTGCTCTCAGTAAAGTGACTTTTGAGTTGACTTACGAAGAACTGCTAAAGCGTCGCCTTGGCAAATATGAGCTACTCATCAATGCCCAACCAATGCAGCCGGTGGCGGACTTCAAGGTAGGAGAAGAAACAAAGAGGGAAATAGATCATCAATTAAGCTGGATAGAAAGATCATATTTCTTTTACTCACTTTAGGTGGATGTTCACATACAAGAGAAACCAGGAATTTCCTTCTTGGAAGTGAAAGGAGATTTGAGCACCGATGATCTGGCCAATGCTATCAAAACCACCAGAGCAGACAAAGACGTAAGAACTTAAAATGAGGGTTAAAACACTCAGCTTAAATGTTCTCATTATGATACTACACTTCAAACAAAGTTACCAGATGACCAAACTGATCATTTCAGGCATGGGTGACCTTCTACCCCACTCGAGATCAACAGACCAAGTGTAAAAGCTGTGGAGAAAATGGACTGAATGGTGACCTGCTTATAACATACGATGTCGAGAGACCAAATCATCAAGGAGAAGTCATGGTACATTTTTAAATAACGCACTTTATGACAGTAAAATAAATTTGAATGTACTACATATTCAGAATGTACTTTTGTTTTCTATCAGGTATCAAATGGCTATTTTGTCCACTACTTTGCACCCTCTGATGTTCCACGTATTCCCAAAAATGTGGTTTTTATCATTGACCGGAGCGGTTCTATGAGCGGTAGAAAAATACATCAGGTAAATGTCAACGTCAAGTTCAGCCAAATCAATTAAAAGGAAATAACAAGCAATGCATTTTTATGGCAAAACCCTTGAAGGACATTTTTGAAGGATCTTGCAGATTTCTGTATAGAAATCACTGTGGATATGCTAACTTTAAATTATAAAAAAAAGCTGCCCATATCTGGTAAATGAGAATGCAGTCATAAAGGAGAAAGAATAACTTTCAGGTGTTCTGACAGAAGTGTGTTTCTTTAGACTCGTTTGGCACTGCTAAAGATTTTAAGTGATCTTGATGAGGATGACCACTTTGGATTGATCCTCTTCGACAGTGAAATTAAAACATGGAAGAATGAACTCCTGAAAGCTACCAAGGAAAACCTGGAGACTGCAAAATCTTTTGTGAAGGAGATCAGTGAAAGAGGATGTGAGTTCCTAACTCTAAATGGGGAGTTAGAAAGTTGTACCTCAATGTGACACAACTATGTTTGTTCTTCCTTTAGCCACAGACATTAACGCTGCAGTTCTAGCAGGAGTGGACATGATCAATCGACATCCACGAGAAGGAACCGCCTCCATCCTGATCCTGCTGACTGATGGAGATCCCACTTCAGGCACAGATTCACTGACTGCTTTTATCCTAACACTAGTTCACTCAGTGTAATTAGAAGACCTGTTAATAAAAGGTTTTAGATCTAATTAAAATACATGTATGACCAATTTAGTTCTTGTCTTTTTCAGTAAGAGAAAAGAATAATAAATATGAAATTGCCCATTATATTCATTGCTTTTTGATCACTGAAAAAAATTCATGATTTTCAAGCATGTATTGTTGGTAGTCTGACTTATTTTCCTCTCTAACAGGTGAAACTAATAAAGAGAGGATAATGGCCAATGTGAAAGAGGCAATTGGTCTAAAGTTTCCCCTCTATTGTCTTGGTTTTGGATATGATGTTAACTTTGACTTCCTGACAAAGATGTCACTGGAAAATGGTGGAGTTGCTCGCAGGATTTATGAAGATTCGGACGCTGATCTACAGCTGCAGGTGAACGACAGAGAATCAGCTGTGAATTCATCCTCAGTGCTTATCTGTTCTGTGTTTCAATGCATTTAAACCCTTTATTTCGGTTTGTACTGTAGGGCTTCTATGACGAAGTTGCCGTCCCTCTCCTCACTGATATTCAACTTAAATACACAGGAGGGACAAACCTTACCAAGACCAGCTTTAGCCTGTACTTCAACGGCTCTGAGATTGTGGTATCGGGACAAATCACAGACAACAGTGTGGAGAGTTTCACCACTGAAGTCATTGCAGTATCAGTAAGATCATCATGGTGCTTTACAATATATCAAATTGGTAGGGATTGAGTGGGCTGTTTTTTATCGACAGTCTCAACCGAGGTCATTATACTGGATATTTGGATAATTGATGATCAATTGTTTAAGTGTTTGTAATAATGGTCACTTTGTTTTCCGAGAAAGTTATTGATGAAAGTGGTAATGACTGCGTTCCTGATGAAAATGTTCACTAGTATTTTTATTTCTGAGCAGAAAGGCAGTAATGTGACGTATCAAGAAACTGTAATGGCAAAAGACCCCAGTGATGTCCCACCTGAGGATGAGGATTTCATGCCGAGACTGTGGGCCTACCTTACAGTGAAGCAAATTCTGGAAAGGCAGTAAGTTTATTGAGTGATATGATATTCTGTTTTTTTTTTTGTTGGACATTGAGGACATCTTTCTGTCTCAGAGTGCTTCTTAAAGGACAGGAGAAAGAGGATGAAAAGAAAAAAGCTCTCAAACTGTCCCTGAAATACCAGTTTGTCACATCCCTCACCTCTATGGTCGTCACGAAGCCACAGGAAGATGAAGTAGAAGTTGCCGACAAACCCAAAGAGGGAGGAGAGGAACCCAGACCTCCAGGTGAGAACTGAGAAGTTTTAGTATCTTACAAACCTTATAAATATAGGTGTGCAAACATTTGACCTTCAACAAAAGAGTCTACCTAGGGTCTACCTGTGTGGCTTGAAGCGACCTCAGATGCTTCTGACTCCTGAGGAGGAGATGGCGGGCGAGTTGCGATATGCGACGGAAGCTTTGACCACCTTGATGGTTGATGTACACATGGCCACAGTGTTGTCCGTCTGGACCAGCACATGCTTGCCCTCTAGCCGCGATCCAATGCAGCGCAGAAAAAGACACACTGTTAGCAACTCGAGCGAATGAGAACACAATGCTCCCTCAGAGGAGCAAGGGCCGCTTCTGTGACTTTCGTAAAGACACTAGGCAACAGGGACAGCCGAAAGGGGGGGACTTTGTACTGACATGCCTTTCCCTTGAATGCAAAGAGTAGAAACGGTCTGTGTCGTGGGAGAATCGAGACATGAAAGTACGCGTCCTTCAGGTCGATCGCTGAAAACCAATCTTGGGGACGACTGCATTCGGAGATGCAACTCTGCGTTAGCATCTTGAATGGGAGCTTGTGAAGGGCCCGATTCAAGACATGCAGGTCCAAAATTGTCTTCATATCGGCTGGAGGGACCGGCTCTATCGGATCCTTCGCCAGTAGGACTGCAATCTCCAAATGCAGGACATGAGCATCCTTGTCCGCCACTGAGGTGAACCAGACGCTGCTGTCCGCCTGGCGAACTGAATCGCATAGAGTAGACCAATGAGCCTGCGACATGGGCTGGGAAGTGCTATCCAGGCTTCCAGACACCGTACTAGCTATCACAGGAAGATCCAGTTATGATTTTTTTATTAAAAACGATGAGGTAAAAAAAAACAAAAAAAACATATACATGAAAAGATCATTCACAATAAGTTAAATAACATGCATTTAGAAAAGAGATAGAGTGAATTTTTTTTTGCAAAATTCAATGTACTGCATCTGCCTTTTAATGGATATTTTCCCCACTTGTTTTATATCGCAGTACCACGATATAGTCAGCACCATTTCAGTCTCAGTCAGCCTGGTCTGCACGGTCCGCCCATTCAGCATCGTCTGATCGGTCTTGGGGTCGCTTATGGTCACAGCAGTGAGCCTGATCTGCACGGTCAGCCTGGTCCGCCCAGTCAGCGTCTTATGATCAGTCAAGGTCGCCGCGGTAAGCATGGTCGGCAAGGTCTGCCCATGTTGCTCAGACCTGCTCCACCTGCTGCAGGGATTCAGGGTATACCTTTTTTCTTCTAAAAGTTGACAAAGACTTATACTTTATACTTAAACTTTCTCGAGAATGTGTTTATCATTGGTTACTTTGTTTTTGCTTTTACAAAAAATTACTGCAAATTTGCTTTATTAAAAGCAAAATCCACATAAAAAAGTGCAATTAAAATAAAATAAGGCATTAGGTGCGATTCATCCTAAAATAAAAATGAAGTCATAATTTTCTCACCCTAATGTTGTTCTAATGCTGTATGCCCTTCTTTCTTTTATGGACCACAAAAGGAGTATTTAAAAAAAAGTCCTGCTTACAGGACTTCTGTGCTTGACTGCGCATTCATGAGACTTTATAGCGCCCCAGTTGACACCGACTTGCCCAGAAAAACACCCAAGTTGTGAGAAATCTATATGAATAAAAAACGCAACATGAAATACAATTAATGTACCTTCTTCTTTGAGGTAAATATATTTGTTGTTCGTCACAACAAGAAGTTATCAAGTTCACATCAGTTAACTGTCAGCTCTGTCAAGTACATGGATACCTTTGGCATTATATTTCATGTTGCATTTTTTATTGATTTCTCACAACTTGTATATTTTTCCTGGGCGAGTCGGAGTGAACTGCGGGGCTGATATGGTCTCACAAACACGCAGTCGAGCACAGAAGACCAACGGTCAAAGTCAGGATTTCCCTTAAATAATACATACAATTTTGTTTTGTTTTCACCAAACCCTATCGAATTCCCCCAGAACACTTGTAATATACAACACGTGTAGCATGGGATCATTCTGTCATACTTTTGCATCTTATTTAGAAAGATTTATTCTAGTTGCTATTCAGTGCCAATATATGGACGAGCGGATTATTATTATTATTTTTTATATTATTTATTATTATTTGCTAAATATTTGAGAAAAAATATTCGGTACATTTTAATTACTTTAATAATACCTAATTACATTAATTAATTTAATTATTTCTCTATTTAATTATTTCAAAATGCTTTGGTACATTGAACTTTTTTTATTATTTATTGAGTGTTTTGGTCAGTATAAGTTACTGATAAACTGACTTAGAATGAAAAGCTGTATTATAAATAGTCTGACTTTTTAATGACTAAACTCCCCTTTTAGATTTCAGGGACATGATGATCTCCAGTTATGGTACGTATAAATACTATCTAACTCTGATTCTGCCTTGTGTTAAGTAAGTCTAGTTTGATCAATTATACCTTCTCTTGGGCTTAGGTCAAATGCCCACAATCCTACAGGAGAGTGCAGACGCTGTTCTCCCTACTATGTCAGGTACATTCAGTTCTCTAAAACGTACTTATTTATGTAGGACAATTTTCTATAATAATTATGATACAGCATTTGGTTATGTTTTCTCTTAGTTCCAAGAGTTCGTAGCAACCGGTTCCTGCTGCCTTCTGCTGGTCAGTCTAAGCCACTTTGTTTTGATGTTCCTGTTCCTCAGAAACTCAGACTGTTACAGGATTCTGCTTCAGGTAACTATTACACATTTACTCTTCATGCACATCCTTTTGAAAGCCATCTTTTTTTTAATTTAATGTTTTGTATGTACTCATATTGTGTGACTTTCTGTGTGTCTTAGAGTTCTCTATGAATGGAAAATTCATGACTAGACGACAGGGATTCAGTAAAATTGCCTTTCATTACAAAGCAAACCATCACCTGACAATAAACACAAGCTCTATCAGATACCAAGATGGCCAGAGTCATGTTGAGTTTTTGTGGGGCCAGGAACCTACTCAACACAATACAGAGGGGTATATACTACTCAAACTATATGTGTTTTACTACATTTCTGTTATAACTCCTTTCTGTGAAGTCGAATTCATTCATCAGTTTCTCCGTTTCAACAGCGTGTCCCTGATTCTACGGAGCAATGAAATGGACGTTACCATGGGAAACATACGCGTTGTTATTCTTCTTCACAAGAAAAATGGTGAAGTGTTTCTGTGGCCTGCTGTTCGGCAACAGCCAAAAGATGTCGGTTTGACGGGCATTTTAGGTAAGAGTACTTCACCGGTTAAACATTTAAACATGTATTAACACTTTACACAATTGACCCAGCTAACAGGGAACGTTCTCAGAACTTCAGCTAATGTTTTTGGCAAGATTTTCTCAAAGTTATGAACAAACGTTCTTCCAGTAACATTAATGGAATGTTTGTTCAAAGTTATCTTGTCTTCAATGTTCTCAAAACATTACCATGAAAATGTTATTGATATATTTAGTTCAGTCATGAAACTCTAGCGGGTGTAGGCTGATAGGTTTACATGTAATCTACAAGCAATTACATCATTTCCACAGAGCACAAGCTGATTGGCCTCTGCTGATCCTGCAGCCAATGAGATTGCTTGCTCAACATTTAAATAGTCTGGTTTGTTGTTTGCTGTAAGCTAGTCCTGCAGAGCGCTATCAGAGTTCCTCTGAAACCCTCCACCTCCCCCAGCTCCACCTGTCTACATCTGCTACTGGATTTACGTGTGTATTTATGCAGCTGGAGCATATCTTACTCGTTCACAGCAGTGTGTCTGTGTCCAAATACTTGCTCTGCAGCAGCAGCACAGCTGATCTTGTCTGCCAAGACCAAATACATTAACATTACCATATTCAATGACATGCTAAAACTATTCAGAGAGTTATCATGATTGAAATATTGTTCATCAATTTTTTTTAAAAACATTTTAGATGAACATTCCTCTAGCAATTTTACTACTTGATTCAGAATGTTCAGAGAACATTCAAAAGTAATGTTCACCTAATGTTTGAAGAATGATAAATAAGAATGTTCTCTTAACATTCACATAACCAAAAAAAAAATACACTTTTTCAGAACATTCAGAAATAATATTTGTATAACTTAACGGGAACGTTAGAAAAACTATCTTTAGATTTTTTTTTTTTTTTGTTAGCTGGGTGAGCAATTAAATGGTACATTTGATTTGTAACTTGCTTTATTGAATGGGATAAAATCTCAATAACTGTGGATAATATTGAAGGAAAAGGTGAAGCTTCATATGAGGAGGTTCAAGGATCACAAACACCAACTCTAAAGATAATGGACCAGGATGTGAAGGCGAGCTTGTAAGTGATCAAAAGTGATCATACACACAGCTGATATTTTCCTTTATTATATATCTGTTTTAATCTATGAATGTAATCTGTAGGGAGGATGTCACAGACTACACACTTCCTTCAACTCCGGTTATCAGATGTTGGCTTGTCCCGTTCCAGGCTGTGATGCAGGGAGACATTTCTGATTTCACTGTCACTCAGCTGTAGAGTTCAATGTGGGCGATTTATAAACTGGGATCTATCTATCTATCTATCTATCTATCTATCTATCTATCTATCTATCTATCTATCTATCTATCTATCTATCTATCTATCTATCTATCTATCTATCAAAATTGTATGTATAGCAACCCTTTGATTGGTGCCTTTTCAAAGTATTGATTGTGATTATTTCTGTAAAGTTTGTATTTTATGAGATCATTTCTGATAGTAAAATAAAAAATAGCAACAAACTTCTGCAGAATGTAAAGTATTTACAAGTTATATAGATAATATATTTTCTAAAAAGCATGCCTCAATATTGACTTTTGAGGGGTTCAAGAGTCTCTGATGTACATTAGCTGAAGGGAAGTATAAATAATTAATCATAACTCATATTTTATTATGAATATTTGGATCAGTTAATAGAATTAACTTGATTGTAGCAGAATACCACAATCAACTAACCTGTTCGTCCAGCGAACGGCCAGTATTTATAATTTTTTTTAATTTTTAAGAAATTGTAATTTCCGGGGTAAGGGAAATAACTTTGTTACTGTACAGCACTCGGAGCATGTAGCCAAAATCTGCATGATTAGGGACTCCAGTAAATGAGCATGAACCACAAACAACTTTACATGTGACACGAACAAGACTTTATTAACTAGACTAAACACTTAAACTACTCCAACATACACACACACACACACACACACACACACACACACACACACACACACACACACACACACACACACACACACACACACACAAACACACACACACACACACACACACACACACACACACACACACACACACATGCATACAGTTTACCAAGGGAAAGAGAGTTGAAGCAGAATACAGGAAAGATGTGTTTGAAATTCAGCAATTTTAAAGCCTTGAGCAAACTATCAGTTTCTTAAATCTAACACACCCTAAGAGGGGTAGCTTAGGTATACTTAATGAATCAAATAATGAGACTAAGTTTGATATTCAAATAAAACTGTCCTGATGCAATTTGTTGAGGCTCCAGTTGATCTTTGCAGATGTTGTCTTGAGAGAGAACCAGTTGGAGTCAGAGGATCTTTGGTGAATGGAAAGACAAGGCCACAGCCTGGCACAAACTTAGGGCTCAATAGCCGCGTTTCCACTGTCGGGCCAGGGCCGGGCTAGGGCTAACAGCGAGCCGAGCCGGGCCAGTGGCCTCGGGCCTCAAGCACCGGGCTTGCGTTTCCACTGCCGGGCCATTAGCCCTGCAGCGCTGCCCTAAACCCCGCCCTTAACACGCCTTCCTGGATCAAACGTCATACAACCCCACCCATTTCAGCGGGAATTATGATGTTCATTCAGGCAGGAAGTTAGAAAACTTAGATTTTAAGAAGATAGCATGTATTAACTCACCGTCCGCGGCTGCCATAGTGTCCCGACTTGTCTCTCCACTAACAGATGGACGGTGACCCAGCACACCGTCCATCAAGTCGAACCATGGAAAGTTCCTTCTCTGGGCACCGCTTTGTCCATTGTGCGTTTTAATCGCCTTGTACTGCGCCCACAACTTTTTTATTTTTTCCCGAACTCGAAGCGTTGTTCGCTGAATGCTTAGCTTAGCAAGTTCAGCAACGATGTATTTTATAACGTCCTCGTTTCTGCACAGAGGAAGCTCCCGAAAAAAAAGTTGCTTTATTTTATGATAGTCCGGTATAAAGAGACGAGACGTGGGCTACTGACAGATAAAATAAAAACATGACTGTGATAGCCTTTATGATTGGTCGGATTTCAAGCGTATGTTTTTTTACTATGCGTATCTTCAAGCGTTTACTATGTTAACTATGGTAATGGTTAGCGCGCATAGTCTTTTGCATCACAAACACAAGGCATTCAAACATGAACGCGAGTTAAATTATTTTAAAAGTCTTTAATGCTGACAGAATTATCCGGCGCTGCCGTCTCTCGACTCAGGTAAACTCCGCCTCTGTTCGTAACCACTCCTCTAGCCCGAGCTGGCCCGCTCTGGCCCAAGGTATTCGACGGGCCAGAAATCCTGGCCGTTGGCCCCGAGTAAGCCCCGATCAAGCCCCGGAAGTGACAGTGGAAACGCGACTGGCCCTGGCACGCACTAGCACGGCCCGGCCCTGGCCCGACAGTGGAAACGCGGCTAATAATGAAGACTTCTAGCTTAGCATCTAGCTTAGCATCATGTTCACATCAGAATTTCTCAGAATCGGGGGAACCGGGTGATCTTGTGATCAGTGATCTTGTAGAGTGAAGATGTCACACCCTGGGGAAGAGGGGTGGGTGGGTTGTTCTAGACGTTTTGTTTAAGAGCTTCTGTATGTTGGAATATATGCATATGTTTGTGTGTAGGTGGCATGTACATGTATAGGCATGTTTGTGAATATATGCGTGTGTGTACGATGTATGTATAATATTAATATATATAATTAACAACTGCAGAAGGAAATATAATATCTTGTTAGATTTTGTATGCATAAAGAAAAGACAGAGGATCTTCAGACTTAAATTTCGTTAAGCCTATCTGTACACTCTATTTCTCCAATAAAAAAAATGTAAAAAAAGATGTCACACCCTCAGGATTTGAGTGAGCCAATAAGAAGTTGTTCCTTGGAGGGAAAATTTACGGTCCTTTGTTCTGGCAGGGTATTTGCATATGTAATTTGATTGGGTATTTAAGAGAAGAACCTTCAAGATTCTTATAATAATGTGTCACACAGAGTTAGCAAAATGTAATGTAAATTAACAAATATAGGGAACGAAAATTGGAGTTCTTAGATACCAAGCATGCTGCACATGTGATTTTAGTTAACCATGCAATTCTGAAACATTAATTAAAGAGTTTGAATGAATACATTGGCCAAACTCTATAAAATAATAATAATAATAATAACAATTCATTACATTTATATAGCGCTTTTTTCTGCACTAAAAGCGCTTTAGGAAATCATGAGAAGGAAAAATGGAATACTTCTTGATATATTTCTCAAGTGGTTATAATAAATAGAATATAGAGGTTTAAAGGGTTTATTTGTCATTTCCCATTAGAATGAAGTGAGAGTCAAACCTCTCTCTAAATTCCTCTGGGTCATAAACAGTCTTATCAGTCTTCATGTGTCCTGTAACCACTGTAACCAGTGTTAGCTGCAGTTGCCATGGTTTACTTGTTGGGTGAGAGATATTATAGATTATTTGTTAAATATAACAAATAATTGTCTGGTCTGTCTCGGTCGCTACACTGATTACAAATAGAAGGGGAGGTTTCTTCATCCGGTCAATAATAGCCAATCGCATGATGTGGACAGGAGTTTAAAGGCAGTGTGTGTTTCGAGGTCTGTTTTCTGAGCAGGTCATGATGGATCGAGCAGCTCTCAGACTGATTCTCTTGGGCGTCTTTCTCATCTCAGCCAGTTCACAACCTGTAAAGAAGGTGAGGGGCAACGCTCAGTTTTAAGATGAAAATGATGCGAGTTAAAATAAAAAATAAAAAGAGATTAATTATTTGTATTTGAGATGAAGGTCCAGACAAATTAGATTTACTTCATACATGTTGAATATACAGTGTTCAAAAGTTTGAGGTCAGTAAGTTTAAAAAACAAAAAGAAATTAATACTTTTATTTATTAAATTGATCAAATGTGACATTCTAGAGATTTATTATGTTACAAAAGATTTATATTTCAAATAAAAGCTGTTGTTTTAAACTTTATTCTTCATAAAATCCTTAAAAAAATGTATCAGGGTTTCCACAAAAGTAATTTAGCAGCACAACTGTTTTAATGCTAATTAATAACAAATGTTTCTTAAGCAGAAAATCAGCATATTAGAATGATTTCTGAAGGATCACGTGACAATGAAGACTGGAGTAAAGATGCTGAAAATGTATCTTTGCATCACAGGAATAAATTACATTTTAAAATGTAATATGATAGAAAACACTTCACAAAATTATTGATTTTAGTGTATTTTAGATCAAATAAATTAAACCTTGGTGAGCATAAAAGACTGCTTTCAAAAATGTAAAAATTCTTACTGACTTTTGAACAGCAGTGTATTATTTTAATTGAGTAAATAAAACTGATTGATTTCTCAATAGTTTACACTGAGTCTAAAGGCCTTTTCTCCATGCCATTTTCGAGCAGTAAATATTTGAACAATCCCACGCAAAAAAAAAAAGGAGGAAATGTGCACCATCCAAAAACCCTCTGTCATATGAACATGTAATTTAATATGACTGTACGGTTTGATGTCTCAACAGAAACAAAATGTGGATATATACAGCTTCTACATTAACTCCACGGTCACCAGTCGCTACGCCACAACCGTCATCACAAGCCGTGTGGCGAACACAGTGAATGAATCTCAAGAGATCCAGTTTGAGGTCAAGATACCCAAGAATGCCTTCATCAGCAAATTCAGAATGTAGGGAAACATGAGTTGTGTTATATAAGTAGAGATAAAGTGGTAAAGAAGCCATTTGGTCTCAGGTCATGTCTGCTAATGCAGCTAAACAACAACAAAATAAAGTTCTCTTACGAGAGGTCTCTCGTACTGCGTAAGATATCTTACGCTAGGGGAAAATCCTTTTTCCGCAAGATATTGAAGCCAAAAATTATACTTAATTTTGTAATAATGCAAAACGCGTTGCGGCAGCATGCAGACATAGGCGAGGCAGCTCGCGCGCCTATTGGCTGTTCTGCGGCAACTGCAGCAGCCTATCGAGTGAGGCCTGGCGTGACGCCAGACCCAATGAGGGTGCTTCGCGCCTGCTGCGTCACGTCCCACCGAAACGGGCGTGGTCTAGGCCTATAAATACCGCTCGCAGGCAGCTATTATCTGATTTTTCATCCTTCAAGCGAAGCACACGCATCGCTGGAGCTGGAGAAGAAGATCCTCTTCATTCCGAAATTTATCTTGCGGTGTGCCTCAGGGTTCTGTCTTAGCTCCTGTCTTATTTTCTCTATATCTTCTTCCTCTGGGTTTCATTTTTAGGAAACACAATGTCTCATTTCACTGTTATGCTGATGACATGCAGATTTATATGCCTCTGTCTAAGAAAAATAAGAGTGCTCTTGACAGTTTGACAGCATGTCTTGATGAGGTTAAAGCTTGGCTTACCAACAATTTCCTATTCTTGAACTCAGACAAAACAGAAGTTATTATTTTTAACCCCTCTGAATCCAAGCAAATACATGATTTTGACCTTGGATCTTTAGATCTATCTCTCGCTCCACAGGTACGGAATTTAGGTGTGATTTTAGATATTTCCCTCAAATTTGATAGGCAAATCAGTGCTGTTATCAGATCTAGCTTTTTCTATCTTCGCTCTATAGCGAAAATCAAATCCTATCTCCCGAAACGCTCGTTGGAGACTGCGATCCATTTTTTTTTTTTTTTTTTTGCCTTTATTTTTACAGGCAAGTCATTAAGAACAAGTTCTTATTTACAATGGCGGCCTGACAAGTGGAATAACCACTTAGGGAAAGGGGAAGTAGAGTTAAAAGGTACAAAACATTATAGATACTTACAGGTAAGCAATTACATAAATACAATTGAAAACTCAACACAGTAGACAACATACCACATTGACCAGCTATATGTATATAGAAATGATGAATGGAGCTACAAAGAAATATTTGCTAAAAAAAAAAAAAAAAAAAAAAAAAACATCCCCCTTCTCATTTCCCTTCTCTTTTTCCCTTTTCCTCTCCCCTTCCTCCTTATTATTTTTATTTTTGACTATGAAGAGAAACAGCTGCATGTGTCCGTGAACAGGTGTGAAATAACAGATTTAAATGATGAAGTTGAAATTAGCTTATCAATTTTGAGAGTATTTTGGAGCGAATTCCAGTCCCGAGCGGCAGCAGATTGAAATGTTATTAGACCAATGGCTGTTTTGGTTTTGGGGATTATTAATTGAAGATAAAGTGAAGCCCGGGTATCATAAGTGACAGGCTTTGGCTGCAGCAGGTGACCTAAGTAAGGTGGTGAGTGGCCAAGAAGGGTCTTGTAAATGAAAGTGAACCAGTGAATTTTACGGCGATTGTGAAGGGAGGACCAGTTGACAGATGTGTAAAGAGCGCAGTGGTGTGTGTTGGAAGGAGCGTTTGTGGCAAACCTGATAGCGGAATGATAAAGAGTGTCAAGTTTAGACAAGGTGGATTTGCAAGCAACCCTGTAAATGGTGTCTCCGTAGTCTAAAATGGGTAGGATGGTCATTTGAATAAGAGTAAGTTTGGCAGAAGTGGTGAATGAAGAGCGGTTTCTGTAAAGAAAACCAAGCTTGGCTTTAACCTTAGATTGCAGCTTAGATATGTGGGTAGAATAAGTAAGAGATGTGTCCAACCAGATGCCCAAGTATTTATATGTAGTGACTTGTTCTAAAATAGCCCCATTACAGGTGGTGATGTTAAGTGCAGGTGGAGGCGTAGTACCCTTTCGGTGAAACCACATGATTTTTGTTTTGGAGGTATTGAGACTGAGGTTGAGTTGTGTAAAGGATTGTTGAAGTTGGTAAAAGCTTTCTTGCAGGGTAGCTTGAACAGCATCAGGGGAGGGACCTGTGGCATAAAGAACTGTATCATCAGCGTATAAGTGAATGAAAGAATTGCCAGCTGCCGATGGAATGGTATTAATATAAATTAAAAAAAGAGTTGGAGCAAGGATAGAACCTTGGGGCACACCCCTGATGATCGGGAGAGAGTGGGATACAAGGTTTTCTAATCTTACACTTTGAACCCGGTGTGAGAGAAAATTTGTGAACCAAACCAGTGAGTGATCAGTGACACCAATGCTGCTGAGTCTGTCAATGAGTATGTTGTGGACCACAGAGTCAAAAGCTTTTGCAAGGTCAATGAATATAGCAGCGCAGTGTTGTTTGGTATCTAACGCAGATGTAATATCATTGAGTACTTTAGTGGTAGCTGTGACACAACCATACCCTGATCGGAAGCCAGACTGTGCCCCGGATATGATATCGTAAGCATTCAGATAATTGATAAGTTGTTTGTTGACAAGTTTCTCCACAATTTTAGACACACAAGGCAGGATTGAAATTGGCCTGTAATTATTTAGATCAGCCTGATTACCGCCCTTATATAGTGGAAGCACCACCGCTTCTTTCCAAGCCGGTGGAATCTCGGATGTATGGATGGAGAGATTAATGAGTGCTGTTAATGGAGCCGCAATGACAGGGGCAGCAATTTTAATAAAAAAGGCGGCAAGATCATCTGACCCAACTGCTTTATTGGGGTCCAGAGCGGTCAATTCTTTCAGGACTTCCTCCATTAAAACAGGGCGGATGGAAAAACTGTGTGGAGGTGCAGAAAGGCTGCAGGGATTAGAGGCTACAGGAGCTATAGCAGTAGAGATGGGAGCTTTGGGAACAAAGCCTGAATTTATGAAGTGGTGATTGAATGCGTTAGCCATGGTGTTTTTATTAGTGACAACTATATCATCCACTTTTAGTGACAAAGGAATGGTCCGGGGTTTGTTTTCAAGTTTTTTCACCGTTTTCCAAAATGCTTTTGGATTTGCTCCACAAAGTGTGAACTGTTCTTTAAAGAAGCTAGTTTTAGCCTCCCTCACCGCTTGTGTGGCCTTGTTCCTGATTTGTCTAAATAAAAGGGTGTCTTCAGCAGATTGTGTCTTGCGGGCTTTGCGCCAGGCTGAATTTTTTTGTTGAAGCAGAACAGCTAGGTCACGGTTAACCCATGGGCTGTTGCGGTTTTTTATGCGTATCTTTTTGTATGGCGCATGTTTGTTGATCACTGCAGTAAGAAGATCTTTAAACAACAACCATGCGTCACTCACAGTGGGAATCAGGCTGACTCTATACCAACTCACATAAGCCAAATCACACAAGAAAGCTTGAGCGTCAAAATGTTTTAGGATACGCTTAGTAGTGATTATGACAGGCTGTTTGACAAAAAGTTGTTTTCTAACACAAGCAATGAAACAGTGGTCGCTGAGATCATTGCAAAAGACACCCGATTGGTACAAGAGTGGGGCGTTAGTGAGCACAACATCTATCAATGTGGCCTTATCACAATTTTTTGTGTTGTATCTAGTAGGCAGGTTTATGATTTGGTGAAGGTTTAGACAGTCAAACTGTTGTACAACTTTCTCAGGGGGCTTAAGCATGTCCCAGTTTAGATCGCCCAGTAGGATCAGCTCAGACCTGGTGAAAGGTGCAAGAGCATTGCCTAAGGCCTCTAGAGTACATGCTGGTGCAGATGGAGGGCGATAGCAGCCAGCCACAGATAAAGAAAAGCTGTTTGATAATTTAATGTTAAGGACAAGAAGATCATACTGTTTGGGTATAGACTTTGCCAGGGCTATACTACATTGAAGATATTCTTTGGTGAAAATTGCCACCCCCCCACCCTTAGATGACCTATCCTGCCGAAACAGGTTGTAACCAGTTAAATACAGGTCAGGGTAGGGAATAGAGTTGCGCAACCATGTTTCGGTGATCACTAAGACATCAGGTCTAGAACTCTCAACCCATACTTTAAGCTGGTCCAGTTTAGGTAATATGCTTCTTGTGTTTACATGCAGGAAGCCAAGATTTTTGCGCTTACAAAAGTCTTCAAAACATAGGTTATTTAAGGCCACATGACCCATAGAAGAAGCAACACCAGAAAGAACATCAGAAGAAGAAGACGGGCCAGGGTGGACATGAACATTACCAGAGATCATAAGCAGTAATATAATCAAGGCCCGACAAAGCACAGCTGAGGCACTATAGTAATGGTGTTTTAACAATACAGTTGTGTGCAGATTGTTAGGTAAAGCAATAATTCTAATAAGCATTCTCATCATAAAACATGACAGTAGAGCCGGGGCAACAGAGAATTTGTCAGGCATTAGCCCAAAAGTCCGTAAAATCATTAAGGAGGCAGAGTCTCTATCATGTGAATATACATGGTCTGCTTTACTACCTAACTGAGCTAGAACATGTTGTTTGACTACACATGACGTAACGCGAGGCACTGAGAAATATGAGAAAAGAACTGAGGGAATGCAAAATAGTTTGAGTGTATCCATGGTTCAACACAAAAACAGAAAGTCACAAAGTCCGTGAGAGGAGCTTTTTCCAGAGTGGCTTTTTTCAGAGTGGATCCAGGTGGAACCACATAGCTAGCCAGCTAGGTATCCATATTAGCACTGTGATGGAAGTAATGCTTCATTATAGGGAGAACAAGCCCATCAAACTCAGCGACACATCTGCACTCGAGCTCCAGTAGATAAGTAAGCTCCAGGCTCCAACCAGTCAGCATGAAACCGATCCTATATTGGTAGTTCAGTAGTTGCAGCGTCCAGACCACGGATTCCCTTCAGATTGAGAGGAATGGCCTCAAGCCCGTCAGTCAGTTGTGTTGAGGCTTCTTGTGGTATCCATGCTCTTATTACCTCGCGCCTGGACTATTGCAACCCGCTTTATTTTGGTATATCAAAGTCCCAAACGGCCCGTTTACAGTTTGTTCAAAATGCTGCGGCGAAATTCCTGAAGGGAAAGAGGAAATTCGACCATGCCACCCCCCTTCTGAGATCCCTCCATTGGCTACCGATAAGTTTTAGAATTGAATACAAATTTTTAATACTGGTGTATAAATCTTTAAATGATTTAGCACCTTCTTATCTATCTGACCTACTCCACTTTTACTCTCCAACTAGAAGTCTTAGATCCGAAGCGAAACTTCTTCTTCAGATACCTAAAACCCGGCTAAAATCAAGGGGAGACCGAGCTTTTGAAGTGTCTGGCCCCACAATGTGGAACAAGCTCCCACTCTATATTAGATCGACTTCCTCTCTGTCTGAGTTCAAGTCATGCCTCAAAACGTATTTATTTACTGCTGCTTTTAGCTTACAATGATTGCTCCATTCTAAACTGTGTAGTATTATTTGTTACCAACTTTTATTAATGCTATTTACTATATGTACAGCACTTTGGTCGGCCAGTGGCCGTGTGTAAATGTGCTTTATAAATAAACAAACTGAAACTGAAACTGAAGAAGCCGCGCCGTCTGAGAGAGAGCACCTTCAGCGGGACGAGTCACTGAAGTCGCTGGCCGCGCCGCCTTCCTTGCCTTCCTGCTGCGCTTTCCGGCGCTTATATCCTTTTATTCTATCTGTACTCTGTGTGTGTGTGTGTGTCGCGGCATTCTAAAAGAGCAGCGTCTTTTTCAAGATGCCTTCCTGCGGCTCGTGCAGAGCCACACTCAGTGACGGGGACCGCCATGTTGTCTGCGTTTCCTGCCTGGGTGAGGAACATGCAGTTCTCGCACTCGCTGACGGCGGCTGCCCTCACTGCGAGCTGATGACCATGGCGACTCTGAGGACTCGCCTGGCTTTCTTCACCGAGACTGCTCCCCCGCCCGCCGCGGTGTCGCGCCGTAAAAAGCGCTGTGCCCAGTGGGTCCCGGAACCTTCCCCCAGCCACCAAAGCTCGCCGGTTCGCCCGCCTGCTTCACCGGCTTCGTCAGCTTCTCTTCCTGACGGACAGCGGCCGCTGTCTGCCGCCGCTTCCGTCGACATCGCTGACGAGGAAGCCCTGCTGGGAGAGGGTGATTCCTGCTCTATCCTGGCGTCAGGCAGTGAGGATTGGGCGGGCTCTGAGGATCTCGCGCCCCCTGCCCGCACTTCGTCAGGCAAGAGAGCGTCCATCGAGACGGAGCTCATCTCGAGTGGTCTTCGCCCGAGCAGCCCGCTCACAACCGGCTGGATGGCTTTTTCCTGCCTGGGGAGCGTGCTCCGCCTGCGTCCAAACCAGCGCCCTTTCTTCCTGAGCTACACGAAGAAGTCGCTAAGTCCTGGAACGCCCCCTATTCAGCTAGAGTGCGTCCAGCTGTTTCTTTGGCATTCTCTACAGTTGACGATGCCAAGAACAGGGGATACCTTTCGCTGCCGCCGGTCGAAGAGGCGATAGCGGCCCACTTATGTCCGCCCTCCGCTGGGCGGCGCGCTAAGCTGGCCCTACCCTCTAAAGCTTGCCGCACGACGTCAAGCCTGCTCCGCCGCGCTTTCTCCGCCGCCGGGCAAGCTGCGTCAGCGCTGCACACCATGGCCACGTTGCAGATCTTCCAGGCCGATCTCCTCCGAAAGCTGGATGAGAAAGGACCTGACGCGATCTGCGTGCCGGACCTAAGAAGCGCCACAGACCTCGCTCTCCGTGCCACTAAGTCCGCAGCACAGGCCATTGGACGGAGTATGGCCTCTCTCACTGTGACCGAGAGACACCTGTGGCTGACGCTCTCAGAAATGGCCGAGTCCGAGCGCACCGCGTTCCTCGACGCCCCGCTTTCTCCCGCTGGCCTCTTTGGATCCTCCGTCAAGGATTTTGCGGAGAGATTCGCAGAGGTACAGAAAGCGTCACAGGCTATGAAGCTCTTCCTCCCGAAGCGCTCCAGCTCTGCAGCAGGCCGTGCGAAACCGTCTGCACAGAGCTCACAGCCCCAGCCACCATCTACTGCCGCCACTTCGCAGCGCCGGCAGGCCCGAAGCGCGAGACCGCGCTCCCGCTCATCCAGCCGCCGCCCCGCCATGCGTGGCCCGCAACCTAGGATTGTGGTAAAGCCCGAGGCCCCGAAGTCGTCCTAGCACGCCTAGGAAAACGACGGTGGTCGAGTCCCGCTGCGGCCGGACTCCCACCAAAGTTATTCGCTCGTCCAGTTCCAGCAAATGTGACTGTTCCAGTGTTTTCTGCAGCCAACAAGCCGGTTCTGTCGCCTGCTTGCCTGCACACAAATGCCGTTTTCACGGCTACCCAGATAAATCCCCAAGAGAGTGTATTTTCTGGTGTCCCGGCCACGGCCGATGGTGTCTCATGTGTAGTAAGAATGCCCACTGCCCAGTGCCTATCTCTACACACAAGCACAGCCTTTGGTGCATTCGCTTCACTCAAGCGAACAATGCTTTCGGTGTGATAAATGTGCCCGCTGTCCCGCGCCCACATCCACACATAGACATGACAGTTCCTACGGGACTCGCCCAGCCCTCCCCCTTGCGGTTGACCGCCGCAGAGGAGTCGAGCGCGGGCAATCTGCCCGCTGTTATCAGCGCGCCCCATGCCTCAAATGTCACGAGCGCGATGCTTGTGTTACAGCACACCGAAGCCTCTCCATCGCTGAGCGAACGGAGCGCGCTTCGTATTCAACCCCTAGCTATTCATGCAGACGCATGGGCAAAGCTGCCCGGGGTTACGAAGTGGGTGCTGGACATTATAAAAAAAAGGTATACGCTACAGTTTTGCCGACGCCCTCGTCGCTATACGGCGCGCGTCGAGACCACGGTAAAAGCAGAAGTAGCACATTTACTTCGAGCCGAAGTGGCGAAACTATTGAACAAAGGGGCCATAGAGCCTCTCTCTCAAGTTCAGAGCGAAGGAGGGCTATACAGCAGATACTTCCTGGTACCGAAAAAAGACGGGGGTATTAGACCCATACTAGATCTAAGGCAACTGAACAGAGTGCTTGTGAAGCGACAGTTCAGGATGCTCACGACCAGAAAAATCCTTGCGCAGATTCGCCAAGGAGATTGGTTCGTGTCAATAGATCTGAAAGACGCGTATTTTCAAATACAGATAGCGTCACGTCACAGGCGATATTTGAGATTCGCCTTCGAGGGCCAGGCATATCAGTACACAGTCCTGCCGTTCGGTTTATCCCTGGCACCTCGTACATTTACGAAGTGCATGGATGCGGCGCTCGCACCCCTCAGAATGAGGGCCGTGCGAATACTGAACTATTTGGACGATTGGCTGATTCTAGCGCAATCTCGCTCAGTGCTCATAGAGCACACGACCATTTTACTCGATCACCTCGAGAATTTGGGTCTCGGTGTCAATTGGGCGAGGAGCTCTCTGTCCCCCAGTCAGACGATATCTTTCCTGGGCACAGAGTTGGACTCGCTGTCCATGATAGCGCGACTATCACCACAGCGCGCGGTAGACATTCAGCGTACAGCGAACTCGTTCCGCTGCGGTGCATCTGTCCCGCTCAAGAAATTTCAGAAGATGCTGGGTCTCATGGCCTCAGCATCATCAGTGCTCCAGCTGGGCCTGCTCCGCATGCGCCCGCTGCAGTTTTGGCTGAAAGCGCGAGTCCCACGCCAGGCGTGGGCATCCGGTCTGCTTCGCCTCAAGGTCAATCAGAAGTGCATCACAGCTCTGAAACCTTGGAGAGCGGACGACTGGTACCAATCTGGTGTAAGCCTGGGGACTTCCTCGAGGGTGAGAGTGGTGTCCACGGACGCATCCACATCGGGATGGGGAGCGCTGCTCGAGGGCAGACCGTTCTTCGGCCAGTGGTCAGAACGGGAGAAGCTCCTGCACATAAACTGCCTCGAAATGCTGGCAGTAGACAACGCGCTGACGCGTTTTTGTCCCCAAATAAAAGGACGCCACGTCCTGGTCCGCTCGGACAACATGTCTGTGGTGTCCTACATAAATCGCCAGGGCGGCCTCAGGTCCAGGAACCTGTACAGGCTAGCAGAACGCCTCCTGGTATGGGCTCAGCGCAACCTGCGCTCGCTGAGAGCAGCGCACGTGCCAGGGCTCCTAAACATAGGACCAGACAGACTGTCCAGGAACAATGTTCCGGCAGGCGAATGGTCTCTGCACCCACAGACAGTCCAACTGCTGTGGAAGAAATTCGGCAGAGTGGAAGTAGACCTGTTCGCGTCTCAAGAAAACGCTCACTGTGCGGAATTTTTCTCCAAGAGCAGGGACGCGCTGGCTCATGTATGGCCCCGCCGCCCGCTCTATGCTTTTCCCCCCGTCTCTCTCCTGCCTCAGGTGATAGAGCGGATCAGGGAAGAAGGATGCTCAGTACTGCTTGTAGCACCACTCTGGGAAAACCAACCTTGGTTCCAAGTTGTGATGCAGCTTGTGAGCACTGCCCCGTGGCCAGTGCCAGTGAGGAGAGACCTCCTCTCTCAGGCCCACGGCTCGATCTGGCAACCTCACCCGGAATTGTGGTCCCTTCATGTCTGGGCCATGAACGGGTACATGTTGAACTCCCTAAGGGAGTATTAAACACGATCACGCAGGCTAGAACTCCGTCTACGAGACGGCTCTACTCCTCGAAATGGTCAGTGTTTTCGGGCTGGTGCACAGCCCGTGGCGTGTCACCCACAGACTGTGGAGTGACGGAGGTGCTTTCCTTCCTACAAGAGCTGTTGGATAAGGGCAGGACCCCTTCCACGCTCAAAGTTTATGTGGCGGCTATAGCAGCGTTCTCAAGAACAACGCTTGGTCAGTCAATAGGAAGGAACGATTTAGTCATCCCCTTCGTAGAGGGGCTAAGAGATTGAATCCTCCCAGACCTCCCTCAGTCCCCGTATGGGACCTTTCTACGGTACTGGAAGCCATGAAAGGTGGACCATTCGAGCCTTTACAGACGGTTGATCTGAAACATCTGTCTTTCAAGACTGTGTTTTTGCTGGCTCTCGCTTCAGTGAAGCGCATAGGGGACTTACACGCGCTCTCTGTGAGCGTGACGTGCATGGAATTTGGGCCTAATGACTCAAAACTTATACTCAAACCTAAGCACGGTTATGTTCCAAAATCCCTCAACACACCGTTTAGGGTGCAGGTCATCTCCCTGTCAGCCCTACCGGTCCCTGATGAGGAAAGAGACGCGGGCCTCCTTTGCCCAGTCAGGGCATTACGAGCTTATGTGTCTCGCTCGTCTGTTTTCAGACAGACAGAGCAACTCTTTGTTTCGTTCAGCGGGCGTTCTAAGGGACTAGCCGCGTCGAAACAGAGCCTATCCAGATGGATAGTTGATGCTATAGCGCTAGCATACGCCTCCAAGGGCATGCAGTGAGAGGCATGGCCTCTTCGTGGGCCTGGTCGAGTGGGATTGCCTTGCAAGATATTTGTACGGCGGCAGGCTGGGCCTCCCCGTCTACATTTATAAGGTTTTACCACCTAGAGGTTCCCGCCCTGCAGGCCAGGCTGCTGTCGGTCTAAGTTAACCAGTATTATCTGACCTGATGCTATCAGCTCAGAATGCTGCGTCTACTGAGCACAGATGTTCGACAGTGAAAAACAGTAGCAAAAGATGTGCCTGGGCAAACTGTGTAAGACCCACATTTCCCCATCAGTTCAGGCCGTACCCCGCCCTGTCTGTATGATGAAATCCGCGTCGAAGCGACGCTGCCATATGTGGAAGAGTGCGGCTTCGCCCCTCCCTCTTCCCGGACTCCATGTGAGTTCCCTGGGTGATTGTGCACTATATGAACCCCGGGCTTTCGCCCTTGGGTCTTTGGTGTCAGATCTCAGCATGCACTGCGTTTTGCATTGGGTCCCCTAGCGTAAGATATCTTACGCAGTACGAGAGACCTCTCGTAAGAGAACGTACTCGGTTACTAACGTAACCTCGGTTCTCTCTAGAAGAGGGAACGAGTACTGCGTATCTTGCCGTGCATGCGCACGCTCTGGTTGCTTCGATGATGAAAAACCAGATTATAGCTGCCTGCGAGCGGTATTTATAGGCCTAGACCACGCCCGTTTCGGCGGGACGTGACGCAGCGGGCGCGAAGCACCCTGATTGGGTCTGGCGTCATGCCAGGCCTTGCTTGATAGGCTGCTGCAGTTGCCGCAGAACAGCCAATAGGCGCGCGAGCTGCCTCGCCTATGTCTGCATGCTGCTGCAACGCGTTTTGCATTATTACAAAATTAAGGATAATTTTTGGCTTCAATATCTCGCGGAAAAAGGATATTCCCCTAGCGTAAGATATCTTACGCAGTACTCGTTCCCTCTTCTAGAGAGAACCGAGGTTACGTTAGTAACCGAGTACGATTTATAAATAATTTTATACAACATGTCTGAAATACACATATTAAGAGGATGTCATTGTCATTTTCTCCATAGGACCATAGAGGGGAAGATATATGATGGTGTTGTGAAGGAAAAGCAGGAAGCTCAGCAACAGTACAGTCGAGCAGTATCTCGAGGAGAAAGTGCTGGACTGATCAAGTACTGGACATTAAAAATAAATCGATTAAATGTTATTAAATGTGTTTTTATAGCATGTTTACTAATATGCTGGAATTAATTTGTATTTCAGATCTGTTGGAAGGACTTTAGAAGACTTTAAAACTTCAGTGACAGTGGCTGCTCTCAGTAAAGTGACTTTTGAGTTGACTTACGAAGAACTGCTAAAGCGTCGCCTTGGCAAATATGAGCTACTCATCAATGCCCAACCAATGCAGCCGGTGGCGGACTTCAAGGTAGGAGAAGAAACAAAGAGGGAAATAGATAATCAATTAAGCTGGATAGAAAGATCATATTTCTTTTACTCACTTTAGGTGGATGTTCACATACAAGAGAAACCAGGAATTTCCTTCTTGGAGGTGAAAGGAGATTTGAGCTCCGATGATCTGGCCAATGCCATCAAAACCACCAGAGCAGACAAAGACGTAAGAGCTTAAAATGAGGGGTAAAATACTCAGCTTAAATGTTCTCATTATGATACTACACTTCAAACAAAGTTACCAGATGACCAAACTGATCGTTTCAGGCATGGGTGACCTTCTACCCCACTCGAGATCAACAGACCAAGTGTAAAAGCTGTGGAGAAAATGGACTGAATGGTGACCTGCTTATAACATACGATGTCGAGAGACCAAATCATCAAGGAGAAGTCATGGTACATTATGACAGTAAAATAAATTTGAATGTACTACATATTCAGAATGTACTTTTGTTTTCTCTCAGGTATCAAATGGCTATTTTGTCCACTACTTTGCACCCTCTGATGTTCCACGTATTCCCAAAAATGTGGTTTTTATCATTGACCGGAGCGGTTCTATGAGCGGTAGAAAAATACATCAGGTAAATGTCAACGTCAAGTTCAGACAAATCAATTAAAAGGAAATAACTAGCAATGCATTTTTATGGCAAAACCCTTGAAGGACATTTTTGAAGGATCTTGCAGCATTGTGCATTTATATGTTAAAATAACAGGGATTTATCCATTGAAATCACTGTGGATTTGCTTACTTTAAATTAGTAAAAAAAACAAAATGTTAAAAAATGCCCAAAATGAGAATGCAGTCGTAATGGAGAAAGAATAACTTTCAGGTGTTCTGACACAAGTGTTTTTCTTTAGACTCGTTTGGCACTGCTAAAGATTTTAAGTGATCTTGATGAGGATGACCACTTTGGATTGATCACTTTCGACAGTGAAATTAAAACATGGAAGAATGAACTCCTGAAAGCTACCAAGGAAAACCTGGAGACTGCAAAAGCTTTTGTGAAGGAGATCAGTGAAAGAGGAGGTGAGTTCCTAACTCTAAATGGGGAGTTAGAAAGTTGTACCTCAATGTGACACAACTATGTTTGTTCTTCCTTTAGCCACAGACATTAACGCTGCAGTTCTAGCAGGAGTGGACATGATCAATCGACATCCACGAGAAGGAACCGCCTCCATCCTGATCCTGCTGACTGATGGAGATCCCACTTCAGGCACAGATTCACTGACAAACACAAGCTAATGTGTTTTATCCTAACACTAGTTCACTCAGTGTAATTAAAGACGTGTTAATAAAAGGCTTTGGATCTAATTAAAATACATGTAGGACCAGTGACCAATTTAGTTCTTGTCTTTTTCAGTAAGAGAAAAGAATAAGAAATATGAAATTGCCCATTACATTCATTGCTTTTTGATCACTCAAAGAATGTCATGATTTTCAAGCATGTATTGTTGGTAGTCTGACTTATTCTTTCTCTCTAACAGGTGAAACTAACATAGAGAGGATAATGGCCAATGTGAAAGAGGCAATTGGTCTAAAGTTTCCCCTCTATTGTCTTGGTTTTGGATATGATGTTAACTTTGACTTCCTGACAAAGATGTCACTGGAAAATGGTGGAGTTGCTCGCAGGATTTATGAAGATTCGGACGCTGATCTACAGCTGCAGGTGAACGACAGAGAATCAGCTGTGAATTCATCCTCAGTGCTTATCTGTTCTGTGTTTCAATGCATTTAAACCCTTTATTTCGGTTTGTACTGTAGGGCTTCTATGACGAAGTTGCCGTCCCTCTCCTCACTGATATTCAACTTACATACACAGGAGGGACAAACCTTACCAAGACCAGCTTTAGCCTGTACTTCAACGGCTCTGAGATTGTGGTATCGGGACAAATCACAGACAACAGTGTGGAGAGTTTCACCACTGAAGTCATTGCAGTATCAGTAAGATCATCATGGTGCTTTATAATTTATCAAATTGGTAGGGATGAGTGGGCTGTTTTTTATCGACAGTCTCAACCGAGATCATTATACTGGATATTTGGATAATTGATGATCAATTGTTTAAGTGTTTGTAATAATGGTCACTTTGTTTTCCGAGAAAGTTATTGATGAAAGTGGTAATGACTGCATTCCTGATGAAAATGTTCACTAGTATTTTTATTTCTGAGCAGAAAGGCAGTAATGTGACGTATCATGAAACTGTAATGGCAAAAGACCCCATTGATGTCCCACCTGAGGATGAGGATTTCATGCCGAGACTGTGGGCCTACCTTACAGTGAAGCAAATTCTGGAAAGGCAGTAAGTTTATTGAGTGATATGATATTCTGTTTTTTTTTGTTGGACATTGAGGACATCTTTCTGTCTCAGAGTGCTTCTTAAAGGACAGGAGAAAGAGGATGAAAAGAAAGAAGCTCTCAAACTGTCCCTGAAATACCAGTTTGTCACCCCCCTCACCTCTATGGTCGTCACAAAGCCACAGGAAGATGAAGTAGAAGTTGCCGACAAACCCAAAGAGGGAGGAGAGGAACCCAGACCTCCAGGTGAGAACTGAGAAGTTTTAGTATCTTACAAACCTTGTAAATATAGGTGTGCAAACATTTGACCTTCAACAAAAGAGTCTAGGGTCTACCTGTGTGGCTTGAAGCGACCTCAGATGCTTCTGACTCCTGAGGAGGAGATGGCGGGCGAGTTGCGATATGCGACGGAAGCTTTGACCACCCTGATGGTTGATGTAAACATGGCCACAGTGTTGTCCGTCTGGACCAGCACATGCTTGCCCTCTAGTCTCGATCCAATGCAGCGCATGAAAAGACACACTGTTAGCAACTCGAGCGAATGAGAACAAAATGCTCCCTCAGAGGAGCAAGGGCCGCCCGCTTCTGTGACTTTCGTGAAGACACAAGGCAACAGGGACAGCCAAAAGGGGAGGACTTTGTACTGACATGCCTGTCCCTTGAACGCAAAGAGTAGAAACGGTCTGTGTCGTGGGAGAATCGAGACATGAAAGTACACGTCCTTCAGGTCGATCGCTGCAAACCAATCTTGGGGACGACTGCATTCGGAGATGCAACTCTGCGTTCGCATCTTGAATGGGAGCTTGTGAAGGGCCCGATTCAAGACATGCAGGTCCAAGATTGTCTTCATATCGGCTGGAGGGACCGGCTCTATCGGATCCTTCGCCAGTAGGACTGCAATCTCCAAATGCAGGACATGAGCATCCTTGTCCGCCACTGAGGTGAACCAGACGCTGCTGTCCGCCTGGCGAACTGAATCGCATAGAGTAGACCAATGAGCCAGCGACACGGGCTGGGAAGTGCTATCCAGGCTTCCAGACACCGTACTAGCTATCACAGGAAGATCCAGTTATGATTTTTTGATTAAAAACGATGAGGTAAAAAAAAAAAATAAAAAAAACGTATACATGAAAAGATCATTCACAATAAGTTAAATAACATGCATTTAGAAAAGAGATAGAGTGAATTTTCATTTTTTGCTAAATTCAATGTACTGCATCTGCCTTTTAATGGATATTTTACCCACTTGTTTTATATCGCAGTACCACGATATAGTCAGCACCATTTCAGTCTCAGTCAGCCTGGTCTGCACAGTCAGCCTGGTCTGCCCAGTCCGCCCAGTCAGCGTCTTATGATCGGTCATGGTCGCCGCGGTAAGCATGGTCGGCAAGGTCTGCCCATGCTGCTCAGTATACCTGCTCCACCTCCTGTTCATCCAGGGATTCATGGTATGCCTTTTTTCTTCTAAAAGTTGACAAAGACTTATACTTTATACTTAAACTTTCTCGAGAATGTGTTTATCATTGGTTACTTTGTTTTTGCTTTTACAAAAAATTACTGCAAATTTGCTTTATTAAAAGCAAAATCCACATAAAAAGTGCAATTAAAGTGAAATTAAAATAAATAAAATAAGGCATTAGGTGCAATTCATCCTAAAATAAAAATGAAGTCATAATTTTCTCACCCTAATGTTGTTCTAATGCTGTATGCCCTTCTTTCTTTTATGGACCACAAAAGGAGTATTTAAAAAAAAGTCCTGCTTACAGGACTTCTGTGCTTGACTGCGCATTCGTGAGACTTTATAGCGCCCCAGTTGACACCGACTTGCCCAGAAAAACACCCAAGTTGTGAGAAATCTAGATGAATAAAAAACGCAACATGAAATACAATTAATGTACCTTCTTCTTTGAGGTAAATATATTTGTTGTTCGTCACAACAAGAAGTTATCAAGTTCACATCAGTTAACTGTCAGCTCTGTCAAGTACATGGATACCTTTGGCATTATATTTCATGTTGCATTTTTTATTGATTTCTCACAACTTGTATATTTTTCCTGGGCGAGTCGGAGTGAACTGCGGGGCTAATATGGTCTCACAAACACGCAGTCGAGCACAGAAGACCAACGGTCAAAGTCAGGATTTCCCTTAAAGGTATAGCGGAGGATGTTTTACTTCCTGGTGGGTAACCTATACTATTGGTCCTCCTAATTGTCAATCATTCTGGTGAATCAATCAAACTTTTCAAAAAGTGGAGAGGGCGGGTCCTATCTAAAATTTGGAAAGATCCTCCGCTATACCTTTAAATAATAGGCAAGGCAAGGCAAGTTTATTTATATAGCACATTTCATACACAATGGCAATTCAAAGTGCTTTACATAGAAGAAATTAAAATAATGAAAAGAAATAAGAATAATTAAAACAGTTTAGAAAAATAAAATAAAATACAGTACTTTTAAAAAATAAAAAAAAGAATATTATTATAGATCTTTCCTTCAAAGGATTCCCTTAAGACTTAAATCTTTCAACCTTCTTTTAACATTCAATCTTCTTACGACTTCCATCTATCAACTTTCCTTTAACTTTCTTTTCTCCCTCATTTACTCACACGTTCTTTTCACTTTCTTTAGCACTGCGTTCACATTCTTTCTCAGACGAAAACTTTAATATCGTCATTTAAATACTGTTCTATTAAAATAATTAAAAGAAATAAGAATAATTAAAACAGTTTAGAAAAATAAAATAAAATACAGTACAGTACAAACAGTCGGACGAACAGCGGCACAGTGCTCATTCAGTAAATGCATAGCTAAACAAAAGTGTTTTGAGTCTGGATTTGAATGTGACCACTGTAGGAGCACATCTGATCTCTTCTGGAAGCTGGTTCCAGCTATGGCTTGCATAATAGCTAAAAGCAGACTCACCATGTTTAGAGTGAACCCTTGGTATTTTTAGCTGATATGATCCTAATGATCTGAGTGATCTGTTGGGTTTATATTCAGTGAGCATATCTGCAATGTATTGAGGTCCTAGGCCATTGAATGATTTATATACCAGTAATAATACTTTAAAATCAATCCTAAATCTAACTGGGAGCCAGTGTAAAGACCTGAGGACTGGTGTGATATGTTCATATTTTCTGGTTCTGCTCAGAATCCTGGCGGCAGCGTTCTGTATGAGCTGCAACTGTCTTATGGTCTTTTTGGGAAGGCCAGTGAGGAGTCCATTACAATAATCCACCCTGCTGGTGATGAAAGCATGCACAAGTTTCTCTAAGTCTTGTCTGGAAACAAAGCATCTAATTCTTGCAATATTTTTCAGATGATAGTATGCTGATTTAGTTATTGCTTTGACATGACTACTGAAACTAAGGTCTGACTCTAATGTCACACCAAGATTCCTGACTTGATGTTTAGTTGTTTGACCCCTAGAGTGAAGGTATGCGTTCACTTTGAGAACTTCATCTTTGTTTCCAAACGCAATAACTTCAGTTTTGTCTTTGTTTAATTGAAGAAAGTTTTGACACATCCAACTGTTGACTTCGTCAATGCATCGGCATAAGGAGTCAATGGGGCTGTAATCATTAGGCGATAGGGCTAAGTACAGCTGTGTGTCGTCTGCATAGCTGTGGTAAGCAATTTGGTTATTTCTCATTATTTGGCTCATTGGGAGCATATACAGGTTGAACAGGAGTGGCGCAAGAATTGAGCCTTGAGGGACTCCGCATGTCATGGATGTCCACTCAGACTTATGGTCTCCTATACTAACATAATAACCTCTCCCATCTAAGTATGACCTGAACCATTTTAGGACTATCCCAGAAAGCCCCACCCAGTTTTCCAGCCTGTCAAGAAGTATGTTATGATCGACAGTGTCAAATGCAGCACTGAGGTCGAGTAGTACCAGCACTGATAATTTTCCTGAATCAGTATTTAAGCAAATATCGTTTATTATCTTTATGAGCGCTGTCTCTGTGCTGTGGTGCGGTCGGAAACCAGATTGAAAATTGTCAAAGTATCCATTCGAGCTTAAGAATTTGTTCAGCTGATTGAAGATAACTTTTTCAATGATCTTGCCTATGAAAGGAAGATTTGAGATCGGTCTATAGTTGCTTAATATGGTCTTATCCAGATTGCTCTTTTTCAGGAGGGGCTTGACAACTGCAGTTTTCAGGGAGTTTGGAAAACTCCCAGAGAGAAGTGAGGCATTTACCACTTCTAGAAGATCTGCTTCTAAACTGTTTAGCACACTTTTGAAAAAAGATGTGGGAAGTGTGTCAAGAGCGCATGTTGATGTTTTAAGGTGTTGTACGGTTTCTTCCAAAATTTTGCCATCAATTTCTTTGAAGTCAGACATAGTAACTACTTTCTCAGGTGGTCTGATCTGTCTGACCCCAGCGCAACTCAAGGATGTGCTGATCACCTTTCTGATATTATTGATTTTCTCAGAGAAGAAAGAAGCAAACTCACTGCACTTGCTGTTTGAGAGCATTTCACTAGGAATCTGGCTTGGGGGGTTTGTCAGTCTCTCTACAGTAGCAAAAAGAGTGCGTGTGTTGTTTAAATTGCTGTTTATAATATTTGAGAAGAAAGTCTGTCTAGCTTTGCCTAGTTCCATATTGAAAGCATGCAGGCTGTCTTTGTAGATGTTATAATGGACTACAAGTTTTGTCTTCCGCCACATGCGCTCTGCTTTTCTGCATTGTCTTTTCATATGTTGCACTGCTGTTGAGTTTCTCCAAGGTGCTTTTTGTCTGCCACTCTTCTTCCTGACTTTCACAGGAGCAATATCATCAATTATATTTTTAACTTTTGAGTTAAAAGTTAAAAATCAACAGAGTCAGCAGATATGCTTGGTGTTAAGGATATAGCCTTCATAAATAGTACACTAGTGTTCTCATTTAAGCATCTCTTCTTGACAGACACAGATCTAGCTTCAGTGGCAGGAGAGATCAATATATCAAAGAAAATACAGAAATGATCAGACAGTGCTACATCCTTAATAAAAATCGATGAAATGTTTAGACCCTTACTGATAAGTAAATCTAGAATGTGTCCATGATTGTGTGTGGGTCCATGTACATGCTTAGTCAGATCAAAAGTTTTTAAAACAGTTTTGATTTCTTTTGCCATATTGTTTTCTGCATTATCTATGTGAATGTTAAAATCTCCAGCAATGGCAAAACAGTCAAACTCTGAGGTAATTGTTGATAACAGTTCTGTAAAGTCCTCAGCAAAGGCTGGAGAATATTTTGGAGGCCTGTAAATAATGATAAGTAAAATGCGAGGAGCACCTTTTAAAACAGTATCCAGATATTCGAAAGACGGGTAATTCCCAAATGATATTTGCTTACATTGTTTGCAGTCCTTGTCAGAGCTGTATCTGGGGTAGAGGATGCTACTGCGGTAATATGTGGGGCTCGTGACAATCTGATGTCTCGAGTGCCTTTGGGTCTCGCTCCCTGTTTGTGCCATCGATTTGTAAGTCGATCGGCTTGTTTCTCTACCTGTCGAGGAGCACTAGTTTCATGGGACTCACCGGCTAAATGCTGAGGGTGTCCATGACGAAGCTCTGTTGTGTGTTCCGTCTGGTTTGGTGGTCCCGTAAATAACTTTGTTTCAAGAACTGCAATCCTTTGTAAAAGTCTGTGGCAGTTAGTGCAGCAAGTAGATTCCAGAAGAGGCATTTTCTCTCTTATCCTTGTAGGCAGTTGTGTTTTCCTTTCCCCGGAATGTAAGCTGGTCGGGTAGAAGAATTCTGCGTTTTTGTGGTAATCCAAACTTTGTCGTTTGAGCACTGTGCTGATTTGCTGAAGTTAAAATTAGGTGATAAAAGGAGCTAAAATATAAATATATAGAAGATAAAATATAAAAGCGATAGAGCAAAGTGCGGAGCAGTAAGCAAGAGCGTCCAAACGGTAGCTGAGCTGAGCAGGAACACCTGAGCAGGAATAATACATACAATTTTGTTTTGTTTTCACCAAACCCTATCGGATTCCCCCAGAACACTTGTAATATACAACACGTGTAGCATGGGATCATTCTGTCATACTTTTGCATCTTATTTAGAAAGATTTATTCTAGTTGCTATTCAGTGCCAATATATGGACGAGTGGATTTTTTTTTTTATATATATTATTTATTATTATTTGCTAAATATTTGAGAAAAAATATTCGGTACATTTTAATTACTTTAATAATATTTAATTATTTCAAAATGCTTTGGTACATTGAACTTTTTTAATTATTTATTGAGTGTTTTGGTCAGTATAAGTTACTGATAAACTGACTTAGAATGAAAAGCTGTATTATAAATAGTCTGACTTTTTAATGACTAAACCCCCCTTTTTAGATTGCAGTGACATGATGATCTCCAGTTATGGTACGTATAAATACTCTCTAACTCTGATTCTGCCTTGTGTTAAGTAAGTCTAGTTTGATCAATTTTACCTTCTCTTGGGCTTAGGTCAAATGCCCACAATCCTACAGGAGAGTGCAGAGGCTGTTCTCCCTACTATGTCAAGTACATTCAGTTCTCTAAAACGTACTTATTTATGTAGGACAATTTTCTATAATAATTATGATACAGCATTTGGTTTTCTCTTAGTTCCAAGAGTTGGTAGCAAACGGTTCCTGCTGCCTTCTGCTGGTCAGTCTAAGCCACTTTGTTTTGATGTTCCTGTTCCTCAGAAACTCAGACTGTTACAGGATTCTGCTTCAGGTAACTATTACACATTTACTCTTCATGCACATCCTTTTGAAAGCCATCTTTTTTTTAATTGAATGTTTTGTATGTACTCATATTGTGTGACTTTCTGTGTGTCTTAGAGTTCTCTATGAATGGACAATTCATGACTAGACGACAGGGATTCAGTAAAATTGCCTTTCATTACAAAACAAACCATCACCTGACAATAAGCACAAGCTCTATCAGATACCAAGATGGCCAGAGTCATGTTGAGTTTTTGTGGGGCCAGGAACCTACTCAACACAATACTGAGGGGTATATACTACTCAAACTATAAGTGTTTTACTACATTTCTGTTATAGCTCCTTTCTGTGAAGTCGAATTCATTCATCAGTTTCTCCGTTTCAACAGCGTGTCCCTGATTCTACGGAGCAATGAAATGGACGTTACCATGGGAAACATACGCGTTGTTATTCTTCTTCACAAGAAAAATGGTGAAGTGTTTCTGTGGCCTGCTGTTCGGCAACAGCCAAAAGATGTCGGTTTGACGGGCATTTTAGGTAAGAGTACTTCACTGGTTAAACATTTAATCATGTATTAACACTTTACACAATTGACCCAGCTAACAGGGAACATTCTCAGATTTTCAGCTAATGTTTTTGGCAAGGTTTTCTCAAAGTTATGAACAAACGTTCTTCCAGTAACATTAATGGAATGTTTGTTCAAAGTTATCTGGTCTTTAACGTTCTCAAAACATTACCATGAAAATGTTATTGATATATTTAGTTCAGTCATGAAACTCTAGCGGGTGTAGGCTGATAGTTTACATGTAATCTACAAGCAATTACATCATTTCCACAGAGCACAAGCTGATTGGCCTCTGCTGATCCTGCAGCCAATGAGATTGCTTGCTCAACATTTAAATAGTCTGGTTTGTTGTTTGCCATAAGTTAGTCCTGCACTATGAGAGTTCCTCTGAAACCCTCCACCTCCCCCAGCTCCACCTGTCTACATCTGCTACTGGATTTACGTGTGTATTTATGCAGCTGGAGCATATCTTACTCGTTCACAGCAGCGTGTCTGTGTCCAAATACAGTGCTTGCTCTGCAGCAGCAGCACAGCTGATCTTGTCTGCCAAGACCAAATACATTAACATTACCATATTCAATGACATGCTAAAACTATTCAGAGAGTTGTCATGATTGAAATATTGTTCATAAATAATTTTTTTAAAACATTTTAGATGAACATTCCTCTAGCAATTTTACTACTTGATTCAGAATGTTCAGAGAACATTCAAAAGTAATGTTCACCTAATGTTTGAAGAATGATAAATAAGAATGTTCTCTTAACATTCACATAACCCAAAAAAAAAAAAAAACTTTTTCAGAACATTCAGAAATAATATTTGTACAGTATAACTTAACGGGAATGTTAGAAAAACTATCTTTAGACATTTTTTTTTGGTTTTGTTAGCTGTGTGAGCAATTAAATGGTACATTTGATTTGTAACTTGCTTTATTGAATGGGATAACATCTCAATAACTGTGGATAATATTGAAGGAAAAGCTGAAGCTTCATATGAGGAGGTTCAAGGATCACAAACACCAACTCTAAAGATAATGGACCAGGATGTGAAGGCGAGCTTGTAAGTGATCAAAAGTGATCATACACACAGCTGATATTTTCCTTTATTATATATCTGTTTTAATCTATTTATCTATTTTAATCTGTATCTATCTGTAGGGAGGATGTCACAGACTACACACTTCCTTCAACTCCGGTTATCAGATGTTGGCTTGTCCCGTTCCAGGCTGTGACACAGGGAGACATTTCTGATTTCACTGTCACTCAGCTGTAGAGTTCAATGTGGGCGATTTATAAACTGGGATCTATCTATCTATCTATCTATCTATCTATCTATCTATCTATCTTGGATGCATAGCAACCCTTTGATTGGTGCCTTTTCAAAGTATTGATTGTGATTATTTCTGTAAAGTTTGTATTTTATGAGGTCATGTCTGATAGTAAAATAAAAAATAGCAACAAACTTCTGCAGAATGTAAAGTATTTACAAGTTATATAGATCATATATTTTCTAAAAAGCATGCCTCAATATTGACTTTTGAGGGGTTCAAGAGTCTCTGATGTACATTAGCTGAAGGGAAGTATAAATAATTAATCATAACTCATTATATTTTATTATAAATATTTGGATCAGTTAATAGAATTAACTTGATTGTAGCAGAATACCACAATCAACTAACCTGTTCGTCCAGCGAACGGCCAGTATTTATAATTTTTTTTAATTTTAAAGGTGCAATGCGCAAGTCTCTTTATAGTTTTTGCAGAACTATGCCCCCTCTGGCGACAAGCGAAACTGCAACCAGAGGTGTGCACGCTCATGGACCACACGCACACGCACGCTTGCACGAGCAACTGATTAACTTTTTATGTAGCACTCCTGTAAGGGAGCACGTTTATCAGTAAACAGTCAGACGAGATGCTTCATATCCAGAGTTTTTACTTAGAATGAATTGTGGCAATAAATGAACAATTATTACACTCAACAATGCATGAGCTCTCTTATTTATATAATGTTATACACAAGTGCATGAGCTCGTATGTACTTCCCCTTTAAATCAACGCATCCCAAGTTCACCGTGAATAAATGAGTGCACTTAAAGTAGTGCGCATCCTAAAACAGCGACACTCTCTATATTCACAAGCCCCAATCTCACATAAAACACATGTGACAACACAGATCATACATCGACCTTTAACTAAACAGGGCAATTTATATAAATTCAACCATATACATTTAATCACCCTACCGTTACATACACACATGAACGATTTGCGCGCGAACCGCGTGCTCCCCAGCTGATAACTCTAGCATTTTACATTGGATTCGCCCCGTATCGCACTTCACCCAATAATACAACACAATACCTAGCAAAAATACATTTAGCCAACTAAAAGCCAACTGAGGATCCCGTTTGAGCCCTAGAGCAGACCGGAGATCTCTCCATTTGTTGAAAGCCTTCCCGATGTTGACTCTCGTCTTATTCCGACGCCTGTCTGACTCCAATTTGGCCCTTTTGGTGGCACTAGACAAAAGTTCTCTTTTCTTTGTCTTACGTGGAGTTTGCGTTGGGGTTTGGAATGAACTACAAGCCGGTCTCTTTGAATCCATCTTCTACTTTTGTCGAAAGTTGACTAAAGTTTTGTCGCTCGAGTTGTCTTCGCTGATACGGAGAATGGCGGCGAATACACAAACCTGCCAGACATAGCCAGGTGAGCGTGAACGCTCATGACGTCACGCCCAGTCTCAAATTCCATCCCAAATCCCTCTTATTTATTTTACTGTACAGGATTATAGAGGCAATCGCAGTGATCAGAGAAGGGCTCATTCAGCCCATCAGGCAATTGTTTAAGCATGTATGGGTTAGAAAAACGGGTATTTTTAACATGAAATGTTGCACAATGCACCTTTAAGAAATTGCAATTTCCGGGGTAAGGGAAATAACTTTGTTACTGTACAGCACTCGGAGCATGTAGCCAAAATCTGCATGATTAGGGACTCCAGTAAATGAGCATGAACCACGAACAACTAATTACATGTGACACAAACAAGACTTTATTAACTAGACTAAACACTTAAACTACTCTGCACACACACACACACACACACACACACACACACACACACACACACACACACACACACACACACACACACACACATGCATACAGTTTACCAAGGGAAAGAGTTGAAGCAGAATACAGGAAAGATGTGTTTGAAATTCAGCAATTTTAAAGCCTTGAGCAAACCATCAGTTTCTTAAATCTAACACACCCTAAGAGGGGTAGCTTAGGTATACTTCATGTATCAAATAATGAGACTAAGTTTGATATTCGAATAAATCTGTCCTGATGCAATTTGTTGAGGCTCCAGTTGATCTTTGCTGATGTTGTCTTGAGAGAGAACCAGTTGGAGTCAGAGGATCTTTGGTGAATGGAAAGACAAGGCCACCGCCTGGCACAAACTTAGGGCTCATTGAAGACTTCCAGCTTAGCATCTAGCTTAGCATCATGTTCACATCAGAATATCTCAGAATCGGGGGAACCGGGTGATCTTGTGATCAGTGATCTTGTAGAGTGAAGATGTCACACCCTCAGGATTTGAGTGAGCCAATAAGAAGTTGTTCCTTTAGAAGGAAACTTTACATTCCTTTGTTCTGGCAGGGTATTTGCATATGTAATTTGATTGGATATTTAAGGGAATAACCTTCAAGATTCTTATAATAATGAGTTCTTAGATACCAAGCATGCTGCACATGTGATTTTAGTTAACCATGCAATTCTGAAACATTAATTAACAAATCTGAATTAATACATTGGCCAACTCTATAAAATAATAATAATAATAATAATTAATTATATTTATATAGCGCTTTTCCTGGCACTAAAAGCGCTTGAGGAAAATAATGATAAGGAAAAATGGAACACATGTTGATACATTTCTGAAGTGGTTATAATAAATAGAATATAGAGGTTTAAAGGGTTTATTTGTCATTTCCCATTAGAATTAAGTGAGAGTCAAACCTTTTTTATTTCTGAGAGTCATAAACAGTCTTATCAGTCTTCATGTGTCCTGTAACCAAACACTGTAACCAGTGTTAGTTGCAGTTAACTCTAGCCCATGGTTTACTTGTTGGGTGAGAGATATTATAGATTATTTGTTAAATATAACAAATAATTGTGTCTGGTCTGTCTTAGTCGCTACACTGATTACAAATAGAAGGGGAGGTTTCTTCATCCGGTCAATAATAGCCAATCGCATGATGTGGACAGGAGTTTAAAGGCAGTGTGTGTTTCGAGGTCTGTTTTCTGAGCAGGTCATGATGGATCGAGCAGCTCTCAGACTGATTCTCTTGGGCGTCTTTCTCATCTCAGCCAGTTCACAACCTGTAAAGAAGGTGAGGGTCAACGCTCAGTTTAAGATGAAAATGATGCGAGTTAAAATTCTAAAAAAGAGATTAATTATTTGTATTTGAGATGAAGGTCCAGACAAATTAGATTTACTTCATACATGTTGAAAATACAATGTTCAAAAGTTTGAGGTCAGTAAGTAAAAAAAAGAAAAAAAGAAATACTTTTATTTATTAAATTGATCAAATGTGACATTCTAGAGATTTATAATGTTACAAAAGATTTATATTTCAAATAAAAGCTTTTTTTATTCTTAAAAAAATCCTTTAAAAAATGTATCAGGGCTTCCACAAAAGTAATTTAGCAGCACAACTGTTTTAATGCTAGTTAATAACAAATGTTTCTTAAGCAGAAAATCAGCATATTAGAATGATTTCTGAACGATTATGTGACAATGAAGACTGGAGTAAAGATGTTCAAAATGTATCTTTGCATCACTGGAATAATTTAAATTTTTAAATGTAAATAAAATTCTAATTGAAAAAAATCTTCACAAAATTACTGATTTTAGTGTATTTTAGATCAAATAAATTAAACCTTGGTGAGCATAAAAGACTGCTTTCAAAAATGTAAAAATTCTTACTGACTTTTGAACAGCAGTGTATTATTTTAATTGAGTAAAGAGAACTATCTATTACTCAGTAATTTACACTGAGATGAAGTCATCAAAATGTATTTGTTTTTTAGTCCAAAGGCCTTTTCTCCATGCCATTTTCGAGCAGTAAATATTTGAACAATCCCACACAAAAAGGAGGAGTAAATGTGCACCATCCAAAAACCCTCTGTCATATGAACATGTAATTTAATATGACTGTACGGTTTGATGTCTCAACAGAAACAAAATGTGGATATATACAGCTTCTACATTAACTCCACGGTCACCAGTCGCTACGCCACAACCGTCATCACAAGCCGTGTGGCGAACACAGTGAATGAATCTCAAGAGATCCAGTTTGAGGTCAAGATACCCAAGAATGCCTTCATCAGCAAATTCAGAATGTAGGGAAACATGAGTTGTGTTATAGAGATAAAGTGGTAAAGAAGCCGTTAATAGCATGTTGGTCTCAGGTCATGTCTGCTAATGCAGCTAGATTTATAAATTATTTTATGCAACATGTCTTAAATACACATAGGCCTATTAAGAGGATGTCATTGTCATTTTCTCCATAGGACCATAGAGGGGAAGATATATGATGGAGTTGTGAAGGAAAAGCAGGAAGCTCAGCAACAGTACAGTCGAGCAGTATCTCGAGGAGAAAGTGCTGGACTGATCAAGTACTGGACATTAAAAAATAAATAGATCCATGAAATGTGTTTCTATAGCATGTTTACTAATATGCTGGAATTAATTTGTTTTTCAGATCTGTTGGAAGGACTTTAGAAGACTTTAAAACTTCAGTGACGGTGGCTGCTTTCAGTAAAGTGACTTTTGAGTTGACTTACGAAGAACTGCTAAAGCGTCGCCTTGGCAAATATGAGCTACTCATCAATGCCCAACCAATGCAGCCGGTGGCGGACTTCAAGGTAGGAGAAGAAACAAAGAGGGAAATAGATCATCAATTAAGCTGGATAGAAAGATCATATTTCTTTTACTCACTTTAGATGGATGTTCACATACAAGAGAAACCAGGAATTTCCTTCTTGGAGGTGAAAGGAGATTTGAGCACCGGTGATCTGGCCAATGCCATCAAAACCACCAGAGCAGACAAAGACGTAAGAGCTTAAAATGAGGGGTAAAACACTCAGCTTAAATGTTCTCATTATGATACTACACTTCAAACAAAGTTACCAGATGACCAAACTGATCATTTCAGGCATGGGTGACCTTCTACCCCACTCGAGATCAACAGACCAAGTGTAAAAGCTGTGGAGAAAATGGACTGAATGGTGACCTGCTTATAACATACGATGTCGAGAGACCAAATCATCAAGGAGAAGTCATGGTACATTTTTAAAGAACGCACTTTATGACAGTAAAATAAATTTTAATGTACTACATATTCAGAATTTACTTTTGTTTTCTCTCAGGTATCAAATGGCTATTTTGTCCACTACTTTGCACCCTCTGATGTTCCACGTATTCCCAAAAATGTGGTTTTTATCATTGACCGGAGCGGTTCTATGAGCGGTAGAAAAATACATCAGGTAAATGTTAACGTCAAGTTCAGCCAAATCAATTAAAAGGAAATAACAAGCAATGCATTTTTATGGCAAAACCCTTGAAGGACATTTTTGAAGGATCTTGCAGCATTGTGCATTTATATGTTAAAATAACAGGGATTTCTGGATTGAAATCACTGTGGATTTGCTTACTTTAAATTATGTACACACAAAAAAAACTGCCCATATCTGGTAAATGAGAATTCAGTCGAAAAGGAGAAAGAATAACTTTCAGGTGTTCTGACAGAAGTGTGTTTCTTTAGACTCGTTTGGCACTGCTAAAGATTTTAAGTGATCTTGATGAGGATGACCACTTTGGATTGATCACCTTTGACAGTGAAATTAAAACATGGAAGAATGAACTCCTGAAAGCTACCAAGGAAAACCTGGAGACTGCAAAAGCTTTTGTGAAGGAGATCAGAGATAGAGGAGGTGAGTTCCTAACTCTAAATGGGGAGTTAGAAAGTTGTACCTCAATGTGACACAACTATGTTTGTTCTTCCTTTAGCCACAGACATTAACGCTGCAGTTCTAGCAGGAGTGGACATGATCAATCGACATCCACGAGAAGGAACCGCCTCCATCCTGATCCTGCTGACTGATGGAGATCCCACTTCAGGCACAGATTCACTGACTGCTTTTATCCTTACACTAGTTCACTCAGTGTAATTAGAAGACCTGTTAATAAAAGGTTTTAGATCTAATTAAAATACATGTAGGACCAATTTAGTTATTGTCTTTTTTCAGTAAGAGAAAATAATAAGAAATATGAAATTGCCCATTACATTCATTGCTTTGTGATCACTCAAAGAATGTCATGATTTTCAAGCATGTATTGTTGGTAGTCTGACTTATTTTTCCTCTCTAACAGGTGAAACTAACATAGAGAGGATAATGGCCAATGTGAAAGAGGCAATTGGTCTAAAGTTTCCCCTCTATTGTCTTGGTTTTGGATATGATGTTAACTTTGACTTCCTGACAAAGATGTCACTGGAAAATGGTGGAGTTGCTCGCAGGATTTATGAAGATTCGGACGCTGATCTACAGCTGCAGGTGAACGACAGAGAATCAGCTGTGAATTCATCCTCAGTATCTGTTCTGTGTTTCAATGCATTTAAACCCTTTATTTCGGTTTGTACTGTAGGGCTTCTATGACGAAGTTGCCGTCCCTCTCCTCACTGATATTCAACTTACATACACAGGAGGGACAAACCTTACCAAGACCAGCTTTAGCCTGTACTTCAACGGCTCTGAGATTGTGGTATCGGGACAAATCACAGACAACAGTGTGGAGAGTTTCACCACTGAAGTCATTGCAGTATCAGTAAGATCATCATGGTGCTTTACAATATATCAAATTGGTAGGGATGAGTGAGCTGTTTTTTATCGACAGTCTCAACCGAGATCATTATACTGGATATTTGGATAATTGATGATCAATTGTTTAAGTGTTTGTAATAATGGTCACTTTGTTTTTCGAGGAAGTTATTGATGAAAGTGGTAATGACTGCATTCCTGATGAAAATGTTCACTAGTATTTTTATTTCTGAGCAGAAAGGCAGTAATGTGACGTATCATGAAACTGTAATGGCAAAAGACCCCAGTGATGTCCCACCTGAGAATGAGGATTTCATGCCGAGACTGTGGGCCTACCTTACAGTGAAGCAAATTCTGGAAAGGCAGTAAGTTTATTGAGTGTTATGATATTCTTTTTATTTTTTATTTTTTTTTATTTTTTTTGGACATTGAGGACATCTTTCTGTCTCAGAGTGCTTCTTAAAGGACAGGAGAAAGAGGATGAAAAGAAAGAAGCTCTCAAACTGTCCCTGAAATACCAGTTTGTCACCCCCCTCACCTCTATGGTCGTCACGAAGCCACAGGAAGATGAAGTAGAAGTTGCTGACAAACCCAAAGAGGGAGGAGAGGAACCCAGATATCCAGGTGAGAACTGAGAAGTTTTAGTATCTTACAAACCTTGTAAATGAAGGTGTGCAAACATCTGACCTTTAACAAAAGAGCAAGGTCCATTTTATGCAGCAAAATAAACACAGTGACAGTGACAGCAGCAATATGAAAAGTTATGCGAATGTATTAATCAAGTTTGGATCAACAGCATCATATCCCATATTTAACCAAAACATCCAATGAAATATAAGAAACAACTTTATTTGTGCATCCTATACATATATCTGTTTCTGTATCTGAACCTGAATAGATTCAGCTATTGTTTTTGGTAAATGTATAAGTATGTATAAATATAAGTGGGATTCAAATGTCATGGATCACTTGTGAAATAGTTTTAATTAATTACTGTACAGTTTATTTCATTACAAAATATATTATCAGCATAATAATTTGAGTAAAAACTTGAATTGACATGAACTTCAGTATGTTTCCTTTTGTCCAAAATTTGTGCAGAATCTTAAGTATTCCTTCATTTTCTGTTTTAACATTGCTTTGTTTCAAGATTTAAATAAAAGAAAAAATCACAGATTTTTACAGTTGTGGTCTTGGACTTGCTGCCCACAGTGTACAGTGAATAACACTTTTCTCTTTCTCTTTTAATCAGTAATGAGTTTGCTTCCTTCATCCCGGAAACCATTTGCATGTAGGTATAAAATGGTGAACTAATTAATGTACTCAGACTATTGCAGAGAATTTAAAGTTAGTAAATGAGAGGGAAGTACCGATAGATATATAGGGCCCTATCTTGCACCCAGCGCAATTGACTTTGTACACCGACGCATGTATCATTCCTATTTTGCACCCGCGCACAGCGGACTTTTCCCTCCACAGACGCACGTCGGTTAACTAAGAAATACACTTGCGCTCCCGGGGCGGTTCAGCGCAAAGAGGAGGCGTGTTCCGGCGCAAACGTTCCCTCATGCTATTTTGCAGGTTTAGAAAACAATTGCGCCACTAACCGAAAAAAACTAGTTTAAAGTCAGTGGCGCGTTGCGCATGTTATTCATATGCTATTTTAAGGGTGCATTCTTGGCCATAATCAATGTAGCGTGTGCACAACGCGCATACACTTTGATTCTCTCATCTACACAGAAGCAGCAGTTTTCATTTTTGCAAATCATACATTATTACGATAGATAGATAGATAGATAGATAGATAGATAGATAGATAGATAGATAGATAGATAGATAGATAGATAGATAGATAGATAGATAGATAGATTATTATAAAAGCATACATCTAGCTTATACATTTACCCAAATTATCATACGCCTGTTTAACCGAAGCTAATTTGGGTGAGTTTCTCCTATCCCCAACGTCACTTCTCTGTGTTTTACGGCCCTGACGAGAACGTCGGTCTCCTCGGCTGTGAACCGCTCCTGGCGTGCGCCTGGCAAATCCGCTGTTATAATAGGAATCCGCCATAGAACAAGCGCGCCTGCTCTTAAAGGGAATGTGAGATATCGCTCTGATTGGTTTATTGCACGTTACGCCCAAACCACACCTATGAATAATGAAGCTACTTCAGACCAACCCATTTTAGATTTGCGTCGGGCGCAAGAGTCATTTATCCCGCCGGTATAATAGCAACAGCGCCCAAGACCCGCCCACAAAGCTACTTGCGTTTCGCACTTGATACTTGCGTTTCAGATCGTTAAAATAGGGCCCATAGAGTGAAACAGCTTGTCCAAAAACTTTATAAATGTAAAGCATGTATTAAGTTTTGTACATCAGTTGTCTATTGGATTTTGAGATGCATTACATCTCTTTTCCATCTACTCAAATTTTCTATGAACAAAGTGTTGAAGTCGTGCATACGTCACCAGAGAGAAGTCTGTCGCTTTCAAGGAAGATCCAGTTATGATATTTTGATTAAAAATGATGAGGTCAAAGTAAAAAAAAGACATTACATGTATTAGATAATTCACAATAAGATTTATAACATATATTATACTGAATCTACCTTTAAATGTATATTTTCCCACTTGTTTTATATCCCAGCACCAGGATCTAGTCGGTACCTTCATAGTCGCGGTAAGCCTGGTCTGGCAGGTAGCAGCAATGTGCTCAAACTTCTCAAGAGTCGGCCCGCTCTGCAGAGTCAGCCCGTTCTTATCAGCAGACTTGATCCATCTGTTGCTCTTCCAGGGATCCGTGGTATGCTTCTTTTCTTCAATAAGTTGACAAAGATTCTGATACTTTCTGGGGAATGTGTTTATTATTGGCTACTTTGTTTTTAGAAATTATTACTGCAAATTTGCTTTATTAAAAGCAAAATCAAAAGTAAATCCACATAAAAAAAGTGTAGAGAATAAAATGAAAATGAATGAAATAAAGGCATTATGTACGGTGACCTAATGCCTGATTTTTATTAAATTAAGAATAAGGCATTAGGTGTGATTCAGAAATTAAAATTAAGCCTCTTAATATTAAGCAACATTTGGATGAAAAGATTTTGAGTACATTTTTTTGAGAAATATAAAAAAATTAATGGTTACAATTTATTAATTATTTCTCTATTTAATGATTTTAAAATGCATTGGTATTTGTCTTATTTATTTAATTTATTGATTTCATTGGTCAGTAATATTGATAAACTGACGTAGTGTGAAAAGCTGTATTATAATGTCCCTGACTTTTTATTATAATGTCTCCCTCTTTTTTTTTTAGGGTCAACTGATTATTATGAAGATGATTCTGGTATGTATTAAAATGCAGTAACTTTGATTCTGCCTTGTGTCAAGAAAGTCTAATTTGATCAATTGCACCTTCTCTTAGACTTATCCTTTGCTCAAATGCCCACAATTGTTCTCCCTACTATGTCAGGTACATAAAGATCCCTCAAACATATTTATTAAGTAGGGCAATTTTATATAATAATTATGATACAGCATTTGGTTGTTTTCTCTTAGTTCCAAGAGTTGGTAGCAACCGGTTCCTGCTGCCTTCTGCTGGTCAGTCTAAGCCACTTTGTTTTGACGTTCCTGTTCCTCAGAAACTCAGACTGTTACAGGATTCTGCTTCAGGTAACTATTACACATTTACTCTTCATGCAAATCCTTTTGAAAGTCATCTTTTTTAATCAAATGTTTTGTAGATACACTTACTGTGACTTTCTGACTTTTCGGTAGAGTTCTCTATGAATGGAGAATTTATAACTGGCCAAATCGGATTCATTCAAATTGCCTTTCATTACAAAACAAACCATCACCTGACAATAAGCACAAGCTCTATCAGATACCAAGATGGCCAGAGTCATGTTGAGTTTTTGTGGGGCCAGGAACCTACTCAACACAATACTGAGGGGTATATACTACTCAAACTATATGTGTTTTACTACATTTCTGTTACAGCTCCTTTCTGTGAAGTCGAATTCATTCATCAGTTTCTCCGTTTCAACAGCGTGTCCCTGATTCTACGGAGCAATGAAATGGACGTTACCATGGGAAACATACGCGTTGTTATTCTTCTTCACAAGAAAAATGGTGAAGTGTTTCTGTGGCCTGCTGTTCGGTCAAAAGATGTCGGTTTGATGGGCATTTTAGGTAAGAGTACTTCACTGGTTAAACATTTAAACATGTATTAACACTTTACACAATTGACCCAGCTAACAGGGAACGTTCTCAGAACTTCAGCTAATGTTTTTGGCAAGGTTTTCTCAAAGTTATGAACAAATGTTCTTCCAGTAACATTGATTAATGGAATGTTTGTTCAAAGTTATCTGGTCTTTAATAATCTTCTCAAAACATTAGCATGAAAATGTTATATATACAGGTCCTTCTCAATAAATTAGCATATTGTGATAAAGTTCATTATTTTCCCTAATGTAATGATAAAAATTAAACTTTCATATATTTTAGATTCATTGCACACCAACTGAAATATTTCAGGTCTTTTATTGTTTTAATACTGATGATTTTGGCATCCAGCTCATGAAAACCCAAAATTCCTGTCTCAATAAATTAGCATATTTCATCCGACCAATAAAAGAAAAGTGTTTTTAATACAAAAAAAGTCAACCTTCAAATAATTATGTTCAGTTATGCACTCAGTACTTGGTCGGGAATCCTTTTTGCAGAAATGACTGCTTCAATGCGGCGTGGCATGGAGGCAATCAGCCTGTGGCACTGCTGAGGTGTTATGGAGGCCCAGGATGCTTCGATAGCGGCCTTAAGCTCATCCAGAGTGTTGGGTCTTGCGTCTCTCAACTTTCTCTTCACAATATCCCACAGATCCTCTATGGGGTTCAGGTCAGAAGAGTTGGCAGGCCAATTGAGCACAGTAATACCATGGTCAGTAAACCATTTACCAGTGGTTTTGGCACTGTGAGCAGGTGCCAGGTCATGCTGAAGAATGAAATCTTCATCTCCATAAAGCTTTTCAGCAGATGGAAGCATGGAGTGCTCCAAAATCTCCTGATAGCTAGCTGCATTGACCCTGCCCTTGATAAAACACAGGACCAACACCAGCAGCTGACATGGCACCCCAGACCATCACTGACTGTGGGTACTTGACACTGGACTTCAGGCATTTTGGCATTTCCTTCTCCCCAGTCTTCCTCCAGACTCTGGCACCTTGATTTCCGAATGACATGCAAAATTTGAGCAACCACTGAGCAACAGTCCAGTGCTGCTTCTCTGTAGCCCAGGTCAGGCGCTTCTGCCGCTGTTTCTGGTTCAAAAGTGGCTTGACCTGGGGAATGTGGCACCTGTAGCCCATTTCCTGCACACGCCTGTGCACGGTGGCTCTGGATGTTTCTACTCCAGACTCAGTCCACTGCTTCCGCAGGTCCCCCAAGGTCTGGAATCGGTCCTTCTCCACAATCTTCCTCATGGTCCGGTCACCTCTTCTCGTTGTGCAGCGTTTTTTGCCACACTTTTTCCTTCCCACAGACTTCCCACTGAGGTGCCTTGATACAGCACTCTGGGAACAGCCTATTCGTTCAGAAATTTCTTTCTGTGTCTTACCCTCTTGCTTGAGGGTGTCAATGATGGCCTTCTGGTCAGCAGTCTTACCCATGATTGCGGTTTTGAGTAATGAACCAGGCTGGGAGTTTTTAAAAGCCTCAGGAATCTTTTGCAGGTGTTTAGAGTTAATTAGTGAATTCAGATGATTAGGTTAATAGCTCGTTTAGAGAACCTTTTCATGATATGCTAATTTATTGAGACAGGAATTTTGGGTTTTCATGAGCTGTATGCCAAAATCATCAGTATTAAAACAATAAAAGACCTGAAATATTTCAGTTGGTGTGCAATGAATCTAAAATATATGAAAGTTTAATTTTTATCATTACATTATGGAAAATAATGAACTTTATCACAATATGCTAATTTATTGAGAAGGACCTGTATATATATATATATATAGTTCAGTCATGAAACTCTTGCGGGTGTAGGCTGATAGGTTTACATGCAATCTCCAAGCAATTACATCATTTCCACAGAGCACAAGCTGATTGGACTCTGCTGATCCTGCAGCCAATGAGATTGCTTGCTCAACATTAAAATAGTCTGGTTCATTGTTTGCTGTAAGCTGGTCCTGCAGAGCGCTATCAGAGTTCCTCTGAAACCCCCCAGCTCCACCTGTCTACATCTGCTACTGGATTTATGTGTGTATTTATGCAGCTGGAGCATATCTTACTCGTTCACAGCAGTGTGTCTGTGTATCTATTGGCAATAGCGAGTTCATATACTTGCTCTGCAGCAGCAGTGTACCAGATCTTTTCTGCCAAGACCAAATACATTAACACATTAACATATTCAATAACATGCTAAAATAATTGTGAGAATTGTCATGATTGAAATATCATTCATGGAATGTTTTCTGAAGACATTCCTTTCAATGCTTTTAGTTTTAGCGTTCTGTTCAGAGAACATGTTCAGAGAACATGAAGCAAAAGCATCTTAGAACATATTTTTGTTAGCTGGATGAGCGATTAAATGGTACATTTTGATTTGTAACTTGCTTTATTAAACCAACATGGGATAAAATCTCAATAACTGTGGATAATATTGAAGGAAAAGCTGAAGCTTCATACGAGGAGGTTCAAGGATCACAAACACCAACTCTAAAGATAATGGACCAGGATGTGAAGGCGAGCTTGTAAGTGATCAAAAGTGATCATACACACAGCTGATATTTTCCTTTATTATATATCTGTTTTAATCTATGAATGTATCTGTAGGGAGGATGTCACAGACTACACACTTCCTTCAACTCCGGTTATCAGATGTTGGCTTGTCCCGTTCCAGGCTGTGATGCAGGGAGACATTTCTGATTTCACTGTCACTCAGCTGTAGAGTTCAATGTGGGCGATTTATAAACTGGGACAGAACATGTTTGTAAAACACTTGCTTATGTTTGTATTAAGAATATTTTTCAGTCATTGGCAAGCACAAAATAGCTTTGACACCCACCTCAGCTTTTTCATGAATCAATCAATCAATTAAATAATCAATTAAAATGTATTTAAAATGACCCTTCTTCAAAATCTATGTGATTGTAACCATAATGTGCTGTTGTCTTTCCATTAAACACTGTCTCAAGTCAAACTGCTCCCTTTTGTGATTAAACATTTGATAAAAATTAGGCAATATAGTTACACCAGCATGTATTCTAGACTAAATTACACCCATCCATCCATATTTGCATTGGCAAATTACACTAATTAATATCAATAATATGATGAAATTTTTAGAAGTATTTTGAAATATTGAACTACAATAAATGCAGAAATAGAAAAAATCAGCTTTATGAATAAACAAAATGTTTATTCTGCTCTATTTTTATTTAGAACTTTGAGAAGTCCCAATGAAGAATAACTTGAAATGGACGTTGCATGTGCTAACTTCAACAGGCAAATGAAAGCATGCTTTAACACAGACTGTCCAAAGTTTATGTCATAAACCAAGTCATGGTGATTCATTAGATTAAACTAAGACGATATACTAATAAGGGTATTTATGAGTCAGCAGTTACACAGACAATCTTAAGTTATGTGCGGGACACTTTATCTGTATGCTTTAACCTTTGCCCTTGTGCTTTAAACTTATGTGATCATGTAAACTTGAGTTTATGACTTGCTGTAACACTTGCTTTTAAGGAACTTGAAGGAAATTCAAGATTACACAACTCATGTTTCTCAGTATTAATTAAAGGGCTGGTTAACCGCAACATGAAAATTCTGTCATAATTTACACACCATCATGTTGTTCCAAACCTGTATTTGTTTTTAATCTGCATAACATATAAGAAGATATGGTTACACTTTATTTTAAGGTGTCATTGTTACAGAGTAAGTATATATTTAATAATAATATTATTTACAATATTAATTAACTACATGTACTATACTATCGGGTTAGGATTTGGTTGAGGGTTAGTTTCATGCAATTATGCATAATGTACTGTTATTACTAAATGTACTGTATGGCAAAAACTTTCTTTAAAATAGATTATTTTGTCAAGTCAAGTCAAGTCAAGTTTATTTGTATAGCGCTTTTCACAATACAGATTGCATCAAAGCAGCTTCACAGTATTAAATTAAAATAATACAACAAAGTTTGTTTCAAGAGGAATTTATTGATTGATCAAATTAAATTAAATATCCCCAAAATATCCCCAACTGAGCAAGCCAAAGGCAACAGTGGCAAGGAACCGAAAAAACTCCATCAAGTGACCTAATGGTGTCCTAAAACTCAATCAGGTGCCTTAATGGAGAAAAAAAAACCTTGGGAGAACCCAGGCTCAGTCGGGGGCCAGTTCTCCTCTGGCATTGGATAGAGGCCGGATTGTAGTTTGAACTGTAGGATTATATGAATGCCTGGCTGAAGAGATGCGACTTTAATCTAGTTTTAAACTGGGAGAGCGAGTCTGAGCAACGAACAGTATCAGGAAGACTATTCCAGAGTTTTGGAGCCAAATGTGAAAATGCTCTCCCTCCTTTGGTGGTTCTGGATATCCTAGGTATGACCAAAAGCCTTGAATTTAGTGATCTTAAAGAGCGCGATGGATTATAGGGCGATAGAAGATCCGTTAAATAGACTGGAGCTAAGCCGTTTAGGGCTTTATAAGTCAGTAGCAATACCTTGTAATTAATACGGAACTTTATAGGTAACCAATGCAGTGATGATAAAATCGGTGTTATATGATCATATTTTCTTGATCTCGTAAGAACTCTAGCGGCGGCATTTTGGACTAACTGTAGCTTGTTTATTGAGGATGCAGGACAACCAGCTAATAAAGCATTACAGTAATCCAGTCTCGAGGTCATGAATGCATGAACTAACTTTTCTGCATCAGAAACTGATAGCATATTACGTAGCTTAGCAATGTTTCTAAGGTGGAAAAAGGCTGTTTTTGTAACATATGAAATATGATTTTCAAAAGACAGGTTGCAATCGAGTATAACACCCAGGTCTTTTACTGTAGAGGATAAAGTAACAGGACATCCTATGATGTTAAAGTTGTATTGTGCGAGGTTTTGTGGGCGGTTTTTTGAACCGATAAGTATTACCTCTGTCTTGTCTGGATTTAATAAAAGAAAATTACGCGTCATCCAATCTTTTATATCTTTAACACACTCTGTCAATTTGGAAAATGTAGCGTTTTCATCCGGCCGTGATGAAATATATATTTGAGTGTCATCAGCATAACAATGGAAACTAATTCCATGTTTCCTTATAATATTTCCAAGTGGCATCATATATATTGAAAATAACAGAGGGCCTAACACAGATCCCTGCGGCACTCCATAGTTTACTGGAGTTATGATCGATTTTTCTCCATTTAAATAGACAAAATGGTAGCGGTCAGATAGGTATGATTTGAACCAGCTTAGTGCTTGTCCTTGAACACCAGTATAATTTTGTAGTCGATCTAAGAGTATTGTGTGATCTATAGTATCGAACGCAGCACTAAGATCAAGTAAAACTAGTATTGAGATACAGCCTTGGTCAGAAGCTAAAAGTAAATCATTTGTGATTTTAATGAGCGCAGTTTCAGTGCTATGATGCGGTCTGAATCCAGACTGAAACTATTATTTTGAAACTATACTATTTAGATTATTTTGTGTTCCAAATATTCTAAAGTTTGGAATGACATGAACATAAGTAGAACTATGACAGTTTTTTCCTTTTTGGATGGAAAACATTTATTCAATTATAATATTTTAACATTGCTTGCAAGACTATATGGACATTTTCAACTCCCAGGCTGAAAAGAATCATGTGATAGAAAGAAACGACAGAGAGAAGTTGAAGGTTTTCTCTATTGACTAAACTCGACAATTCACTAAATGAGTGGTTAAACAAAGCTCCGTGTTTATAGGAGTTGCGTCACTGCTGTCAGGTCAAAGGCCATTTGACTTGCCTCTCCGGCTGTTGAAGTCTCCGTTGAAGCACGGATTGCCACTCCAGATCTTTTGAATAACACCTTTGGAGTTCCGGAAGATTGATTCTCTGATCTTATAGACATTGAATTTGCTACACTGATCTTCAAGTCAGAAGAAGAGTCCAGTAATTCTTTGAATGCATCTGCAGGCAAGTAAAACTGCCATCATTTTGGCTTTGGATCTGCCATATATTTAAAAGGAACAGAGGAAATATATCTATGACAAGACAATTAAACAATGATTTCAAGCAATATTTTGATTTCCTCGGAGAGAACTAAACCAATAGCAGTATTTCTGCTCTTTCAGTCATGCTGCAATCATTAACTATTGATGCATTCCAGAGCGTTTTATCTTGACTACTGTACAATCAGTTCTGGACATCACTGCGTTCTCAGGCAAAACTACAACAATGCATAATGATGTACATTGTATAACCGAACATGGTTTTGAAATGTTTGAACACTGGTCTGAGAAGCTTTGAAAGGGGAAATGTTCGTTAAACGTCCAGATGCTTTTAGTATTTGCAGGAAGACTGAAACTTTCAAGTGAGTAGAAGTATTTTTAAAGATGCATAAAAAATAGAATCAATTTAAGTACCAATTACACTCAAAGTTAGATTGTTGTCAAATCTTGGACACTCCAATATGGTTAACGTGACTACTGAGCCAAACAATTCCAGTCCTGGACCGAGTGATGTTGAGCGAGTGTTGGTACCTATATTTGACAGCTTTATCCTGATGACCGGGATAGTTGGACACATCCTGGTTCTCATCATCATCTGTCGTACGATGCGGCGAGGACGTGAAGGAAGGACAGGAGGACTCCAGCAAACAAACGCAAACGGCACAGATGTTCTTCTTCTGTCATTAAGTGTGGCGGACCTTCTCCTACTTTCCTGTCTTCCATATCACACAGTTGCCATTGCAACCCATCACTGGCCATTTGGAAGCTTTATGTGCAAGTCAGTCAGCTTCCTGAGTGCGATGTGTACAGCTGCGAGCGCCTTTACGCTGGCCGCTTTGGCTTTTGCTCGGTACATCATCGTGGTTCATCAGTCAAAAGCGTATCGATGGCGCAGAGAGGGGCGTTTAACAGTGATTGCAGGTGTACTGTGGATACCAGCTGTTGTCTTGGCATCACCTCAGTTCGCTTGGAGGACGCTGATTTCAGGCTCGGACAACCGTGAAGCTCGTGAGGACCTGGCATGTTTCAATTTCCTTTCTGACAATAGCCAATTGGCTTATGGAGTGTGCCACTTCCTTCTGGCTTTTGCATTTCCGCTGTTGATCATTGTAATAGCCTATATCAAGATATACCATTTCCTCAAAATCACTAGGCGGGATCGCACAACTCAGACTGACCGTTTGGAGCACTACCATGTGCATGTCACCAAGACGTCTGCTCTGTTAGTGCTGGCGTTTGCATTGTGCTGGCTGCCTTCCTATGGCTTGATGTTCGCTCAAATAGTTGAGGGTGACAATGCGGTTGGTCCTTTACCTCACTTTGGACCTTTTGCTACCTTTGCTCGCATCATGGCAACGTCTTCTACAGTGGCCAACCCCATTCTTTATGTTTTCATGTCTGAGAAATTCAGGAAGGAACTAATGGATCTGGTTCGAGGAGGCTGTGCAAACAGACCCTCCTAAAGCCATGTATGGGATGCCGGAATGACCTTTTAAGAGTTACCAAATAACATGATTTATTCCATAAAATATGTTGTTTACATACTTGAATGACTGTGTACTGGCATTAACAATAAGTGTTTTGCTTTTTAAACAAATATGTAGAACATTTCCATGAGTGATGCCACAATGACCAATGGACACTAAGGAATTTCGGACTACCTTTTGAGTTAGCAATGGTTTTCTGGTATTTCAATGGAACAATTTTTTTGAAAATGTTAAAGAACCAAACAACTGTATAGGATACATTGTACATTCTTTTAATGTTTTGAGAATTAATTTGCAGACTTCTCAAAGGGTTTGTTCATCAAAAGATGGTGTAGTTTGACTTGATTTTAAAAGGAAAGGTTATTAGGCTTAGGCAGCTGACTTGTTGCTTCGCTGCCCTATCAGGTAATGATTTTGCAGGCAACGTTTGCGCATGAAGGTACCTCAAAAAACTGATTCAAAACAGACTTCTGAGGCAGCATAACGGTTTAAAGATCTACAGCAAAATAGAGGTTTGGTGATAACTAAGTAAATATTTAATAACTACAATCCTAAAATATAATATTTGGTCAAAAACTTACATTTACACAAAACTGACCACCCAATTTTCAGATGCCATCTTTATTTTTTTTAGCTCAACTGTTACACAATGGAAAGCAAAGGATTGTGGATTTTTATCAAAGGCAGTAAAGGATTCATCTATGTTGAATCTAACATTGGATTCAACATAGATGAAGGATGTGTGCCTTCGTACCTTGGAATTCATCATCCGAAGGCAGCATTTTAAAGCTTTCGGACGAAAGCTATAAGGAAGAAAAATGTATATTTTTAGAACTGTACACAGATTGGTCCTTCTATGCAAAACCCCCATTTTGAACCTTTATTTTTAATATTGTACTGTGATTAAAAACTGGATTACCCCAAAGAAAGGCTGAAGTGGATTTTAGAAAGAAGCAAATCAAGCAAAGAATTTACTAGACAATTATAAGCAAGTCTTGAATGGAAACCTGTTATTTGACTGCTTTTTATTTGTTCACATATATCTTGAGAAAGCAGTGCCACAGAAAATGCCATACTTCCTTTGGTCAGTTTTAACAATTACTAGACCAGATGGGTTGAACCATTGAAACATTTACTGTGCTTAAAACAGACCATCAAAATATATGGGAAAACATTGTTTATCAACTCTTGTCAATGCTACAGCTGAGTAACAGTGAAATTAGAAATCTCGTCCTCCATCACAGCCTGGAACGGTACAAGCCAACATTCTCGAACAGGAGTTGAATGAAGTCTGTAATCGCTGACAGTCTCCCTATAGACACAAGTTTCATTAAATACTGAACATTCATAAATTAAATATATAACCATAAAGGGCAACACAGTACATATTTTAAATGAGGTACATGCAGATTTATGGAAGTCTGTATGTATTTATTAATTTAATCACTTACAAAGACGTCTTCACCTCCTTGTCAATTATCTTTAGAGTTGGTGTTTGCGATCCTTCAATCTCCTCGTATGAAATTTTGGGTTTTCCTTAAAGATCGTCCACACATATAGTTACTTGTCACCAGTGTTGGTTCAATGAAATTGATTTATCCAAAACAATCAATTTAATAACAATAAATAGTTGTTAGCTAACCACTGTACATAATAGACACATTAACATCACTGACATTCTGGTTATATTTGTATAATTCACATATTTTGTACATGGCTTATCACATGCACTGTAGCCATTACTAACATTAGCCTTTTTTCCATGGTTTCAAACAATAGTCTACTACATTTTTGTCATATGACCTCAAACCCTTGTTTAATTTATAGCAAGTGGTGTCCAGTTGTCATCTTGGACTGCGTTTAACTTTTTGTATGCCCTTCCCTCACTATCTTCCCTTCATCTCATTCACTTGGATATACAGTACGTCATTGCTATACGTTGCACGAGTTTTATGCACCATTCTATAGGTCTGTATGGGCTGTTAGTGAAAATATAAAAAAATTACACAAATAACTATAACTGTGTAAAAAACAGCCAGCTTAAGGTAGCTACAATGTGGTTAAAAAAGCTTAGGGAAGTTTGCGAGTGTGTTTCTAAAAGTGGAGTTAAGCACAGCCTTGGGAGTAAGGTTGCACTGCATTATGGGATACAAAGCTTTCTTGTATATATATGTACTATATACTTCAGCAATAGTAAGAACAAGCATGCTATTCTGAACATAGTCACATTGTTCTTCTGAAATGGTTGACAGATTAAAGGTTATTAATGTGCACCATGATCTACTGTTGCAGCTTACTTCAGTATTGATAAGAGCCAAGAGATGAAAAATAATGTTTAGACAGTGATTTGCTTTCTTACCTAAAATGCCTGTCAAGTTGACATCTTTTGGATATTCCCAAATGGCAGGCCACAAAAACATGACCTCATCTTTCTTTTGAAGAAGAATAACAACACCAATATTTCCCATGGTGACGTTCATTTCTTTATCAAGTACAACCAGAGACACACTGTTGATACAGAGCAAATCATGGGTGAATTCTGCCTCTATTGTATCTCAAAACTGTTGACAAACAGATACAAGTTAATAAGCAGAAGATTCAGTAAAATACTTGTATATTCCCTTACAAAAAATAAGTATACTTAAGTAAAGTTCAAGTATATTTTAAGTATACTTTATATAGTAAGTATACTAATATCAATGTACATGTACTAGTTAAGTGTACTATTTCAAAAATACTTGGGATTTAATTTGCCTTTTTTTGTATAAAAGTATACATTTACCGGTAACTATACTTTAAGTGTAACAGTAAACATTTTTCATACTGCAATTAAACTACAAGTGAACTTATAGGTAGCCTAGTTAAATACTTGTAGCACATTTTTTAGTTTATGAAAGTAAACTTTGAAGTATACTCTCAATTAACTACTTGTAAGTTTTCCTCAAGAGTACTTAACGTCATACTTATAACTTAATATTTATAACTATTCTTTTCCCACTTTAAGTATACTACTATGTATGTTCCTATTTAGGTATTAATTTTTATATTTTATAATACCTTTATACTTTTAATATACCTTTAACTGTGCTTTAAGTCTTTACCCGCTAGTTTTTTTTAAAGGTTCCCAACCATTAACATTTTAAACAAAAAGCTGAGAAAATCGCGTTATTGTCAAAGACTCCAGATCGGATTGATGATCAAAACATAGATGGAGTAGATCACTTTCATCGACACCCAAAAGCTTGCACGGTCCTGTAACTCGTCCTGGGTCGACATTTCATTCGGTATGGCAGTTTTGATTTATTTGCTTTTTAATGTTTGATGACTATTTTACGTGTGCATGAGCAATGCTTTTATCGTTTGTTTCGTCACCTGTGTTTTGATCCGGAGATTCGGTACTCTTTCAGAAGATGCGTAATAGCGCCCCCCTACCGTAAAACAGTGAAAACATGGATTGCCAGAAAATTCGGTCAATGGCTAGCCTGGTTAAAACCAGACCCTTCTCAGTTGAAACTGAGTATAGGGTCTGGGGAAGCTAAGTAGACAAATCATTTCCAAAGGGGCGTCACCAACCGACGTAGCTCAAATTCCTCTGGGCGTAATTGGATAGTCATAAAACCGATCAGATCGATGAAGGAGATGACGTATGCTTCGAGTGTTGTTCTTTGCTCCGGTTTTAACGAAAATGGTAAGTTTAAATCGCTCAAAACAGACGCGATAACTGATTCGTTTATATACTGTCTATGATTCGAACGAGTGATGTTCCACGGCGGCATCCATCTTTGTAATGAAATCTCCTTCAGCGTTGCTGCGCTGTCGTCATCATGTAAATCCCTCCCCAAACGTTTCTGATTGGTGCCGCGATTTCGGCGGCACAGAAATGAGTTTGAATGGGCTCTTCTTCAGACTATCCTGGAGAGAGAATTAAAATTCGCCGGAAGTAGTCTGGGTTTTCCCAGGCTAGTCAATGGCGGGGAAGCACGCAAAATTGCACACTTCACTACTAGGCTATATAGTAGGCGAAAAATAGTATGTGACAAAAGAAGTATGTCCGAATTCACTGTTCTCATTAAACTGTAGGCTAAAAGTACCGGGTGACCTACTTATTCCTGTGAGATTCTTAAGTGTGTATACGATGGTTTGTAAAATTATGTGAAAAAAGTAGCCTATTTAATAGGCTGCTCAATCAAAAGAGTAAACACAACAAGTGAAGTCAAAAGGAGTATACTAATAGCACACTTGAGTAAACTTCTTTTTTGTAAGGGTCGTTTTTGTCATTGACAGTGCATGCTGTGAAGCTCTATATACCCCTCTGTATCATGTTGGGTCGGTGTCTGGCCCCACAAAAACTGCACATCATCCTGTCCATTTCGGTAACTGATATACTTTGTGCTTATTGTCAAGTGATGGTTAGTTTTGTAATGAAAAGCAATTTGATGAAATCCATTTTGTTCACTCAAAGACTCTCCATTCATAAAGAACTCTAGGACGCACAGAAAATATCACTATAAGACCAATAGCCTGTTAAACAGATTCACATGTAGAACAAACAGCTCATAATGTCTGACCTGAAGCAGAATCATGTAGCAGTTTGAGTTTGTGAGGAACAGGAACGTCAAAACAAAGTGGCTTAGACTGACCAGCAGAAGGCAGCAGGAACCGGTTGCTACGAACTTTTGGAGTGTGAATACCAGGATTATTTTGTAAAATAGGTGCTCACAAAACAAATAAATGAGTTTGAAAAATTTTATCTACAGTACCTTGCACTTCAGGGAACTCAGTTGTAAGCGTTACTTCTACGTCTACTAGGCCTACTAAAAAAAAAAAAGAAAAAAAAAGAAAGATGTAAATCCACATACTTAATTCATTACTGTATATTTAGTCTTTGTTTTAAAGGTGATGTGTGTAATTGGCACCAATTACACACATCATCTATAATAAAAAGCTTGCTACAATTACAATTAACATTCTTAACAAAGTATGGGTGTCTTTATTATTGATAACCAATAAGAAACCAAAATTATTATCATGATTTTGTAGCCTACAAAGGCCGTCTATAGTCTACTTATGAGTCTGAGACTAAATAAATGCAAGTAAAAAACATAAAATACTGTAAATTGAAAAACTTACAAGTCGGCTGTGCATAAAGCTCATCTGAAAAGAAGGAACATTTTCACATTGTGAGCATGACTGAAATATTTTTCATTTTTAATGCACTCCCACAATTAATCTCCCAGAAAACCGTGAACTGTCAAATCCTCATCTGATTGGTCAATGCAGCATTCCAGTCATGCTAATAACACCTGTAATACGTCTATTTCAATGCAATGCATTGCTATGCCAAGCGCTGTATCTTCTATAAGTAATATGCCACTTCATTAAAATAGTTTCCTTAATAACAACCTTTTTTTTATAAAATTAATAAGATCACAGCTGAAGGGGTTCTGTTGTGCATCATAACTAACAACCCCCTTTAGCATTTTACATTTATTTCTACATACTAAACACTCTAGTAAATGAAATAAAAATGAAACTGTTTTACTTCAAGAAGAAAAATATTTTAACTTACCATAGAAAAAGGCATCATGAAGACTGTAAATTTGATCTATGAAATAAAGAACACTAAATAAATAATAGTCATTTAAAAAAACACAACAAATAAAATACGATTTTTTTTAACTAAAGGAGAAAATAATTTGCCATACCACCGGCCCACGGGTTAGATGCGGCTGGAATAAAAAACAAATTCAAGAGGTAAAACATGCTTATATTTAGGACATTTAGGACATATTTGGAGAACAACTTATGTGTCGATACAGTTCTGACCACACATAAAATCTTCTTACTGTTAGTTCATCATTTTATAATTTACACAGTACAGCCGCTTCTTCAAAGGAAGGGAAGTTTGCTAATAAAATAATAATGAGAAAGATGTCACTTTTTAAATCAACATCCTTTTTTTCCCAACAGACAGTTGGATTCCTTAGTCAAAAGGTCAACATAGTTAGTTAATTTCTCAGTTCTTACCAACATCCGTTTCCAATATTATATCATAAGATGAAGATCTGTCTTCATTGGGTGCCTCTCCTCCCTCTTCGGGTTTGTCGGCAACTTCTACTTCATCTTCCTGCGGCTTGGTGACGACCATAGAGGTGAGGGAAGTGACAAACTGGTATTTCAGGGACAGTTTGAGAGCTTCTTTCTTTTCATCCTCTTTCTCCTGTTCTTTAAGAAGCACTCTGAGACAGAAATGCAGAGAGAACACAGATAGACAGATCAGTTTGATTCCATATTGCAGGCATATTCCTCCATCCAGGCATATTCTGGGATATGCTTGGGATAATGAATCTGACACAAGCAATGTTAAGAAGATCTATCTGTAAAATGGTGTGTTATGGCCTCAAACTAAAGAGCACCGTTTTAACCTGATCTTTAGGATTATATGGTTAATTTTCACTGTCCTATGATGTGACAGTTGTTTACATTAGTATGTACTTTATATATGTAAATAAACTTACTGCCTTTCCAGAATTTGCTTCACTGTAAGGTAGGCCCACAGTCTCGGCATGAAATCCTCATTCTCAGGTGGGACATCACTGGGGTCTTTTGCCATTACAGTTTCTTGATACGTCACATTACTGCCTTTCTGCTCAGAAATAAATACTAGTGAACATTTTCATCAGGAATGCAGTCATTACCACTTTCATCAATAACTTTCTCGGAAAACAAAGTGACCATTATTACAAACACTTAAACAATTGATCATCAATTATCCAAATATCCAGTATAATGACCTCGGTTGAGACTGTCGATAAAAAACAGCCCACTCATCCCTACCAATTTGATATATTGTAAAGCACAATGATGATCTTACTGATACTGCAATGACTTCAGTGGTGAAACTCTCCACACTGTTGTCTGTGATTTGTCCCGATACCACAATCTCAGAGCCGTTGAAGTACAGGCTAAAGCTGGTCTTGGTAAGGTTTGTCCCTCCTGTGTATTTAAGTTGAATATCAGTGAGGAGAGGGACGGCAACTTCGTCATAGAAGCCCTACAGTACAAACCGAAATAAAGGGTTTAAATGCATTGAAACACAGAACAGATAAGCACTGAGGATGAATTCACAGCTGATTCTCTGTCGTTCACCTGCAGCTGTAGATCAGCGTCCGAATCTTCATAAATCCTGCGAGCAACTCCACCATTTTCCAGTGACATCTTTGTCAGGAAGTCAAAGTTAACATCATATCCAAAACCAAGACAATAGAGGGGAAACTTTAGACCAATTGCCTTTTTCACATTGGCCATTATCCTCTCTATGTTAGTTTCACCTGTTAGAGAGGAAGAATAAGTCAGGACATGCTTGAAAATTTTCAAGCATTATACTCATCATTTTTGAGTGACCAGAAAGCAATGGATGCATTGGGCAATTTCATATTTCCTTTCTCTCACTGACAAAGTCAAGAACCAAATTGGTCATGGTAATCCACTGGTCCTACATGTATTTTAATTAGATCTAAAACCTTTTATTAACACGTCTTTAATTACACTGAGTGAACTAGTGTTAGGATAAAACACATTAGCTTGTGTTTGTCAGTGAATCTGTGCCTGAAGTGGGATCTCCATCAGTCAGCAGGATCAGGATGGAGGCGGTTCCTTCTCGTGGATGTCGATTGATCATGTCCACTCCTGCTAGAACTGCAGCGTTAATGTCTGTGGCTAAAGGAAGAACAAACATAGTTGTGTCACACTGACGTACAACTTTCTAACTCCCCATTTAGAGTTAGGAACTCACCTCCTCTATCACTGATCTCCTTCACAAAAGATTTTGCAGTCTCCAGGTTTTCCTTGGTAGCTTTCAGGAGTTCATTCTTCCATGTTTTAATTTCATCGTCGAAGGTCATCAATCCAAAGTGGTCATCCTCATCAAGATCACTTAAAATCTTTAGCAGTGCCAAACGAGTCTAAAGAAACACACATTCTTTAAGTTATTCTCCACAATGATTTCAATACATAAATCCTTTTATGCACAATGCTGCAAGATCCTTCAAAAATGTCCTTCAAGGCTTTTGCCATAAAAATGCATTGCTTGTTATTTCCTTTTAATTGATTTGGCTGAACTTGACGTTGACATTTACCTGATGTATTTTTCTGCCGCTCATAGAACCGCTCCGGTCAATGATAAAAACCACATTTTTGGGAATACGTGGAACATCAGAGGGTGCAAAGTAGTGGACAAAATAGCCATTTGATACCTGAGAGAAAACAAAAGTAAATTCTGAATATCATTCATGTCTTTTTACATAGTAAGTCTTTCAAAAAACCTTTGGCAAATTTATTTTACTGTCGTAAAGTGTGTTATTGAAAAATGTACCATGACTTCTCCTTTATGATTTGGTCTCTCGACATCGTATGTTATAAGCAGGTCACCATTCAGTCCATTTTCTCCACAGCTTTTACACTTGGTCTGTTGATCTCGAGTGGGGTAGAAGGTCACCCATGCCTGAAATGATCAGTTTGGTCATCTGGTAACTTTGTTTGAAGTGTAGTATCATAATGAGAACATTTAAGCTGAGTGTTTTACCCCTCATTTTAAGCTCTTACGTCTTTGTCTGCTCTGGTGGTTTTGATGGCATTGGCCAGATCATCAGTGCTCAAATCTCCTTTCACCTCCAAGAAGGAAATTCCTGGTTTCTCTTGTACGTGAACATCTATCTAATGTGAGTAAAAGAAATATGATCTTTCTATCCAGCTTAATTGATGATCTATTTCCCTCTTTGTTTCTTCTCCTACCTTGAAGTCCGCCACCGGCTGCATTGGTTGGGCATTGATGAGTAGCTCATATTTGCCAAGGCGACGCTTTAGCAGTTCTTCGTAAGTCAACTCAAAAGTCACTTTACTGAGAGCAGCCACCGTCACTGAAGTTTTAAAGTCTTCTAAAGTCCGTCCAACAGATCTGAAACAGAAACGATTCCCAGCATATAACTAAACATGCTATAAAAACACATTTCGGACCTATTTATTTTGAATGTCCAGTACTTGATCAGTCCAGCACTTTCTCCTCGAGATACTGCTCGACTGTACTGTTGCTGAGCTTCCTGCTTTTCCTTCACAACACCATCATATATCTTCCCCTCTATGGTCCTATGGAGAAAAGAAAAGCCTCACACACATTAAACAGACTTCAAAATTAGCTTGCTAGTTTTGTCTTTATAGAATTGCTGAATTTCAGACATTTTTATGTTTTAGAGGATTGAATTTCCCTACATTCTGAATTTGCTGATGAAGGCATTCTTGGGTATCTTGACCTCAAACTGGATCTCTTGAGATTCATTCACTGTGTTCGCCACACGGCTTGTGATGACGGTTGTGGCGTAGCGACTGGTGACCGTGGAGTTAATGTAGAAGCTGTATATATCCACATTTTGTTTCTGTTAAGACACCAGAAGGTAGCCTACTCTTAAAATGTGTTTATTTAGTATGTGGTATTCTGGGACAATTGACGTATAGCCCATTTCCTAATATTTGCTGCCTGTTGCCCATGTCAATGCTGAATGTCACATTATCACCCATACACAGGTTTTTCATGTGCATGTATTAAATTATTTATTTATTTGGTGTAGCTGTATACGGATCCCCTAAGGGGACATGGTGGTGGTGGAAGAGCTCCCCCGAGAAAACGTTTCAGGGGCTTCGTAGTGATATATGCTGGTCATACTATACCACTGAAACTGAAACACTGAGCGCGTAAAAAAAATTTGAACATGACATGGCGTGTCAAAAACTCATGCGTGAGACGCAATGGACAAACACTGAGTATAGCGCATATACTGTCTATGAAGACAGTTAAAAAGCAGCGTAGTGGAACACAAAAACACTTTCTGTGTAAACAGCTGGGGTCCTTTTTACGTGGGATTGCTCAAACATAAGCTACTGCTCGTAAATGACTTAGAGAAAAGGCCTTTGGACTGAGAGAAAATACGAAAATACGGTTTGACTGAACGGTAGGTCAGTCACATCTTACCACAAATTAAACATAAAAAATGTAAACAAATATATGGTTCACCTAGATCTTCATCTCAAAGGTAGTTTTTTAATCAGTTTAAAGCCTAACATATAAAATAATAGTCTGAAAAATCTATTTTTTTACTGAACCTAGACAAAACATGAGAAAAGTATTAGAAAGCGTGCATATGTGTTTTGTATCATATATTTAATACAGGGTTTTTATGGCCCATATGGAAATAAAACACACAATCAACTTTATTCAGAGACCCAAACTGATTAGAAAATATGCAATTTGGTACAGATGTCAATATTTATGTCCAAAATGATGAAGTTCAGATGTAATGTATATCAATCTTTATAACAGTATAGTACATGAAATGCATATAAATATCAGATGTCACTGATCATATCTCCCAATAATATGTCTTAGATAATATTTAAATGCTTAGTTTTATGATCAAAGGTTTGTAATTTTACAAAATTGAGTTTACAAAATTGAGTTTTAATTGTGGGGCAAAATAAATAAATAATGCAGTGCAATACAATGATGATTGCGAGATGTACAAATAAACAACACTCAAAAGCCTGTTGTATTTTATACATTTTAACATAATTTTTCTAATAAATAATATATTGATAATCAAGAAAACCTTCGTTTCTTCCGTCCAATAAATGTTCGTCTTGAAAGATTAATATCAATTGATTAATAATAATTGTTAAAAAGGGTATAAGCTATCAATCACAGAGCAGAAGGCATGTAGTAAGTAGATTATGCAGATTTTCTAGCAAAGTTTTGGTCATGTTGATCATTTATAGTAGGCCGGGTTCACACCGTTTTTTTGTAAAAAATTCCTGCGGCGCGAATGAGGCGTAGAGCGCGGCGCGGTAGACGCGAATACGCCTCATTCGCGCGAATAGCGCGAATTGAGCGTCTGGCGCGTTAAGCGCGAATGATTTAGTGCTAATTGTGCATTCACGCGTTTGACGCGAATTCCCGTCTGCCGCCCGAGTTGAAAAATCTGAACTTCTGCGTCAATTCGCGCCGCGTTAACCAATCAGGAGCCTGCTTGCTGCTGTCACGTGGTGAAGTGACAGTTTATAATGTTATTTTATGTTTGGCCTCAATAAATTATTTTGTAATATGACTAAAATGCACAACAAAGCAAATCTTTCACATAAAAACTCGATTTCAATACATGAGAGATACTCATCTATTCTAGATTATATGAAACATTATTATTCTAATGTAAAGACAACAAACACAATTTAGTGTATAAAAACAAAAATCACAGGACAGGTTTCACTTTTGGAGGCTGGCTCCATTTATTATCAAAACAAAAATAAATGACAGATTAGGTGGGTGCGGGCGAGGGTGAACCTCGCGCCGGGCTGTAGAGCGCGGGCTCATCAGGCAGCGACCACTCGAGGCCGAGGCCTTACGGCCTACGCTGTCCTCGTCAGCCTCCTCACCGTTAGGTCCACCAAACCTAGCTCCTGGAGCAAATTGTGAAACTCCTGAAACCCTCTGGAGGGTCTGGTGGACCCGAGTACAGCGACGATGTCCCCTACGCAGCTGTTTCTGCTCTCCAGAGCATATACTTTTTTTATTTGACGCGCTATTCGCGTCCGGTGTGAACGCAATGTATTGGCTTTATAGGGTTAACTTTGCCTTTATCTGATTTTGTACCCCAAAGACATTCATTGCCTTAGATGTTAATTGCTCACATCTTGAGCGTTAACCCTCACCTTCTTAACAGGTTGTGAACTGGCTGAGATGAGAAAGACGCCCAAGAGAATCAGTCTGAGAGCTGCTCGATCCATCATGACCTGCTCAGAAAACAGACCTTCTTCTTCTTCTTCTTCTTCTTGAATTTTATTGGCGGTTGACAAACAACAAAATGGTATATTTCCCCCACCAACTGGTATGGAGTGTGGATCAAGACGACTTCTTTTTTTTATTCTCTCCCACAAATTAGATTCCTCAAGAAACTGAAGAATAAAAATATAACACTCATTTCTCGAGTTATTTTGCAGAATATACTTTGGTATAAACTGCATTTAAATTTTTTTTAAATTATGAATGAACAACCTTCTTTCATTCTCATATTTCTGACAATGCATTAAAACATGTTCTACTGTTTCCTCTTGCCCACAATAATCACATCTTCCCGTATCATGTTTACCCATTTTATAAAGTGTAGCCTACTATTTAATCTTGTGTGTCCAAATCTCACCCTTGATATTACTATTTCTTCTCTCCTGTTTTTCCCTGCAATTCTCATCTCTCCCACTTTCCTTTGAATTCTATAGAACCACCGACCTTTTTTCTCCTTATCCCACTGTTTTTGCCACCTTTCCTTTAGTCTCTTCTTGATAATACTCTTAACTTCATTCTTACTTAAATTAACAATTAAATTAATGTCATTGTTTTTAACTGCTTCTTTTGCTTCTTTATCTGCAATTTCATTTCCTTGGATACCAACATGTGCAGGCACCCACAAAAATACTACTGTAATCCCCATCATTTGAATTCTGTACATTGTTTGCATTATCTCCAATAAAATATCTGGTCTACTTTCTGAATGACTGTATTGTAAACTAGCCAATGATGCAGAAAACAGACCTCGAAACACACACTGCCTTTAAACTCCTGTCCACATCATGCGATTGGCTATTATTGACCGGATGAAGAAACCTCCCCTTCTATTTGTAATCAGAGTCTCTTGAACCCTTCATAAGGGCAAAACTTGGACATGGGTTCGATATTTAAAAGTCCCATTAAAGTGAAGTAACAATGGACAAAACCGGCCTGATTCTCTGTGGCTTCCTGGGTACTTGTCACAGTTTTACCCTAATTGAGAAGGTAAGATATAGAATAACATGTAAGGATATAAATCATTGTGCTTGTTTTAAAGCTTTTATGAGTAGCCTATAGATACTGTTGATCTTTTTTTCTATCAGCATTTGAGAAGTTTCTTTTAACTGTTTAGTTATACTGTTAAGTATTTAGAATTTTCCCACAATAACAGGTTCTCAGTTATTGTCAATACAGAGGCTATTTTTATTATGTGTTCAACATTTTTTTGCTTTTAACATTCAAGAGTTCCGCAAGAGAACTTCCTCTTTTTTTTTCAACTTCTCTTTTGAATAGAGTGTAATCTGAGAGGTTGTTGAGACAAAATGACACAGTTTGAGCACAAAAACTGCCATATTATTATATCTATCCCATAGGAGGAATTGAGTGACCATGTGTAAGTTACCCATGTTCTATGTTAAGACATGATATATGAAGTTATATTGCTAGATAGTGTTTACATTCTCTACAGGCGAGATTTTTTTGGACTATTATGTCAAATGTCAGGCTCATAGGCTCATATAAAAGTGCCTGCAGGTGGCGCTATGTGACTTCACTGTTACTGTAGTAAAAGGTGAAATGCCTCCTGACTGCACAAATGTTTGAGTTTAATTATATTTCAGCCACAGAGTAATCCATCTATTACCATTTTTATGCTCTAAATGTTAAGATGCAGTGTTATGGAATAATACTGATTTATTTGCACACACACAAAAAATAATAATAATTATAATACCCTCCCTATACAGTGACAAATAAATGTAAATATCACTCGATATTTACTTCTTACACGAGAGGCGATGAACAGGGCAAATTCTTTGACACTTTCATGATTTCACACAAAAACACATAAACTGTGTATTATAATCTCTGAGGCACAATTGTTGCGTTATAAGCATCAAATGACATCGGCTCTTTGACAGAGACATTTAATGAATGTGACGGGGTAGGTCTGAGAAATGCCACCTTTTTCAAAGTAGAGATAACAATAGGGTGAGAATGCTAACTAACTTGTTTATTCAGTTTTGTTTTTTTTGTTTTTTTTAGCTTAAAGACTTAAAACATTTCTACAACAGTACACATAAGCAGTCAGGTTGATTCAGTCACATTAAATCATGTAATTTGATTTCAATTAAACAGCATTAGATGTGCAAAAAGCTACTTTTATGTAGATTTTTACCTACAGGTCAACACATGAAACATGTGACAACTTGCCCCAACCTGACAGTTGCTCTTGTATTGAGGTATCCCCAGTCTCCCCTAAAGGAATTCAGCTTCAGGGATGGGTGTTTTTGGGGTGTTGCTGGTGATAACAATCCTTGCTTGATAAACATGAGCCTTATTATCCCAGAATGAAGCATCTGGATGAACTCACTATATGTTGCTCCCTGTTTTGGGTGTTTGCGGTCGGTTATTAACAGTGACTCTTAAGCGTTATTAATCAGTTGCCAAGATACGTGAAACAGAGCTGCTAAACAAATTCACTTGGTTTCAGAGAATGCGCCAGATGGAACTTTGCACCTGGCAGTTTCCTGGTTATAGTTTTACAAGGCTGTAAATATACAAGATCATATTTCACATCTAGTACAGCGGCCCTGTTAATTATGAGCACACAAACATCTTGTTATACTGACGTTTTCTTCCACAAAGCCAATTTGCATTTGTGTGTTGGTGTGTTGGTGTGTGTGTGTGTGTGCGTGTGTGTGTTTTGATTTTAAGCTGGGAGGGGTGAGTCTCTCATGTACACTCAAAGTTCACTCACACATTCTCATTTAATGACTGTGTGTCAATGGAAGCTAAGTCATGTGAGGCATCATAATACATGGAAGTGCTTCTAAAACATGAATTAAAATTAAGACTTCTGGGCAGTAAGTAACATTTTGCATTGTTTTTTGTTGTTGTTTTTTTTGTGAGCATTTTTTTCCTGATGTAATATTTGATCTTTTATTGTCATTTTTACCATAAGCTATCAATATCATCCTAGTATCAACATACCATAACCAAAAAATATTATGTATTTTAAAATTCAGTTATGTGTCATTAATAAACGTAAACGTAAATTATGTGTACGTAAACAATCAAAAAATAATTGATAAAAATGCTAAATTGTCTCACTTAAAAATACATGAGGGTCAATGAAAAATAAGGATGTCGGAGATGATAAAAAATGGAAATCATTTTAAAATCTAGTTTAAAACTAGATTATTTTTATACTCACACAAAGAAAATAGATTTAATGTTTGATATCAAGTGATAGTGATACTACTTTCCTTGCACTTTTACATTAAAATGTAACAAATGTCAATTTTGACAAAACATACCTTTTCATAAAAAGTTGTAAAAATGTAATCTACAAACAAATGTTGCAGGGGCTTTTTTTTTCAGAACTAAAATGTTCTGCTCATTTTTTGTGTGCGTCATTTTTGCTTATTAATGACGTTTAATGAGCTGGTGTTTTTGGTGATTTAGACGTAGTTCATTATAGGCTATTACTAAGTTGTTCCACTAAGTTGTCTTAAAGTTGAATTATAGCTATGTCCAATTTTATTTAAATGATTTGAAACCTAACATACAGATAGTGCCTGTGCTATCTTTAACATAAATGTCATTATTTCGATGTTCTAAATATGACATAAGAGTCCATATACGTTTATGGGCAATTTAAAGGAGTTACAATAAATGAGAACAATACGCATTGCCCTTTAAAATGTATCGGGAATCCAGACATTCCAAGAAGCAAACATGATTCATGAACACCCACGATATCTGCTAATCTGTCATTCACAGAGACACACCTGGGCATACTGGAACCAGGTGACTTCTTAGCAAACACACTTTTAGCGAACTTAGCGAACACGCTCTTTTAGGACCTGTGGCCGGTTGAATAAACTGCAACTGGCCCCAGAAGATCAAGTCGTATAACAGGAGCTGAAGACTTTAAATTAAGGAATAATGTATCTGATCGTTTTCTGTCGTCTTTCAGATAACCGGGACAATATGCTGCGTAACTGCGCGCTCTCGCGCTTCCTGCACGAGGAGACTCGAGTACTGGACGGATGATTCGGACTGTGTAAACGAACCGGTCAGAACTATGGTCCTCTGGGGTCCCTTAAAGCCTCATAGAGACTACATAGCGAAGGATATAATCTATGGGATTTTGTTCTTAACCAGTTTCGGTTAAGCGTCTGTTGGATACCAGAGTGAAACTGTTGCGCAATGGAGTTGACGTGGTGGAGAGTTCAACTGCTCCTATTGGCCAGCGCCTGTGTGTGTTCACTGGAACGAGTCGCACACAACCCAGAAAACGCCGTCATCTGTCCTCAGGTTGATGAATCATTTACTGAACAAGTTTGCTATTATTAATTGTTTGTATTCATTTAAACATAAAATATTATAAATATAAAATATCTACATCATGGTTACCAGTTCACAAAATATATTATATTATAGTAGTATATTATATTATTTAAAACAGTAGCCTACATAGAAGTAAAAATGTAAAATTCTAAGTAAATAAATAAGTATGAGCAACTTGACCCTACTAAAACTTTATAATAAATATTTTATTTTATATTTAAGTAAATATTAAGTTACAATTGTCAGGCATATTGAACATTGTAAAAGTAAACTGAATTTACAGAAAATTCTGATATATTATATTATATATTTGTAAAACAGCACATAGGATCAATTGGGGGGGGGGGGGGGGGGAGAGATCTTATATTATTATCTTCTTATTATGCATCTTATATTATTAAATGTTATATTGTTTATAGATTTTTACAGTTTGAGCCAATAAGACATGTCAAACAGCATTAATTCAAATGGTAATACAAAGATTATTAGAAGATACAGGCAAGGCAAGCAAGATAATTGATCAGATTATAACTTAAGTTTGTGTTTTTAGGCTCTTTCAAACTGCAGTGTGAGACATATAGAACCTCTCGTAGTTCATGATGTGGACTGTGGTCGTGCGTTTGTGTGTTCTCTGGACGTGACGCCAAAATTGTGCTGTCATGGGAAGGATTGTACACCATGCCTGTGGAGCAACATCTCTTTGAGTATTTCTCCAGATCCTGAGGATGAAGAGGGCAGCAATATTGAGGGATCAGAATATGAAGATGAAAACAGTGGTAAGTCCTTATAGTAGCAGCATATTACAGTTGTTGGTCTAATGTAGGACACAAACATATGGTTTACATAATCACAAACTTTTCTAATTTCAGGAGAATTGGATTCAGGATGCGTTTTCACGCCAAACAACACACCGGAAGGTCGAAGGGTAAGCTTTTGTTCATTCATAACAACATTTTAAATTTTATTTTGAAAAAAGAATGTGTCCGCACTCGATTTCATCTTTAATTAAAACCTTTAACGCCTCGCTCATTTTAACAGAAGGAACGCTCTCTCTGTGAAGACCCATATCAAGGTAGGCCAAGTGAACCTCAAAATATCTCTTAGTCCTTCATTTTTTTATCATTGCTAATGGATTTCCATTTTCTCACATAGTATGCTTTTGTTGAAAGACTATTGTTTGCCGTGTAGTGCATTGATAAAGCTCGACTCTTTGTCTCCTCTTCATGTAGTTGCGATATGCTACATCTCAGCAGAAAGGCAGCAAGAGCGCTGCAGGAGATTAGACTTCACAATGACTTCTGCTGCAACCCACAAACTTCTCAGTGTGAGTGTCTGTCACCTCTGTGTTCATTTCATCCTCAGCCGGTTCACATACTGCTCTCCTCTGTGGGCTGATCTGTGAGGCTGGATTGCTTGTACACTGTACATTTTTTAAAAAGCGAAAGTATTACACATTCTCAGTAAATAAATAAGCATGAGTAACTTGACCGAATTATTTATTTGTAATAGTAATGATGACAGTGTAGTATTTGAAATTTTTTAATTAATAGTTTATTTTATAATTAAATAAATATTTCTAGCAGGCCTGGCAAGTTCAAATTGTCAAGTGTATTGTTCATTGTAAAAGTAAACAGTGAACAAATGCAGAATTTCCGGAAAATCCTGATTCAAGCAGTGGTGAAGAAAATCTTTGCATAAAATGGTGACTTGATTTTAATCTCAGTGTTTAATTTTGTGTCACGCAGCTGATTCTGGTGGAGTATGAAGATGTTGACTTTGGCAGAAGCATGGAGATCAGTGTTGTGTCGTCCCCTCAGTCACGAGAAGTTCGTATCCCTGCATTAAAAGAAGGTAGCAGTTGCTTTTACTCACTCTATATACACATACACGACCTCCGGTCCAAAGTTTGGAATAATAATTAGTTTTTTTACATGTTCATCAAGGCTGCATGTTGAACACAGTAATATGTGTTTTACAAACACACAGTAAAAACAGTAATATTGTGAATCACAGGAATAAATTACAATAAAATTGTGAAATATTTTTTATTACAATTTTAGATTTGCCATTACAGGAATAAATTACAATTACAATAAAATAATAATAAATAAATAAAACATTTTATTTTAGATCATAATAACATTTCACAATATTACATAGCCTTGTTATTTAAACTATTTATTTATGCTGAAGGGCACATGCAAGTATCAATGATGTTTTCATTTACCAATCAGTAACATGTCAGTTTCGTTCAAAATGTCCATTTAAAAAAAAATTATGAGGGTGACCATTAATATGTTTTTTCTCTTGGCAGTATGTTCCTCACCACACCTCAAAGACATAAAGCAGTGTAAAGGTATGTTTGGATTCATTGTGTTGCTTAATCTCTATGACTTTAAAATAGCTTCCCCTATATTCAAGTTCATACTAAATGTATTTTAAACAGTAGGCCTACTCCTAAATTGCTAATAATGGCATTTAGGAATAATTGAATAGGTTTCTTCAATGGTTATTGTCAGGGTTCTGTCACCTCTGTCTAGTGTGTTTCTTGGTTTTGTGACAGAGCCCTGACACTCCTGTATTCTCCTGTCTTTGTCTGTGTGTCTTGTTGTGTTTCTGTCTTGTGCTGTGTCACACGCAGCTAGTGTTTCTCACTGGCTGCGTGCGTTCATGTTATCTTTTTTTTGTGTGAACACACGTCTTATGAGTGTCTCTCATTAGCTGCATGTTCGGGTTTTGTTCTGTGTAAGCTCATGGCTAGCGATTGGTTATTGTTGGTCATGTGATTTTATGTTTGATGTGAGCACATAGCTTGTCTCGTTATGCTTCCCTGTGCCATGTGCTCTCTTGTCCATTGTCTGACCCCGCCCATCTTATTATCTGATATTGGTTCAGTTTCCCTACCTGTACTCCCTCATTACCTGTCTTGTTTGCTGTCCTATTTATTCCCCTTGTGTTTGCTGTCCTGTGCCAGATTGTTGTCGCACGCTGTTGTTACCCTGCCTGTCTGATGATTCCTTGCGTGCATGCGTGCGTGCGTGCCCGTCCGTCCGTCCGTCCGTCCTGCTTAGTCGTGTGTGTGTCCTGCTTAGTCAAGTCTAGTCTGTAGTGTTTTCCCCCATGGAGTAGTTTCTGTTTGTGTTTTGTTTTACTTAAATAAAGCCCATATTCCTCTGCATCCTTGAGTCCTCACTTCAACCCTACCTCAACCCGTGACAGTTATTTGCAGTACCTAATGTTTAGCATATGTATGATAAAAAGCATCCACATTTCACTTAATACTCCATGTTTGGCTGATCATTTTTAGGTCCCAGGATCATCATTGAGAGACATGATGGTGTGATTAAGGTTCTGGTAGTCGAAGAGGATAAAGAATCGTCTAAACCCACATTTATGTGTATGAAACGTGGCAGAAAAGGCAAATGCTGGGTCAGTTAATTTTCACGTTACTTCTGTGCGAATAATGTCTGAAGGCTCATTGCGCTTACTATGCAAACCGGTTTGTTCTTTTCATCACCTGCCTTTTCTTTGAACTTAACATACCTTTTTTTTCTCTCAGCTCTTGGAAAATAACAGCATTCCAGTGGAGTCAATCACTGACTGCATGTGTTTCCAGGTACTTTTCAAACATGCACACACTCAAAACAATGCCTGCTAAAACTAGTGTTGTAGTCAAGACCAAAACCAATGTGTGTTGAGACTAAGAAAAGAACAAGACTTTGAGGGGTTGAGACCAATACAAGACCAAGTCAAGACCAATGTGTGTTGAGACCAAGAAAAGACCAAGACTTTAAGGGGTTGAGAATACAAGACCAAGGCAGGACGAGATCGAGTAAAGACCAAGACCAGACCAGCACTCCTTAAATTCATCTAAAAGATACACATTTATTGATTTCTGACTGGGCACAACAGTAACAAAAGAAATCAAATTAGAAATAAGTTATTGATTGCATTTCAAGCAGGACATTTTACATCCAATCACATTAGTGATGTTAACAAATAAATCAGAAAATGCACTGGCAACCGATCTTGAGTACTACAACACTAGCTAAAACACATTTGTACGTTATTTTAACATGCCCTTTGTCTGTGCATACACTTTAGGCTTGGAAAGAAGATCTGAATAAAGCTCGTTCAGAATACTGTCCCTTTGAAAACAATAAAACAGGTAAAACCACAACAAAATTCCACAAATGGCCCCATGACTTTTCTAGTTGTTAGGGATTTTCTGGGTAAGGATTAATAAAAGTATATATTTAAAATATACTGATATAAATATAAATATAATATTTTTATATGTTAAGGATTAATAAAAAATATATTTTCAAAACAGATTTATATTTTGTAAAATTGTATATATATATTTTTTTTCCTTCTACCTGATAAAATGTTTTATAGCTTGGCATAACTAGAAAATAAATCATCAAAATACATGACTTTTCCATGTCGAGAAACCACCATTTTAAAATTAGACCTCATACTGTATGGGTTTTCTTGAAAATAAAAGCTAGATCTGGAGGATGTTCAATGACATTCTGTCTACCTACAATGTTTTTCTCCGGCAGAATTGAATGCCAATGTCCTGAGAAGCATGTCATTGTCTGTGGCCCACACCAAGACAAATGATGATGAGCCGGTGATGAGCTGGAATTTAACGGTAGCCTGCAGGATAAGTGCTGAGCTGTGGCCGTGTCAGCTCGAGGCTGATGGACAATGCAGAGAAATTAAAGGAATCAAACAGCAGCACTTGAAGGATTGGGAGGAAAACAGCACAATGCTATGGGTAAATATATGGGAATATGTCAAATCTGACATGAATGGAATGAGTGCAACAGTCGGTTACCTCCATTCATTTTCTCCGTTGGGAAGTCAATTTTTAACAATAACTTAAAAACCTTTAAAGACAGCTTTGTGAGCTACAAGGTTGTTAATCGATGATATTTGCTTCTGTTGAACCTGTCAGCCCATATTATTTTTTCGTATAAAATTGAACAGCAAAATCGATGGTGTAAAACTACACTACCCATGATGCTGTACAGAAAATTCCACCAATTAGTGAGAGAAAAACAGCTCTAGCTTTCACTAGTGAGCTCAGACTTTTGGACTTTTGAAGCTGAATGACTCCCAGGTACACAACAATACAATATGTTAAATAGGCCGTACTTCTATCTTGTTTGGTTTCATTTTCATTTATGTGAAATTGAATATCACATCTACTCTCAGACTGAAGTCAAAGTCAATAATTGGTTTTCCATCTGGTTAAAAAGTGGTTTGCTATAATGCTATATTTGCTCTGCAGGCATCCGGTAATTTTGTGAATATCACGTCTCGGAATCACCGGCAGCTCTGTGTGAAGGTATGATATCATCTCCCTTTTTAATTTCCTTAGTTTGACCTCATTTTAGTGCAAACAGACCATGAACATGGTAAACATTATTCATTGTTTGTGTGTTTGTCTGCAGGTTAAAGTGGATGGAAAGATTGTGCTGTACTGTCAACATCGATGTAAGACCTATATCCTGTTTAATTAAAGCTGCCATTCATTGTCATTCATGGTGATGCTTGTGTGTTCGTGTGTGTTAAAACCAATATTTGCTGTACTGAATATATGACAGATGTTATCAGTTGTTTCATGGTGTATGTTGTTTTAGTGGAACGACAGTACTGGAGCCTTCTTGTTCTTCTACCGCTGATCCTTGTTTGTCTGACTATTTTTGGAGTACTTCTTCTGGTGAACAAACTGAAATGTAAGTCTTTACAGCATCTCTGTTTATATAGTAAGACGTTTTCCTCTCAGCAACAAAGAAACTACAACACAATGTATGACTTTTATTACTATTATTATTATACTGTATATATTTAAATTTTAATTTGTGTATATTAATAATCTATTTGTGATGTTTTGTTTTTGTTTTGTTTTATACAAATCTGTCATATATTCATCATGATATATTATATTAATAGATCGCCAGTATTTTAATGACTTGTCACCCTGATGTCTAGATATTGCCAGTGGCTATTAAAAAATCCATTTGCCAATATATAAACTCAGTTACTTTATATATATCGTTGTGTCAAGTAAATTCAGCATTTTTATGCCAGATAACTACTGTTCTGCCAAAGTACAACTGATCAGAAACTTTATATTACTGAGCCCAGAAGATTTGAAGAGACAGTTGTGTTTTTTGTTGAGATTTTCGAGATGTTGACCGGACAGACTCTGTGTCCGTTTTGCATTTGTCTCTCTGCTCTGAATGGCTCTATTCATGCGGTACATATTTTTGTGCTGATCTGTGTAGAACATGTTTATTCCATCTCAGCATGCTCTTTGTCTGTCTCTTCTCCTCCTTCTTCATGTCTCATTTTCTGTTCTTTCATCCATCTTGGCCTTTTCTGTGTCTTACACTGTTTTAGTTTCTTTCAATGGTTTCAAACATGTTTTTGTCTGATGAGATTAAACATTCTTGTATGTCTCTCTCACAGTGTCTCATAGCGAATGGGACAGATGTCATTCTCAAGGTACACAAGCTGTTTATGCATGTATATGTCTGTAAGAAGTGCACGTCCTGATTTTGCCGAGTTACACGCGTTCCTGGGTCAACATATTTTGTTGATCCTGGAACAACATTCCTGTCAGAAAATTTAGTCCTAAACCCTAAACCTAACCCTATCATAAGTTATCCCTAAAATCTGATGGAAATTAGGGTGAATAACACTGATGTAGAAGCACCAAACCCTGGTTGTAAGCCTAAACTGGACATAAAGTGTAAACTTGTCCCTCAAATCTGATTGGTTGATCAGAATGTTGTTCCTGGATCAACAAAGATGTTGATCCAGGAACATGTTGTACTTGGTGAAATCAGGTTCTGTGCTTTCAAGCATAGGGAAATTTCTGCAATTTTTTTCTTTATTTTTCTTTATTTACTTACTTAATTTACCTCTTCTCTCTCTAGATATGAAGGGACAGGTGTTGTTGCTCCATTCCTCAGCCACCGACCCACAGTTGGTGTGTAGGCTGGGCCTGTTGCTTTCTGAGCTGGGTTTCGGAGTATTTCTCGACCTGTGGAACCAAACAGAGCTTGGTTCTCTCGGGCCGGCAGCGTGGCTCCATTCCAAGCTCGATCACATCCAGAAACACGGAGGCAAAGCCCTTCTTTTGCTTTGTCCATCAACACTACAGAGAGCCGAGTGCTACTGGAACATTGCAGTGGAAAAACAAAGCAATCCTGCCACATACTCCTCAGATACGCTGGCTTCGGCCCTGGCCTGCATTTTAGCTGACCGCCAGAAGGGCGGCGCTGCTCAGCGGTTCGTCCTTGTGCAGTTAGACTGTCACGAACTTTTCATTAAAGAGGAGCTGCCAGTGTTGTTCAGGGGCCTGCCGCTCTATAAACTGCCCTCACAGTCTCAGGGATTACTTATGGAACTGTGTTTGGAGAGCCCAAATAATGTGTGCGAGAAGTTGAAGAAGATGTGGTGGATAAAAAGGGCACGAAGGAAGATGGCCAAAGGAGTGCAGAACATTTCTAATAGCACGAGGGCGAGGACTGAAACCATGCTCACTCAAAGTGACACACTCAGCCTAGACACGGAAGACACTGAGGAAAGAGTTTTTCTCAAAAATGAACAGCACTGACATGTCATGTACTCTCATCACAGCAGAACATTGTTTTTAAAATGTCTGTCACTATGGACTATGGACAGACTACATACAAGTACCAGAAGGTACCATGGTAATAGCATGTCCTTTAAAACATGGTATTGTCATGTTTTTCTGTGCGTATGGAAATACTAAAGATTTTTAGACGTGCCATAGTACCATCACATCATGAAGTACCTTGGAGTACTTTATGATATGGTATAGATATTGTATTTAGCCCTACAATACCTGGATATAACCTCAGAGGATTGCTTAAGAAGGAAGTCTGCATGTCCATGTGCACATGAGGACATTTCAAAGTACAGAGTACAGACGCTACAGGAAGTAAATGAAGAAATTAAATGGATAAATACACTGCAAATTAAAAGAGATCACTATATGCCTACAAAGGCTATTCTATAGAATATGTAGCCTATAATTCCTACTCATATATTTTTATATTTGGAAAGCCGTTACCTCTATATTGTTACCTTTTCATCTAACATGGTGTTTGTAAATAATTCACTGGATTTTGGCAAATATATAATATTTAGGCTACATAAATTTCAAATGTAAACATGGCTTATTTTGTTAACTGAAAGTTTGTAATGTCATGCATTTGAAATGCTCTAGTTGTACTCAATTATACGGTTTATTGGCACTTTTAGTGTTCTGTCATGGGCTGACTTGAGTGGAATTGAATAAATGAAAAACTAGCTAGACTTCTCTGGTCTCACAGCCTGGTCTGTTTGCTGGTTTTTAAAAAGGTTTGGGGCATGCTTCAGCTGGTCAGACTGGCCAACCACAGACGAACACCAACTTAGACAAGACTAACCATCAGGCAAGTCTATAAAAAGAAGATAAGGAGGGGAACACCATACAAATATTGTAGCCTACACCACCAGACCCGCTGCTAAAAATACACGCTGTTATTTGAGAAGAGTGTCGCGCGCGACGTCCGGCTGCACTGGTTTTGCGCGTTCATGACTGAAGAGAAGTTCTTTAGAAACAGAGAAAAAGACTTGGTGAATCGAAAGTCAGGTATAATTTATCTAAACAATAATTGTTCCACTTTAAATCTTTATTGTGTATTTTAAAAACCAGAGACTTTCTCGCTAGAGGTTAAAAACAAAATCCAGAATGACCCTGAAGCAGCGTTTATCCGATCTAGTCATGTGGTGTGTGTTATTTTTCTCCGCGCTGGTCAACCATTTGTGATTCTCATAGAAAGCAGTTGTTAGTGTGCGTTCTCTTAATATTCATGAGCCAACGCATCACCACTGAAGGATTGTCACGGCACCTCATATATTTTAATGAGCAAGCTTTTTCCATATAACGTTTATCTGGAATACCCTATCCACGAAGAACGTCTTCGCCATAATAGAATTTGTAATTATCCGTCAAACGGCGCACAGAGAGAGAGAGAGAGAGAGAGAGAGAGAGAGAGAGAGAGAGAGAGAGAGAGAGAGAGAGAGAGAGATCTGCTGCGTCCTGAACCCGAAAAGCGCAAACTGGGAAAACTGGTTTTACGGACATCCCAACCATCACTCTCGAGTCTCATGTCGCATGTTTGTGAGTAGGCTATTTAAAATACGAATTCCATGCTGAACTTGTCTAACTTTTGCGTTCTGCTTATTGATTTCGTTTTAACTAATCAAAACGTTAAAAATATAGCCTGTAGCTAAATATAATTTTCCTGTTAACAATTTTTTACGAATCTAAACAAATGTCGTTATTAAAAACATATAGGCTACTACACTTTATTTTAAGGTGACGTAGTTACATTGTAGCCTACTTACTTAAATAAGTAGGCTACTGAGAATTAACTACATGTAGGCTACTTACTATAGACTTACGATTAGGATTTGGGGTAACACTTTATTTTACAGTGTCCTTGTTACGTAATGTTACATGTACTTACCATAGTAACAGTAAATTATGCATAATTACATGCAACTAACCCTCAGCCAAATCCTAATCCTACCTTAACCCTATAGTAAGTACATTGCTTAAGTTGCTTAATATTACTCAGTACTTAAATATATAATTATACTGTCACAATGACACTATAAACTAAAGTGTAACCGGATTTGGTTTAGGTTTTACTTGTTATTATGCATAATTTAGGGTAGACTGGGTACAGTTGGAACACTTTTTGCTTTTTCCGTTACCACACCAAAACTATAGGGACTGAAAAGAAGTGACATTTCCTTTACTTGTCTACTAAAATGTTAATAATTATTAACATCCATAAGTAGGTAATATTTGCCTCAATTAGCTCATAAACACAAGAAGCGTTTTTGTTCCAACTGTACCGGGTAGCCTACCCGAGTACAGTTGAGACACCCATCCGTAATGCTGTAAAGCTGCCTAACCAATTAATTGCAAATGTAAAATACCTTTAAAAATGAGAATTCAACCGTTTTTATTTCCATTCTGTATAAAAGTAGTTAATTTGTAAAAAGTACAGTAGGCTAATAGCAAACAGCAATACAATATTTAATTTTATTCATCATTTTAATAGTAACAGTTGAAAATTTGAGTAACAGTAAAAAACTTTGAACAATTGCAAACAGCAATAATAAAACACATCAAATGCAAACAATAACCTAATAAATAATGAATGTGACTATAAACTTGTGATCTTACATCGGGCAACTAAACTGCGTGTGCCGCAATAGGATTAGTTGCGGGTACATTTGATTCATTGTGCCTCAGCTGTTACCCCGTAGACCACCTCGAACATTTCTCTAGATTTTAAAGGCACACTATGCAGTTTCCGTTTTTCTCAAACAGCGACCCCTAGAGTCGCTGTGGAGTACTTGTATTTAACGTTACTCTAGTAAATACCACTCACACACAGCCGTCTCTGCACTCTTCCGACCGTGTTTTCTTCGTTTTCTTCTTCGACTCTGCCATGATTCACATCTGAAATGCGTGCTAGTGTCTTCCATAGAGGCTGCTTCATATGTTGTTGATGGATGTGACGTCGTGCCGTAAAGCAAGTCGTGATTCTCGCGAGATTTGTCGGGGCGCCACCTCTCAAACCTGCTTTGCTGGTTGTACTCGCGCTCCAAAAAAGTAATATGTAGAAACTTTGGGTAAAATACAAGTCAAGCACCAATATAAATTGCAATTTATAATTGTTATATTTATATTTGACAAATTCTAATAAATAAACTGAATTAATGAAGTTAAATAACTCAGTCCGAAAATAAACAATAAGAATGTACAATGCACAATAACAGAAATGTGAAATGAGAACATTTTCTGTAATTTAATAATTTTTTTATAAATGCAATCCTTTAATTATTTAAAGAAATTTTTAAATAATTATCACAGCTGAAATAACAGTTAAACTAAGGTCTAAAATCATAACTGATAAAAGCAGTGGCCTGATTTATTTAACATAGAGTTCTTACACCTCAAACACTTTAAATAATAAAATGAAGCTGCTTTGGATAAAAGATCACACCTTAAAATTGTTACAAGTTTTTGTAAATGAAATTCACTTTTTTGTCCTCAAACAAATCCCTGTTTTTAAAATCATCAGACGTCACAAGGAGTTTTAATCTGAACGTCTCCGTATCAGCTTATACTTTGAGGAAAGTGGGAGTTTGAAGGGTTGCACTGATGCGTGGAGAGTGATGTCCCCCTCACGGATGTTCTTCCTGTCTACTGTGCTCGTCGTGGCCCTTTTTCACCTCGTTTCGGGTCAGAACTGCTCAGAGCACTGCAAAGCATGTGGAGGGCCAGAGAAAGACCAATGTCTTCAGTGCCACACCGGATTCATCCTGCATGACAACCTGTGCGTGGGTAAGATGATCAACAGAGTGTTCGCTTGATTCACCTCATGCTCCATTTCATTCAGAGGTTCACTTCTTTAACGTCGACAGATATTGATGAATGTGGTACTGATCTGGATCGGTGTCCCGACAACACGTACTGCTTGAACACCCATGGCTCTTATGAATGCAAAGGTCAGTGGGATTTACTTTTATCATTAACACAACCAGATTAACCAGAGTAACACTCTTGATAACACTGTTTTCCTTTTATCTTATTATTTTATTATTTCTCCAGAATGTGATAAGGCCTGTGTTGGCTGTATGGGTGGAGGAGCTGCCCGCTGTAAGAAATGTGCTCCTGGTTTCAGGTCATCAGGCATGAGATGCATAGGTGAGTTGTAGTCCATATAACTAGTGTCGTTTTTCACTCTTTGAAGTATAAAATATAACTAGGAGTATAAAATGAATCCACTATTTCACCTGCCCATTCAGCCTTAAAGGTTAATAGTAAACTAACTTGGCTTGCTGTATTATTTTGATTACACATGAATAAAAAAAATAAAAAAAAGATGTATTAACCATTTATAATAAATACTGCAATATTCCATAAACAAATGAAACTGGAATTGTCCATTTTGATTTCATGGTGAATTTAGAGTTGAGAAACTTTTGTGGACTCGGTTCTTTCTCAGGTTTGTTCTGAAATTACTTAAAAAATACAAATTGAAATTTATTTTCTCTAAAGCCTGCAGCGTTTTAGACTCTCCCCAGAAGTGAATATCATGCATTCTCTGACTGTACCACAAAGCTTCCGTTCACAGAAGCTTTGAACAGAAGAACTGAGCAGAATATTTGTGGTACAGCCAGAGAATGCATGATATTCACTTGAGGAAGGAGTCTAAAATGCTGAAGGCTACATGTAGAGAAAAGTTCAAGTTGTATTTTTTTTAAGTAATTTGAGAACAAACCGAATCAGGTGCACAAAAGTTTCACATTTGAGATTTTTGTCGGCTGAATTCTGCCAACATTTTGGACAAACATCAGTGTTGTAAATGTAAGAAAAAAAATATCAGAATTTTGAATATTGACTTTCTATGTCTTGTTTCTTTTATTGTAGATCTGCTTTGTTTGGCTGAATAGTGTAAAGATGTTCCTTTATCTTGATTGACATACAGTAATATTAAAAGCATGAGTAAATCATTTAAAATATATTATAGTTTCTAATGCAATGAGATCCAGACAAGCAATGATTATGTCAAAGATCAAAATTGAATAAGGAATAACAAATTTATTAAGTAAAAATTATAAAGACAACAAATTAATTAAGTAAATATGAAAATTGTACTAGCAAATAGGTTTAAACAGAAATAAGATCTATCTTATTCAATAGTTTAAAATAAATTACAAAATAAAATTACAAAAATGCATGAGCAAAATAAGAGCAACGAATATAAATGCAGGAAACTTGCATCCTCCTTAACTTATGATTTGGTCTATAAGAAAAGGTCAAATATTTATCCATTATGTCAAAGTTGGTGTAACGGCTAGGTCAAATGTCAAATATAGATGAAAATGGAAAAACAAGGTGTTAAGAGAATTATGCAGATCTTGCATGATCTCATGTCTGCAGAGATGGAAACAGTCATATTTCGATACAAATGTACATTGCATATTAAATTCTGATGGAAAATACACCCACTCGATCTTACAGCACAGAAGAGACACCAAAGATCTTACATTTGGAACTAATCAAACATATTAGAGCATATAGTAGAAAATATGTAAATGAATGAATAACATGTAAAATAATAAAAATGCAACATACTGTAAGGAATATAACAATTAATGATGATTAAATGAATACATAGTTATCAATGACTAAAATTTACCCCAAAAAAAGAGATTGATTAGATTCATAAAAAGGAATACTTAGTAAAATAAATAAATAAAAGGCATTAATCAAATAAATGCATGTGAATGCATTTGCTACTGTTCAAGCTTGAAAAATCTATGAACAGAGAATTAATCTCTTAATTAATAGTTCTTCTGCATGAAATGCTACCATCTTGTGGCTATAATACGCATTTCCAGCAAGAAAGTTAACAAAACATTTTTTATCATTAGTATATTGCAATATTATAATTTCTTAATTGTCTATTTGTTCTATAATTGTCAAGCTGTTTCTCTTTTCTCCTCCTCATTTTTCCGTTAGCATTAAACTGGTTGGGTGTGTGTTTGAGAAATGACAGCTGTATTCTCCTGCAGATATAGACGAGTGTGGTGAGGAGGTGTTGGCCTGTCCTGGTGTCAGTGTCTTCTGTGTGAATACAGAGGGCTCTTTTCACTGTCAGTGTGCAGGCGGATACACACGCACGGGCAACACCTGTGAGAGGAGCCAGACCACAGGTGAGCTGGAAACATGGGCTGCATTCCAAATCACACACTTCCTTACTATATAGTAGCTGAAAAACAGAATGTGACAAAAGAAGTATGTCCGAATTTACAGTACTCATAAAACAGTAGGAAAAATGTACCTGGATGACCTACTTCTTCCTGTGAGATTCTGAAGTGTGCATATGATGGACACTTTACTGTCCCATGAGGCCACGGGAGTGGATTAATCAATGGCAGTGAAGTGACGTAACTGACGCTGGTAGATCACATGATAATGACAACATGGCGAGTGTAGTACGTCTACTCTAGATGAACCGTAACTCTAGAGTAAGTACATGTAGTTAATTAATATTACTGAGTGCAGTAACACTTTATTTTACAGTGCCCTTGTTACATATGTTACATGTACCATAGTAATAACAGTAAATTATGCATAATTACATGCAATTAACCCTCAACCAAATCCTAATCCTACCCTAACCCTATAATAAGTACATGTAGTTGCTTAATATTACTCAGTACTTAAATATATAATTACACTGTAACAATGACACTATAAACTAAAGTGTAACACTGAGTGCTTATTTGAGTAAGTACAATGTAACTATGTCACCTTAAAATAAAGTTTAACCAAAATATTTCTTGTGGTTTTAGTTTTAGTAAATTATAAAAGCCCGCTGCGAACCCAAAAGACCTTTGCGGTTTCATGTAACTCAGTGTATTGTGCTTGTTACAATATGAGATAAAGGATTCATGTTTGTGTTCATGAGTTGCTAAACCTGTTCTACATGCAACTTTATTGTCTAAGTTGGGAGCCAACATGCTGTTAAACAAAAGTGAAAGTTTCATTCATTAACATTAGTTAATGCATTAGTTAACATGAACTAACTTCGAGCAATATTGTTTTTTACAGCATTTATTAACTGTTGTTTAAGTTAGTTAATAAAAATAGTCGCTCATTGTTCACTGAACTTTAGTTACTTTAATAATAAATATTCCTGTGTACTTTCCACTTACGGTGCATAATTCATCAATGCACATTATAAAAAAAAAGGAAAAAAAAGAGAATGTCTTCTGAAGTGGTTCATTGATATCTATATTCTCTTTTTTCACCAACTATTTTTATGTAATTTGAACAACACTGCATTTAAACTGAATAATTGAAATGCATGTTTTTTTCTTGCATGTTTCTATATTTTCTGTATCTTTTCTCAGATTCTGCAGAAAAGGGTTTTTTCGATGACATTCAGGAGGATGAAATCGAGGTTCTGCAGCAGATGTTCTTCGGGGTGGTGTTGTGCGCACTGGCCACGTTGGCGGCTAAAGGGGACTTGGTGTTCACCTCCATCTTTATGGGTGCCGTGGCAGCCATGGCTGGATACTGGCTCTCTGATAAGAGCGACCGACTGATAAATTCCATCTTGAAGGGGAGATAAATACAAAAGGGGCCTGCAAAGTTATTTGCAGTTGTTTTCTGCAAAGTCTACAACTTTTTTGAGTTGGGCCATTTCAATGAGATGAATGTATGTTGACATCAAATGGCCCAAGCAACAAGAAAGAAAAAAAAAATCTCATTCCACTCACTAGTTGCCTGTATCGAGAATAACTTTTTGGATGAATATGAATTTTTTATTGTGTTGTTTGTGTTTTTAGGTTGCAAACTAACAGTTTAGCCTAACAGCATTGTACTAACTGGTTAACAAAAGTTATTTTGATTAGGTGGAACATGATTTCATAACTGTTTTTTGATCAGACTTTATATAGTGAGCGTCTGGTGGTAATTGCTTTTTATGGTGCATTCTGAAATTTTTTAGGTGAAGTGCATTTTAGCAGCTTTAAATAAAATGTCACATATGCTAGAAAAGCTTATTTTCTAAGCGTAATAATTGCGCACTATCTTTCAAAAGTTTGGGGTTGGTAAGATTATGTTTTTGAAAGAATCTGCTCACCAAGGCTGCTTTTATTTGATCATAAATACAGTAAAAACAGCAATACTGTAGAATACTATTACAATTTAAAATATTTTTATGTATTTATTTGGATATATTTTAAAATGTAATTCTTGTGATGCAAAGCTGAATTTTCAGCATTGTTTCTCCTGTCTTCTTCAGTCACATGGTCCTTGAGAAATCATTAAAATATACTGATTTGCTGCTGAAGGAACATTGATAATAAATTAATATTAATATTTATGTAGAAACTGTGATGTTTGTAAAAATAGAACATTCAAAATGACTTTTTGCCAATTTTTCTTTTTAATTTGCAATTTAATGTCCTTCCCAAATAAAATAAAAATAAAAACCTCACTGTCAACAAACTTTTGAACGGTAGTGTATTTGATATAAAATGTACTTTTATGAGGACACTGTAAAACACTCTTTGGACTTCAACTAATAAACTTTTATTTGTGGTTTTAAATGAAACAGAGCATATCAGAAAGAAAGTCACTTTTATTTAATGGATATAAACAAGCCGACTGACACTCAAGAATAGTTGGGGGCTACAACACATACAATAGCAAATATCAGGGAGGTTAAGGACTCTTGAGTAAAGCCCAACAGGGTTTAAAAACATCGAACATGACACAGATTTCACACCGAACGCCTCCGAGGCTCTTGCACCGCTAACTTTCTGCAACACGCACTCAGCCACTCACACCCTGTAACAATCTTATTTGCATACACGGACACAATCATGCAAGCATATCCCACACTCTTTTAGCGTCTCAGATCTGCACCCCGAAAACATGCGAACGCTTTTATTTTGTTGCACGGGCAATCCACTGGCAGTGGGCGGGAAGATGTGGGTGAGGACACACCATTCTCAAACACATTACACCATCATGATGCCAATGCGTCTCATCCGTGACGACTGATGCACCATGGGAAAATGAACCCCACGTTCACACGGTATCATTCAGCATGCTGACACTCACATTGGACTTGTTTGCACTGCTGTACAGAAAAAGAAAAGTAAACTAATTTCATGTACAAATCTTACAGTTCCAAACTGACATATTCCACACAAAAAAAAAGAAGAAGAAAAAAGCATGAACCATAAAAAAAACATAACATAAATAAATATCTTAAAAAAGTAAAAACAATGTTTCTTAGATTTACTATTTCTTTTCTGGCATTTGTCACAGTGGTTTGTATTATCCAGAGGTTTGCATTTTTTGACATCATGAAATAAAAGAAACAATGCAACTGGCACACAACAAATATAAATATAGAGAGAAATCTTCATTTTTGTTCTCTTTATTTTGGACCTTTTCTCTTACCAGAGGCCCTTTGATATACGTCTTGAGCCTACAGGGCTGAAACTTCTTTCTCTTGATATTTATTTCTGCGTATAGAGATCTATTAGACCTGTCTTCACCACAGCCCAGAGTTGGCACATAATGTACATAATCATGCATCATCACCACATGAGTCAACATTTCTCTTTTTTTCTTTGTTCTGTATAATATATCTCTTCCCAAGGCAGGAGATCACCCCCCTACTTCAAGTATTCAGTAGTAAAAGGTCCTGAAGGTGGAGGACTGCAATATGTCTCCAAGAAGGTAAAGTCTGATGTCTTTTTATTTTTTGTCCTCTTGCTTTGCCTAATAGTACAATTATAGACTTGCACAACAGACAGACAGTTAGACGTACATGAATATTACAATATCAGATCAAACACTTTTCTGGTGTTTGAAACTGGACTCAGAAACATCCAAGACGGAGCAGTATTCACATGGTGGACATATTCTGGATCTGTGTTCTTCAACCACAATAGTTAAATGTTCAAGAGAGCAACGTAGGAATATTCTAGAGCCGAGCGACAATGATGCGTTCACATCATGACAGAATTACCGGGAAGTTTATGACTAGCTAATTGTGACGTGTTCATCGCGACCAAAATGAGCGACCTCAAAAATGACCTTTAGCTTACCATCAAACTACATATAGTTTCATGTCATTTTAAGTTGCACAATGCACTTTCTTTGTTCCTCAAGGTTTTGAAAAATTTCTATAATAATGAATTTCTGAGCCTAAATAATCTCAGAATATTTTAATTGCGGTAATTCCGTCAGAATGTGAACGCAGATTAAGGATGTTGTTACGGAACGTTCCAGAACAGAGACACGTAAGGATCTGGAACTAACGTGAAGGCGTCTGAAAATTTTGTATGTTAAACGCAACATGGAAACACACACAGTTAATTTTAACAGTCAGATCTTGGCTATATTTTGGGCTTCGCCAAAGTCCTAATGTAAACTCCACAACTACAGACAATAGCAGTGAAATGACACATAAGACAATGCACAACAACTGTTCACATATCTCAGCCATCTTAAAACAATCTTCCACTTGAATATGTTGATGTTTCTTAAAGAAAAAGTTCACCCCAAAATAAAAATTGTGTCATAATTTACTCACCCGCATGTCATTCCAAACCTGTATGACTTTCTTTCTTATCTGGAACACAAAAGACATTTTGAACATGAAGATTGTTGGTAACCAAACATTTTGGTTCCCATTGACTTCCATTATATATTTTGACCATACTGTACAATGGAAGTCAATGCGAACCGAAACTGTTCAGTTTTGTGTTCCACTGAGGAAAGTCATATAGGTTTGGAACAACATGAGGATGAGTAAATGATGACAGAATTTTTATTTCTGGGTGAACTATCCCTTTAAGGTGCCTTCACACTGACAGAGATAAAATTCACCAAATAAAAGACTGCTGTTTGCTTTCAGCATGAATGCAGCTTTACCCTCAAGTGCGCTTGAGCTGAGTTTTTTTCAAGAACTCATTGCCGTTTTAATTTTTTTGTTCTTTTTGTGAGGTGCAACATATTCTATACAACACTTTGTCTAGCTGAAGATCAAGAAACTAGATTCCGCAAACGTTCAGCAAAAGACCTTTTTGTTGCACAGACTCCAGTGCCAAGATCTTGTAACGAGAGCAGTGCGAGGGCCAAACAGACAACGATAACACACACAACTCAAACACACCGGAAAAGAAGTTTCCTTTGATTTCTGACACAATAGTCTGACCACAGTAGACCCACTTTATTTAGCTAGTATATCTCTATCTATATATCTACTATCTATTTATAAATAGGCACTCGCCACCATGTTGAGACGTTACGAAAAATCTGCGGTAGCTCCGCCAGTACCCGGTGGGACGGTTCGTTAAAGGAGGAAGGTCATTCCCTTTATGGGACACTCAGGTTGGACTGGCCTTGTCAACGGACATCTTGACAAAATTCATTTTGTGGGACAAACAACTACAACCTGTAGCAGTTTCTTGGGAAACCATCTCAATTATCTTCCGAAGAACTCGTATGATGGCGCCATGGATGTAGTGTTACAGATCAGTTGATGTCCGAAATGACTGTAGCCATGGATGTCTCCATCTCTTTTGGGCCTGAGCACCAGTTAAAGCACCATAAGAAACGTTCCCTGTTGTAAGGGGTGGAGGTGCATAGGTGCATGAGAGCTAACACGCAAGCCAGGCTTGGGGTTTGGAGTGGAGCACAAGCAAAAAGAAAGGGCAAATTCTGGTTAGCATGGTGTATGTTATGTGCGTTATAATTGGTGAGAGAACGAAATATGAACTCTGCATAGAGTAGACTACCTCTGAGGGTCAACTGAGGTAACTCTAAAGACGTGACAGATACCACCTCTATAAGGTCCAATATTCACTAAAGAACCAACAATGGAGGCTGAACGTGGCACATAGAAATTACATGCATATTCAAACCTAAGTTCATATATGTATAGCACATATAATAAAACCTAAACAATTGAAGGCAGGCAACAGTTGCCCTTTTAAGATTTCAACTGCAAATGCAGATGTGATAGTAAAAAAAAAAAAAGGTTAAAAATGAAGTTAATAAGATGGTATTATTTTACATTGGATTTTCACATAAAAAGCAGAGAAATGACTGACAAGAGTCAAGGCTTGAATGAGTGCAAGCTGACTTGTTGCCTCATTGAAGAGGTGGAGCTAGATCCGAGTGGGCGGGGCAATGTGGAGAAGGGGAGGGGCCAGCTGGATTCATGCACTGGTCACATGTGGAAACCAGACAACAAGGAGCAGCTGCAGTGTCTCATTTTGATTTGAGCATTGATAGTCTTCAAGGCAAATGTCTTTAGAAAAAGGGCTGCACCAGGAAGTGACTGTGTTTGTTCAGTCCAGACTTCCATTTATACTTTTTTTAATCATCTGAAATAAAAAACAACAAAATGGAGTAATTATCTTTAAGATAATGTCTCTTATGCTCACCAAGGATGCATTTATTTGATTAAATAATACAGTAAAATCTAACAAAATCTCGCAGCAATATTGCAAAATATTCTTATTTATTCATTCATATATTTTAAAATGTAATGTTTCCTGTGATGGTAAAACTGAATTTTCAGCATCATTACTCCAGTCTTCAGTGTCACATGATCCTTCAGAAATCACTCTATAATATGCTGATTTTCTGCTCAAGAAACATTTATTATTATCAATGTATGAAACATTTGTGCTGTCTTTTTTAATCAACTGAATGCGCCGTTGGCTGAATGGTAAAAAAAAAAAATGATATGGTAGTGTATATGAAATTTGTAAATGAAATGATTTTATTTCAGACAAACACAGTTAGAAGTTCTGTTGATAGTATTTACCTGCTCAGGTGGTCTTCTCCAGCGTTGGCCCTCCCACTCACACTAATGCTCCGCCTCTTTCCTTAATGCATGGAAATAAATGGCCCCATCTAAAAGAGTGAATCTATGTGTAGATAAAGACTGGCCAAGTGAACAATGTAGAATTTCATCTGTATGGCATGGCTGTGCTCCTCCATTAGTGACTGAATTGTCTGAGAACATAAGGAGGAACATAATAAGAAAAACAATCACAAATCATTTTATCCACAAAAACTCACTTTAAACCAGAAAACTGACATCAATCATCAATATCTCACCCAAAAAAAACATCATCATAGCTTTGGTATGGTTATGCCCAAATTCCTTCTTCATCATCCTTTGAGCCCAACATATATCCAGAGGTCAGCATGAAATGAGGAGAATTAGATGAGTTAAAGGTGAAAGAGCAGGTTGTACATTTCTTGAATGTTTTACAGTGAGTGACTTGTACAGTTGATTATATAGTGATCCATCGCCTACCAGACCAACTTAATCTAGGTCTGTGATGATACTATCATATATTGTGTATATTTTTTTATTCTCTCATTAGAGTATTAGGCTACTATTAGTCAGTTTTTGGGATTGACAACCTCATTTTACTCACAGGTGTGAGTCTCAATAATGTCCCGTTCAAACAGCAACTTACAGTAGCGTCTCGAAAACTGTCTGTACATGTATGAACGTGCAATGGGAGTCAAGCCCGTATTCTCTTATTAGTAAACACAATTAGTAAAAAAGTATTAGACACGTACTTGCAAAGTTACTTACTGTCAGTAAAATGTCAAAATAAAGTGTTAGCAGATATTAAGCAGACAGTCTGCTAATACTCTAATGACTGAGTTGGCATGGTAGTTGTAAAGTTACTTATAGTACAATGTCTAAAGTGAACTATGGAAGACATTACCGCATAACAAAATGACCAAAACATACAACATACACTAATATTAAAGTAGAAACAAAATAATTTCAATATAAAGATAGATGAGTTACCGACCTGGTCTGGGGCGGGTCGGTGTCCGGGATGAGGCGGTCCACGGCCTGGACCCCGATGGTGTGGCGGAGGGTGTCGAGGGTGTGGGCCCTGTTGGCCGGGGTGTGGGGGGTGATGGGGGTGCTGCTGTGGGTGTGGGATGGGTTGAGGGTGGGGGCCCTGCTGAGGCGGTGGTCCGTGAGGGTGCTGGGGGTGTGGATGCTGCTGCTGCGGAGGGACCCCGGGATGAGGGTGTTGAGGGTGGGGCTGTTGAGGTCTGGGCTGGTGCGGGTGTGGGCCAGGTGGTTGTGGGTGCTGGGGGTGTTGCGGGTGAGGGTATTGAGGCTGGGGGGGCTGCTGCGGGTGTTGTTGGTGGTGGGGAGGAGGCTGCGGGTGTTGGGGATGGGGTGCATGTGGGTAAGGAGGCTGGTGCGGGTGCTGGGCCTGTGGGTGCTGGGCCTGTGGGTGCGGGTGCTGGGTTTGTGGGTGTGGGTGCTGGGTCTGTGGGTGCTGGGCCTGTGGGTGCGGGTGCTGGGCCTGTTGGTGCTGGGCCTGTGGGTGTGGGTGCTGGGCCTGTGGGTGCGGGTGCTGGGCCTGTGGGTGCGGGTGCTGGGCCTGTGGGTACGGAGGCTGGGGTTGGGGTTGAGGATGAAGGGGTTGAGGCTGCATGTGGGGAGGTGGAGCGTGAGGGTGGTAATGATCATCCTCGTAGTTGTCGGTAATCAGTTTCATCCTGCTCTGTGTCTAAAATGGATAGAGAAAAGAGAGTAAGACACAAGCAGCATATACCCATTAACTGATCATGGAATGGAAAAAAACATCTCTAAACAGCTTGTCCAAATGTAATCGGTTTGCTTTGACACAATTTCCAGGAGTCAATAATGCCTTCTAAGGAAGAACAGAAAATGTTCTAATCATTTCTTTCATCCATTCCCAACCAGCAAAGTTGGTATGGCCACAATTAATGTTGGCAAAACATCCCTCTAAAAGTGTACATGTACATAAGTATTCACAACCTTTGCCATGACACTCAAAATTGTGACCCTGGACCACAAAACCAGTCACATGGGTCAATTTGAGATTTATACATCACCTGAAAGCTGGATAAATAAGCTTTCCATTGATGCATGGTTTGTTACGATAGGATAGGATATTTGGCCAAGATACAACTATTTGAAAATCTGGAATCTGAGGGTGCAAAAAAATTGAAACATTGAGAAAATCGCCTTTAAAGTTGTCCATTTATGTTCGCCACTGCTGAATTCACTCACAAAAATAAATGTTTTATATATTTACAGATGTTCACTGTTTTTTCATGTTAGTTCACAGTGCATTAATCTATGTTGACAAATACAACTTTTGATTTTAATAATGTTTTAGTAAATGTTGAAATTAACATTATTAATAAATAGAGTGAAGTATTGTTCATGTTATTAAACCACTTATTGTAAAGTGTTACCATTTAATTAAATCACAATCTTTGCAATATGCATTAATCTTGATATCTCAATATATTGTAGAAGATTTCGAAATATATATTTATTCATTTCTCACACAATACAATTTAATGGTGTGATGCCTAAATTCACTTGTAACATGCACAATATAAATTTTATTGGGTTTTAACTTTAAAAAAACAAACAAATACAGTACATTATTTGTTCTATAATATCGCCCATTTAACATTTATTGGCCATAAAATGAAAATAATTATCCACTTGTCAGCATCAGACAGGATTTTAATATCCGTGCAGCTCTATGATAAATTGATGATGCCTAAACTGTCTTAATACTATGTGTTATTAAAAGGGCATTTGAGTGCATAAATTCACTGACCTGTTGTTTGAGCTGATGCATCAGTCTGTCCTTCTCTCTTTTCAGGGCCAGCACTTCCTCTTGTGTCTTCTTCTTATTGGAGGAGGACAGCTCCAGCAAAGCAATGTTAGCATCCTTCTCACTGATAGCAGCGAGCAGAGCCTGTTGTCTGAGAGGAACAGACAGTCTGAGATATGTATGCATGTACACTAAAGGACATTTTAGGCATCAAATATTTAAGATCTTGTTGTTAGAAGAAACAGAGTCTGATCGCGAAGATTCCTACTTCATCTCCAAGATCTCCTCGAGCTGTTTTCTGCGCTCCTGTCGGAGGTTGGTCAGATGGCCGTCTCTCTCAGAAAGAGACTGTTGGGTGGAGGACAGACGCTGCTTGGTGGCATCCAACTCCTGCCTCGTCTTCTCCAAAACATTCATCAACTCCTCCATCTGTGAAATGAAGAAAAACGAGTGCAGGAAATTTATGAGAAAACCTTTTGTTTTTCTAAGGAAATATAAAGGCATCATCCATTCACACAGGTATAAATCTCACACACACCTTTGGGTTGTCCATTGGATTATCCTTGCGCTGGTCTTGCAAGATGTTACCAGGACCTTTCTTGTCCATCTGAGGGCCAAGCTTGATGCCTGGGCCTTTTTTATTTTGATCCTTGGTTTGCCTTAAAAAGCATACAGTGTGTCACCTGAATAGTTTAATTTTATAGCAATCACAAATCACCATTTAACCAATTAAGATACAATGATCTCAATTAATGATCATATTGAGAAAATGTTAACAATTCTGACACGTTGGCCCGAAAAAGTAAAAAAAACTATTTTCTTACTCAGTATTTTTGTCTTGTTTTCCAGTAAAAATCAAGATACATTTACTTGAGAGGCAAAATAACTTAAGAAATTAAAGGGATAGTTCACAAAAAAAAAATTAAAAAATTCTGTCAATATTTACTCACCCTCATGTCCTTCCAAACCTGTATTTCTTTTGCGGAATACAACAAAAAAAAAAAAAAAAAAGAAGAAGAAAAACAAAAGAAAGATATTTTGAAGTATGTTGGTAACCAAACAGTTTCAGTACCCATTGAATTTTTTGGTTTGGTTACCAACATTCTTCAAAATATCTTCTTTAGTGTTCCAAAACATGAAGGTGAGTAAATGATGACAGAATTGTAATTTTATGGGTGGACTATCCCTTTAGGTGTTGTTTTGTACAAAAAATAAATAAAATAAAATAAAATAAAATAAAATAAAATAAAATAAAATAAAATAAAATAAAATAAAATAAAATAAAATAAAATAAAATAAAATAAAATAAAATAAAATAAAATAAAATAAATACATACTTATTTATTTATTTATTTAGATTTAATATTTTATAAGAAAAAAAATTGTTGCAAGTGGAGTAGGTAAAAAAAATAAGTGACTTAATTTTGATACTTTTTTCAGACAAAAGTATCTATTCATGGGTTTCATCAGGTCCCTTTCCACAGGTGTATAAAATCAAGCACCTAGATTATGAATGCGGACTGCATTGTGCTTGATTAATACACCTGTGGAAAGGGACCTGATGAAACCCATGAATAACTTATGTCATTTTGCTTCTCAAGTAATGAATCTTGATTTAAGAATGTTTAGATATTTATATTGGGAAAAAAGAGAGCTCTACTTGAGCTCTACTTGAACTCCACTTAACAGTCATTATTTCTTTGCAAATGCCATTTGGTTTGATACTTTATTATGTAACATTCAGACTTTTTAAAGTGCGTCTTAAGTGTCTAAACACATTTTGGCATTTGGTGTATGTGTGATTAGTAAGTGCAAATAACAATATAACACCATGAAATAAGACTCATAATCATGACAACAACACTATATGCAACACGGTTCAGTTATTATCACATGAACGAAACACGCTTGGTTATTGTTGCTCAGAAGGGAGGGTGGACACCTGAGGAACACCCAACTTACCTGGGAGCAAGACTGGTGGTGGAGGAAGAAGAGGGAGGAAGGATGCAGGAAGGGCAGGAACAGGAAGGAAGAGAAGACACAACACAGCAAACAGGAAGGAAAGGAGAAATACAACTTTAGAATTCTCAGAAACGAAGCAGAAAACAGCTGGAAAGAGTCAAGTGAGAAACTAAGGGTGGGTTAAAAGGGCTCCTATAAGATCAACAAGACAGGATGCAAGACACTATCATCTCAAACCATCACTGTCAGTGGTTAACCACTGAGTCCAGATCTGCAGGGGCCCGTGAGAGTGCCAACATGCAGCAGCTCAACCAGCCGAGCCGCAGTGAGGGATCGCGGGGGGGCAAACGGGGCAAGAGCGCTCAGGCATGAGGGTGCAAACCTACTTGAGGAACACCAGACCCTACCTAAGGTACCCAGCTCATTCACAGAGCACAACGGGGCCTGCAATGCCGGCCAACGTCTCATGCAGGACAGTGAGACGGCCGGTTTGGGGGGAATTTGGCAGGCTGAGGTGGGTGGATCATTCAGAAGAGTGAGAGCGAAGGGAGGAGAGATGATGTTAGGAAGCAGAAAGAGGAGAAGGGATGCAGATCAGCGTGTGAAATGGGGGTTCAAGGGTCAGGAAACGGGGCTCCGCTCCTTGCCAAAGCCCTCGTATGCCAGCAACACCAAGCGGCAAGCACAGAGATCACAGAAGCGTGTGTGTGCAAAATAGAGTAACAAATGCAGAACATGTTAACATGTCACATAAGCAGGGTGGAATAAAATACACCAAGATAAAAAAACACTGTTTTGAAGTCTAATTTCAAGAATAGTTCACCTAAAAATAAAAATTACTGTCATTTACTCACTTTCATGTTCAATTTCATGTACTTTTCATGTACAATAGCTTCATCATTAATTTTCAGTAAATAATGACTGAATTTATTTCTTACACAAATCCACTTCAAAAGACCCCCCCCCCCCCCCCCCCATTTTTTTTCACTGTAAAGCTGCTTTTAAACAATATTGTATAAAGCGCTATATAAATAAAGGTGACTTGACTTGACTTGATATGTGTAAACAACTTCTCCTTCAGCTTGATGACATGAGGGTGAGTACAAATGTACTGTACATTACAGTTTTTTTTTTTTTTTTTGGTGAACCATCCCTTTAATCTTGGTGCATTTTCAAAGTATGACATTAACTTGTTGCCATGCCAACATCAACACCACAGATATATCAAGTGTGCAGTTATCACACATCTGACACAATGTGAAAAAAATAAATAAAGTTTTGTGCTGCTGAAACAGAGGAACCATTTTGATTAAAACTGTGAGATATTGCAAATTCTATATCCACTGCACAAAAACACATTATAGAACAGATATAATGATAAAAAGGAAAACGTGCACTCTGGCTGATGTACACATAAGCTCTGTTCCAAAGCCGAGTGAGATGCCTACCTAGGAGGCAACATATTTTAGGCAGTATAGGTGTGCTCATAACATGTTCCAAAAAATTTTTAGACAGCAATATATATATATATATATATACATATATATATATATATATATATATATATATATATATATATATATATATATATATATATATATATATATATATATGTGTGTGTGTAATAAGGTGTCATTTTGGCCAAAATCTAAGGAAGCATTACATTTATCCTTTAAAAATGTCATTCAAAGGTTTGGGGTTGGTAAGATTTTTTTATGTTTTGGAAAAGTCTCTTACGCTCACCAAGGCTACATTTATTTGATAAAAAATACAGTAAAAAATGTAATATTATGAAATAGTATTACTATTCAAAATAACTGTTTTCTATGTTAATATCTTTGAAAATATAATTTATTCCTGTGATGCAAAGCTGAATTTTCAGCATCATTACTTTAGGCTTCAGTGTCACATGATCCTTCAGAAATCATTCTATGCTGATTTGCTGCTCAAGAAACATTTCTTATTTTCATTGCTGAAAACAATTGTGCTGATTAACATTTTTGTGGAAACCATGATCCATTTTTTTCAGGATTCTATGATGAATAAAGTTTAAAAGAACAGAAAAAAAAATCTTTTGTGACACAAACAAATGTCTTTGCTGTAATTTTTTATCAATGTAATGTGTCCTTGCTGAATAAAATTAATTTCTTTGGGGGAAAAAATCGAACTGACCACAAACTTTTGAACAGTCCCAGAATGCACTGTGACAAGATCAAGATGGCAATTGTGAGCAACTTACTTAGGATGCTGCCTACATATACAGTGAGGCATCTCACTAGAGTTTAGAAGAAAGCCCAATACATGCACAAGAAACGGCATACACAACCACAAAACACATTATACACACATCTTATTTTCGGAGCTGTCTCAGTCCACTGATTTTTACATCAATGCAATCTGGTGCATATTTACAACATTATAAGGAATAAAAGCATCCTTTCCTTTGATAGAAAAACCAGTGAATGAGAGACAGCCGTGCAACAGGGACATCAAGGCATCAAACAGCCACACAGATAAATGCAGCCGAGCCGTGGTGCCAGGACAGAGCACTCACTTTCCCAGGAAGTCCCACATCATGCCCCCAATCTGCTGGGGGGCAGCGGACACAGAGGGGGGAGGCTCAGAGGGGGCTCTGCCACCAGGGCGGGGCGAGGGGCGGGCAGCGGGGGGAGGGGGGCTGGGCCAGAGTCAAGGACGTATGAGTTATGAGGTTATGGATGGAGGTAACATGAATGAAGAAGGAAGAATGATAGAACGACAGACAGACGGATAGATAGATAGATAGATAGATAGATAGATAGATAGATAGATAGATAGATAGATAGATAGATAGATAGATAGATAGATAGATAGATAGATAGATAGATAGATAGATAGATAGATAGATAGATAGATAGATAGACAATGTTTAATTTCGATTGGTTGAAGACAGGAATTCAGTAGCCAATGACAGAAATGCAGAAGAGTTGCAGGACAGGAAGAACATGAAGATTGTCAAGAAATTGTGAACAAGAAATGAGTGTTTTATGACAGAAGACGAAGGATAATGGAAGGAGGTCGGAAAAAGAGAAAGACCGAAAGACAGAACAGAGAAAGAGAAAGAGTTGGCGAGACGGTAAAAAACAAAAAAAAACAAAACAGAAACACACATGGTTAATCAAACCACATTAACACTGAAGCATGAGCGTCAACTGAGAAAAAGCAACAAGACTTTGAGCCAGAGCTGAAGAACCTATGAGGAACTGAACTACTGTCTGATGCCCAAAACTATTATAAAGGCTGTTCACACTGACAGTGATTTTCATTGTTTTTTTATAACGAAAAAAAGTTTGTATATCATTTGCAGAGATAATCTGATAATTAAAAGTCCATCAATATATACTGTATATATATAAGTAATTTTTAATATTATTTTATCATTTTTATAAATATATATTTTTAAATACATACTTTATTGTTATATTTATCCGTAAAAATATCACTTTCACTGGTACTCAGCACATTGTATTACTGCTTATTTGCATGAAATGTAACCTTACTCAACTTAGTTGTGTCAATGATTTATGGCCACTTTCAAATTGCTGTTAGTGTGAACGGCCATTTAGGATGATGTACAACCTGAACACACAGGAGTAGCATGGACCTGATGTCTTAAATGAACTACTCAACTAAATTGAATAATTTAAAAGAAGAGATACGGAGGCAGTTGTACATGAACATGCCAAAACACACATAGATTTGTAGGGAATAGCAGTCATCACAGCGTATGAAGAGAGGCAATTCACAACCACTAAACAAGCTCGACATCAATATTCAGAACATGTCAGAAACGCACAGAATGTTGATGACCTCATGAATGCAAGATTCCAGGAAACAGCATAAATATTTGCAATCATCATCATATTTCCCCTGTAGGAGATGCATTATTGACGGCAGCTCTGAGAGTACAGCGCGGTTTGTACCGCATCAGTAGCAAAACAGCCTTTGACATCAGCATTTTGATGTCATATCCCTGCAGAATTGTATATTTAGCAGTACAGTAGAAACTGTCAACTGATGCTGTCAAGGCCCGAGATAACGGCAAAACGAGAGATCAGTCCTGATGCTGCTTTCTGAAACTTTTGCAGACTTCATAAATATGTTTCAGCGTGTTAAATCTTATATTTACACTACCAGGGAAACGTCATAACACATTTATTCATTGTTTATTTTTTACGACTTTCAACATTTTAGAATAAGAGTAAAATCATTAAAGGCAGGGTAGGCGATTTGCTGCAGAATTTTTTTCACATCCTGATAGCAATCACTAAGCTAAGTGGTCTAAATGTATTTATATATTGTCTGTGGAAGGTGTAGGACCATAAAATGTCCTTCCAATCATTGCATTTGGTCCGAATGCTATGATACAATGTTCTACCTGCCTGACAGCGTATGTATTTTCATATTTCCGCGCACCTGCTCACGCAGACATCACACGTCATCAAAACGTCAGTTTCATACTATTAGTTAGACAGACGTCAGTCACTGAGCACCGCAACAGAAACAGCAGGCGCCTTTTACAGTTCCTCCTGAACCAGGACAACAAGCTTATGCTGCGTTCAGTTCACTACTGTAATTTGGAAGAGATGGAACCCTTTGACATTATACTTGGAGTCGGAGCGGTTCGTGACTCAAATTTATGCATTTCAATGGCAACACTATCAACGCTGAAATGAAGCTGCAGCAGTGCAGGTGGTACAGGTCAGTGCTCTTTAAGTTGTTTATGTTCATTATTATTGTAATGTTATGTGCTTTGAGACACGAGGAAGTTTAACACCATCTCTCATCACGTGATGCTTTGCTGTATGTGTTCATGTGTTTTGAAGGAGGCGTGGCTTTGTAGACGCTCTGAAATGAGGGTGGGATCTTATGCTTTCAAAGCTAGCTTGCTATTGCTAGCCTTTCCGAAAATTACCTACCCTACCTTTAAGAGTCTGAAACTATGAAAAAACTAAAATTGAAGTATGTGAGTTATGTAGTGACTATTAAAGTGACCATGAAATCAAAATTGCAGATTCTTATTTGTTTTTATGGAATTTTGTAGTAGTATTTATTATAAATTGATTTATCCATGCACATCATTTTTTTAATTCATGTGTTCTCGTTATCTTTAATCAAAATAACGTCTCCTCCCTCTTGCAGCGACATCTCTTCTCTGATGATGTGTTAACTGCCGTGAGGGCGGGGCAACCTGTCACTCGCATGAGATCCACCAATAGCAAACCACAACCATCCAATCAATTCCCAAAGGACAAAATCAAGTCCACCCCTACATTTTTTCATTCAATCGGATATACATCACATTAAGGAATAAAAGACTGTCGCAACTTTAAACAAAGCAAATATCTTATATTTCATATTATATCTCGAATTTCTTCTTTGTCTGATTTCCAGCTCTTCATGAGAGGTGCACCTTGGGATGCAGTTTAAACCGTATTGGAAGACACTTTTGTGAAAAATAAAAACTTTAATTAAAATGTTAATAGAGTAAAGAAATGCATGCATATTTTACTATCAACTCATTTATTTTAAATATGTATAAGTATTTAGATCAAAATGTTTTTAAGATCATAAGAATGCAAAAACCAATTCAGTCAAGTGTGTCCAAAATAAATGTTTGATGTGACTTAAATGTTCAACCTCACCCTTCCAAAAGCATTTGAAAGTAAAAAAGGGTCCTCACCTCTCCAGTTCTGCAATCTTCTTATCCTTGTCATTTTTCTCCGTCTCCACCTCTCTCAGAATATCCAGTAACCTCTCGACCTCATTCTGGGCTTTGCCGGACTCCTCTTTGTAGTAGGACACCTCCTTCTCCAGATGTTTGACCCGGTCCACATACTCTGGGTTCCCACGTGAGCTTTGCTGCACCTCCACCTCGTGAGCCTTCTGTATGCGGATCGTGGGAAGGCATCGCCATAGAAACCAGTTAAAAAAACACAGCTTCAGCCAATCAAATTCAATGAATGAAGAAACATTCCCAATTCTGAATGCCAACACGTAAGCCAGACTAGAGGCGTCTTAGGGCTTCACAAAGCAGATAATCAGCCAAGCTTTAAATGCAAAAACTCCAAAGATTAAATGTACTTATTTGGCTTGTCGCAGTCAAACTGTAGTTAAAAACTGTAGAACCGACAAAGTTGCAATTATGCATAATTTCCTTTGCAATATTTAAACGCAGCCTTGCTTAGTTTGTAAAACACTACAAGCAATCTAAAACACAGTTTACATCAGCATGTTTAAAATGAAGGCACAATGGATCACATAGAGTGTTGGGTAAGTTACTCTAAAAAAAGTAATTAATTACTAGCTACTAATTACATCTTCAAAAGAGTAATTAGATTACTGTACTCATTACTTTCTCTAAAAAGTATTGGATTACTTATTACTAATCACTTTCTAAATCCCATATCAACCTTGAGTTGAACAATACAGGGACAGACACGGAACTGCACTTTTGATTCTTTCAAATAAACAATATACAATTGCATAAATTATTTTAGAACTAACCAAATTGTGTAAAGGAAGAAGGTTACATTAAAAGCATAAATTTTACCATTAAATGTTGATGTTAAATCCACTATTGTTTTACATAGAATTGTTAGATACAGTATTTAATGCAATTACATTAGAAGTAACTGTTATAAAATTACAAAAAAATTAAGAGTAACACCTTACTTTATTTTTTCAAGGGAAAAGTAATTAAATTACAGTAATTAGATTAGTAATTAATTACACCCAACACTGATCCCATAAAAAAACTAAATTAAAGAAAGCGACAACATATACAGTATAATCCAAGATAATGTGGCCATAAAACCAAAAGTTTGTCACAAAGGCAGTAAATCAAAGCTGACACTCTAGATTCTCAAAATGATCACATGACATGAGAGGAATTAAACACACAAGACAGAGGAACATGCAAAGCAACATGCAAATGTGGATTTTAGCTCCATGGTTCAGTGGTAAGATTCTTTGCAATGTGTTTATGCGTGTTCAAGTATCTGAGTATTAACTACAAGGAAACAGATTAGTAAATACTGGAAGCATGAGGAAACAATACAGTTTTTAAACATTCTGAACACGTTTCACAGAATGCCTTAGAATCACTCTAAATTCTGTTTCATCCCGTTGGTTCGGTCTCCATATGATAAAAACACTAAATGAACATAAATTAAATATTATATAATATATCTATATCTATATGCTTCATCCTGCAGGCCTCTATTGGTACTACAACAACAAAAAACTCCAAAAATAGCTGTTCATATTATACATATTTGTTCCTGTATCACAGGATGAACCTTAAAGTTCATCAGATCATAAATTACAACTCCTGCTCTCTAAGCCAGCAGGGTTGAATTCCTTCTAGACCTTTCTAAGTTAAATTTGAAGTTAAAGAAACTAAGTGTGTAGTGTCCTCATGCTTTCAACATGTCCTAGTACAGATCCAGAGAGACACTTACGGGATTGTTCATTTGACTGAACAGCTGCTCTGCTTGCTACATTGCAAAGGAGGGAATCATGGGAAATGAGGAGGAGGAGGAGTATGAAGGGACCCAGTAAAACAGCACAAGCTTTATCATTAGCTCTTCTTTCAGGTTAATGATAATGTTCTACACAGGAGAATATAAGTAACCAGAGAGCAACATAAGAACAAAAAGAAGCCAGCTGAGTCTCAAATCGGAGTGAACTGCCGAGTGCCGACCCAGACAGCGGTTCTGATCATCAGTGACATTCTAAACATTTGAACTCTGGTAACCCAAAAAATGCCATTTAGGCTTGCGGTTCGCTAGGTTTTGAGACACAGCTGCTGTCAGATAGGAGAAATTAGACAAAGACAGCAACATCTTATCAATACTTCAATAAAGTTCCCATGATGCCCTCTAAAATGAGTGACCATTAAGCTGATGCAGAAAACACATTCAATGAAACAACTGGCTAATTCATTGAACGTAATTCCAGTGGTATAGTGATTAGTGGTTGACTGATATGGGTCTTTAAAAAGTAGATGCTCCTAGAGCAGGATGGAGAATATAATGCCATCCCGTTGCATATATAATGCCAGAATAGAGAGACCATACTGAAAATCTAGGATTCATTTAAAATACAACTTAGAATAATTTTTAGGATTAAAAAACAGTAATAAAACAAATACATTTTATCATGTCAAATATTATGTTAAATTCTGGACTTTCAATAATCAAATGGAATTTTTGACATTCGTCATGTGAACTGATGAAAATTCACTTTTCACTAAGATTGTTACACTGATTAAATGTGCAATACTGTTCAAACGTGTGGGATCAGAAAGAATTTCAAATGGTTCAGTGGTAAGATTCTTTGCAATGTGTTTATGTGTGTTCAAGTATCTGAGTATTAACTACAAGGAAACAGATTAGTAAATACTTGAAGCATGAGGAAACAAATGTGTTTGAAAGAAGTCTCTTATGTTCACCATTTTGATCAAAAATACAGAAAAATTTTAATATTGTGAAACATTATTACAATATGAAACACATTTTTATATTTTAATAAATTATTAAAAATGTAAATAAAATAAAATAAAATAAAATTGTGTCACATGACCCTTCAGAAATCATTCTAATATGCTGATTCGTTGCTCAAGAAACATTTCTTATTATTATCAATGTTTAAAACAGTTGTGTTGCTTAATATTTTTATTTAAATGTGATACATTTTTTCAGGGTTCTTTAATAAAAAGAAAGTTCAAAACAGCAATTTAACAATGTAAAAGTCTGTTGGATCAAATTAATGTATCCTTGCTAAAAAAAAGTATTAGTTTCTTTAAAAAAAATCTTACAGACCCCAAACTTTTGAAAGGTAGTAAAATATATATTGCTAAAATGAAACTTTTTCATTAGTTTTCACTAGTTTTTTTTATTTTTTATTTTTTATTTTTTTATTTTACATCATATTTAGTCGACACAAGGGGGAACGACCACTTTTATTGAGTGCCAAAGCGGCACAGTTAACGGCCGATGCTGATTGATAATCTTAAAATCTGCAAATATCGAATTATCAAGATGTCAGAAGGAAAATTCTACCTTTTGTAACTGTGTCTCCAGTTTATTGCATTCCTCTTTCTTCTGCTCGATTGCGATCTCAAGAGACTTGAGTTTGGAGTCTTTCTTGAGACCTGATGAGGCCAGCGAGGAGGCGTGTTCTTTTAAATCTATGAGACTTGACTGGAGGAAGAGGATAGACGAGACCAGAGCTGACAGTCTGACCAAAATCTCAAAGAAACACAACACTAACAGTCATGCATGCAATCTCTGACGTACCTCTTTCTCCGTTAACTCCAGCTGTAAAGTGTTCACCTTCTCTTTCAGGTCTTTATTCTCTTTTTTATATGAGTCCACCTCGTCTAGTCTCTCTCGGTCTTCCCTCTCTCTTTGCTCTTTCAGGCGCTCAATAATTCGCTCCTGCGACAAAAACACATTGCACCTGCACTCACGGATAATTGAGCAAGCTAAAACTATTTACACTTCCCTAACACTCATGGTTTATCAATAAATGTCTGTATATGTCTTCATTCTTCTCAGATTAGGGGACAAATTCGCTAAAACTTGCTGTAAAGTAGGGGTTGCACAGACTAGTCGACTTTAATGCTCTGCCATGATGACGCTTTAAGCTTGACGTCGACTTGTCTCTGATCATGGCCTATAGAGGGCGCAACAGGATAAGAAATCTTTGAAGGCCACTTTTACGAGATGGTCCTCACTGCAGAACATGAAATCCACGGGGAGGAGTCGGATCTAGATCCAACTCCTCCCACCTTACATATACCTAAACCTACCCATCTCCACCCCCTGATCCCTAAACCCACCCCTAAACCTACCAATCTCCACCCCTTATATCTGGATCCAGCTCCGCCCCCCGGATCTCATGTACTGCATTGAGGTGCTACTGACTTTTACGCTGTTTCCAACTGTTAAAATGACAAATAAATACATAATCCGAGAGCGCTCCACAAGATATGTTTGGTTATACCGTCTGGATGCTCAGAATTGATCGGGTGAATGCACGATTTAAATAGCTTTTTGTATATGCATGTTGGTCGCCGTTCTAAACTAAGGCGCTGCTGCATTGTAACGCACACACAGTAGCTTGCATGCAGATCGCGTGCACACAGAAACATTTAGAAGCACAGAAATGTATTGTCAACACTGTTCTGTAATTTATTAACAAAATAGCTTAGAAAATGAACTGTTTTGCATATACACTAACATATTTAGTTTCTTAGTAACTAAAACCCACAGCTTCACTAAAAGTAGAGAGATGCTTCCTGGTAGAATTAATTCACAGGCAATCGCTCTCTCTCACACTAATGCATTCATATAAATGTAATCTTTATTGTGCTACTTTATCTTTATCTGATTTAGAACGAGCAGAAATCTGTGAGAAATATAAAGACCCACTGACAAAAGAACTGATAAAAATAAGCTGTGATGTAGAAGCGCTGTGTCATATGCCATAGCTGTGCACAAGGCAACCCGCGTTCGAGTCTCAGCTCGAGGTTCAGGCTTATTTGTTCATTAATGACGTCATCAGAGACTAGTCGATGTCGACTCGAGTTTAATCAGATAAATGTCGACTTTAAAAAAATATGAAGTTGTTGTTCAACCCCTACTGTAAAGTTGAAGCAATTCTGCACAGTCCCAGAAAAGTATACCAGATTGTGGCATCCTTCACAATCGAGCACTCAAATCTGGCCTGAATGCGGAGGAATTGTGCTATACTTAATAGACTTTTTGGCTATGTTTTTATTTTTTACCTGATTTGCATAATTTGCATAATTTTGGAGAGATTTCCAAAAGGGCTCTTCAAAAAACTAAAATCAGCATATTTGAGGCAGCTCTGATTTTATGTGGTTCTGGTCTGCATTTTAATTTCCAGACGTGTTTTTGGTACCTTCTCGGACAGAGCTTCCTCTAGCGTGGCGAGGGCAGTATCAGTGTTGCTGGAGTCCGTCTGGAGAGACTTCACTCTGTCCTTTAGATTCCCGAGCTGTTTATCTTTATCCCTCAGCTGCTCCTGAAGGTTTTCAATCTAAGAGAGAGGAAGAAGATAAAACGGGTGTGGATATAGCAAACATCTAACTGTTTATCCAGAGTTTGGAGTTCTCTTTTGATTGAACTCATGATTGATCTGAACCATCTCATGTAATGTGTGCTGGCGATCAGTTATTCACAAATAAAACATCTAGTTATATGTAGCAGCAGTGGCACTTTTAAAACATTTTGTCAGGGGTCCACAAACATTGTCAAAACAACAACGGAAAATGTCAAATAACAACAGATTGCACTGGGACAATGAGGAACATTTATAAGCCAGCATTCCCTGACATGGATAGATGTATACTTCATATTGCTGTGTGTGGCGAGCTTCACAAAGAGTCATATAAACTGTGCTGCCATTCAGAAACCGCATGTACTCAAGGCCATCTTACAAAGATGGATAACCTGGTCTGATGTAACGGGAAAAGTACCTGGACATCTGAGCAAGTCATATGGTCTGTTGGTTCATCTTTCACCTTGTTTTCCATTTGAACGGGTTTGTGTTAAAGAAAGCCTGAGGATAGTTCAACCCACAATGTCTATTGCTGACTGTGAAACATGGTGGTTGGTTTCTAATGGTACGGGCAGCATCTCAAGGGAATATTTATGCCTGATGATGTTCAGTATGGTCAGATAATGGGCTAGATTTCACTTCCTTCATCCTTCCCAAGAACTGGATGCTTTTCTTTTTGATGAATGGTGCAATATCCCATTACCCACAATTATGGAGCTGTATGAATGGGATTCAAGAGCAAATTAAGCTGGTTTAAGCGCAAAAGGAACTACTGGGTGTTTCTTTGTGTAAATATATAAGCAATATAGTAGGTTGTTGCTGATGTGACTTAAAATATCTGGGGGAAAAAAATAGATCAAACCAGCACAGAGAGCAAGAGATCAGAAGTTAAATGTGGTTTGAAGCACATTTTTTGACAACTGAGATGTTTCCTGTGTGGCTGAATAACATGAAAAAGGTTAAAGAACCCAGCAAAGCAAGCGGTGAGATGGTAAAGAGAGGGCAAAGATGAAAAAGGAGTTGAAAGAAGATACAGTAGAGAAATGTGCAAATGCTCTGTGGCTCTGTTCCTTGGAGATTGTTAAATGCATTTGAGGATTGCCTTATCTGTGAAGAGTGCAAGCAATTCTTCTTCCATTTTCAGTCAAAATCCAGCTCACTGGGTATTAGAAAAGAGCTTTAAGTGCATTTCTAATGCTAAGTGCATTTCTAATGCTGACTATAACTAATGAAAAATAATTTCTCCTTTTTTCACATCTAGAAGGGAACATTCACAGAAGAACTCTCAAAGTTATGAACAAACGTTCTTCCAGTAACGTTAATAGAATGTTCGTTTTAAAGTTTTTAATACCTATCTTTTGTGTGTCCATCAGTGGTCAACTTTGACATAGTTATGACAGTGTAATGTAATGACAAAACATAAGCAAACGTCCTTTGACTTACTACAGAATCTGAGGTCTCACACCATGGCATTGGCCTTACTTCACCAAACATCTCGCTATCCCTTGGTCTATAATAATGTTCTAAATGCATTGAAACAAAAACATTGATAGTACATTGTTCATGGAAGTTTTTTTCTGAAATGTTTTAGTTGGAGGTTTGTCTAACATTTTATAAATGTTATAACTTGTTTTAGAATGTTTAGTGAACATTCAAAAGTAACGTTTCCATAATGTTTAAAAAATTATAAAATGGAATGTTTCCTTAATGTTATCATAACCAAGAAAAAAAACGTTTTTTAAAACATTTTAAAAACTGGACAATATGAACATTAGCAAAACGTTCTTAAAACATATAATTGTTAGCAGGGCTCAGTACAAACCATTTTCAACAAATCTGACCAACACCACTAAATAGGCAATATAAAATGCTATATAAATCTGTTACATCTACAGTAAAAGAGGCTAATTTCAAACCCAGTTGCTTATATCACACTCTTCCTGAGGAATTACTGCTTGCCAACATTGACCCCAAACATTACTAAATGGCCATGAAAACAGTCTGACCTAATCTCTGACCTTTAATTCCTGAGTGATTTACCTTCTTCTGCAGGACGTTGATCTTGCGTTCTTTGACTTCCAGCATGTCTTTAATGTCTCTGATCTCCCCAGCCAGTGTTCCCTTCTCCTCAGTCAAGTCTTGCAATTGCTTCGTCTTCTTATTAAGGAACGATTCCTTCTCCTCCAGACGCAATCGGAGAGCGTCCACCTAACCAACACACCATGAGCATCAGAGTTCATGCAAAGCTGAAGAGATATGCCTTCAAGTGCTAATATGGCAATAAGTCATAAGTCAAATATTATGTTAACAAGTGAGAACATAATTTGTTAAAATGAAATAAGATAAGATAAAATAATAATAATAATAATAAAAATATATATACTATTTAAAGTAATGCACAAACAATGGGAGTCTATGGAGCAGGGCTTTGCACAAGAGTAAATTTGAGTATTAAAAAAAAAAAATGGTAACCTCTGTTTGTAGGATGGCAGCGCGTTGCTCTTTGGCAGTGAGGGACTCTTTGAGCACTTCAATATGCTGTTTGCAGTCTGAATTCTGATTATTCAGAGTTTCCAGTTTTGTTTGCAGACCTAAAAGCTCGGATTCTTTTTTCGAGAGCTCCTGCTTGAGCTGGTCAATCTAAAAGAGATTGAGAAAGAAAAGAAGGCACAGAGGAAGATCATTTTCTCTTATTTATGGCACAGGGAAATTATTTAGCATATAAAATGTTACAAAACATCTAGACAAATCATTTTTAATGAGTCATGTCATAAAACATATTAATCTTTTATAATAGAAAAGCTGAATGAGTATGGGAGTTTTCTTCTCTATTCGGTACCCTCCTCACATAAAAGATAGATTTCAGGACGCAATCCCCATTTAATATACATCAGCCATATCAATTATTGATGAAATGAGTTCTATAAATATCACAACAAAACCCCCAGCTGATTCACGAGCATGTTAGATACAGCAAAGACATCACCAGTGATAATACCCACGCACATGTGCACAAAAATCCACCTCTTCTAACCAATGACAGATAGAGAAAATCTACTTTTACAAGCCAAATTGTAAAATTGGGCGGTGTAAATCAAACAAACCAATCAGAACTCAGTATCAGAATGTCATTACATCATTGCATTAAAGGCCAATTCACACTGCACCGACAGATGGAAGTGTTTTGACAAGAAAGACTGTCAGGACAGTCGTGAGAAATATTTACACAGATCCTATTTGAATACTGCTGCTTCTAACATTACTCAGCAAACCTATCATTACAATTCCACCAGACTTCTGTGAGGAGTTTCTCTGCCACTTCCCGTGACACTTGAAACCAATCACTACAATTTGTGAAAAAGACACATTTCTTTATAAAAAAAACTCAAAGATATATTTCATCTGAGGATGCACTGATAGTAGAATTTTGGCAAACAACAGTATAATAATTAAAATAATTTTTAATGTTAACCGACATTATACATTTTTACATATTTACACGGATATTGTAAATCTTTACTGTTTTATCTGCTTTTAAAGTGAACATAAAACAGTGTTCACAATCCATCTCACTTAAGTAATATGAAACAAATAAAGACAAAAATGTATGCCGGGACTTTTATCCATTGAGAACTGATTGGATCGTGTCTGTCTGTATGTGGGCGATTGGAGGGGAGGGGTTGGTGATGTCAACCTGAGCAGGACAGTGGTTTCAGTGACAAAGCAAGTTTTCACATTTCGCAAGATTACAAGGACGGAAACATTCACTAATGAAAATCAGGTGCCAAAAATATACATGTTCAGGGTGCTACCAATAACTAAAGGAATAGTTCACCCACACCAAAAAATGAAAATCTTGTCAGTATTTTCTCAAATCTGATCTAAATTTCAGTGTGCGTCTCATGCAAACCACATGGCTTCCAGAAGATTGTGTGTGGAAGTTGTGTGGACTATTTTAATGATGCTATTTTAATTGATAGTTGTGATCAGTGTGAACTTTTCCGTCCTACTTTTGTGTTCAACAAACTAAATAACAACATATGGGTTTACAACAACAGGAGAGTAAATTACAGAATTTTCATTTTTTGAGCACAGAAATATTGTGCATTTCACTTTATAAGTTACCAACATAAACTGATCAATTGTTTGTCAATGGCTGTTTACAGTTTAAATCTCCCTAAAGAAGTTGTTTACCTTGGACTTCATGAACTTGGTGTGGTTTTTGTACACCTCCATCTGTTTGATCTCCTCTTCTCGATCCTCTGTGTTCAGCAGTCCATTCGCCTTCAACATCTGTATCTCATCCTCCAGGTCCCGAATGTTGCGTTCCAAGGATGCGATTTTGGTGTCCTGGACAAACAATTTAGTGGAAAAATTAGCGACGTTGTGATCCATCATCTTAAGCTAGTATGACAACTTTGGTGCGATTCTACGGATCGAAGCATGCCAAACCCAATTCCCAACAGACAGGCGGGATCACAACACGAGGAAGACAGGGATATGCGAAACTCTAACGTCTTGCAGCATCGCCAGTGAGTAGCTGCAGTACTGCTGCAAAGCCCAAGCAGAATCGGTCTCTCTCATGCTAATGGATCAGCATGTAATCACCATTTGGTAGTACTGAGCGCACATCCAGCCAGCCCGGGCGGAGAGATGCTCTGGGAAAGAGAGAGGCGTGCATGTGCCTCTTTGGACTGTGAGACCGAGAGTTGCAGCGTTGCAGCTCCTTCGGCTTTTTAAATAAATAATGCAACGTCTTTGGCATTAGCTATGGTCCATCTCCCATTCAGACATAAGAGAACATTTGCCGTTCCTTCTCACAAGCTCTCTCCGGTAACCCGCCCTTCTCTCTCTCTCTCTCTCTCTCTCTCTCTCTCTCTCTCTCTCTCTCTCTCTCTCTCTCTCTCTCTCTCATGTCTTTTTGTTTTCACAGACATCAATAGGCACCATTTTCATACGAGGCCTTTGAAAACCAATATCCCATTTCCCATATACTGTACACAGAGAGTCGATTCCCTAGATAAATCACAGCTAGGCTTCTCGTCAACGTTTTTAAGGCATAGCCTATTCAAATGTGCAATAGTTCTATTTGTTTTTAGCATATGATGTAATGCTATACCTCGTGGCTCTATGAAAGATAATATCCATCTTCAGAGCATAAGCAAACAGATCACAATGCTCTCTTTTCTGTCATCCTCTCCCACGCCTGCATTCATGCTCTCTGTGTTGTAAACAACTCCACCTGTTCCCATGGCACCAGAATCAGCATCCCGGCTCAGCCAATAGGGCGAGAGAACACTACCGGTGATGCTAAAGGTTAAAAGAGCAATGGAAACCAGAACAGGTGGAGCAGCTTTTGCAGTTTTTGGTTGAGGGAAAATGCATAAATTGAATTAGCGAAGTTGCACTTTGAATAGGAGTGTATCATCAATGCTTGCATTTCACATGGATGCAGGGGTGAACTCTGGGTAATATTTAGCTCCAATCAGAGTGGACTCGAGGGGTGTGTGCGTGCCTTGCATGAGGTCATGCTTTATTTTTAGAGCGGTGTGTAATGCTTCTGTTGGCAGGAGTTGCTCTGTCTGTGAACGCACAAACTCACTTACTGTTTCATTCAGCCATTAACCAGCATGCTGCAGTGGATCTGCCATCAGACATTTCTCATCTTTCTGGTTTATTCTGTTCATATTCTGTCTTTTCAGTCTATTATTCTTCCAGAACAGTCAGAACAAGAACTTCATACTATAATGACAGTACACAAGTCTTTTATACTCACCAAGGATGCATTTATTTTATCAAAAATATATTAAAAACAGCAATATTGTAAAAAAAAAAAGATATATATACACTGTAAAAAAAAAATTACATCCCCAAGTCAAAAATTTCAAGTGACCGATAACATCTAAATTTTTCAATTAGTCTGACGTATTATTTCTCATTGAGCCAATGTTAACAGACTATTGCAACAAGAATTTCACTTGGGCCAATTGAAAAATTTAGATGTTATCGGTCACTTGAAATTTTTGATTTGGGAGGGTTAGAATTTTTTTACTGTGTATATATATTTATTTATATATATTTTTAAATGTAAATGAATAGAAAGTTCAAAAGACCAGCATTTATTTGAAATAGAAATCTTTTGTAATACTAGAAATGTCTTTCCTGGCACTTTTGATCAATTTAACACCCTTTTTTTATGCACCCTTGATTAATAAAAGTCTTTTTTTTTTCTTACTGGACCCAAATCTCTGAAAAGCAGTGTATAAAAGCATTGGCGGATCTTTACCTTCATCTCTATGATAGTCTGAAGAGCTTTAGTTTTTCCAGGGTCTTGGTGAAGCTGGTTTCTGCGATGAAGCTCCTGAGAAAAAAACTGAACATTATATTAAATATAATTGCAAACACAAAATACAAAAATGGAAATACCAAAGCTATCACCCTTTATAAAAATAAATATAGTGTGAGGTTAAAATACATTATTTACTGTAGCCCTAACTCTATCCCTAACCCTGACCCAACCCAACGTCAGTGTCAATGTCAATCCAGGAACATCTGATGATCACATTGTGTTATTGTCTTATTCACTTTTTCATAGTTTCATCTTATTCACACTTTTCAGTCACGTGAGTGGTGCAGAGACCTGGAGGGCAAAGCATCCATAGACCTGCATCAAAGGCCTATTTCTCTGTTCCATCTAAAAAAAATAACAAAATATGTGAACAAAATGCAAGTTTTGGGCACTTGTGATCCATAAACAGCACCTGCTGTGGTATTTCAATCACTAAAAAACACCGGGGACATACTATGCATCATCGATAAGGTGTATACTGAATTTGGTTGTTTAATATCAATGCCTTACTATAGTATTTAGTACAAACATGATTAAAGTGACTGGTGGGCAATGGGGGGAAAGCCTTGTTTTGCCCTCCAGGTGGTCATTTCTATAAAACTATGAATTCTCTTTGAGCACATAGTGAATGATGTGCATTATCTGTGTGGTTGCAACAGTGCTGGCATGGATCTCCTCACGTTTTTCTCTAGGGTCCAGATGACTCAGTGACCATATGCTGTTATTGTCTAAGTTGCATCTGACTATCTCTCTGCTTATTACAATGGCAAACCACTTAACCTCAGATTGTTCCATGGAGACTGTCTCTGACTGTCTCTGTCTCTGCTTAGAAAACGCTTTGAAACTGTTACATCCACTAAAATCCACTTTCAACCCCCCCAAAAAGTTTGAGTAGAACCTGATACCTCTCTCAGATGGATGTTTTCCTTCTCTTTCTGGTCTAATATCACCTCTAGGTGTCCCAGCTGAGCTTCTGCTTCTGCTATACGCCTGGCTCGCTCTTGTTCCTCCTCATCTGATGCTCTTCCTGAGGCTGAGGGAAGCCCTTTACTCTGCAACATCTCCAAAAGCTTCTTTATGGACTCATCTCTGGCTCCCAGCGTCTGCTTCTGCGTCTCGATCCTCAGCTCCATCTCTTCCAGCGTCTTCCTCAGGAGGAAGAGCTCTTTGGCCTGACGGTCGTGTTCGGCTTGGAGTCGACGGAAGTTCTCTTCGGTCAGCTCGATGGTGGTGAAGTGATCGCCCCCGCTGCCCCGCGAGCCGCTCTCCTGCTGGAGAAGATGGTTGAGGTCGCGTTGAGTCCTCAGCTCGTCCTGCAAGGCCTGAATGGTCAACTGGAGGTGCTGGAGAAGAAAACAAAAGCAGGAATGAACTTGACATGCTGTGGGATCTTTGGGATTTTGACAATAATCAGAGGGTATCCTCAACCAGACCCATGTTTAGAGATCAAAAACATCAGGTTAGATTTTGAAATAAAGGTTATAAAGACCTCACTGTGATGTATAAACATATCACACTGTGTCTTAAGGCCTGTCCACATCAAAAACGATAACTATAAAGATAACTATATTGGCGTCTACAACAACGCACGATATCATTCTGTTTATTATAAGTTTTGTCAGCTGCCGCATTAAATGCTTGATCTCTTCAAAGCAGGATTAATTCTGATTGGCTGTCAATGATTCTATTGTTCATCGATTCATAAAATGGTTCTGAAATTGATTCCAATGATATCATCCCTCTTTGTCATTATCGTTGTGGTCTAGTTAAACCTAAAACTGAAAACTATTAAAAATTTTAATTAAACTGATATGAAATATAAATGTTAACAATTAATTAACAAATACAAATTAGAAATGTTGCCTTGGAAAGTAAAATAAATGTTTAAGTTGAAGTACTAAAAGTACTAAAACTTAAACCGAAATAAAAACAAATTAAAGATATTTAGATATATTTAGAAAAACTAATAAATATGTAAAAAGTGCATAAAAAAAAATACTTAAACTATAATAAAAAAATAAAAGCTAATTAAAAATATTTATGAATACTACAATAGTATATAAATCACTGTAAAAAGTGATCAGTTGACTTCCTTAAAAAAAGTGAGGCTACCAGTTGCCTTGAAATTATTAATAAACTTCATGCGAAACTTGACAATTCCACATAACTTAATTCTTTCAATTACGCATGAAGTTTATTTACTTAATAATTTTAAGGCAATGGGTTTCCTCACTTTTTTTAAGTTAAGTCAACTGATCACTTTTTACAGTGTAAAATAAGACCTTTGGACCAATAAGATTTCTCTATGGGCGGGGCTAGAACTGATTGATGAATAATGGACCTATAGCATTGCAGCATTGTACCTGGTTTGTGTACAGATTACTTAAATTAACTGGTTAATTTTTGAATTCATAATGACTTAGTAATTTTTTTTATTGCTAATCATGAATGCAGTAAATGCTGATTGCTGAATAGCCAAACTGCCAAATGTATTAATATCTAGATATATACATCTAAAGGAAACCAAATTAATGATATGGTGGGGAAACCACAGTGTGGTCTATACTAGGAGAGGAAACAGGAAAAGATTAGGTTTCTCCTGAGAAAACACTAACTAATAACTCGTTAAATAAGGTTAATGACAAAAAATCTGTGCTAGAAATAGTCACAAGATAATGGGGTTTTCTAGTCTATGTGGCACATGTGGTGCCTTCGGCAGAATGAGAGAGTATATGGGCCCAGAACTGGATCAGATAACCCACAATCGTCTCCGGAAATTTAGATCAACACACACCCTTGCACTATCACAAACAGAACACACAATTCTGACAGAAGAACCGGTTCAATCGAGTATCACGGGCATGCTTTCGGTCAGGATTTTAGGAAAGAATCAGCTATTTAAGGCCTGAGTACCCCGTCTTAGCTTATCTTGGAGGAACATGGAGGAGCAGATAAGGGAACATTTGCCTTTTTGAGGTTGTCCTTATATAAAGATCTGATCCATTTAAAGATAAAGATAATAATTAAAATGGCAATTGTGGTCTCAGATCAGCAGCTAGTAGAGATGCACTGATATGCTTTTTTTTTCTTGCTGTTGTTATCCTGAAAGTATGCTTGCCAGTGGAATCTATAATGTTTTGCCTTTTTAATTTTTTCTAGTTACTCTTGATTTTTTAATACATGTACATGCTTTATCACATCAAAAACATACCATAGAAAATGGTAATTGAAATTTGGCAAAATACATAAAATAAAATAAATCTGCTTCCTATATGAAAGCTTGTTTTTGCCCTTTAATTTGAAAAATTAAATAAAATAAAATAGGTAATTACGACTTTTTATTTCGTAATCCTGACTTTTTTTCCTCACGATTGCGAGTTTCTATCTAAAAGTCAGAATTGTGAGGTGTAAACTCACAACTGCAAGAGAAAAAAAATCCAGAATTGTGAGTTGTAAAGTCTGAATTGTGAGATATAATCTTTCAATGGTGAGTTATAAAGTCAGAATTGTGAGATAAAAAAAGTCAGAATTACCTTTTTGACGGAAACAAGCTTCCATAGCTTCCAATATCGGTCTAATAGCAATAATTAAAAATCCAAATATGGTTTATACTGATTGTCACCATTATTGTGCATCCCTAGTAGATAAGAACAAACTCAAAGAAACCTGTGAGATCTGAATCCAGGGATCAGGTTCAGGGTACAGTCTGGTTTTGATTAAAGATCGGGACAGGATCAGGTCCCATGTTCTGCGCACGCTAGCGGTGGCGAACATGACAACAAACCTTTGTCCTCCTGGCGTCCATCAGGTGCTGCATGATTGTGGAGTGCAACAAAACAGAAAAAAATGAAACAGCAGAGTGAGTGCAGAAGGAGATGGACTAAGCAATGATACAAGAAAAAAAACTGATAACATTATTCAAAGGATTCAATTACAAAGAATAATGAGGCATTTTACATTCAGGACACTGTATACAAACACATTGTTAATGGAAACATAACAGAATGGAAAATACAATTAAAGACCATATAGGAAGTCATAAAGTTAATGTGAATGATCATTCTGGAAAGAGATTAGATATTAATGGGATAAATGCATTGTGATTTATATCTTTGAGTCATGGCATTGTAATGCCTGCCTTTGACCAGCAGAGGGAAGGGAAGAGCTGTTTCTGAGACGCACGAGTGAACTGTGAGCTGGCTTGTGCCAGCCTTTCTTAGTTCCAGATCAACGGGCACTCAGTCTTATGTAAGAAATGCCGTTTTGGGCTGGTACACTTCTGCCATTATACATTCCCCTCATACAGAGACAGACACACACTACAAACACATAGCGAACGCATGCAAACAAACGCATGCAAACTACTAAACAAAACCACGTATTTGATATTCAACAGCCACAATGATAATGCATAATGTCCAGGTCACATTTCACCCTAAAATCTAAATGAAAAAAATGAGAATGTATATATACACACACACACACACACACACAAACATATAGCCTACACACACACACTCAAACATGGCTTATAGTTTTGATTTTTTTTCCTCATTGTTCTCAAAGGATTTAAACATGTACAGTATTAAGCTATCAGCATAATGTATAATGTATGATACCATAATATACTCTCTCTCTCTCTCTCTCTCTCTCTCTCTCTCTCTCTCTATATATATATGAAGAGTTCAGATGCAAAAGCCTCTAAATGCCATCTGAAATTTTCTTCTAGAATGATCATTTTTATCAAGCTTGTATATTTAAGTTCAGTAATTTCACTTAAATGACAATTAATAGGTAATCTTCATTGCCATTTAAGTGAAATTATTGAATTTAAATATACGAGCTTGATAAAAATGATCATTCTATAAGAAAATTTCAGATGGCATTTAGAGGCTTTTGCATCTGAACTCTTCATATATATATATATATATATATATATATATATATATACACAGTTACACACACACACACACACACGCGCACACACACACACACACACAGACGTGCACACACACACACACAGAGAGAGAGAGAGAGTTAAGAATTTCCAACAACTCAAGTCAAAATAAATACACTCACAAGTAACACACACACACACATATACAGTATATATATATATATATATATATATATATATATATATATAATTTTTTTTTTTTTTTACATCAAAAGGAAAATGAGAAAATATATTTGCATTACATTTTGTATGGAAAATTAGGCACAATTTGCTCCAAAATTTTCAAAAGTATAATTGTTAGTTTTGAGATTTTCCCATGATTCTCAAAGGATCCATACAATGATTTGTATTCTAATAAACATGTGAAGCAATCAGCGATGCGCTTTATTGTCATCAAAATAATAATCTCAGTTATCTTAAAAGTAGCCCGACTGCATTTACGCAAAATAAAATTTCTTATTCCTTTATATTAATTCAAGGGTGAGCTATGACATGTTCTTGACAGGTTTTGTGAGATTCACTCATCCTTATAATGCAACTACCAATATGAATGACTAATTGGTCTTTTTGACTCGCTGCTGATAGTCTGCGCTCGTTCCCTCTTAAAGAATCAAATGCAGCTGTAAGGAGTCTTGTGTGTTTACCGCAGGCACATTAGCAAATTAATTCAGACTCCTTAAATAGACACACACATTCACGACTGCAAACGCACACAAAATCAAACATGCTCTCAATTTCTCACAGATAAACGTTACGGATCCAGCTTCGATATGCACGGCACACACAAAAACAGAGGAGATTGAGAGTTTGGCTAATTAAATTTGTCGACCGAACAAACTCTCCATTTCTACATCTCTATTTCTGTTGCTTTCACTCTTCCCAGATTGTGTTTCCTTCAGGTCAGGACGTTTATTGAGGACACAAGGCCCTTCTGTCTACCCGTCTCCTTCCCAATTCCTTATCCTCTCCTCGTCCTCCTTCCGTCTCCAATCAATAATCTGTCTTGGCTGGCAAAGAATTTGAGGAAACGGTCCAATTATTCCATTTGCATAATTACAACAGTTTGCAAGGAACCACAATCCCCTGGGTTGCAAAATGCTGGCCAGAATAAACTCCATTGGGAGATTTATGGTCCCATGCTCTTAAAGGGACCATGTTCACCTTTGGAAAAGTGACAGACTTTTCATTTTTGGGTTAACTGTCCCTTTAAGAGCATGAGGTTTGAGTAGAGATAGCTGAGTCATTCAGAAGTGTTCAACTTTCATGTTGTGTGTGTGTGGGCAGTTCTCAGATGCACTGAAGCATAGGCAGGCATGAATATGTATCCCATACGGCAGCGAGTGATAAAGGGAGAGCTGGCAGCCGGCAGGAATATTCCACAGCATCCCGAGGCAGCCCACATCACATCACTTCCTCTCCTTCTCATTACTCATTACCCCCCACTATTATCACATATTGTATCTCTATATACTCTATGTTTAAAACGAGAGGAAAATGTTTTTAAAAATGTTGCGGATCATGTGACACTGAAGACTGGAGTAATGATGCTGAAAATCACAGGAATAAATTACATTTTAAAATATATTAAAATAAAATTTTTATTTTAAATTCTAATAATATTTCACAGTATTATTGTTTGTTTTTTCACAGTATTATTTTCAAAAATCTTACTGGCCCCAAACTACTTTTGAAAAGTAGTGTAAATAAAAAATATAATAAACACATGTTGTGTTTTCATGTTTTATGGGGACTTTCCATTTTTTATACTGTATAAACTGTATATTCTATACATCCCCTTACACTAACCTACCCATCACAGAAAACTTTCTGCATTTTTACATTTTCAAAAAACATCACTTAGTATGATTTATAAGCTGTTTTCCTCATGGGGACCAAAAAATGTCCCCACAAGGACAAGGATTTCGGATATTGCCATCTTTGTGGGGTATAACCATAATGTAGGGTTTACCAGGAAGACACACACACACACTCACACACACACACACACACACACACACACACACACACACACACACACACACACACACACACACACACACACACACACACACGCATGACAGACGCTCCATCTTTCTGCACAACATCCATCAGCTCATTCCAAATGTGTTAAAATATTTTCCTCTGGCTGTCAACCTCAAACTGAATGATTACACAGAAAGCAAAAACAACAACCGGAACATAAAAAAATGCATTAAAGTGATCAATTTTGTAGCATTCCAACCCCATCATTCAACATAATGGGATAAGTTGCTGAATACTGGCTATGAAAATGTGGGTGTTGTTTATATGTGCATTGTTATCGCAACTATATTGTGACAATTAAACAACATTTTTGAATTTTAAAATGCATTATAATAATTCACAATAAGACCAGTATTGTGCATAAAGAAATTAAAATTATCCATTTTAAATTGCATGTTCATTTTACAACTTAATTATCTAGATCAGGGGTTTTCGAAGTGGGGTCCATGGAAATGTTTAGTGTAAAAAAAAAAAAAAAAAAAAGAAGAATATTATAATATGATATTTTAGACATATTTATGATATGAATTGTTCACAGAATAATTTTTTGTATTTTTTATACAAGAATCTAACAGGTGCCTTTGAAATCTTAGGGTGTGTGTGTGTGGTGGGGGGTGGGGGGGTATGGTCCTTGGCATTTAAATGATTGAAACCCTCCGATCTAGATGGATTTGGTTAATTTGTGACTGGACAATAATGACTAAGTTTACATGTGCATTAATAATGTGATTCTTTCCAATAATCAGAGTAAGGACTTAATTGCAGTAAGACATTTACATGACAAGCAAACATCTTCTTGTTAACATGCAATTTTTATCGTTCTGATTATACTCTAATCATTATTTTCACTGTCTTTATTCACATAACCCATGCACAGAACAAATGTTATTGGCCAAACTCTTCCACATATTTGCTTGCCGGTTCTTTGGTATCTGGCCTCTGTCCTTTTTCCGGAGACAAGCCTAAAATGCCTCCATTTCGATATTTTCAACCATTCAGTCGCCCAACGCTGTCAACATGAACACACATGCATTTTGGTCAGAGTTGAATATGTGATTAAAGTGTTTAAATGTCTGCTTATTGTGATTAAAATCAGCATATGCCAATTAAGTTTAAAAATGTTATGAGCTTAATCTCATCAATTTGATCAAAGCATTGTGTTTACATGAGGTAAAGTTTAATTGCAATATTGCCTAAATCTCCTTATAATCGCATTATGAGGATGCATGTTTATAAACGTAGTCATTGAAAAGAGAATGATAAAGAAAAAGAGAATATTGGATGGATAGCCAAAGCCACTAAACATCTCAGGGATTATCATCGCTGCATGCTAGGACACAACAAACACTCACACACACACACACACACACACACACACACACACACACACGTGCGCACGCACGCACACACACAAGATCAATAACCACAATCTGTGCTGAGCAACTGTAGTTAATGTTCTTCTCCATCACCCACCGCACACACACACATATTTATAGTCTTGTTATTCACAAAAACAGTGGCTAGAAAAGGCATTTCATCTCTCTTTCAATTCTTCACTTGTCTATCACAGAGTGTTGTTTTGCTAATCTGTCTTCTAATTCCCTCCGGTCACTATTTCCCCTTGCAAATGTGCTTTTCACCCATCCATCCATTCCTGTTTAGTTTCCTCCGCCGCTCTAGACTGGTAATCACGATGAATGCATGAGAAAAATCTCTGATTAAAGAATCAGTGTCTGCGCCTCGCATTTAGTTTTCAGCAATTTGTTCGAACAGGGAAAGAATGCGATCGAAGATCATTACTTTGTTAGCCGTGACAGGAAATGGAGGCGTTGTTACTACCCATAATTCCCTTCTTTGGGCTTAGTCATGCAAGAAACAGTGCAAGGAGACGGATTGAAAAAAGGGAGAAAATGCAAATATGCTGCTTTAGGAATGGAAGACGTGCCTTTCAGGTAAAAGAGCTAATCGCCTTGTTAATAGAGGCATCTTTTTGCATAATTTGAGATAAAATTATGACATCATTGTTTTATTGCTGGCATATGTTAATGAAACATAATTTTGATAATCAATTTCATCTTTCCCCATTAAAGACAGGAGCTGTATTAGCATCACCAGAAGAACTGCTAAGATTGCCTCGACTTTTGTGATTCCCAAGCAGAACTGAAGATTGTGATGATGTTCCTCTGCGAATGCAGACAGAGATTGACCTATATCTTCACCAGTTTATGCTAGAAGAAACAGCTTTACTCTACAATTTACTGTACATGTAGTCTGGAAGGTAAATCTCATGTTTTCCTGCATAAAAGTAACACTGTAACAACAGTGATTAAAACTTAAAAAATCTGCAATTAAAACCTAAAAAACTATGATTTGGGGGATTTTAAACACTACTAAACACTTACTGTTTGCTTACTGTTTAAAAAAAAAAGTCTCTTATTCTCACCAAGGCTGCATTTATTTGATTAGTGAAACTGTGAAATATTATTGCAGTTTAAAATGACTTTTCTGTTTTATTATATTTTATTATATATTCCCGTGATGCAAAGCTGAATTTCCAGCATCATTACTCCAGTCTTCAGTGTCACATGATCCTTCAGAAATCATTATATGCTGATTTTGCTGCTCAAGAAACATTTCTGATTATTATCAATGTTGAAAACAGTTGTGCTGCTTAAAGGACAAGTTCGGTATTTTACACTTAAAGCCCTGTTTTCAGATAGTTTCTGATGAAATACAATGGTTAAGATTGAAATTTGGACAAATGCTGCTGTCCCGAGAATTTTAGGTTTTTGTGGTAGCACCCCCCCACCTATACAACGGTTGCATAGGTGCACTGGAAAAATCGTTCGTTTACAAAGACGTGAAACTCACCGAGTGCTCAGGGGTGTTCACTGATATGCTCACACAAAGATCGCTGCAAAAGATGCTTTCAAACAGGTGTTTTACCATTCGTTGTAAAACTGTGGACCTATTTTTCCAAACGCCTCACACCCGTACATTCTTCCGTTGAGAGCTTGAATAATAGACTCTCCAGCCCAGTTGGTGGTGATAATGCACCTTTGCCAATTGCAAGCAAACCACGGGCATTTCATTGAATACACAGAAGAAGCAGAAGAAGAAGCGGCGGAGTAATACCGTAAAGGTGCTGCGGTCTCACAGCACGTCCTATTAAGTCAATGGAGTTGGACTCATTTTTGTGTGAGCATATCAGTGAACACCCCTGACCACTCGGTGTGTTTCACGTCTTTGTAAACGAACGATTTTTCCAGTGCACCTATGCAACCGTTGTATAGGTGGGGGGTGCTACCACAAAAACCTAAAATTCTCGGGACAGCAGCATTTGTCCAAAGTTCAATCTTAACCATTGTATTTCATCAGAAACGATCTGAAAACAGGGCTTTAAGTGTAAAATACCGAACTTGTCCTTTAATATTTTTCTGAAAACTGATGCAGTTTTTTCCCCCCAGAAGGTTCAAAAGAACAGCATTTATTTAAAATAGAAAACTTTTGTAATAATATAAATGTCTTTACCATAACATTTGATCAATTTAATGTGGCCTTGTTGAATAAAAGTATTACAAAAGTATTATTAAAAATGAAGGAATAACCTCAACATTTGGAACAGTAGGTTACATAATTTCATAATGAAAATAAAATAAAAACAGATAAAAGGTCTTCTAACTGACATCAGTGTCTGTATCCTTACCAGAGAAACATTTAAAAAACCAGATGTCACATGTTTTGTTAGAAACTCCCTCACAAGATCAAGTAGTGTGACGGACTGAGCCACTTTGCTCTGATTTAGCTCATATGTGTCGACTGGATGGTTGAGTTTGGAAAGCTATTGCATGTTAAGCTTCCACAGACCTCTGGATCAGATGCCAAACAGGCTCGGCAAAGAGTCATGTCTCAATTACAGCACATGCCCACGCTAGCACTGGATGAAATGAGCATGCTCATTTAAATGCTAATAGTCTGGTTGTATGGCATTAGATTACACCCTAGATGATTTAAAATATCATGAAATGCCATATTAGATTATAATTACAACAGAACAGACTAGATTGAACAAGATACACTTCCTACCATGGTACTCTGTGGCACAGTGATGGAAAAAACATCATTATTTAAAGGGATAGTCCACCCAAAAAATTTTATTCTGTCATTAATTACTCACCCTCATGTCTTTACAAACCTGTGAGACTTTTGTTCATCTTCAGAACACAAATTAAGATCTTTTTGATGAAATCTGAGAGCTTTCTGTCCCTCCATTGACAGCTACACAACTACCACTTTGACACTTCAAAAAGTTCATAAAGAGATTGTAAAACTAATCCATATGAATTGAGCGGTTTAGTCCAAACTTTCTGAAGACACTCGATGGCTTTATTTGATGAACAAATTTTTTAGGCGAAACGAGGGTGAGTAATTAATGACATAATTTTCATTTTTGGATGAACTATCCCTTTAAGCCATTTTGTTTGTGACGCTAGCGGCAACAGAAAAGTGGTGACTGAAAAGTCAAAACAGCGTATTAATTTTAGGCATTAAATGCACAATCGAAATCTGGCCTTTCCATTAGCTTTCTCAGTCATGCTGAAACGTGCTGTGTGGATCATTATTCTCCTTGATACCATCACGTTTAAACACAGACCATCAAATCTTGTTACTGTACAAATCAAAAACAAGTCGGCCCCCACTAATCCTTTTTGTATTGGCTTTCTTTCCGGCACCCGAGGGGCTGAGCAATTGAGAGAGCAGGAAAAAAGGAGTCAGAGAAACGGAGGAGGTGACAGAGAGAGAGAGAGAGAGAGGGAGAGAGGGAGGGAAAATAAAAAAGACCTCAAAAACAACCAACCACACTTGAGCTAAACTAGCCCACAGCGCCTGAGGACATTCTCACTCGTGCGTTCACCTCACCTCTGAGTCTTGAGCTACAAAAGAGCCATTAGCACCAAGCACAACCCACCCAACAGATGCACCCCGATCATCATTCATCAAAGCCGGACTGTTAACATCAAGGGAAACCATCAATCCAAGGGGAGAGGATCGTTTTAGAAGAACTAGACTAAGATCAAGAGGTTGCACAGACTATTTAGATCAATACCACCTTTTTCTCGACCCCGTGACCGAAAGGATTTACCAGACTTAACAGGAAGGTCACAAGCAACATTATTACAACCCTTTTCAGATGCATTTTATTCATGCAAAGTACAAATTATTCCTAAAGGGAATAGACTCTTTTATAAAAAAATTATGTGATAGCATTTCCTGCACTAACATTTCCCGTATTTATACTGCCATTTAAAAGTATGGGGTCGGTAAGAAATTAATATTTTTTATTCAGGAAAGATGCATAAAATTAATCAAAAGCGACAGTAAAGGCATTTATAACGTTACAAATATGTATTTAAAATTCTTTCTAACTTTCTATTCATTAAAGAATCCTGAAAAAAAACGATCAAAGTTTTATTTTGGCTGGTTTAAGCTGATTTTTCAGCAGGGTAAACTTTTTTGTAACTAGTATGTGAAACAATACGCAGTATGCAAAATAAAAGTTCCAATCGTCTGCATGCTACATTGTTATCTCATGACCTCACTTTGATGCATGCTTAATCTCTGAAATAATTACAATTTATATGCAGTTCTGTTTAAATAATGTATATTTTACATTGGAAATGAAAAAGTCAAGTACTGGGCAAAGTATACCGATACATATTCAAAAATGGCAGGTCATATGGCCTTCTGAACATCCCGAGTGATACCCTGTGACGAAGGATCTCTGATCCCCAACACTGCAGCCCTCCTCCAGACTCACAGCAGGAACATGTGGCCACGAGGAGGGGTGTGAATATAGAGAAATGCTAACAGCATGTGATGACGTGCTTCTTATACTAATCGAGTCTGGTCACCACTGCTATAAACCCAGCATGACGTGTCTCCTTCGTGGAGCCGGTATCTTCAGCACATGCACAGTACAACAAGTGTCCTTGAGGTCCAGACGTGGTGGAGGACATTTATGGGCATTGTGCTCACTATAAGACAGGATATGGTCAGCAAATACTACTAAGGGAAGGATTGCAATTGTTTGCACTGATTTGCACAGAATCAATAAATATATTTGATGTTTTTTGGATCACACTTCCCATTGCAATTGCACTTTCTTAAGATTTTTCATCTTGCAATATCATTGGCTATTGCTCACTGCTGCTCTCTTGCTTGTCGGAAATATGGTAGATGGATTTCAAACTAGTTTAATATTTATTGCAGCGTCCAGAATGCGCAAAGCATATCTTACAAGTGTACACAATACCCATACAGCAAAAAAAGCATTTAGCATATTTTTCAAATTTATGCTAAATAGCATATGATTTAAAAAGTGTTTTGTTTAAACCTTCAAATGCCAAAAGATACTAAAATATGTACTTCAAGGGGCAAAAATCATTTCAATTGTATGCTAAATATATGGTGAAAAAACAATGTTGGATAAGGAAATGTACCTTTCAAATTGAAAATATGTTTTGTTTAAACCGTCAAATGCCAAAATATATTATATATACTTTAATGGGCAAGAAAATGCATTTTCAGTGTTAAAATACATTTTAGGTAAATGCAAAATGTATTTTTAAAATATATTTTGAACCAAAACATTTATGAAGAAATATTAAGTTTAAAAATATATATCATAATCATATTTTTTATATATATAAAAAAATTAAATAAACTTATTTTAGTGAAATCTTTCATAGAACAGGGACATTTTATTCTTACGGTTAAGCTGATGCGAACCAACCTCCTATTTATGGAACTTTCCAAGCACAACACCATTTTGTTTGCATATTTTGTTCATAAAAGCCTCTATAAAAAATGTCACCATAAGTCATTTTACATTTACATGAATGCACTTGGAAGAGGCCTTTTTTAAACTAAAACGACTTACATTACATTTAAAATGCACATTTTATAAGTGATTTGCACTATTTCAATTAAAACAAACAAATGCATAATAATATGAATCCAATGTCTAGTGGTGTAACCTAAACTCCATAAGGGCTTCATAAGAAACCCCTAGCTTGTCTAATCTTGTTACTTTCTACCACAGGGCACTAACCGTGTCACGGTAGCACTGTCACTGGATAAGTACCTACAGCTCTGCTAATGTCCTTTCCCATTTCAGGGCGCTGCACGGACACACACACATACACACACACGCACGCACAGGTGTTGCTGGGAGCTGTGGTGACACCATCCTGATTTAACCTTGAAGACTCAAATGAAGGGACAGCATCACGGAAAGGAGAAATGAGACACACACTCTTTCACAGCATAAGCCTGCCTAACTTGCATATCCAATCTCATTTGTGTTTTTCAGTATCCCTGTTCCAGTATCTCCTGTAACATCTGCTCCTCAATAGCGAGCTTGCATTAATTTTATATTTATGCAAACTAAATGCAAGTTCATTTTCTTATTTAAAGGGGACCTAATATGCCCTTTTTTCAAGTTTCTTTTTTGGGGGGGTTAGGGGGGTTAGGTAGGGTTAGGGGGGTCTACTAGAATAGGGTTTCATGCTAGAATGTTCAAAAACACATGATTTTGATATATTTTACATTGTTACAGCACCTCTCTTCCTAGAGCCCTGTCCCAAATGGCACACTTCATGCGCAACTTGTGGACTTACAATAGTGTGTGTATCCGTTAAGTCCTCAAGACCATAGGGCAGGGGTGTCAAACTCAGTTCTTGGAAGGTCACTGTCCAGCAGAGTTTAGCTCCAACCCTAATTTAGCACACCTGAACTAGATAATCAAGGTCTTCAGGTTTCCGAAACTTCCAGGCAGGTGTTTTGAGCTGGTTGGAGATACACTCTGCAGGACAGTGGCCCTCCTGGAGCGGATTTTGACACATGGCGTAGGGTGTCCAGTTTGTGATTTTAGGTTTTAGAAGGGTACTCGTTAGTGCCCCCCTTTGCGGCCGATTTGCGGCCGAGCACTTTTGCCGAGCCTGCACTGAGACGAGCTCTATGGCAGACTTCTACCTAACTGTCAAAGCAGAATTACATCACGAAAGTGTGGACTCAAAAGGAAGACTGAAAGGGCTTATGGTTGTATAATGCTCTGTTTAGTTGAAGCCCCTCCTTCCGAAAGTTGGAATGTGCTCTGATTGGTCAGCTGGTCCAGTGTGTTGTGATTGGTCAACCCCTTCTTGCGTGTTTTGGAAATTTCAGGCTCCTTACCATAACCGCAAGAATTTACTAAACCAGGTCTTCCCCCTTTATTTTGTGCATGCCTTGGGTGGAAATTATTTTAATGAGGGATATTGTGACATGTTTGTTCCTAGAAGAAAACTGAAGACTACAATTAATGCATTTGCAGGGAGTTCAGAAACAGTGCTTACTGATATAGAGAATAACTCCCTGCACGTCCTGATTTTGCCCAACATATTTTGTTGATCCTGGAACAACATTCCTGTCTGAAAATTTAATCATAACCATATCCTTACCCCTAAATCTAACCCTAACCATGTTATCCCTAAAATCAGAGGGAAATGATAGGTGAATAACACTAGAAGGTTGTAAACCTAAACTTGACATAAACTGTAAACTCAAATCTGATTGGTTGATTGGAATGTTGTTCCAGGATCAACAAAGATGTTGAACATGTTGCACTTGGTGAAATCGGGTTCTGCGAGTTTTTGCTTTCTAACTTTGCATACCTTTTTTCATGTTTAAACAGCAACACTAAAGAAAGTCGAAAATGTGAACAAAAGCATAATACAGAGCTATGAAATAATCAGAACATCTCAATCTTGCTTATTACATTTTTCTCTTGAGAAAAACACTCTAATCTCACATTTGACTCCTCTAGAGTTTCAGAAGAGATCTCAACAATGTCTCTCACACTGTGTTCAGATTTAAAAAAGATACCAGTCTGGACACCAGTCTAATTAGTTTCTGTTTTTAAGAGTCTTCAGTCGAACGTGAGAACTCCATTAAATCTCCTGAGCAACGAGAGCAACCAGATACATTTGCTCCAGGTCATTCAGGTTATTTGGAGAGCACTTGTTCACTGCAATTTTCAGATAATCTATCTGACAGGACTTTTATTATACCACTCCGATATTAATTTGGCCGTGTGTAGGAACTGACCTGTTGATAATGAACTACCTCACAAGCTTCAGTTTCTAGCCACCTCCTGCAATACTACACTGTATTTTGCATCATCCCTTCTTTCTTCCGTTTTAATAAGAACCCATTTCCACCCCACGGCTGCTAATTTATGCATTTGTTTTATTTTGGATCTTTGGAATTATAACTTCTTTAGTCTTCATCTCCACAAATGCCCTTCACTTACAACCAGAATACTTCAACTGGAGGGGGTTTTTTTATCCAGAAAATGTGATAGTAATTTAAATCAAGTCATTTGCAAGGAAATTATGTCCCCGCTAGGGTCATTGTTATTTATTCAAATAAACTTTGCAGCCCAGAAACTGAATATTTAAGCAAATGGAATATTTCAGCATTTCAATTTTGTGAAAAATCCCTTTTACAAAACAGTCATATTGCAATGATGCATTACGAGATATAGGAAGGAAAGTACTGTGCCCACATAATGCAATTTATTTTATTTCCATGCATTATCTGTCTTGTTTTAGTGCACAATTCTCTAAAGGACTTATGCAAATCTGGTAAATGCACAAAACAATAGTGCATAATGCAATTTGCAAGAACCAGACACCTGAACTGGCTCTTGAAAATGTAGAAAGAGCATTCGGTTGCATGGTAAATCAGGAGATGACGTTCTCCACCATTTGATGAATAACTGCCAAAATGTCTCAATTACACACACACTTTTAATTGCAGTAGGCAAATTTACTTTTGTGAATACAGTGCAATCTATAACAAGCCAAAAGATACATATTTGTGTTTAAATGAATGGCATTGACTTAATTTAAATACACATGGCACCGGATTAAACTCAACTAAGGATGGTGAATAAAACGAAGCCGAAATTCCATACAATTGTGGATTTGCCCACCAGCGCGTACTAAAATGTCACTTAATTCCAATGTGAAATGCAGTTCAGTCAAATTAGTGAACTGGTAAAAGGCCTGAATGCTTTGCGAGACATGCTGTTTCCAATATACAGGATCCATATGTCATCCAAAATATGTGAGAAAATGCCATATGGTGCCTTAGAGGATGGGTGGATAGAGTAACGGAGAACAAGATGGATGGGAAGGACACAGGACGAGGAAGAGAGAGGAAGAAGCACAGAGTGAGGATGTGTGACAGGAAAGGAGCCAAAGAGAGAGCTGGTTGACAGAGAGAGTGAGAATAATGGACAGCGGTAGAGTGAAATGGTGGCAGAGAAGACAAGGAATCAGATGGAGGGAAGCAAAGTCTCCCAGACAAGCATTTGTCCTTGACATTCCTTCTTCTTCTGGCCTCGTGCAGCGTGCTGACGGAGTGTGATTTAACTAGGCCAATGCTCCACTCTCAGACAGAAACACAGATAGACAGGAAGAGGTGAGACTGCGAGAAAACAAATGCCTTCAGTCCTCAACTGTTGAATACATGAAACTGATCTTGAACCATCGCCCTTTTTTTGAAGCTTGTTAATCAAAAAGGAATGAGAGGTCGTGCTACACTGTGTATACAGTCAAACTAAACACTAAAGAGCTGTAGAGTATTAAGCACAAGTCCCTTTCAGGAAAGTCAGCTCACTTGGCGGCCATATTGGTAATACTCATGCAAGTAAAGTGTATGTTTACTGAAAAGACCGAAATCTCCAAAACTGGTTTTCAAGATTAGGTTCCAATAAACCAGGAATAAATCTGATATCAACTATATCAGAATCTATGTTTCTTTCTACATTTTAAAGCCAGTTTTGCTAATGCCAGTACAAAAGAGAGCAAAAAGCAGGCGATGCCACTATCAGACACATCATTCGCTCGTAAGGAGAAGCTTCCATTTCTACAGCCGCCATATTCAAGTGTTACAGGTTAGAATTATCTGGCAGTAAAAATCATTTTCTATATTGACAGACATTTAAAATGAACTATGCAAAATAAATATTTTGCAGCTGCATTTCTTTTAAAGAAATTAATAATTTTATTCAGAAAGAATGCATCTAATTGATCAAAAGATTTCTGTTTTAAATAAATGCCGTTTTGAACTTTCTACTCATCAAAGAATCCTGAAAAAACGGCATCACGGTTTCCACAAAAATATGAAGCGACACAGCTGTTTTCATTGATAATAATCAGAAATGTTTCTTGAGCAGCAAATCAGCATATTAGAATGATTTCTGAAGGATCATGTGACACTGAAGACTGGAGTAATGATGCTGAAAATTCAGCTTTGCATCACAGGAATGTGTACAATTTATTCAAATAGAAAACAGTTCTTTTAAATTGTAATAATATTACTATTTTTACTGTATTTTTGATCAAAGAAATGCAGCCTTAGTCAGCAGAAAAGACGACTTTAAAAAAACATAAAAAATTCTGACTGACCCCAAGCTTTAGAACAGTAGTGTAAATATATATATAAACATTTAATTATTTTTTAAGAGGGTTTACCAGTACCCGATTCTTTTTAGAGGGTCTTAAAAGAGTAAATTTTTTGTATTATAGCAATTTGGCAGAATAAAAATAGAATTCAACTCATGTGCGGTCACACATATCTGAATATAAAATATTCTACAATGGCTTTGGATGTGGCTCATCTACTTAAATTTTAGAGCCAGAACTGTCTAAAATGTGTTCCAGTATTTGTGGCTTTGGCCTGTCCATTGACAGACTGCCACATCCGATTAAATTATGAAATATTAATGATTATAAGAGCCTCTTTCCAGAAGTGCCACATAAAAGACAGACAACCCAAAAAAGAAATCATCTGTGAAGAGACTTAAAGAGCATGAGAGTGGGTGGTGAAAAAAAAAGAGTGAGGGTGTGATTACACAGCTGAATGAGACACAGAACGGAGGAGAAGAAAGGAGCACAGCCCACAGATGACACTAAAACTGGAGGCAGAAAGAGCAACCTTGGCAACACAAGAATTCATGGACTAGGCGTTTCCCTCAAGAAGGGAACTTTTACTGATAGCCAGCTGATAGACTAATCTTAAAGGGAATCACCATGTCGTTTCAAACCTGTTTGACTTTCTGTGTGCCGTGGAAAAGGAACTTTCAGTGTTCACATTGCTTGTAAATTTTAAGAATACACATTTTCCGTTACATTTTGAGCATTTTGTGTTCCACAGATGAAAGTAACACGGATTTGACCAACATGAGGGTGAGTAAAGAAATGGCAGTTTTCATTTTTTGATTAACAATTTAAAAAAAAAATTTATGCAGTAATTACCGTTCAAAAGTTTGGGGTTGGTTTGATTTTTTTAATGTTTTTTAAATAAGTTCTTCTGCTCACCAAGGCTACTCATTTATTTGATAAAAAAATACGGTAAAAACAGTATAATTACAATTTAATATAAATGTTTTCTATTTTAATGTATTTTAAAATGTATTTATTTCTGTAATGGCAAAGCTGACTTTTCAGAAATCATTCTAACATGCTGACTTGCTGACCAAGAAACATTTCTTATTATTATCAATGTTGAAAACAGGTGTGCTGCTTAATATTTTGAACTTTTTTTTCAGGATTCTCTGATGAATAAAAAGTTCAAAAGAACAAAATTTTAAATAGAGATATTTTATAAACTCATAAATGTCTTTATTGTCATTTTTTGATCAATTTAATGAATCCTTGCTGAATAAGGAGCCGTTCACACAGAACATGTTTTTCCTTTTCCATTGTTTTTCTATGTAAATACTCTCTAGACGGACGTGTATAACTGTTGCACTCGTGTCTTGCGTCTTTTGCAGCGTCTAAAAACGTGACACTCAAGTTAAAATCAATTTCCGTTCAGTCGGTTACTTTCAACATACGTAGACATCTCGGTTCCCTCCTTCAGGGAATGAGGGTTGCATACGTAACCAAGACGTTCCCTTTCAGTCGTCACGCTCGACGTACGTTGACTTACAGACAAATTGGCGCTATCCCAATTCGTTGGTACGTCTACGTACGTATCTGTTCCCTCCTTCAGGGAACAATGGTTACATATGTAACCGAGAGGTTCAACTTTTAAAGAATGCATTTCGAGACCTTGCGTTTTTTCCCCATTCCACTGCCCGCGTCTTGCGTTTTTGCTTTGCTTTTGTTCTGTGTAAACGAGCCCTAAGAGTGTTTAAAAAAAACTACTGACCACAAACGTTTGAACGGTAGTGTACATCAAACTCTACTTGTTAAGCTTATCAAAAGTATTGAGAAGACAATAAATTATCTATAAATGCCATAACCTATTGTTTTTACATCTTAGCAAAATTCATTGTTAAAAATAAAGGTTCCAAAAAGGTTTTTGTAGTACAACCTGACATAATTTGAGAACCTTTTTCAGTTCTATGGTTCTTTAGAAAGTTCTAAATATTGGTGGTACAAAGAAGAAGAAAAAACAGAAGGGCTTTTCCTCTGTCAAAGGATGATATCTAGAACCGATGTACTAATTTGAAAAACATATAATGTATGTAACATCAATAACTTTTTCTACAAAGAACTCAAGAACCCTAGAAAATGGGCCTTAATTGGAAGTAGTCCTGCAAACAACCTCTGAAGAACCTTTATTTTAAAATGAGCAAGGGTATTTTTAGAGTCTATTCATGTCAGGTAAGGTAACCATCCTTACCTGATTCTCCTCATGGGTCACCCGCATCTGTTCTTTGAGAATAGAAGTGCGCGCTGCCTCCTCTTTCCTCATTATACGTTCTTTCTTCAACTCGGGGCTCCAGAAGCTCTTGATGCTGTTGGCGGAGGAGCCCAGCTTGCTGTCCTTCAGGTCCAGCTCCCTCCGAAGGAGATCGTTTTCTCTCTGCATGTCCCGTAGCTGTGCCTGGAGCTCCAAAAGTTCCCCGCCTCCTCCCCTGACCGCCTGCCGCAGCAGAGCAGACGGCGTCCCCTGGTGGTGGAGCATCGACAGCGAGCCAAGGTCACCGTAAGACAGCAGGTCGGCGTGAGGGATTCCTGCCGTGTGGATGTTAGGGGTGCTGCCCATAGCCGTGGCCCGAGCGCCGTACATCGCTCGATTCGTGGCCCGACCCAGCGTCATGGTACCTTTGGGGTAGGTAGCCGTGGATCCAACGGCTTCGTGGTCGCTCAGGTACATTGGGCCAGATGTGGCGTAGGCAGCATTGAGGGACTGGATGTTCTCCATGGATAAGGTCTTGCCACCAGAGCTGCCACTGTTAGCCCGACGATGTCCCAACCGAGGAGAGCGGGGCAGCCGCGGGGAGCGAGCGGGGCTGCCCTCCATGTGGCCGACGGCCCGCGCGCTGCCATACATCTCACAAGCTTCTGTAACACGGAGAGCCTGGCGTCCGTAAGAAAAGCCCCTCGCAGATTGACAAGGGTGTTAGTGCATCCTAGAAAAGAGAACACACTTCAAAATGCAGTCGCCAACTATTGTTGACATTTATGGTCAGTGCATATGAAGAGTTCAGATGCAAAAGCCTCTAAGTGCCATCTAAAATTTTCTTCTAGAATTATCATTTTTATCAAGCTCGTATATTTAAGTTCAATAATTTCACTTAAATGGCAATGCAAATTACCTATTAATTGTCATTTAAGTGAAATTGCTGAACTTAAATATACAAGCTTTACAAAAATGAGCATTCTAGAAGAAAATTTCAGATGGCACTTAGAGGCTTTTGCATCTGAACTCTTCATATTTAAACTGAGAAATCAGTACAACACAAGTCAGTCATTTCTACATGGATATAACACACGTTTTCCCCCACAGAACTTATGCTGATATCTAATTTAAGTCTATCACCACAAATTGAAGCAGATTATTGGCATATGTATGCATTTAACTCATACAACTCTAAACCAACTGGAGCTGAATAACAACACTATTGTCTTCTGTAGAGCTGTTTATAGCTGATTCAAAATCATTTCATAATTGATAAACTAAAGAGCATTTCTGTTACTTTCCTGTTTATCACTGTGAAGCTTTTTTGAAACAATCTGTATCTAAGGTGACTTGACTTGGCAAATGCTGAAAGTACTGAAAGTACAGTTAATTCATTAAACCTTAAAACCTTTTTCAGAACTACTGGATAAAAAAATTGCACAGACAAATATAGATTTCTAGCCAATTAATATTTTAGAGCTTGGCATATCTCTCTTTCATTCATAACAGCCTAGAGTTAAGCAAAATGCAAAGATGTAAGTTCCTGAGAAACGTTTTGTTCCTTTTCATTTTGAAGAAAACATAACTTCCTTCAATTTCGTTCAGGATAACGCCAGTGTCTATTCTTCAGAAAGATGAGTCAAAATAAAAAGTGCCCTGCAGTTTTTCTCAGAGGTGGGGACCACTTGCTGCTCGCTGGGATGACGCTGATGCTGTGGAGAGGGTTGCTATGGCAACAGTGACTGAGATGATGAAGGAGAGAGCACCTGTTTTCACTCGTATGAAAAGTGAGGATGTGTGGGCATTCATGGGCGTGTGAGGGAGAGCGAGTGAGAAATGTACATTTATGCTGAAACGAATCGAAGCCGGAATGCAGATGGCCTGGTCATCTGTGCACTTCCATGCCAGAGAAAGGACATGTCCGGCCCTCATCTTTCCAGCCAGAGACCATATATAGCATGCCATACTGGACAAATGAACAAAAAAGGAAAGGACTGCACCCAAATGCCAAGATTTAAAAAGAATTCTGCCACTTGGCTTGCCTGCCTGTTTTCTGGGTGGTTGCTTACCACGAGTCAAAAGAACCCTTCAACAAGTCACTCCAAAAATATCCTGTAAAATTTTCGGTAAAATGGCAACTGTGATTGCTAGAAATTTACTGTAAAAATACGATTTCCAGTATTATTGGATTATATATTTGGTCCCTGCATTTTTTACAACTTATAACTGTATACTTGAACTACCAAAATCGGCTTTTTACCTTAAACTGTACTGATAACCATAATACGGGTGGTAAAAGAGAAAGCCATATGAGAAATCAGACTCCATTGTAAGTCTCCTGTCCATAAAACAACACCAACATGACACTAACACAATGCAATAAACATTAACTAAATAACAGAAAATGAGACACAAAACATCCCAATGTTCATTTACTGATAACAAATATGAGAAGAAACAAAACTATTTATACTCCATAAAATATAATAATATGTTATGGGTTTTTTTTACAGTAAAATATACAGTTTTAATTGTCTTTACTTGCAAACCCCGTCAGTTTGACAGTATTTTACTGTAAAATGACAGATAATGCGATTTTAAGTTGTGTGTTCACACTTGTAGTTCTGTTCTCTTGGTTCTTTTGGTCCGGACCAAAAAAGAAAATTATATATTTAATCCTGGTTCGCTTAGGTGTTCACACTGTCATTTTTAAGTCCGAACCTAAAGATTTAAAGAATTAAAACCTAAAGAATTAAAATTATGAAGTATATTTTGCAACGTAACTTACCCAACATTCAAAACAATGCTGTTTTCTGGGCTAAACACGCTCATTGTAGGTCTGTAGATATGATGGTATGTTTTTTTTACCAGCTTAGGAACTTGTGAACAGCTTATAAAATGTGTAACAGAGTCAAAACAGTACCAGGAATTCCTATGTTACACACAAACAAAGATCTGCTCAAAGGAGATGGCATTTCCGAGGCCTGTACTGTACCGGACTGTAATGGGCAACTTAACTCCTATGACGAGAAAAAACAGGTACGCTTGAGCATTCCGTCGTTTTTAGGGTTGTATCTTGTGACATCACGTCCCGTTTTTGGTTTGTTTGATGTCTTTGGTCCGTGTTGTGTTCATATTTCATTAGAACCGCACCAGAGTTCGTTTGGAAGCGGACAAAGACCCATCTTTTCAGCATCTCGTCCGCTTGTTTGGTGGCACCAGGGTTCAGATGTCAGAGTTCACACTTATTCAAATGAACCAACTGAGCAATCGCACAAGAGTTCGTTTTAATTAAAAAAACCAAACATGCCAAGTGTGAACACACCCTAAGACACCCTAAGTATCTGCCAACCAGGGGCGGGTCTACGTGGTGGCCAGGGGGGGCACCGGCCCCCCCTGAAATTCGATTGGCCACCCCAGGTGCCCCCCCTATAAGATGTCTTGTGATTGGTTCATTTTACGGCCAATCAGTTTATAGACTCTACTGAAGTTCGCGATTCAAAGAAGTGCAGCGCCAGAGAAACAACGGTCGCAAGTTGTGAGTAAGTAACCCATCTTAAGTACACAATGATGGCCTAAGACACGAAACGAGCGGTTTGTGTGAGAAAACGAACAGTATTTATATCGTTTTTTACCTCTTGTACACATCCGAGATCACGTCCGGCTCTTTCCGGAGCTTGCGCAGACTAAGCCAGAACGCGCGCACACGTCACACACCAGGAAGCGCGCGCGCCCTCAGATCACTTGGACGTGGTTGTGTAGAGATAAAAACGATATAAATACTGCTCTTTTTCTCACACAAACCGCTCGTTTCGTGTCTTAGGCCATCAATGTGTACTTACGACAGGGAATTGTTTAATTTGGACTTCATTGTGCATGCTCTTTGAGATAGTGATCATAGACCTGCATTATGACTGACAGACAAGAACGGTTTGACCTAAAAATATCAAAATTGAAACTACTGCGGAAAAAAAAGACACCTACATCTTGAATGCCCTTAAACATACGTAAGCTAAAACATACCAAAATTTAATTTCAAAGTGAACCATCCCTTTAACTCTGAGTTACTCAGCTTTTTTGTAAATGAGTCTGAAAGAAATGCTGAATGAAACACTGATGTTTTGGCCAAACCATTTGAATTATTACAGTGGGGGGAATTTGTTTTTATTTTATTTTTTTATTATTATTATTTGAAAGAGATTGTGAATAAAACTACTCTATATTGTAATGGCCAAACTAATTAAAAGAAAATAGTTGACATCGTTTCTGCTTCTGGGTTTTTAAAATGGCTCATTATTAAAATTGCTTTTATTTTATAAACTTGTTAGTTTTATGAAAACACAAAAAATAATAAACACTGGCTCTCAAATTTAACTTAATGGATGCAGGGATGACAAAAAACTAAATTAATAAAAAATGTGCTTTATTACTACATTTGTTTACAAGTAACTTTATTCAAGTTAAAAAAATAAAATCAGTAGGATTTACGTAATATAGGCTACTGTAGAATTTAGCTTCTTTTTTTTTTTTTGGTCACTGGCGGCCACCCCGTTTGGAGGCAGTGCCCCGGCATGGCCCCCCCACTGAAAATGCTCTAGACACGCCCCTGCTGCCAACAGCATAATTTAGACAAGAAAATGTCACTTTTTGGTCTCAACGGACATAAGTAACAGAGACTGAGCTGGTTAATATCAGCAGAGAACATTAAACTCTCCTGAATGAGAATTGAATTACAGAAAGAGCTTTTTTTGGTCAGTAATATATAGAAGCCAGCTGCTCTCCAGCATAAATGGCTTAATCAAGGTGGTAGGGTACATATCATGAACTACCTAACACCCTATCTGACACCCACTCTGACACTTGAAACAATGTGTTCATAGAGGCACAAAGGGCAAATTACCCAGACCATAACACGACATGTTAAAAGTGGAACTGGCCAATCGATATTTGTTGTGTGGAATATGGTTTAACCAAGATATTAATGTTCAGTGTATGGCTTGAACCCACAATTTAATTCAACTCAAGTAAAAAAAAAAAGAAGATTTATTTTACCCTGGTAAAATAGGCCTATCTTATTCACTAAAAGTATATCACCACAAATCGGAGCAGATCACTTGTTGGCAGATGTAATAAAAGAAAAGCAAATGCTGAAACGATTCCTCAAAAGTTAATTAACTTAACCTTAAAACCCTAATAAACATTTCCCTCGCCTTTTAGTGAATATCAATCTTTATCTTATATTTACTGGATTTAAAACATTCTTTAAACATTGCACACATGCATATTTTAAAGCCATGTATATCTAAAAATGTGTTCACTGTAGAAATTCCCATAACATTTCCAGAGATTTCCAGGTATAAAACATGGTGATATGTTTCTCTTCTAAATTATATCTTAATAATAATAATGCTAAATAAAATAATTTTGAAGCAATGCTGACTGTTCACACACTATACAAAACCGTTGCTTACAGATGCCTGTGGGTCAAATTGTGGAAAAAATATCCCGTAAAGTCCCTTGTAATCAAGGGTCGCCAGAGACACTATTCAAAAACCAATAAATTATTGGATCTTTTGAAGATCAGACAGAAGTCGCATGTGAAAGCCCTCCCTCATCCTTCAGCCACTGGCTGCGCGGATAACATCTGCTTTCTGATTGGCTTTCAGCAATGTCAATCATCCCCCCAAAATCACTCCTAGAGGCTGACAAGTCATACAAGCCCATGTTTTTTCCTAAATGAGAAGATATCTTTGAGAAAACCACAGAGTGCAATATATATTTGAAGATGTAATACACCTAAATTGACAATGAATGATAGGAGTAATCAACATTATTAAGCTTAATAAATGTCATTTCTAACATCGAATTATTCTCATTTAGACCGCACACAGAAACATCCATAGAGAATATATCAACCGTTTATTATGAAGATAGACAAGCACTAATATCATTTTTTATTTCGAGTAGGCTATATATGAATCCTAAAGCAAATGCATTTGAAACAGCATCGATCGACGCTTCATCTCGTTCATACTACAGCGGATTTAAGCTCATTTTCCATCATTCAAAATGAATATAATTAGCTCAGATCGATAAATCCATTCTAATTTCGATCATTTAATATAAACTCTCCCTAAACGGGCTGAATGAAAGCCAGTGTGTCGTTAGATCCCGTTTCGTTACCTTTTCAGCGTCGTCGCCGCTCCATCACTGTGCGGGTCCCCCAGCATCAGCATCAGCGTCCCGTGTCCTGCATCCACTCCAGCATCAACATCCCGCGCTCTGATTGGACACACGTACACAAGCTCGGCCCCCGAACGCATAAATGAGCTTCAGATTTAAAGGGCCAGCGCATAAAAGTGAGAGAGGAGAAGCGTCGACCACGAGGCGTTGTCATTCGTGTAGCCTATCTTGACTTGTATGGCACTGTATTATCAATTGATAAGCTCAATTTGAAGTCAGTGTCGTCTATAAATACTGTTAACACAAAGGTTAAAATAAGGTTAAGCTATGACGACCAAAATCACATAGAGAAGGCTACAATCCTTCAAATTAACTTACAAATGAGGAAATCACAAGCAAATATACAATTATAATAATATATAATTTTCTATATATAATGAATATATATATATATATATATATATATATATATATATATATATATATATATATATATATATATATATATATATATATATAGGCTATATTTATTTACAGTACATTTATTTGTGTATATTTGTATACACACATACACACAAACAGGGCCATACCCAGCATTGAGGTCCCCGAAGTGTATAATGAAAGTTGTGAAATAATTGTCTAATATTAACTCTAATTTGGAGCTGCTTCAGCACTCAAACACCGCTCGTCGTCAATGTCAAAATGTTTGAGATGACCGATCAAATCACAGTAGGTTTTTAAGTTCACAGAAGCGCGAATTGAAGCTCGACGCTTCAGTTAACGGTCATACAGAGCGAGATAATATGCAAGTAGCTAAACTAAAAAGCTGTTTTACGACAGAAGTTTTAAACGGCCGACAGAAATAATCAGTATGCAAAGACTATAGGCTATCAATAGGAAGAGAAAAGAGAGAAGGTGATGGAGATGAGAGAGGAAGAGCAGGTATTGCATACTGTGCCCAGAATGATTGGATTCAACACAGATATAGGCTACTGTAGCCTATGTTATTTGCCAATGACAGTGGAAACTATAAGCTAAATTTAACAACACAAGCACCAATTGAATATATTGCCATTATTATTGTAAATATATATTTGTATACCTCGAATGTGTTCGAATATTTCACCAGTATCAGCACTGGGAATTTTCACTGTTTGTATCACTCCGCTTGACTGTGTTTGTGCAACTTGCATCATTAAGCCAGTAGGTGGCGACAAGTGACTGTCTTTATGAGTGAACAATTGAACCATTAATACAACAGATTAGTCCAAAAACATTGATTAATTTAGTAAAGAAACAAGTAGCTGAAACTGATCTTTGATGCTCATACCAATTGCTCATTATGCCTCTGGACACAGAAGGATTGCATTGGCATTTGATTTAAATGTAACATCTATGCAAAATAATCCTTGAATCATTTCTTATTTAAGGCCATTCCCGTTTCGAATATACTATTTGTTTATTGCCAACAATAATCATCAACATTCTGCATTTTCATTTTGCAGTACATGGATCATTCATTGCAACATTTAAACTGATTCTCATGTTTAAGAAACTGTTATCTGCTTGACAAATAAGTTATGCTACTGCCCTCTGACATGCTTTTAAAGCTACTGTTATCTTTTTTTTTTCTTTTTGCCTTCAAACACCTTAAAATGCATATGTGTAGATCAAGAAAATCTAAATTTGGATTTTAATTTGATGTATATATATATATATACTGTATATATATACATTATGTGTTTGTATGTGCATAATGCATATATATATATATATATATATATATATATATATATATATATATATATATATATATATATATATATATATATTATTTTTAAACCAATGAAAGGTGAAAAGTTAATTTAGTACTACTAACTGCTTTTCTCATTATGAATTCTGCGAAGGTCACATCTAAGAAGTTTGCATTGAAGTTGACGTGAGCTACCCACTGTCTGCGGCCATGCCAATCATATGCAGCCAAGTGTGGTCATGTGACCACTGCTGTAATTGGCTTTGATGCCTCCGGTGCTCTGTGATTGGCTGCCTGTTACACACTTCCCCTCCAGCTCTGACTCCAGACCTGATGCTTAAGGCTGGAGACTGTCAGAGGTCTGTCAGTTTCTGAAGAGAACAGATAGCCTACATTATAAGAAGACTGTGACCACAGATATATTGCTGTTGTTTAAGGAGTGCAAGGTAATTTCGGGCTGTTAAATTGAGCCTGCGGGAAATATTATAATAATAAGACATTTAATCAATTTAATGTTCATAATGAATAAATTGCAAGGTATGAGTAAAAACATCTTGTCTTTAGGATCTGTTGTCTTTTTTAGCAGCTTTAACTTGGTTTCTGCTTAAAATGAAATGTTGATTTCAATGTGATATGTAAGTTTACAGCAAATGACTTAATTAGCCTGTGCATGACTCAACCTTACCAACCAGTCCCTAGGTGGTGTGAATAATGTCTGATCACAGCGCTTTTACATGGCTACAAGCCACCCTGGTGCTGAGGGATTTTAGCAAACGTTGACGCTGAGCGTGTGTGACAGTGGGTGGACAAGAAAACACGTACACAGTTACACAAACACACGTCATCTGCATCAAGTTCCATTAACAGAAGGCCGAGACCTGTTTTAGTTTATCACTTTATCTCAATGTTGAACAAATGTTCCATTGATCTTTACATAAAGGCACAACTGCGATAAAGTACAGTATTTAATTGCACAGAAAACTAAGAGAGGAAAATGTTTGCAAAATCTCTGCATGTTGTTCCCACAACATCATTATTGTTCTCATCCTCTTTGGACGCTGATTGCCAAACAAAATCAATTGTTGTCCTTGTTTGTGGCCTTCGGGGAAAGAATTTAATTATCAGAGCACAAAATATTGATTATTTAGTGAGTGAGCGTTTGCTATTTTTGATTCCAGTCAAACTGCAGAGAGCCGCAAAGTTCATTTCAAAATGCAAAATTATTCCACATTTCATGTTACATAGCATATAGCTCACATTGAGACTAATGGTCCTCTGATGACACCAAGAGGTCATGTAAAAAATTGCAGATTTGCATTTTAAAACAGTGAATTTGTTTGGATTTTATCAATGCATATGCAGTTCCTAAATTACATACGTTGCAATGTGGACCAGCTCTACTGATGTTGAATAAATTAAGAAAAGTAACAAAGAAAAACTCCTCAACATGCCGCATGATTTGATGTAGGCCTATAATTCATGTATGTCTATGTAGCACAAATGGTGCAAGATGAATTACACAACCAAACTTTGTTACTTAAGTTTAGGCATTTCAAATTGAAGTATGGGATAAAGTCTTAGGATAAGAAAGAGAGGTTTACGTACCTTTTCTCCAAAATGTCATTTTCCTGCAATGAGTGACAGACACCAATACAAGAGACCATGTCAATTTTAGTTTTTTGTCTTTATTCTTCTCCAGTCTGGAAACAAATTGCAGGTTCATTATTTTCATAATCACATTACATGACATGATGCACCAAAATTTATCTTTTAACAGGAATACATTGAAAAGAACACAATATTTCACAATGAATACTGGACTCACATTTAGCCCATTGCACTTACAACAGTGAGTGAATCTTCATTCGTGAGAGAATTTTTCACTTTTTTCCTCGTGTTGTTTTACCCAATTCCCAGTTGAATTTATAATACATCTGTTTATTCACTCTGAACCCTCTTTTCTGGCACGGTCATGATGGAAGCCACTTACATATTTTTCCATTGTATTTAGATTTAACAAACACAATAGTATAGAAACCCTACACAGACCAAATGTTTTCGGATTGTTTTTTTTTTCCACTGTAGTCAACAGTCATTGAGAGCCAGCAACATATATACTATGATATTTTTTTTCTCATAATAATAACAATAATCATCATTATTCTTTTATACACAAAAGCACAAAAGGTTGGCAGCAAGGCCGGCGTGAAGTTGCACAAGACGGCCATCATTTTACTCATGATATTTAAACACTGTACAAAATAACCAAAGTCAGTATTTACAGCGACAGTTAGTCTATATGTGTGTGTGTGTGTTTGTGTGTTTACATGCCTGTTTGTGTAGATATGTCCGTGTTTGCGTATTTCTATCTATCACTGTGGCCGGCTTTTGTGGTGGCAACTTTGGCTCATGCACTTGTTATTGAATATCTCCATGGTAACAGTGATGTAGAAGAGTTATTATTCTTCATCATAGAGTCTTGATTGCCTAAACAACATTCCAGTATCAAAAAGGAAAAGATTCACCTCTAATCAACACACCTCGCAAACTCAAATGGTGATGTTTGTGCTTTCAATGTGCATGCCCTGATTTTCATATGAATGGCATGGAGGTGAACTCATGCTACATACTGTACAGTGATCACGTTTACAGCAAGTCGCCTTTGAATCTTCTCCAAAGCATAGTTTTGACTGTGATGACATTATCAATTTTACATATCCACGTGCCTTTAAGATCACGTAATTTTCTGTATTTATTTTCCATCTCTCGGTGGTAACCAGATATGTATTGCACGAAGACCTGTGTGTAAATTCAGTGTGGACACGACAACATTCGCAACCGAACACGAATGTGAAACGACGTTTCCCTGTTGGAGGAGATGAAATAACGAGTGCATAAGCTGTGTGCCCGACTTGTCGCCTGATCAAACTGCAGACACGAAGAGCGAATGACAGCATTACAAAGAGCCAAAGAGAGCTGAGCAGAATCATGCTGCAAGCAACAGAGATGGTGGATGTCCAAGACCAACAGTCCACACAGTTAACCCTTTGGCAACAGATTCCCTGAAAACTAGGGAAGACGAGGGCTTTCATAAACATGCCACTAAAATAATAAGAAAGAAATCTAGTAGTTCGATATTTTCATACATACAAGGTAAATACAAACATGTCCCTAGTCATATTTGAACATATCGTAATGCAGTATCGGTGAGGGATGTCGCAGTGGGAAAAGGTTTTTACATGGATTATTGCATAGAACATTTGAAATTAGTTCAAACCCTTTTTCTAGGTGGATCTACATATCAGCAAATGTGTTTTTTTGGAACATCTGGATGGGCGAGATGGTGATGGTGTAGTTTATTGGGGTTTGTAGAAACTTATTTTACCTGTCTATGTATGACAATCACATCTGCGACGAGGAACTTGAATGCAAAATTATTGTGCTCTGTACGGATTAGCATGCTATTGCTTCGGGGGGGGACATAAAAAAACAGTTTAGATTATCAATAATGACGAGGAAAAATGTTTTAAAGGTATAAATAATAATAATAATAATAATAATACCAAACATTAAACAAAGAAATACCCGAAATATAAATACATAAACACACAAATAATTATCTTACAATAGCAGTGTGTTAACGAGAGATATGTACATGTTCAGCAGTATACACTTGTGCAAAATAAATCAAGTAAGGATGATATGGAACTTTAAAAAAATGTGTGAGGTATACAAGTAAAAAATATTAGTAAGGCTCTTAATTTAAAAGGAAATTAGGCGAAACTGATAAGAAGCTAACACGAGAAAAAAAAAGGAAATTTAGGGAATTCTGGGATAGGGTAGCGATGGCTTAATGGTTGATAAAAGAGGGACATGACTATGCTAACATTCTGATATTACTGACCTCTGCACTTGACTGATAGTTTTACGTTAAATAACCAGCTTTTTATACAAGGTGCACATGGCTTCACCCTTAGAGACTCTGAAAAGTTGTCTAGATATGGATTCATATATATATCTCATATATGTATACATATTTTTTTTTTTTTTTGTGCGTGCATTCCATGTACACGGTTTACACATTTGCATTCATTACACACGTGACAAAAAGGTTAGGGAGGAACAAAAACATTCATAGAGAGGGTCAATCATCGCCATATTGGAATGTCAAGATCTTAGAAATCGAGCGTACATTTTTTAAACAGTTTGTTTTAAGCCTTTGTAAGGTAGTTATTCTCCTTCACTGCTACGGTCTCTTTGAGTCTGGGCAGAGAAGTCTTCATTAGGACTGCAAAAAGCTAAGAACTGCAGCTGCTTGACATCTTCATCATTTTGGAATAGGGAGGGTCACCTGAGCACAGATTATGTCATATAAGGGAAGACATAATTGGAAAAACCTCAAAAAGAACAGGCAGTTTGGCATTTTGGGAACTGTAATTGCTTCAATAGCAACTATGGAAACACTTTGGAAGAAAGATTTAGCCTCCGGTTTTGGTTGCTATGTAGATATCATTGGATAGACCGGGCCTGTGAATTTCATCTTAATGTTTTCATTGGAAACATCTGGAGAAAAGATAAAAGAAAGAAATATTACAGTATTTGGTATTTTCACAGCATAGTCAGAGTGCAGAGTTGGTCAAATGCTCATGGAATAAATGTTAGAATGTTTTGGGTTCAATGCAAATTAAGCTCTACTGACAGAATTTATGACAATGTCCATTACCACAGAAAAATAATAATAATTGCCTCAACGCTCAGGTTAAAATGCAATTACAGTGGAAGTTCAAAGGTCCAGGCAAGAAATATTAAAATAACCCTAACCGTCTCTAAAGTACATGTTGGCAGGAGATAGAATCACTTGGATAGAATCACTTACTGACATTGTCTGTATAAAACCAAAAGTTAATAGCCTATCTTAAACACACACACACACACACACACACACACACACACACACACACACACACACACACACACACACACACACACACACACACACACACACACACACACACACACATTTCCACCTAAAGAATGTCCATTTAGACTCATTACAACTCAAATGGGATTTAACAGAATAATTAATGTAAGTGATTTAACAAAAACACAAGCTTCATATGTCAGTTTTAAAACACAGGCCCAGTTTACTTTCATTTTTGACGGTTATAAAATATAGTACTCTTCTTAAACACTAGAGGGCAGAAGAGGCTGAATTTCTCACACCAACATCTTTTTAACAGTATTAAACATTTGTGTGCACCATGTGTAAACGAGCTTAACAAAGTTGTAAACAAAGTTGACATTGTCACCACACATTTGATTAAATGGCACAAATTACAGTCATAAAAGATGGAAAACTTGACTTAAAATGTTTGGCATGATGTTCAGCAATACTACTGCATTTACATGCACTACTAGCCTTAACAAATCTTTTAAAAAATTTTTTTTTTTTTTAAATCAACGTTTTGAGGTTGCATGAGGAGACCAGTATATTACTTTTAATGTGATTATAGTGACTAGAATGACACTCACACCTTCCACTGTGATTGCATAAGTAAACCACGCTGATGTATGGAGCAGGATTTTGATTGGATAGCCAAGAGTTGAATCGGATTAGCCGTGGTTTAAGGAGCCCCTAAACCTGATTTATCCCAGATCCTTTCTTTGGATCTACACATGCAACTCACCCGCTGACAGTAAAATACCACAACAGTCACCATGATACAATACCAGCGACAGTATGAGGAGGAAGAGACAGACCACAGGTAGATTAAGCAATGGAAGAAATATGACTACTGCAGGAAAGGCTATGTTCAGCAGAGAATGAGAGGTTCAATAGGACATGAGATTTTATGGCCACATTTCACTGTGCAGTTGGTGAATACAAAACTAATCCATGTACAGAACTTTAAAAACAAAACTTTTCCCTTACCGTTTCAGTTTAATTTCTGGTACAACTCTTTGAAATGGTACACTGTGCAATTTTGATTGCGTCTTGATTAATGTGACTCATCAGAATATTGTCAGCACAAAGATGACTGAGCTTTGCACGGATGCTAATGCTAATCCAAGCCCACTGATCTGCCTGCTAATTATAGCTCACTTTGACTGACCCAATTCACCCACGCTGAATAGTGAAAGGTTAGATTTCAGTGGCCTCGGATCAGGGTCAGCTAATCTGAACTCTAACCTCCGACAGAGCAAGTGGCAGAGGACATAGTTGCACAATTGCCCTGCCTGAAGTACAGATCACGAAACAAAATCACTCTGGTTAGAAATGCTCTGTCCTTCAGCATTAAACGGCTAGTCAATACCTTTTTCATAGCCCTAGCTGCATACATCTGTAGTCAATGTATTTGCATTCTTATTTTCACACACGTGGTTTATCTCCCACAATGCAATGAGACTGTACACTGACAACAAAGTTAAAAGGGTAATTCGTCATAATGACATAGATTAGACAGAATTCAATTTGGTATTTAAATTGCCTGGAGTAGAATTATTCAACTTGTTCTGAGTTGCAGAATAAAATACTCACCAGTGTCCTCAGGTGTACCCCGCCCTCAGGCTAAAGATGTTAAATGGCAGCAATAAATTCATAGGTTTTTCCAGTTCTAACTCCACGTCACCCCAACTTATTCCTGAGGAACAATAGAGAAAAGAAGAAAAAAATATTCCAATGGTTTTAAAAAGCTCATATGTAGTTCATAATCAAGTAATGCAAGAAATGTGTCAACACTACTCTTACTACTTTTTAACTAGCTTAACCAGCACGGCTACCAATCTAGCGCAAACTAGTATAAACCACATTCAACAAAATTCATGCTGATCTTTTCAGAAGGTTAATGCACAGTTTTCTCACCTTCTTATCAGCAGATCACCAAAATGAAGTAAACTTCTTCCCGAGAGCAGATACAGCTGTATAAAACATGAACACAACAAAAACACATTTTAGGTGCCATATCTTAAAACATCTTGGGCCATATTAATAATGAATTTTATCTTACCACTAGGAGTCCTCCTAAGGGTTCTTAGCTAGGGGTTTTAGCTTAAAACCTATTCACAAAACTCATAAGAGAAAGTTTTACTAAGGAACTCTTAATATAAGAGCAAGGCTGGGTTGAAATCATTGCTATGGATGATGTCACATTCTTATGAGCGCGCTCTTTTAAATCACACACAGTGGTTGGTAGAGAAGTATAGCAGGCAGACAGCTTATGGCCACTTGACCATAAGCAATGTTTGGTGGCGAGGAATAGACACCACTGAATCAAGTCTCTTGAGCTGATGTTGCTATTGGAACGGAAGGATTACTGATAACTTCATAGTTTGTGGGTAGCTTCTGTTCTAAATCAGCAAGTGAGGTTTGCCTTGGCCTTTGATGGGCAGAAAGCATGTCTGCATGGGGTTGGAAGGACATGATCTGTGCAGGATAAGGTAGGGTCTGCCCTGGTAAAGGTGCAGTTGGTTGAAATCCCTGGTGACTGGGCTGCTTAAAAACCAAGATCAGACTCATAAGTAGGTTGACCGTAGCTATGAGTCTGTTATGGTCCTGGGGTCTGATAGGATGAAGGTTGAGGAGGATGAGGTTGTAAGGTTCCAGGATGGGGATGTGAGGAGGTTGGGTTGAACTCATTGCTATGGATGATGTCACCTTCTTATGAGCACGCTCTTTTAAATCACACACAGTGGTTGGTAGAGAAGTATAGCAGGCAGACAGCAGGGAGTATAATTTTATAACGTGAACGTGATTTTGGTTAAAGGGATACTCCACTTTTTTAGGAAATATGCTCATTTTACAACTCCCCCAGAGTTAAACAGTTGAGTTTTACCGTTTTAGAATCCATTCAGCCGAACTCCGGGTCTGACGGTACCACTTTTAGCATAGCTTAGCATAGATCATTGATTCTGACGAGTCCAGTAGCATTTTTTTCAAAATGACCAAAGAGTTTCAATATTTTTCCTATTTAAAACTTGACTCTTCTGTAGTTAAACCGTGTACTAAGATCGATGGAAAATGAAAAGTTGCGCTTTTCTAAGCCTATATGGCTAGGAACTACTCTCATTCCGGCATAATAATCAAGAAACTGTGCGGCCGTACCATGAGTCCAGCAGGCGTAATGATATGACGCAGCGCTTGAAAATAGGTCTAATAGGTTAGACAAACTTAGTCCCGGTCACGTTGGAAGTTACCGAGCTGGGGAGTATTTTCAGGCACTGCGTCATATCATTACGCCTGCTGGACTCATGGTACAGCAGCAAAGTTTCTTGATTATTACGCAGGAATGAGAGTATAGTTCCTAGCCATATCAGCCTAGAAAATCGCAACTTTTCATTTTCCGTCGATCTTAGTACACGGTTTAACTACAGAAGAGTCAAGTTTTAAATAGGAAAAATATTTAAACTCTTTGGTCATTTTGAAAGAAATGCTACTGGACTCGTCAGAATCAATGATCTATGGTAAGCTATGCTAAAAGTGGTACCGTCAGACCCGGAGTTCGGCTGAATGGATTCTAAAACGGTAAAACTCAACTGTTTAACTCTGGGGGAGTTGTAAAATGAGCATATTTCCGAAAAAAAGTGGAGTATCCCTTTAATATAAATAATAACTGGACTTACAAGGTTTAGTCTTAGTATACAGTTCTATTCAAGTTCTTGTATAAAGTATAGGGCAAAAATAAAGAGTTTTAAAAAATAACTGGTATATTTTTCAAATCACACTGTTTTCGGAACTGTAATGTTACAGAAGGAATACATGAAGATAAACGTTAAAATACTGATTCTGCTCGGAGTGAACCCATTCATTTTTTATTTTTCCGTTTTTAAGCCCTGATTAGGAGCAACTTTTAGCCTTAAGATTTTTTGTGAATACGGCCCCAGGGCTGCAAACAAAGGCTGTAGATTCAATCCCAAGTAGAAGTAACTTAGGAATTGAGAATTACTGAGATCACAGTACTGCTCAGGCCTCAGCCATTTTTCACTTAAACCCAGGATACCCTTGGGTGCTATTCCTGAAATTACTGTAGTGAACGATGTTCTGGAAGAAAAGCATCTGCTAAATGGCAACTAATTACTATCCTAAGTCAAGACATGCCACATATTCTCCATAACATCTGTCTCTATCCCTGTTGCCAAAATTTTGATTGCTTATGTTTCACAGTTCCATACCATCTCCTAATTTTCCAGCTTGCTCCGCTGCTCCTCCCTGCAGGATCTTTGTAAGAACATTATCTCCTTCTGCAGGCGGTTGTGCAGCGCTGCCTATACCCCCTGGCCGGGGTACTGCCTTTGAACCTGAAAAGACAAAAGGCACATAATCTTTTGCTTAGATCATACACCAGTAATGAAATATGTTTCCCTATCTTGCTGAAAATCTAAATTATACTAGTTACTCTGAACTATCTGAGTTATTTACACTTACCGATTCCTGTAGCAGGGATCTGGGGGGGTTTTGCAGCCTGAGGTACAGCTTTTGATCCAATAGCAACTGCAGGAGTTGGTGCAGGTGCAGGTGCAGGTGCAGGTGCAGGAGCAGGAGCAGGTGCAGGTGCAGGTGCAGCAGGCTCAGATTTTACCTGCACAACCAATGAGGGGTAACGTTAATGAAACCATTAACTAATTGAAAATAAATTAAATATTTGTCAATCACGCTTTCAAGGGCAAGTTTATGTATAAAACTTAAAACAAGCCTCATATAACCAAATGTGAAATGTGGTTTTACAGAAAAATTTATCTTAAGCAAGCTTTATGGAAACTCACCATAGCAGCAGCTGGCTGGGCGGTGGGGGGTCCTCCTGGCTGTTGTCTTGCCTGTGCTGGAGCCTGACCTGGCTTAGATTGCTGCTGAGTTATAGCTGTTCCCATGCCAGCAGCTGTGGTTGTGGGCTGAGTTGCTCCCATTGTGTTTGCTGGCTGTTGCCCAGGTTGCTGTGGTGGCTGCTGCTGTGTACGGGTTGTTTGTCCCAATTGGTGTTGTCCTTGCTGCCCTGTCTCAGGTGGCTGAGACCCTGTCTGCTTGGCAGATGCTTGATGGCCAGATGTGGATCGCTGCTGTCCTTGCTGTGGTTGTGGTTGTGGTTGCTGCTCTCCAAGACCCTGCTGCGGCCTAGAACCTGAAGGGGGCTCCTGCCTCCTGGATGAGCCTGGTTGCCTCTGCCCCCGTTGTCCACTTGAGCCATGGTGGTGGCCTGATGGATCACGGGAGTAGTCTCCTGAGTCTCTGTGGCCAGCAGATCGTGGATCTGAGGATCTTTTCTGTGTGGAGGATGTTGTAGCACGGCCGTCTGAGCGGGTGGAAGGATCTTTTGGATGTGATCTTGAAGAACGAGACGACCTGGGATCATCTGAAGAATGACGGGAAGAGGAGTGTCTTCCTGAGCTACTGCCATGGTGACGGTGTTCCCGAGATGAGGTGGAAGAAGAATTCCGTTGATGTCCATACTCGTCTTGAGGCCACAGGTCTTCCTCAGGGGGCTCATCATAATCATGGTAAGTGTGCTTAACATTGCCCCTCCTGCTAGAGGATGAGTGACTTCCACTCCCATGGTGTCTAGAGCGATCTGACCGAGCTTCACGTGGTTTTTCAAACCAGTCTGTCTCCTCCTGACCCAAATGATAGGCTTTTCGGGAAATGAAGGAAGAAAGTCAATACTTTGTGCTATAGGAAATGCCAATGGCAAAGAACAGTATCTGAACACACTGAAGCCATGCAACGCTCAAATCCCAAAGATAACAGCCAAAGAAAAAGAAAAGGAAGCCAACAAAAACAGCCATCAACGAGAAAAACCAAAAGACAGATTGTACAGACATTTGAATCACAATCTCAAAAAGATAAAAGATTACACCATGCAGTTCAAGCAAAAAAAGGCATATATGGTTTCATGCATTTATTAAAGCATTCACAATAATAGTCCAAACTTTTGTTCTCTCTGCCTTCAAGGCAAGATCATTGGCATGCAAGTTTTTAATTGTTGGATGCATTTTAACAGGCAGTTTTTAAATTCAGCACCAGTTACCTTCACTGTCTGAAACAGCACAGTGCATGTCATCTGCAAGGTAAGGGTCATCTGGCTTATATACATGACTCTTAGGTATATCCCTTATATGGTGGTCCTGTACATCTGGTAAGGAATGGCTGGAGCCATACTGATTTCGTACATCATGAGGATCTGGCACAGAGCCACGACCAATTCCCATGGGCTTTCCAACGGGACTCAGAGGACTCTCTTCCTCAGAGTTCTGTGTACGCATAGAAGGACGGCCACTGCGACCATGGGTGCCCCTCTGTGATCGCTCCATGGCGTCCCTCTCATAAGATTTACTTCGGTAGCCACTTGAGTCTCTGGAAGAAATTTTATCCATGCCATAACCTGTGGACCTTGATCGTCCAGAGCCATAAAGACGATCATCCTCTTCTAATGCCTCTCTTGATCCATAGTACTTCTGTTGATCATAGCTCTTTTTCACGCCAGTCCTGGACACTACAGTGCAGCTACCACCTGTTGATGTCGTCATGGTGTAGGAGGCTAGATCAGACTCTACATCTCGAGCTTCTTCAATTGGAGAAAACTTGGAGATTTTTTGCTCCATACCTTGCTTCCTATGTTTGCTACGTTTGGATGAAACAGCAGGTGCCAAATTTTTGGATGAGTGCTTCTGGCTGCCCATTCCCCCACTGCTGCGTGAAGGGTGCTTATAGTCATCATAATAATAACTAGAACCACTTACAGTGGTACTTGGATGTCCATGGCTGTCTACTCCACTTTGATAGGTGTTTGAAGTTCTTCCATATACATTTTCAGAGCCATCGCCATAAGTTGGTCCACGTGGGCCATTCTCACTTACATAACCTACCCGTGACATGTCAGAGGACCCCATATTTTCTTTTGTGAGTTCACTGATATCATCAATCATTACATAATTTCTTGGTATATTTTGTTCTAGATTTGTGGCATAGACACCATCTGTTACATATCCTGATGATGGACTTGGAATACGTTCAGCCAAAGGTTGGTCAGAGGGACGATACTGACCATAAGCATTGTTTAGTGGCGAGGAATAGACACCACTGAATCCAGTCTCTTGAGCTGATGTTGCTATTGGAATGGAAGGATTACTGATAACTTCATAGTTTGTGGGTAGCTTCTGTTCTAAATCAGCAAGCGAGGTTTGCCTTGGCCTTTGATGGGCAGAAAGCATGTCTGCTTGGGGTTGGAAGGACATGCTCTGTGCAGGATAAGGTAGGGTCTGCCCTGGTAGAGGTGCAGCTGGTTGAAATCCCTGGTGACTGGGCTGCTGCAAACCAAGATCAGACTCATAAGTAGGTTGACCGTAGCTATGAGTCTGGTATGGCCCTGGGGTCTGATAGGATGAAGGTTGAGGAGGATGAGGTTGGAAGGTTCCAGGCTGGGGATGTGAGGAGGTTGGGTACGGTGTTGGCTGAAACCCAATCTGCTGATAGGTGGCAGTGGGTGGTTGTGTGGGTGTGGGCTGGGCCTGTGGATATTGATATGGAACATATGAGGAGGTAGGAGGGTACTGAGATGCATTCAAATCAGAAGTAAACTGGTTGAGAGGAGCTGTACTTGGGCGTGACAACATTCCATTTTCTTCATAGGTGCCTGGTGCTACCCCAGCTAATCGTAAATTATTCAGCTCACTATCTGACATGTAGTCACGTGCATCCCCAATGCATCGCAGGTATGCCAACTCTCTCCTCTCTCTCTCTTTAACCCTGGTTTCCTTGCGCTGGGTGATGCCCATTTCCAAGTATCGTAGCTTAGCATCAATCTCCTTCTCCTCTTCCTCTAACTCAGCCTGCTGTTTACGTAATTTGGTGGATTCTTGCTCTACGGCTTTCAGTTCACTCAGCAAGCCTGCCTTCATTGCACCCTGTGAAGGACGTGGCAAAACCCTCTGCGATGCTCCAGGGGAACTGTATATATGGGGAATTGCTGGTGTTACAATTGGTACAGGGGTCTCATCTGGTGGGGGACTAGGCAGAGTTCTCTTCACCTTTCTCATCATTGCATTCTGCTGCTGCTGCAAGGCAGACATCTGGAGAGCAGAGATTTTAGAGACTGATTAATATTACAGCAGCCAGAAACAATTTTGAGAGAACCGCTTTTCCCTTAATACTTTAAAAAACACACAGATCAAACAGTTAACATGCAAAATTACGTAAATATGTTAAATATTGCATATACTGTATACAGACACAGTTGTATCACAGTGCATCATTTTGTATTTCAGTATTTATCTATTTCATAAATAAAACCATCCAAACCAAAAATTTAAATCCAAAAACATTACAATGTATTGCAATTATAAATATATAGCCATGACACTATATTCTATCAATGGTTAGTGCTTTTAGAATCAATCAGGCAATACATTATACATAGATAAAAATGGTTACAATCCTATTTAATTGTAATGACTTTGTGCACTTAATAGTTTAGTGTTAACAATAAATAGTTTTTAGTTTACAAGAAATAAATAGTAAAACATAATATAATAAATAAAAACATCTGCATACCTACAGTAATGTGGAGTTAGAGAATCCATTAAAGAAATTCCGTTAAACCACACATTTGATGAAGTGACAGAAAAAATAGCCTCCTTTTAGCTGTTGTGCAGTTCTCTGAATGCACAAGCCAGAACATTCCTTCGACAGGAATTAAACGGAGAATGAAAGACTCAGACCTCTCTGACCAGCTGCTGACAAGCCGGAAGACAGCAGGGCAGACCCAGTATGCCTACTGTACACGTTGAGCCACCCCCTAGCATTTCAGAGACTTTGCCAGATATAGCAGTTTTTCTGTGTGTGTGTGTGTGTGTGTGTGTGTGTGTGTGTGTGTGTGTGTGTGTATTTGAGGTAAAGAGAGCGGGGAATGAATGGTAAATAAAAAAATAAATAGAGAACTACAGTAATTAAAAAAAAAAAATATGATAAAATAAATAAGTTGTCCAACCCCAACCTTATTAAAAAAAAAAAGTTTTTACCAGGAGTATTAGCCTATACTATTATTACACCATACAGTGTATAAATGGTACAAATGGGGATTGAATTGTCTCAAATTACTATCTACAAGCTGTGGTTTTGTAGTCAACAACAGAAAACTGTAAAGTAAACAAATATTGGCAAAGAAATGGTTCCATACCTGGCTCGCTGAGCTGGTTTGACTTTGATATAAAGAGAATTTGGTCTTGGTTGGGTCCTCTGATGTTGGACTGAGAGGCTTAGGATCTGACATGGACCGTTGAACACTCTTTATGGGTCTCGGAATAGTCTGATGTCTCTGTGGTGATTCTGCAGTGAAGGCTTTTTGTTGGGGAGTCACATGTGCCTTATTAAGTTTCTCACTGGAAGGAAAGGTAGTCTCCAACATACGATGGGGGGACAACGGAGACACTGGAGAGTACAGCACTTGTGGAGATTTGGGTGGCTGACGGGAAGGAGATTCATTTTGCTGCTGAGCTTGTTGGTATCCAATTTCTAATGGGTCTGGCTTTCTCCTTTCAAACTTGGTTGGCATGGCACCAACTAATTGCAAACTAGTAGAATAGGGGCTAACAGTAGTGGGAACACTGAGCTGAGGAGCAACCACTCCGTGGAATTGTGCCTCTGGATCAGTTTGACAGGCTAAACTCTCTCCCTTTTGGGTCCTTTCTGGAGCAGATATGTAGTGAAGGAGTTCAACCTTTGATGTTTCAGCCATGGTAATGTGTATGGCTGGAGATATTCTACCCAACTGGTCTGACTCAGTCTGACATGAGGAGTCATTGGTGGTCTGAATGGCAATGCTGGATTTAGATGCATCACTCTTAGTCTCTGAAGTTGTTTCAGAATGTTTGGAGTATCTTGAACGCCTGCGGCGTATTGGCTGAGTGTCCCACTCACCCTGGTCTTCTTCATCAGTCTGAACGCTGCAGTCAGCTATACGTCTAGTTCTACGACGACGAGACATGAGTTTGTCCTCTGTGTCTTCATCATCAGTTTGGACACTGCAATCTGCAATTCTCTTTACAGACTCATCCTCTGATCCATTCCTCAAACGGGGCATAGAGTTTTGTTTTTTCATAATCCGACCATCTCCATGATCTTCACAATTCTTAAGGGACATCTCTGAAGAAGAGCTAGGCAAAGGCCTAGTGGACACTACTGCCTGGACCACCTGTCCATCAGCACATGGTAAGATCTGCACACTCTGGCCTTCTTGTGGAATAATTCTACCACTCTGATCATAGATAATTGAGATGGTTTGAGGTGTAGTTCCACCAACCATCACACCTTGAACGGCACCTTGAGCTGTTGTAGCTACTGCTGCAGCAGCTGCTGAAGCAGCCGCCGCCTCTGCTGCAGCTGCTACTGCAGCTGCTTCTATGGCTGCTGTTTTCTGCCGCTTTTGTTCTTCAAGCTGCTGCTGGAGCTGCTGTTGCAGAGACTGAATGTGGTCTAGCTGCATCCTTTGTTGTGCCAGCTGCTCTCTTTGCATCACTAGCTGGGTTTCCCTTTCAGCCTGTTGCTGGTGAATAACCTGCTGCTTGATGGTCTGTAGTTCTTGAATCTCCCGCTGCATGAGAAGATGTTCTTTCTCTCTGTGCCTCTGGAGCTCTAAACGGTCCCTCTCCAACTCCTCTTGTAGACGTAGCTGACGCAATTTCTCCAACTCAACACGTTCTCGTTCCAGCTGCAAGATTTGCTCCTGTTGTTGTCGCAATCGTTCCTCTTCTTTTTCCTTCTCAATATTAGCAGATGTGGTTATAGTGGTACTGGCAGATGTATCTGGAAAGACTCTGGTAAATGCCTGGGTCTGCTTTTGTGGCACTGTTAATATTTGAGGTTGTGTCTGAGGCTGGCTTTGAGCTTGAGATTGTTCCTGACCTTTGACCAAAGACTGTGGTTGGGTTTGGGGCTGTGTTTGGAGTTGTGTTGTAGTACCTTCTACTGAAATATGAGCCAAGGGAGCCTGTTCATTTACAACTGATTGAACTGGCACTGTACTAGTATGTGCTGGTTGTACACTTTGCATACCCAAATTAGAAACAGGCTGACCAGTTTTAGGTGCTGCAGGTGTTGACATACTGCCAGGTGCTGTAGACTTTCCGAGGTAAACTGGAGCTTCCTGGGAAGAACTAGAAGGTGGGACACGTCCTGATGAAGTATCTGGAGCGGTTACTGAAAATCGATTTGGAGGAGGATATCTGTAAGGTCCCTGTGCATTAAGAGGCATTCTTGGAGTGACTTGAGGCAACCTGGTGAGGTTAGCAAGAGGTACAGCTGTTACATTGCCTGAAGGGCAAGGTCCATATACTCCTTTTAACATGGGATTAAGAACAGGGGCAGGCTGGGTGGTGATTGGCAGGGTGGAGGCAATTGGGGTGTTGATAGTAGAATATATCATGCCATCAGCTGTCCTCACAGCAGGGGGATATAAAGACCTTAGGCTAGCTTGTCTAGCATTGATTAAATTCGTAAGTGTTTGACCATGTACTGTTGGTCTGCCATCTGGACCATACAACAGGTTGGCTCTAATAGATGCTAGGCCTTGTTGAAGGTTAAGTCTGCCAGCAGGGCCTCCTCTCCCAGCACCATACTGCAGAAGCTCAGGATTACTGGTGTAACGACTACCAAACTGCTCCATGGAGTTAAGAGCAGCACACATTCTGCTAATCTCTCTAGCAGTAGTGGCACTGTACTGTGCAAGATTGGATTCTTGAAAACCACCTAGGTCACGGGAAGGATAACTATACTCTGCATTTATATTGGACAATGAGCCATACCTTCGCAAAGGTAACGGTGGAGCTGTATCACCTCCTTGATGGCGTAGATCGGTGTAAGATCCATATTGGGCACCCATTCCAAGATATCCTGCTTCATAAGCCTGCTTCATGGTGCTTAAATCCACTGCTAGGTCCCCAGGGTCAGTCCTCTGGTAATATTGGAGACTTGAACCTGCTAGATTATTGTCTGACATAGATGGCTGAAGTCGTCCTGGAGGAGGCAAGGTAAAAGATTTGCGTTCATCTGCAGCCATTTGGATATTTGCTGTTTGGTAGCCATCTTTTCCAGGTTGGTTTTGCTGTCCGGGAGCTTGAGATGGCTCTGCAGATGGCTCTGATTGTGTTGTCGTACCTCTCTGAGCAAAAGGGCCTGAGCAACTACCTGCAAATGGCAACTTGTAGACAACATCACAGCAAGCTAACTGATTATCTGGTTTAATCTGTCCTGTGAGATCTAGAACCTCTACTGGAGGAGGCGGCTCCTCTCTTTTAACAAGCTGAGTCACTGTAGCCCCCTGAGTGCTATTTTCATCCAACTGCACCATCATTACCTGGGGCTTCACTGAAGAGAGATTCATCACAGCAGGCTTGTTTTTTAGCTCCAAAGCCACACCACCATATATGTCATGACCAAGTGTAGGTGTGGTAGATGTAGAGCAAGATAATGGTGGTGGAGGCAGCGGAGATATCTTGGGAATGGAAGTAACTGCTGTTTGTGTGCCTCCACCAGTGTTTTGGCTTACCACCATGTCCTTCTTTAACAATATCGGTTGCACTTGATTAGCTAAGTTGTACCGGGCAAAAGATGCATTATGTTGATGTTGCTGGAGCTGTTGCTCAAGGAGCTCTTGTTGTTGCTGAAGTTTCTGTTGCTGTTTCTGAAGTTGCTGCTGTTGAATGCCTAGATTTTCCAGACATGCATCAATTTTTGGAATGGATGGATCTGCGATTATTGGCCTGGTCTGGGTCAGACAGACTGCAGATCCAACTCCTTGACCGAAGTCGACTCTATTTTGCAAAGGATCTCCATACACGACTGGTTGCTTTGGCTGCGATATGAACATGGATGCTGCCACAGTCACACTTACTGTTGTTGGTGTAGTTGTTGTCACCTGAGGTTGTGCCTGTGCATTTAGATTCATAATAAGAGGTTGTACAGCAGTATGACGACTTGGGGGTGTTTCTGCTTCAAGAGAGTATCGTCGTGTATCAGAAGCTAGAGATGTTAGGTCCATACCCTGGTCTGTCATAATGATTGGGGCAGGCTTCATTGGTGCTCTAAGATCCACTATATTATTACCAGGGGCAATTGTGCCTTGCTCTACAACTCTTGAGGTACCAGGTACTGTGGAAATTCTACACAAGGATATGTTTCCTACAGGAAGAGATCCACTACTTTGGGAACCAGCAGAGGTGGCAGTGCTCACAGCCACACTAACTCGCTCTGATATCTGTGTCCTTTGCAAGCTATGTTGAGGTGATGGGTGAGCTGGATATTTCTGTGGTGATGTGGGTGACTTCATTGTTGTATATTGAGTTTGATAAATTGTCTGTTGGCTGTCTTTTGTTGGTGATGATAAAGGTGAGGTCGAGGAATTTACAGTCACTGGTTTGGTTTGACTGCTAGTTCCTGATCCCAATGTAATCACCATAACTGGGGAATCTTGGGAGGACTGTTGTCTTGCAAGACGTGGTGCCCCTGCTCTATGAGCGATCTGAGAGGTTTGAGTAGGTACCACTGTAGAAGTAGTACAAGGTGCAGGGGCACGCGTTGGACTATGTGAGGGGGAAGTAGAAGGGGATGTGGAAGGACTTGAGCCTTTAAAATATGAGAACATCTTTGATGATAAGGAGGATGATCCAGGATCAGGCACTTGGCCCTGTACTGTCCCTTGTGGTCTTCCTTGAGACGGTGTGGGAGCAGGCTGCCTAACTTGAGACTGTGTGGGAGCAGGCTGCCTAACTTGAGACTGTGGAGAACCAGTAGAATGGCCTCCTTTAGAGGTTTGGCTGCTCATTCTAACTTGACTTTGTTGTGAATGACTCTGTGTAGAATGTACCCTTTGTGTCACTCTTCCTGGAGGATCATTTCCAGAGAATGAGACTGGAGCTGAGATCTGGGTAGGACTTGTACCTGGACTCAGATTAGTTGTTCCAGAATCTAAATGGTGTTTTCTGTCTGTTTGAAGGACTCTTTCCTGGTTTTGTTGTCCTTGTCTTCCTGGTGCCCGTTGCTGCTGCTTTTGCATCATCTCTGCTTTTCGCATCATTTCCTCATAAACCTCTTCAGCGCTTTTTAATGATTTATCTGCTGTGGAGGGAGAGACAGCAGAGGTTTTCTCTGTTGGAGAGTACAAAGACATAAATGTAGGTAGATTATATTCACTGCCAGACTTGTACAGCTTTGAACCCATTTCAAATCCTTCAGCTTCTGAATCCATGGAGGGAGAGTACTCTGAGCAGGACGATCTGTGGAGTTCTTCCATTTCTGCAGCTTGTCTGAGCTCCTCTGTTGGGGATGCATCTTCAATAGGTGAAAGGTTACTAGGAGGTGTCTTTGACCTCTCTCTGCGTCTCTGCGCCCTCAGTTCCTCTTTATCCCTTTTAGTTTTTCTGGCTGTACTGCGAATCCTCTGCTGCTCTAAGTCTCTCATCTTCTCCTGCTCTCTCAGAAGTTCCTCTTCTTCTCGCAATTCATCTTCTTCCGAGGAGTCCTCAATGGTGGGCAGCAGCGGACCATGGGATCGATGCCTTGCTTTCCTTTGTTGCTTTGCTTCCTCAAGCCTTTGTCGTCTGCTAGGACTGCTATCACTGTCATCTTCCATTGATGACACAGAGGTTGGAGAAGTTCCAGAGGTATAACTTGGTGTGGTGGCAGGAAGGGTTGAAGAGTATTCTCCCCTTGACCTTTCTTCAGGTGACCCAGTAAGGCTTTCCATCTCAAGCTCAGGCTCCCTGAGGTCATGATCTGTGCTGAGTTCCATGTCACGATTGAAGCTATTTGTATTATTCAATTCTATAGTTTTAAATCGTCTCAGACCACCTTGTGAGGCCATCATGTCATCTGCTTCACCTGATTTGTAGTTATCAGTGCTTTTAGAGTCTTCTTCAAAACTGCTAGATTGCTGTGTTAGACGACGTCTCTCTTTTCCTAGATCTCCACTGTGTTTATGGCTCCTTTTTGTCTTTACCTGGCCCTCAACATCTGCTGTCTCTTCCTCATCTGCACTCATCTCCAGAATCTGTCTCCTCATGAACTCCTCATCTGTTAGATCTTTCTGTGACTTCTTCTGTCGGGGTGGTAATGGAGAAAGGCCACTTTCACTGCTGTCTTCCACATAATCATGTCTTAATTTACAGCTTAGATCATCCGATGCTTCTTCATCAGACTCAAATTCCTGATCTTGTGATATAGACAGAGATCGAGGTCTCTGCTGTTCTGCGGTGTCCCTTCCATCACGATGCTGTCCTTGGTCAGTGACTGTATGTGACTCCAACAGAGGTCGCATTGAGCTTTCCAGTTTTGTTAGTTCAGATGGACTTGGGGGGCTGCGTTGTTCAGAGATCCCCCTCTCATTGAGCTTTATAGAGTCCTCTTGGATCAAGCCTGTAATCTCACTCTGGGAGCTGGATATACCATCTGAGGAGTAGCCTGTATCACTCAGGCTCTGTGTGCTAGACTTGTTGGAATCCTGTAAATACAGAGGATAATGCATTAGATATATGTCATAAACCATTTAAATTAAACTGAAAATTTTACAATATCAACATTTAAAACATTCATAACACAGTTTATCAAATACAATTAACAAAACATGCAAATGGCACATATTAGACAAGCATGCAAAACGGAGTGGATGATCATCAAAAGTGAATCTAAATAGTGATGAAGTTGTAAATAATAATACTAGTTAATGATGTTGATAAAAATGGCATGCTTATATTAACAAATGATAACTTAGTGTATGCCACATTAAATTGGGCTATTTGTGACATACTGTACGTTCTTAATGGATAATTAAAAAAAGAGTTTACAAATGATGTTGACTCATCACTGTGTAACCATCAGGCACTGGAAATAGTAATTAGCCCCAGAGATTGTTAACTTTAAACTGGTGTTGAGAACATGGAACATTCACTTCATAGAATGTTGAAGTGATCTGTTATGAAAGACAAATACAGTGGTGATGAGGACACAGAGGGCCACTCACGTCATCTTGTTTAGATTTCTGCATGCCACTACTTTTCTTCTCATCTTTTTTATCCGATGTTCCCTTTTTAGACGACGTTTCTGTTTTGGACATAGCTTGTTTCTTGTTAATGCCTTGATCTTGTTTTTTTGTCTCAGCCTTAGTTGCAGGTAATTGTTGAGAGGGGCCCTTGCACTGTGGCACCCCTTGTTTTACCGGAGAGAAAGGACCACTTACTTGGGCACCAGGTGGCTTTTGCTGCTGAGGGCCGATAGGTCTCAGCGTAGCTTGCTGACTGGGCCCTCGCTGCTGTTGTTGATTGGCTGGGCCTAGTAGTCTGGGAGATCCAACGGATGGTGGCACAGGAGGAGAAATATCCCCTAAGCTCCCTGACATTGCTCTCTGGGTCTGGCATGTCAAACACAGCCATTCTTTTTTCTGAAATTGAAAGGCAAACATGAAATTAGTATCATGAAACAATTAATATATAAAGGAGAAAAAAAACTGTAGACAAGGTCAAAGTGTCAATAGACATACATGTGATTTATTGCATCACTTGCCTTCACTGGCATTCTCTCTTCTCTCTCTGCCTTTGTCACACAACTATTGTAATTCAAAAGGGATTTGGTCAAGTCGAGCAAGCAAGCATAATTGGGTTCTGGCCAAGACTGCGACCTTTCCTCAAAGGCCTTGCTGACTCTTTTCAAAGCCACTATGTTTAACACACACAATTATGTAGCCTCTGGTAAGTCCAGTAAGACACACAAGCTCAGAATGATGGCTGATTCCACCCACAGCAGGAGGCTCATGTGCGTTGAAAATCACAAAGCATTTCATTAAACAAGGAGTGTAAGACTATAAACGTATGATCATCATAAAAGCATTTTGCTTTAGAATGTGGATCAAGAGCTCACAAAACTTGCATACCAGATTCTCATTTCTAGCACAATGCTCAGAAATACATGTTGCAAACACTGACTGTGAAGTACATGTACAACCCTATTCTCCAAAGCACCTTGGAGAAACTCAACAGCAGTGCAAAATATGAAAAGACAATGCAGAAAAGCAGAGCGCATGTGGCGGAAGACAAAGCTTGTAGTCCATTATAACATCTACAAAGACAGCCTTCATGCTTTCAATATGGAACTAGGCAAAGCTAGACAGACTTTCTTCTCAAATATTATAAACTGCAATTTAAACAACACACGCACTCTTTTTGCTATACTGTAGAGAGACTGACAAACCCCCCAAGCCAGATTCCAAGTGAAATGCTCTCAAACAGCAAGTGCAATGAGTTTGCTTCTTTCTTCTCTGACAAAATCAATAATATCAGAAAGGTGATCAGCACATCATTGAGTTGCGCTGGGGTCAGACAGATCAGACCACCTGAAAAAGTAGTAACTTTGTCTGATTTCAAACATTTTGGTAGAAACCGTACAGCACCTTAAAACATCAACATGCGCTCTTGACACACTTCCCACATCTTTTTTCAAAAGTGTGTTAAACAGTTTAGAAGCAGATCTTCTAGAAGTGGTAAATGCTTCACTTCTCTCTGGGAGTTTTCCAAACTCCCAGAAAACTGCAATTGTCAAGCCCCTTCTGAAAAAGAGCAATCTGGATAAGACCATATTAAGCAACTATAGACCGATCTCAAATCTTCCTTTCATAGGCAAGATCATTGAAAAAGTTATCTTCAATCAGCTGAACAATTTCTTAAGCTCGAATGGATACTTTGACAATTTTCAATCTGGTTTCCGACCGCACCACAGCACAGAGACAGCGCTCATAAAGATAATAAACGATATTCGCTTAAATACTGATTCAGGAAAATTATCAGTACTGGTACTACTCGACCTCAGTGCTGCATTTGACACTGTCGATCATAACATACTTCTTGACAGGCTGGAAAACTGGGTGGGGCTTTCTGGGATAGTCCTAAAATGGTTCAGGTCATATTTAGATGGGAGAGGTTATTATGTGAGTATAGGAGACCATAAGTCTGAGTGGACATCCATGACATGCGGAGTCCCACAAGGCTCAATTCTTGCGCCACTCCTGTTCAACCTGTATATGCTCCCAATGAGCCAAATAATGAGAAAGAACCAAATCGCTTACCACAGCTATGCAGACGATACACAGCTGTACTTAGCCCTATCGCCTAACGATTACAGCCCCATTGACTCCCTGTGCCAATGCATTGATGAAGTCAACAGTTGGATGTGCCAAAACTTTCTTCAGTTAAACAAAGATAAAACTGAAGTCATTGCATTTGGAAACAAAGATGAAGTTCTCAAGGTGAACGCATACCTTCACTCTAGGGGTCAAACAACTAAAAATCAAGTCAGGAATCTTGGTGTGACACTAGAGTCAGACCTTAGTTTCAGTAGTCATGTCAAAGCAATAACTAAATCAGCATACTATCATCTAAAATATATTGCAAGAATTAGATGCTTTGTTTCCAGACAAGACTTAGAGAAACTTGTGCATGCTTTCATCACCAGCAGGGTGGATTATTGTAATGGACTCCTCACTGGCCTTCCCAAAAAGACCATAAGACAGTTGCAGCTCATACAGAACGCTGCCGCTAGGATTCTGAGCAGAACCAGAAAATATGAACATATCACACCAGTCCTCAGGTCTTTACACTGGCTCCCAGTTAGATTTAGGATTGATTTCAAAGTATTATTACTGGTATATAAATCATTCAATGGCCTAGGACCTCAATACATTGCAGATATGCTCACTGAATATAAACCCAACAGATCACTCAGATCATTAGGATCATATCAGCTAGAAATACCAAGGGTTCACTCTAAGCATGGTGAGTCTGCTTTTAGCTATTATGCCAGCCGCAGCTGGAACCAGCTTCCAGAAGAGATCAGATGTGCTCCTACAGTGGTCACATTCAAATCCAGACTCAAAACACTTCTGTTTAGCTATGCATTTACTGAATGAGCACTGTGCCGCTGTTCGTCCGACTGTACTGTACTGTATTTCATTTTATTTTTCTAAACTGTTTTAATTATTCTTATTTCTTTTTATTATTTTAATTTCTTCTATGTAAAGCACTTTGAATTGCCATTGTGTATGAAATGTGCTATATAAATAAACTTGCCTTGCCTTGCCTTGCCTTGCCTATTTAATTAACCTTTATTTAACCAGGCAAGTCACTTAAGAACAAGGTCTTATTTTCAACGACAGCCTGGCAGGAGAATTAAGATCTCCTGAAGGACATACTGACATATTACAATTCACACACATATTTACATTAATTTAAAACATTCACAAGCTGTGATAAAAACACTCCCTAATAGTTTTTTAAATGCAGAGATTGAAATAAAAGACTCCAATTTCATTGACTTTTGTAGCACATTCCAATCATTTGTAGCAGCGAAACTAAAAGCAGAGCGACCATAGACAGTTTTTTTCTAGGGATAATCAAACGAATATGATTAGATGATCGCGTTGAATATGTACTAACATGTGGTTGCAGCAGCTCTTGCAAATATTAGGGTAATCGACCTAACAGGACTTAAAGGGTTAGTTCACCCAAAAATGAAAATTCTGTCAGTAATTACTCACCCTCGTGTTGTTCCAACCCCGTAAGACCTTCGTTCATCTTCGGAACACAAATTAAGATATTTTTTGATTAAATCTGAGAGCTGGCTCACTCCTCCATAGGCTTCTAAGACACTATAACTTGCTGGCCCAGAAAATGCATTAAATACATCGTTAATATAGTCCAAGTGACTACAGTGGCTCAATCTTAAGTTTATAAAGCGACGAGAATACTTTTTGTGCGAAAAAAAATAAAAAAATAAAGTACAAAAAGTAAAAAAAGTATTCTCGTCGCTTTATAAACTTAAGATTGAGCCACTGTAGTCACTTGGACTATATTAACAATCTCTTTAATGCATTTTCTGGGCCAGCAAGTTATAGGGCCCTATCTTGCACCCAGCGCAATTGACTTTGTACAGCGACGCATGTATCATTCCTATTTTGCACCCGCGCACAGCGGACTTTTCCCTCCACAGACGCACGTCGGTTAACTAAGAAATACACTTGCGCCCCCGGGGCGGTTCAGCGCAAAGAGGAGGCTTGTTCCGGCGCAAACGTTCCCTCCTGCTATTGTGCACGTTTAGAAAACAATTCCGCCACTAACCGAAAAAATCTAGTTTAAAGTCAGTGGCGCGTTGGGCATGTTATTCAGATGCTATTTTAAGGGTGCATGCTTGGCCATAATCAATGTAGCGTGTGCACAACGCGCATACACATTGATTCTCTAATCTACACAGAAGCAGCAGTTTTCATTTTTGCAAATCATACATTATTACGATAGATAGATAGATAGATGATAGATGATAGATGATAGATAGATAGATAGATAGATAGATAGATAGATAGATAGATAGATAGATAGATAGATAGATAGATAATTTATTATAAAAGCATCTAGCTTACACATTTACCCAAATTATCATACGCCTGTTTAAGCGAAGCTAATTTGGGTGTGTTTCTCCATCCCCAATGTCACTTCTCTGTGTTTTACGGCCCTGACGAGAACGTCGGTCTCCTCGGCTGTGAAGCACTCCTTGCGCGCGTCTGGCAAATCCGCCGTTATAATAGGAATCCGCTATAGAATAAGCGCGTCTGCTCTTAAAGGGAATGTGAGATGACGCTCTGATTGGTTTATTTCACGTTATGCCCAAACCACACCAATGAATAATGAAGCTACTTAAGACCAACCCATTTTAGATTTGCGTCGGGCGCAAGAGTCATTTATCCCGCCGGTATAATAGCAACAGCGCCCAAGACCCGCCCACAAAGTCACTTGCGTTTTGCGCTTGATACTTGCATTTCAGATCGTTAAAATAGGGCCCATAGTGTCTTAGAAGCCTATGGAGGAGTGAGCCAGCTCTCAGATTTAATCAAAAATATCTTAATTTGTGTTCCGAAGATGAACGAAGGTCTTACGGGGTTGGAACAACATGAGGGTGAGTAATTACTGACAGAATTTTCATTTTTGGGTGAACTAACCCTTTAAAATACACCTGTGTATTTACCGTCTACCATGTAATGACGTCCAATTTAAAAGGGAATACAGTTCACAGTGATGCGTTCTGTAGGCTGCATTAGTATACTATATACTATACCTATAATTGCTATACACATGAAACACCCAAAAAAGACAAACGGAATATATAAACTGACATCAAACAGTTAAAAAAACAGTTGCCGTTTTTATAGTAGAACTCACTACAGCAGTGAGGCAATTATTCCTTCTTCTGCAACATCATTGAAAATATTCAGCAGAATATAGCAGCAAATAGTACACAAAACAAACCCATCTGTACTGAATGTTATTGTCTTTAACAACCATGGGTCTACAGATAATTATAAAATCATAAAATGTTTTATGTCCACAGTCTTAAAGAACACTAAAACCATACAGATATACTGTAGATAGGAGATTGCAAAAGTCCTCGCTAAGTTTAATGAGTCGCATGGGTACAGCAATAAACAGAAAAATTACTCCTAGTCCTAAATATAAAAGAGAGTGCATTTTCAAATTCCTGTGCCCCTCTGTCTTTTCTCGATTTTCTTGTCAGACTCATATACTTTCACAATACCTGGCAGAGGGCTTGCCAATATGGTAGTGTTGGAATGTTTGCTTACTGGGTTTGACGACTGAGGTTTGTTGATTCAGGTTGATAAACAAGCAGTACACTGCATGGGGTTCTGTTCGGATCTACACTGAAGCAACTGCTTGTACATCTCTGGTGCACACAAGCATTCACAAACTACCATAACCTGCATCAGATATTGCTCACAAATGTAAACTTGGTTAAATAGAAGTTATCATCCAAAGACATTGTGGCTGGTTGCCAAGATTTTGCAATGCAGTTGTGATGGTGTTCTGACCGGGTTTTAGCATGTTGCATGTTTAGTATGGATGGTTGCTTACTGGCAAAAGACAAAGAACCCACCACCATTTTCTATGATGTTCTGGTCCTAAATATGACTTAGATCAATGAAATCTATGGAATTGTACAGAGTCATATGCTGAAGTTTAATACAAAGGTTTAAAGATTTTAAAAAGTAAGAGCAATTTTAATACATCCTAAAAATGAAACTAAACTTGTGACTTCATACAAATGATACCATGAAAATCTCCAAAACCAGGCTGTTAAGAAGAGAAAGAAGCTTTCTGCAGTAAGTAAACAGCTATTCTAGTAACAAAATTCTGACAAAATGTATGTGCACAGCTTTGCTTGACTGCTAGAGCGGGTCAGGATGAATTCTGGGGAGAGGCTGAGGAAAGGTTTTGCCATGCGAGACAGATGCCTTTTCTTTTTGATTCTACTCCCCCCAAGTGCTCCACACTGAAGCTAAATATAAACAGGTGCAGCGTTCACTCAATGCTTGTGCAAAGCTCACAAAATGCTCTGCCATCTGTGCCTTTCTGCTTTTTATATTCTGCGTTGAAGCGAGATGGACGTTGTGTGAGTGTAGACATTTGTGAGGTGTGCTTTTAGCATAATGAACGAAGCAGAGGTAATGCAGTGTGTCTGTGAAGAAAGCCCAAGAAAAATTGTAAATTAATTCTCATTTCAAGAAAATGATCTGTGAAAGCTGCAACTCAGTTGGACAGGCCAAATTTACATGAATGCTTGATTTCTGCCAAATCTAAAACAATCTTTTTTTTGTTTATTTTTTTGCATTCAAAGCCAATTGGCTCAAAAATCTGAAGCTTAAACGAGTATGACACCTTTGTCTGTAGAGGTTATCGGAAGTGGTCCAATAATAATCGGAAAAGCGCACAAAGTAGAACAAAATAAATAAATAATAAATAAATAATATTAACAATGTAGTATTTTGTGTTCATGTGAGTTTTGGAAAGCATGGAAACCACAGATGCAGTGTCAGCTGTTACTGGACATGGAACAATCAGACAAACTCCTACTGGCATATTGGTTGCCAAAGAACAACATTAGCATGGTTAAACTTTGAATTTACCACACCAATACACCATCCAAATGTTTAGAAATAATAGAAAATTACTGGATTAATGGGACCCAAAGCCATAACAGTTCATTTGTAAAATGATATTCAATACAGCTAGCTAAGTACACTACTGTGAACAACATAAAATGTTTGCTAACATTATTTAGCTAATCCACAGGACCTAAATTAGCTAGTTGCATATCTGTGTTGCTGTCTGTGTGTTTGTGATTTTTGCTCCCATTTCGTGGTGTCTTTTGATGTTGCCATCAAACAGGTGCAGACATGACTGTTTTGCATGTTGGGATAACCTTTGAATTCAACAGATTTCAAATGTGTTACATAAACCACTTTTCGAACAAATAGCTGCATGCATCTGAAAGAGCAGCAGAAGTCTCCAAAGATTGACAAGCCAAATCAAAACCCTGCATGTATACACGACTGATAATGCTTTGCATCACACCACAACGGCTTCAGTCTGTCTATACTGGAAGCATCGAAGCTGCACGTAATTTCACAATGGTGAAAGTTATAGCATTCAAGTAATAGCACACATATGGCTTTTCTAAGTAACTCATTTTAAAACCGATGCGGAAAATGAAGCTCTGCAAGACCACATGGACACTTCCAGTGTAAATCGCTTCATTGCCTATAATGGTAACGGCTTGAAATTTCACACACCACTTGTGTTTGGTGTTGACACAGTATATACCTCTCAGATGGAAATTTCTCTGCTTCCCTATAAAAATATCTTCATGTAAATGCATATGATCACCTTTAATGATTAGCAAATAGATAAGTTGTTTTCTAAAGCACATTTCCATCTGTTACAAAAACATGCCAAATTCTAAGGGGTAGGCTATTTCAAAAAGCAGGTTATGTGAAATACCCATGCATTCACACGGGGCGTCTGCGTCAACGCTTAATGGAGGGCACGTTTGAAGCTTGGTGTTGACGCAACCGTCATAGTGACAACAGCCAATCACATAACTTCCAGCTTGGACTGCAACGCGCTACTGCATTTGCATAATCTGCATAACGATCTGCGTTGGCACTTGAAAAGTTGAAACATTTTCAACTTCTTCCACAAGTAAGACCAGTGACTCGACGCAGAAGAACCCACAATTCAGTTCTACCAGAAAGACTCGGGAGAATAAATACTGTGACAATTATACATTTATTAACAGCCCAGCAAACAATAAAGTTATTTGTCCATAGCTCGCAATCTGAGGGTCGCATATCCTGCCTGAAGACAAAGGCAGGGGCGCAGCCAACCCCCTGTGAGGTATGGGAAGGGACCATCCTGGTGGTGGTGGGGAGGATGGAGGGAAGGGACCATCCTGGTGGTGGTGGGGAGGATGGAGGGAAGGGACCATCCTGGTGGTGGTGGTGGGGAGGATGGAGGGAAGGGACCATCCTGGTGGTGGTGGTGGGGAGGATGGAGGGAAGGGACCATCCTGGTGGTGGTGGGGAGGATGGAGGGAAGGGACCATCCTGGTGGTGGTGGTGGGGAGGTTGGAGGGAAGGGACCGTCTTGGAGGTGGTGGGGAGGATGGAGGTGAATGGAAGCGTCAGCATCTGCGAACTCAAACGTGTGTAAGTACCAATCTTTTATACCACGAGTATTAGAATGTGATTGGATAGATGAGAAGGTAAAGTGACGTAACAATTGAGTCTTCCCGGCAGAACTTATGCTAAAGCTTTCATTTTGACAATGCATGACGTCACCCATTCAAAGTAAAAGAGAAGCGTTAACGCCGATGCCCTGTGTGAATGCACCGTAAGTAAGCGGATAACCTCAACTTTCGCTTCCAAAAATGGAGGTAACTTTCAGAGTATGTAGTAGCCATAGCAACTTACTCTCTTAAGAGAACCTGCTCTGGAGCACGTTCTGTTCCAGGGTTAGTTTACTTCAGAGGTGTTCAGCGGATGCGTGCCCTATTTATGAGGCTCAGTGGGCGTGACATATTGTGCACAATATTATATATATAGCTATATCGATATATAAAGCACTTTTAAAACAAGGTAATGTTTATTTTAATCTAAGAAAAAAATTCTAATCTCACACATCGTTGATCTGCATTCAGATTAATTTCTTTTTTTGCAACAGGATGTTTTCTATGCTGTTGTTAATGTATTTCTATAATAAAAAAAGTGCAAGCACAGACTATTATTTAGTTTAATTAGTCTTTCTTTTTATTATAATGGGTTGGCTAAACTTACTTCTGGAAAGCATTTTTGGAACCAGCATACCTTTAGGCAAGGTTTGAGTTAAAAAACCGAGAGTTCAGGGTATGTTTGACGGTAAGATAACCTTGCTTTCCCTGGTCCCTATTCACAAACCATTACATGCAGCTAAGCAAATAAAAAGACAGGTGGAAAATTGAAAACAAGAGAGATGTCAGAGTGTTAACAGATCAGTTTATAGTCATTTAAACTCTGTAGTGAAGGGCAGAGGTGCAGAGCTCTTAAAAAATTCACTAAGAGATTGTGGGTGTGAGGCCTTAGCCTTCGAAGCGCTTTACATGAAGCTCATGCAGCTGAACGCCCAATGGGATAAACACACAGGCCACGAAATCAATCACCCTGAGATCGAGGGGGCAGGAAGAGAAAGGAGTTATGAGAGCTTGTATGTTTAATGTGTGCAAGCAGGATTTATCACAATTAAGCAGGTTTATTAGAATTGATCATATGGATTATGAAGCAAGTAACACATTGAAGGTTTTAAATTGACTGCAGATTGATTTATATGGAGGAACATTTTAGGAATGTATTATGATTCACTACAAATATTAACAACAATCAAATGAGAAAAATCTCCACAGATGGTGTTGCTTGTCCCTCTGTTTCATATCGACGTCCAAGAAAAACTCACCATTTTCCTCCACACTCTGCGAGAAAATACTTTTATCCAAAGTGGCTTTACAAATAATGAATACAACATTCGTTTGAATTAGGAAATAACTCAACGAAGTTTCAAACATTGCCTAGGATAAACAGGATAGAACAGGGAGGGATTATTAAATAGGAGGGAGGGAAATTAAATAGAATTTTTAATAGAATTTTGAAAAAGAAAACAGAATTAAATGATAAAGTGTGTAATTTCTAGCCTGGTTAAAACCAGACCATTCTCAGTAGTAACTGAGTTATGGTCTGGCAAAGTTCCATAGACAAATCATTTCCAAAGGGGCGTCCCCAACGGACGTCGCTCAAATGCCTCTCGGCGCAATTGGATAGACCTAAAACTCCAAAAACCAATCAGAGCGATCGTCATGTGTAAAGCCATATGCTGCGACCCAATTCGCCTATGTTACACTACGCCATAAAAGTACTCTTTTTGTGAAGAAAATGTATTTACTTTTGAATGTGTAGCAAAAAAGTAGGCAACTTTTGGACACACTACTTCATCATCTTTATCGGACGGATCTGTCGCGTGCATCCCGTCATGTAAACTGCCCTGTCAATCATCTTGTCACAGTTAAAATCCTCTATTAAATCTATTTTAATTTCCTACCGTTTCGGAGAGAAATGTAGAAGCACGTTCATCTGCCAGTGGGTCTTTCATGGAGACTGTCCTCGTGTGTTTGCAATTTTAATATGCATTTAAAAGTTGCTGCGCTTCACCAACGGAGTGGACGTCGCTCAAATGCCTCTGGGCGCAATTGGATTGGCTAGACCTAAAACCAATCAGAGCGATCGTCATCGTGTAAAGCCCGCCTCAACGTTTCTGATTGGTGCCGCGATTTCCACGGCATGGAAATGGCCTTGAATGAGCTCTTTGCCAGACTTACTTGCAGAGCAAATCTAAATTTGCCGGAAGTTGTCTGGGTTTTCCCAGGCTATGTAATTTCTGCACCACTAGGAGTTTAAAGCAGAACTTCTCACATTTGCAATTATTTAGATAAACAAGTAAACTTAAGCTTCCATATCCGAGTCAATTCCATTTCTGGATTTGAAATTCTGTTTAGTGCCACTAGTGTTGCAAAAATGACACATTTCACATTTATGATTGTAACGGAGGCCAGCTAGCTGCGGTAAACCTCACTTCCCTGATCTCAAGAGATGCATTAGCGACTGATGCTAGAGGATACTGTCTTTAACGTCCTTGCTAGCCCGTCTCCCATGCTGGAGACGCCGGTTCGAATCCAGCTCAGAGCAGTGTGAGTAGATGATGCATTTGAAATATGAACAACTGACCAAAAAGAAACTGCTAATAAGCAACAGTGTTTACACTTAAGGGGACCATCGATCTTTCTTTCTTATAGACTTTCTGCATTTTCCTCTAGGTTAGAAGAAAGTATTTTAAAGCGGTGCTATGCAGTTTTGGCAATTTCGCTTTTTGCTCACAGATTTCTCTATAGAGGTCCCCCTACAGCTTCGGAATAGATATTTGACAACATTGTCGTCAAAACTCGTTGGCGACTCTCCCCCTCCCATCTTCTCGCTCTGATCATGTGCATTTGTTTTCAAAGAAGCTGGCGAACGTACGGAGCCATGTCCACTGAGGTATGTATGATACAAAGAAAGCTAGCATATAAATGTTTAGATAGTGTATGTGTGCAGTGCCGTAAAGAAATTTGTTACATCGCGAGACCTGATATCACGCAATACTTCCTGACGGCCCAAAGTTGCAAGGGTGTTTTTTCCGCTCACAGGCGCTAGGGGGGTGCGAAAAGACCACCATTCAACCAATGACCCCGAAGCTGTTCAGTTAAGGTAAATTAAGCTAAAAAAAACTGCATAGTTACCCTTTAATGATTTTTTTTTTTTACACAATTCCCCTTTAATGGACACTTCTAAATGCAACTAGTCTAAAAAAGTAATGCATCAGTGAATGTTCTCATCTTTATCTTGTTAAAGGACTGCACAGGTCAAACTACTAAAGAGAAGCTAAATTTTGAGATTTTGAGATTCAAATTTTGAAGTTTGACATTTAAATATTAGAATCCCAGAGGTTTAACCTTTCATGTCTGAGCTTTTCAGTCAAATGCAGTGATTCATGCATTTATTTTAGACAAACAGAGCCATCTACAGTCCAGCAAATTAAATTAGCCCATCTCTGTGGATATAAGATTTACATAAGACAATCACTTACATAATATCATGATGGCTGCATTGCTTTCTGCTTTCTATATCAGAAATGTAGACAGTGATTATGACCAGAATCCTCAAAATTACGAGAAGGCTCCAGAGTCTCTTAAAGATTGAAACAGAATTTGATCTAGTATCAGGGATTTCTTTAGTACAGTACATTCAAACAAGATTACAAACTTTTTTTTATATAAGAGTCATCTGATTAAAGTGCTATGAAACATGCCAGATTGCTTGAAAGAATCACAATAAATTGCATTAGTGGTAACTATTATTATTGCTTAAAGTTACTGTTTTATACAAACCCAATATTTACCCTTGAGTATTGAACTTACGTGCATAACTCATCTGACATTGTTTGTGGACATGAATGATACCTCAAATGGGTCCTTTTGAATTAGGCCTGTACGAAAACACCAAGCAACCACCCACAACACCCTAGCAACTGCATAGAAACATGCCAATCATCACACAGAACACCATAGCAACTGCATAATAATATAGCAACCAGTAACATTAGGGGTCAGTATGATGGCTCTCAAAACCTTTCTAAAAGTTGAACATGTGGTTTCCATAAAGCATATATATAAACAAGTTATATGAACAATCAGAGACGTCTCTCCACAGGCTACAGGAAAGAAAAGGGTCAGCTGGATTGATCCACACAGTGAAGCTGTGACACCTGCAGTTCAGCCTGAGCTGCGGGTGCATGACAGGGCAGGTGTATGTTTGCGGGTTTGCATGGACATTCACAGGAACAATGGCGGTACATGTGACATGTTATATCTCTGACCGTGTCTAAACATGTGAACATTACGTTTTCTGGCCAATATGAACAGTATGGTCATATCCGGTCTTGAACTTAAACTCTGCATGTCTGTGTCTATGCTTTAGTTAAAGTTGACATAATACTGTATTTTATAATATAATGTAATGTAATATAATATGATATATAATATATAAAATATTTGAACCTCTCATCACTTTTAGGAGACCTGCCATTATGTAGGAGAGAACATTAAATTAAAAAGCATAAAATAGTCTTCAGTCTTGGAAAGTGAACTTATACAACATTATAAAAGGAAATCCAACCTCTGACAAGGTGTTATTCCCCGGTTTCCCCTGAGGAGGGCACCAGAGAGAGCACAAACCAACACGTTTAATCATCTCCACATTGGGGCACAGGTGCAACCACATGCTCGTACTCGCCGTCCACACACTCTCTCTGCTCTGTCAGAATTCCCATTCGCCTGTTGACAAACAGCCACATGCTTGCAACTCATGTCTCGGCAGGCCGCTATATCCCTGCTGGCAGAACACTGGGCACAGGTACTCATGTTAGAAGACATGAACCCATCAGAATTCACACAAGCACAATCAGTGCTTCCATAAGCAGAATAATCAGAGACGTCTCTCAACAGGCTAAAGGAAAGAAAAGGGTCAGCTGGATTGATCCACACAGTGAAGCTGTGACACCTGCAGTTCAGCCTGAGCTGCGGGTGCATGACAGGGCAGGTGTATGTTAGCGGGTTTGCATGGACATTCACAGGAACAATGGCGGTACATGTGACATGTCATATCTCTGACCGTGTCTAACCATTTGAACATTACGTTTTCTGGCCGATATGAACAGTATGGTCATATCCGGTCTTGAACTTAAACTTGATACAAGTCTGTGTCTATGCTTTAGTTAAAGTTGACATAATATTATATTTTATAATATAATGTAAAGTAATATAATATGATATATAATGTATAAAAATATAAAAATATTTGAACCTCTCATCACTTTTAGGAGACCTGCCATTATGAAGGAGAGAACATTAAATTAAAAAGCATAAAACAGTCTTGGAAAGTGAACTTAAAAAGAAATCCAACCTCTGACAAGCTGTGATTCCCCCGTTCCCCCTGAGGAGGGCACCAGAGAGAGCACAAACCAACACGTTTAATCCATAGACTGTAAAAAAAGATGGACGACGCCCCTTCATTCTCTTCCATTGGTGAAAATTGAAGCCGCCAAAGTCCTAATATGGTGCTGACATCTTGCGCAGATTTGGGACCCGAGTCTGCGCAGTAGTAAGCGCGGGACCCGAGTCTGCGCAGTAGTGAGCGCGCCGGCGGGACCCGAGTCTGCGCAGTAGTGAGCACGGCGGCGGGACCTGAGTCTGCGCAGTAGTGAGCGCGGCGGCGGGACCCGAGTCTGCGGCGGGACCCGAGTCTGCGCAGTAGTGAGCGCGGCGGCGGGACCCGAGTCTGCGCAGTAGTGAGCGCGGCGGCGGGACCCGAGTCTGCGGCGGGACCCGAGTCTGCGCAGTAGTGAGCGCGCCGGCGGGACCCGAGTCTGCGCAGTAGTGAGCACGGCGGCGGGACCTGAGTCTGCGCAGTAGTGAGCGCGGCGGCGGGACCCGAGTCTGCGGCGGGACCCGAGTCTGCGCAGTAGTGAGCGCGGCGGCGGGACCCGAGTCTGCGCAGTAGTGAGCGCGGCGGCGGGACCCGAGTCTGCGGCGGGACCCGAGTCTGCGCAGTAGTGAGCGCGGCGGCGGGACCCGAGTCTGCGCAGTAGTGAGCAGGAAGAGCCGCAATATCAAGGTCCCGCCCTCACTCTCGCAGAAACCGTTAGTACAGTTTACTGCAGAACAACACATTCTGGACATGTAGAAATTAAAGCTGAAGCTCCAATCTCCTCCCGAAAATCCCCCCAAAAGTCTGTTGGTGCCTAAGTGACTACTTCGTTTAGAGAAGCTGTCAATCACAGCTGCCAATCATGAAGTCACATTCCAGTTTTTATAGCATCCAATAACTAACTTAGACCAAACTTATTTAAAAAAACGAACACTTAAATTTACATCAGCGTGAAAAAAACTACCTAAAATGACAGAAAACATCTTTGGAAAAAATTCATTTGAAGTGTAATTTAATTGGTTAGTTTCCATAGTGTTCATTAGACTTCATGGGGAGGCGGGCTTAATGACCTATACTGGGACCAGCCACCAGGGGGCGATCGAGACACTTTGGCTTCACTTTTCAGGACTTGTGCGGCACGTTTGGTTTAATCACCTCCACACTGGGGCACAGGTGCAACCCCATGCTCGTATTCACCGTCCACACACTCTCTCTGCTCTGTCAGAATACCCATTCGCCTGTTGACAAACAGCCACATGCTTGCCACTCATGTCTCGGCAGGACGCTTCATCCCTGCTGACAGCACACTGGGCACAGGTACTCATGCTGGGACAGGAAATGTCAGTGCTCGTTAACAGCCAAGACACACCCACTCATCCTCACTCCACGTCACATATCTGACCCTGACTGACGGATTCCCATCAGCCTGTGCGCTGGATACCAGTCAGTCGATGCATTGAAACAAACTTTTTTTCTTTATCGATCAGCTTCTGACATTTGAATAAGGCAATTCAAGGTATTGTCTTATGTGGCATCTGTCTGAAGCTTTTAGATGGATGGAGGGGACGAGACTGAACAATCGACAGATAGATAGATAGACAGACGATAGATAGATAGATAGATAGATAGATAGATAGATAGATAGATAGATAGATAGATAGATAGATAGATAGATAGATAGATAGATAGATAGATAGATAGATAGATAGATAGATAGATAGATAGATAGATAGATAGATAGATAGATAGATGACAGAATGAGAGATAGAACAAGGCAGGCAGAATGAGACAGAACAATAGATAGAATGATCTAAAGACAGACAGACAGATCCAACGCTATATTGTCAGACAGACCGATAGATAGAATGATCATTAGAAAGAGAGAACACTAGATCAATAGAATGACAGAACGATAGATAGAATGATAGACAGAATGATAGAATAATCAACAGACAGAAAGACAGACAGATTGATAGAAAGATAGAATAAAAGCAAGAGATGGCACGACAGAGTGATCGACTGACAGGCACAGACAGAATGATAGAACACTAGATGGAATGACAGAACCTGAGATAGAGTCCCCGTTTTTGAATGTGGTCTCACACATCTGTGCTGTATAAAACAGGCTTTCTCAGCAACTCCAGCAGTGATTTACCAATGTTTCTCACATGCATGTGCATTCATCTGTCATGCTGTGTGATTATGTGCGCATGCGTGTGCATGTGTGTGTCAGGGCAGTTTTACAGGACAAGTCAAGAGATATGTGGGTTAATCCTGTGGGACTCCTTCAATGGGCCACGTGGGACTGCACACACACACAGAGAGAGAGAGAGAGAAAGAGAGAGAGAGATCCTCCGGGCCTGCTGCCCTGAGTCTGAGCCTGCACCGGATTACTGAGAGTAGGAAATGAAAGATCATCCAGCATAAAGGCACTCAAAGAGCACCCATTCAAACTCCATCAGAGAGTGGGGGGGGAGAAAGAGATGGAAAAAGAGGGGACCATCTGCATGTGCACTCGCATCCACCTGAGCTAAAGCACTGTAACACATATGTTACAGTAATTTGCTCCTGTTCAGCCTCACAATCCATTAATAGCACCAGTATTCATTCGCCGCAACATAACAGTGTGAGAATGGGATGGGGCATTCTTTGCTTGTTGCACGCAGTATGTCTTTACTGAAGCTCCTGCAGCACCTGAGGCTAAGAAAAGATTTGGAATCATCTGGGTAATTGATTTTGCTGTGTATTATTAGCAGTAGAGAAGCAACACCAGTGATTTTACACAACGCAAAAGAACAGAGAGGAAAAACTGAGAGAGCAGTCAGTCAGGGTGTTTTCCACAATAAGGTGAAGAGATTTTGTCTGCTTTAGTTATTCTCCCAATTACAATTAATATAATAAATATTAGATTTTACATTAAAGGAATATTTACCAAAAAATTTAAATTCAGTCAATTTACTCACTATTATGTCAACTTTTCTTTCTTCTGTGGAGCCCCAAATTAGTTGTTAGACAGAATGACGGGTTGCAATTAAAAAATTAAAGGGAATGGTGACGAAGGCTAAAATATTCTGCCTAAAATTTCCTTTTGTGTTCCACAGGTTGGAGCAATATGTACAGTAGGAGAATAAATGATGACAGAAATGCCATTTTTGGTGAACTATCCCTCAAAGCAGTGCATTCTGCCTAATTTATGTTTTGCATTACATTATAATTGCCCTATTATTCAAATTATTCTGCAACTTTTCGGGCCAGACAAAACTGTGAAAGAGAGAAAATGTCTGATATTAGAAACAAGACAACATAAAAATTGAAATTGACACTAGTATTTGCATTCTGAATAAATGTCCCTGGTCATATTTTTCTCAATGCTGCACATTAATTTAAAGAACAAAGTTTGTTTTCTTAAGCTGTCATCAAAATACAAGAACTTTCTCTGCATCTCAAACATTTCTTTTCATCTGATGTAACCAACATAACAAATGCGAGGAAAAATAACATTAAATGGTTAATGAGCGTGTATTAAAGGGATAGTTCACCCAAAAAATGAAAATTCTGTCATTAATTACTCATCCTCATGTCGTTCCAAACCCGTAAGACTTTCATTAATCTTCAGAACACAAATGAAGATCTTTTTTGATGAAATCTGAGAGCTTTCTGACTCTCCATTGACAGCTACACAACTACTACTTTGATGCTTCAAAAAGTTCATAAAGAGATCGTAAAACTAAGCCATATGAATTGAGCGGTTTAGCCACATTTTCTGAAGAGACTCGATCACTTTATATGATGAACAGATTGAATTTAGGCTTTTATTCAAATATAAACATTCATCAACTCACACATTAGTTGTGGCAAACAGAAGCTAGAGCATGATTGCTTGATGTGCGAGAACCAATGAGGTTCATTCTCGTGTTACGCAGCACGTTTGAGCTTCTGCAAGAACCAATGAGGTTCATTCTCGTGTTACGCATCACGTTTGAGCTTCTGCAAGAACCAATGAGGTTCATTCTCGTGTTACGCATCACGTTTGAGCTTCTGCAAGAACCAATGAGGTTCATTCTCGTGTTACGCATCACGTTTGAGCTTCTGCAAGAACCAATGAGGTTCATTCTCGTGTTACGCATCACGTTTGAGCATCAGCAAGAACCAATGAGGTTTATTCTCGTGTTACGCAGCACGTTTGACAATCTCTTTATGAACTTTTTGACGCGTCAAAGTGGTAGTTGCGTAGCTGTCAATGGAGGGACAGAAAGCTCTCCGATTTCTTCAAAAAGATTTTCATTTGTGTTCCGAAGATTAATGAAAGTTAATTTACGGGTTTTGCAAAAATGTTCATTTTTGGGCGAACTTTCCCTTTTAATAACTAGACTTTCAAACTTCTGAAGAAAATTTGAGTGGTGCTTGTCCATGTGATTGACAGGGTGTTTCTAGTTGGTTGTTTACAGGCTCAAGTCCAGTCAACCCAGTTAAGATACATTCCAAATCCATTCAATGAAGCTGATCCCACACAAGGAATCAGAGAGACTATCGACATTAATCAAACTTCCTTTGTGGTCAGAGAGGTGCTGAAAAACACACACAAGGACACTGTAAGATGTCTGTCTGGACAGCTTTGTAATGAATGCTATCTATCTTTGTCTTGTCTTGTGTGTGCTAGAGGCTACACAGTCTTAACTGTGCATTTGTTTAGTTTTAACGACTAAAGGAATAACCTAGGGTTGCGAGAGTACAAACATTGAAATGTGTTAAGCAGTAAAGATTCTGCTATAGCATTTACAATATACCAAATGAGAGTGACAAAGAAACATGGAGTAATGTTCAAATAATAATGTGAAAAAACAGAGCAAATTAGATGGCGTACCATTACCACATGGTTATTTCATAAATACAACCAAGTAAGCATTGGTAAGCATTACAATATAAGAAAATAAATACATTGTAATCTATACCATAACTGTTATATAAACGACCATTCAAAAGTTAAGGTGGGTACGATTTTTTCATGTTTTTTATATAAGTAGCTTATAGTCAACAAGGCTCCATTTATTTTATCACAAATACAGTAAAACATAATATTGTGAACTATTATTAAAATGCAAGATCTTTCATATTTTAATGTATTTTAACATTTACCTAATTGGTAACACTTTATATTAAGGTTCCCTTTGTAACGGGTTTATAAAGGTGTTCGTTAATGACTAACAAGTAATTTACAAATGCATTATAAATCGTTAATAAGCAGTTATAACTGCATAAATAAAAAGGGCGACTTTAACGCAATGCCTGCCAAATAGTGAGCCATTTATAACTCACATATTAATGCTCAATAAATGTATTTATTCACTTGTTTTACTCAAACCCAGATTCCTTATTTCATGATGCAGCAAAAATTGACTATCTGAAGGCTGAAGACTGAAGGGTGTCATATTTGTGGTTTTCTCGTTAATATCTCATGACTTGTGTCAGTTTTCTTACTATGTTGCTAACAAGACATTTTACCCATGATGATATTCTGCAAAAAGGTCATGATGCCTATCCACAAATATTTTTTTCAGGACTCTTTGATGAATAGAAAGTTCAAAAGAACAGCATTTATTTGAAATAGAAATATTTTCCAACATTATAAATGTCTTTGCTTTAACTTGAGTTCCATTTAATGTGTCATTGTTGAACAAAAGTAGTAATTTCTTTCCTTCAAAAAAAAAAAATCGTACTGGCCCCAAACTCTTGAATGGTGGTGTAAAATTACGTATACCGTGATATTCATTCATACTGCCACCTCTACTTTAGTAACAATGTACAAAGTAAAGTAACGAAGTAACAATGAAGCCATTTCACAGACGTGAGTGGGCCAGAATACCACACTCGTGTGTCGCTGCAGGATAACAGGCTGTCATCGGCGATTAAGCCTGTGCGAGGACGCGCTGTTAGTCCCTCTCAGGGCTGGAGCAGGGCAGGGTCATGTTTTCGCGCTCTTTATTTACGGCTTGTGTCGCTGTGCATCAGTCGCTTGAAAATGAAATCTCACAGACGCTCGGTGACAGACAGAGTGTAACGGTAATAACAACACACACGCACACACCGTAGACCGTATCAGATGTTATCTGTAATGAAGTGCGTGCCGTGTGAAGACTGTTGCTCTGTACATCATCTTCCTGCGGCCCATGATGCTCTCTGATTACCTGAGTGGAAGGCTAGATCTCTTTACTACACCTTGGAGCATTTGACTCTCAACCCAAACATATTTTACTCCAGACAGCCAGAGAAAGTCTAATATCCAGGCGCTGACGCTGAATGGTTAGCCTATACTCATTGGGCCATTTGTCATTTAGCAGACACTTCTATCCAAAGCAAATTAAAGTACATTTTCTACAGCCACCTGTGGGTAAGTATCAGGGCACACAACGGTGAAGCTAAAACATTTAGATTACATCCCAGATGCTTAACCACTACGCCACCACCACTACAGGATGGTCTCTCAATGTCATACTATTAAAGTCCCAGTGAACCGGAAGTTGCAACCGACTTTACTCCAGTATTGTGACGTATTTACAAGTGAAACAGAATTTTGAATAGAGGGCATTAACCTGCACAGATTAATTGGTCGCTATAAGATTGGTAATGTGCGCTAACAAAGTTAGGGTTAATTTTGATTTCATTAACCATGTAAATGAGTGTCCACAACTAACTGATTAACTTGTGAGTTTTGATATCTAGCCACGTCAATACTGTGCAAAATAAAATAAAGTAAAAATTTTATAAAATTCCCAGGGAATGCATGTATACCATGAAATGCAATGTAAGTCGCTTTGGATAAAAGCATCTGCCAAATGTTTCCAGGAAAGATTGTTCACTCAGCAGCCATGTTTGCAATGCCTTCGGGCAGCTCGGCATTTAAGTCCAATACACTTGAATGGGGAAATCCTAAAAGCCCCAAAACTGCTTGACATACTCGCATTTAAATAACATTTTTAATCAGCAACAACATCTGACATGAACTGTCCCATAAATGTTATTTATTATGCTCAAATAGTGTTCAGGCTGGAACAGCCAATGCACATTTGCAGCCCTAAGGCCGCGTCTCAGAACCCTGACTTTACCAATTGGCAATTGGCTCTTTTATTTATAAGTTGGGACTTATTCTGCCATATTTCACTTTTTCCCATTCATAGTAATATGGTCTTGGTATATCTAATCTAACTCACTAGGATACTTCAGTTTTCTTACCATCACAACACTGCATAAACACAAAGTACAGTATCTACAACGTGCTTTGGTGAAGCGATTACGTCTGCTTCCATAGAGCATGTTCCCTGCACAAAAAGGCAGTGGGAAATCTCCTGAGACATCCCGTCGAGGACAAGGACAGGTGTGAAAAGTGTAAGATCAGGGCCTGTGTGTATGAAGTGTCTAAGGGGAAGATTACTCTTGTAGGAACAGTTATTCACTGTCAATTTAACTGCTTTTGTTAAGGAATAACAGGCAAAAGACTGATCCATTGGATTTTTTGTCTTGGTGTGAGATACAAATGACTCTTGAGAGTACATCTCTTCACCAAAAATTCACCATGGTAACCATAATTTCCACCAAAATACCATAGTAACTACAGATATTGAGTGTGTCTCATTCCAGTTCTCTGTGATGTAAATAAATAATCAAATTAAGTTATAAATATAAAGTTATAGGAGTTATAAATAGTGACAATTCGGTGCTGGAATTTGATATTTTTAAAGCCAAGTGGTCATTGCTGTTGTTATCAGTCATGGCAAGCGACAACAGTAATGTATTCACTACTGCACAGCTGACCTACAAAATCCTGGGACTGATGGCGGCAGATGGAATGAATTTGTCAAATTAAATGTCACAAGTTCATTTAAGCACTTAAATTGTTCTGCAAGAATGATTGCGTCCTCCGATTACTGTATAACAAGAACTCAGTTTTATGTACACGAAGCAAATCAATGTGCTGGTGAAATAGTTATTTTAAAAGACTTCTAATGCAACGCTAATTTGTACATGTCAGTTATAGCAAATACTCTGCAATAGATCTGATCTCTGGAATAATACAGCACATAGACTATAAAAAACATAGAATAAATTAAATTATTTGTGCAATAACTAATTAATATGAATAAATTAAACCAGAACATCTGTATCCTCCTACTCATCCAAATGTTCACTTTTTAAAACAAAGTGAGGCAAATAGTAATAACTAATAACTATGAGAGATACTCAAAAATACAGATTTCCCTCAACTATTCTGGCCAAACCTGAAGAGTGCAGAGTCATGAGTCTAGATTTCTGCAGATATCCTGTTTCCTCACTTGGCACATCTCATTTTCCTCTCCTCCCATTTCTTCATCCCTCACTATCATCTCATCATGTCTCAGCATCCATCTCTCATTTCTTCCTTCACTGCTCTCCAGGCCTGATGAGGAGATATGCAGGGCTGGCTGGGAGATGGGAGCCAATGTGACTGGGGGATATTTTGAAATGACCAATCACTTTCGAGTAGATTTACATCAGCCAATCAGCTCAGGCAAGACTTAATTCAGGAAGACATTATGAGTCAGAAGAGCATTCATTTGACTGTTCATCTGAATATATTGACGCAACACTGTGTCTATGTGTGTCTCTGAGCTAAAAGTGGAGACCCTTTTTAATTAATGGGTTTGGCTAGACTCCTTAATCAAGTGAAGACAAATCTTTTTGCAACACCGTACAAAGACATTCAAGAGAACAGTTTGGATTTTTTCCTCCATGATGGCAATGTCCCTGTGCCTAAAGTGAGTTCCATATTTGAACTTATACCAAGGGGCTGTTGAATGCTTGAATCTGATTGGTTGAAGAACATTCTAAGGTGTGCAATTATTTTCAAGGAAACGCACGGCTAAAGTAGTTCCAGGCAGTTCTTGACCGCATTACAGTTCCATATCACTTCACCAAATGATTTCAATTATTTCAAAGGTCCTTACAGCCTATAACAGCAAAAGAACCAAAACCCTCAATGACACTTACGAAGCAAAAATCAATATAGTAAACAATAGGATAAAAACTACAAATTATTTCCAAGATTTTTTTGGCACAAAATTACTGTATTATTAATAAATACAAATAGAACTAAGTTAAAGGTGCAGTAAGCGATTTCTGAGAAACGCTGTTGAAAGTGGATCAGCCCGAGCACCAAAACGCACTTGTAGCCAATCGGCAGTGTATACACTCATTAGGGGGGAGGTGCCTGTGTTGCATAGCGTGTTTGTGAATTTGGGGGCGGAGCTATCAAGGTAAGGGTGTGATCCTTTTGGGTAGGGGCGTGTTTGTTTTGGTGATTTGAAATATCAACAGCGTTTCTCAGAAATCGCTTACTGCCCCTTTAATATATAGTAATAGTTAATGGCCGAAAAATAAGGCCTTTTGTGGCTCGTTCACAGTGAAAAGACAGATAGGCAAGTCTAGAAGTCTAGATACAAAAAAAGATAAATTAACTTGGCTAGATCATAAAGTGTCCAACATTAGCTGACTTTTAAAGACTGAAGTGCCCTGGCCTACATGATTAAGGCTATAAAAGAAGAACAATGCCGTCATTTAATTATGAACCTTCCTGTCCACTGAGTCACATCTTTTCTAGCACCTGTGAGAGGAGACCAATTAAATCAATCAATCAACGCAGGCCAGCCAATCAGGGCTATCGCACACAGGAAGGAGGCCGGACGAGATGGAAATTCTGCGGTCAGATTCATCTGTGTAAAACGTATCCAGTCTGAGACAGGCATCGACCCCTTCAGAAGCATTAGTCTGATGAATAGAGCCGTCTGCATAACACAACAGCAATCTAGTCCGGAGACAAATGGTTTTTGACCTCTGCCGACACTCACGGATTCAGAACTCACAAAAAATTCAGAGGCCATGTTTGCTAGTTTTAGCATAACATGCTAACGGCGTTCAAAATAAAGAGAATTTAAATAATTCCTGTGTCATTTTAGCTCAAAACTAAAACCAGGTGAACTGTGTGACTTTTACTGTGCGAGAGACAATTTGAGAATCGTAAAGATTTGGTTACACTTTACAACAAGGTTAATGTTAATTTTCAAATATACTATTGTTCTGTTAACTCATGTTTTTTCATTATACATTAATGTTAATAAATTAATTAATAAATGTCTATTTTTAACTCACACTGGGAAAAAAATTATATATATATATATATATATATATATATATATATATATATATATATATGTATATATATATATATATATATATATATATATATATATATATATATATATAAGCAGTTCCTATTTATTTAAACAAACATATATGTACCAAGACTGGATTTTTATTCAATCAAAAATACAGTAAAAACAGTAATAGCCTACTGTGAAATATTATTACAATAATATATATTTAAAATGTAATTTATTCCTGTGATCAAAGCTGAATTTTCAGCATCATTACTCCAGTCTTCAGTGTCACATGATAACATGTCTATAAAAGCTACTAAAACGTCCTAATTGTCCTGGCTTAATCTAAGCCCTGTCTGTGAAACCAGGCCTAAAACTTGGATTTCTAAGCTTTCAGGACTGTTTACCGCTACACTGGTGCCACAGAATTCCCAGAATAACTCAGCAGAAAGAACAAAAGGGAAGACGGTAATCTGAAGTGACATATCCCGCCTCCATTCGGGAGAAATTGGGTGACTTGATCAAGGATCTCATATCGAAAGCAGTGATAAACTCGTTAAATGTTAACGATTTAGGGACGAGCGCCGCTGAACCTCCCTATCAATATTTTATCGGCCTGCCTTGCAGAATCAAGCTCTTTAATCACAAAGCGGAGGTGGGGTTCTTTCTTGCCAAAAGCGCATTCACAAATTTGCAGTCCGCAGCAAGACTCCAGCAGACACAATCACTCGGCTTGAGCTCCAAATACCATCAGTTTCAAGAACCCCTGGTTTTGCAGCGATCAAATTCCAGACTTGATTTTACGGTGACCTCAACATCTATTCTTCACTGTACAAAGTTATTGTTCCCTTTATGTCCAGTGTATATTTACTTCATTGCCTTCTGCCTTTCAGTTGGCCTCACTTAATCACATTTTGTGAAGCAGTGCTACTCTAATAAACAACCTTTAGACAGGCTGTTACTCTACCAGCCCACGAAATCACAGCGCTTCTGACATGAGGCCTGAAATGCTTCAAATAATTGAGTCGCCACAGTGACTGAACAGGCAGATATAGAGAAATGTAACTGCAAATGAGATTACACAGCAAAAACCCGATGGTCAGTAAGGATGCCGTCATGTGTGAATGTGCGAGTGGTGTACGTGCTAAACGAATCTCTGTGTGCCCATAAATAAATAAGGGAATCTTAGAGTTAGCATGAAATGGCTTTTGCAACCAATGTTATTTTAGAAATCTGACATATTTCAGAGTCAAACTTACAAAAAAATTGTAGGCTAAATCGTGCGCACGATTTACTAAGTCTTTCCCTAAATTTAAAAATCGTACGCAAGATTTACTATTTCATTCCCTTGATTTGCTATATCGTGCGCATGATTTATAAATCGAGGGAACAATTAGTAAATCGAGGAAACGAAATAGTAAATCGTACACATGATTTAACCAACTATTTTTTTTCCTGCACGTCAAGTGCAGGGCTCCGTACAAACAGGATATTCCAACGCAATCTCACGACCAATTCGTACGAATTCGTACGAGGTGGCAAAGTCGTACGAATTCGTACGATTTGTCTAAACCTCAGTGATGTGTAGGTTTAGGGGCAGGGTCAGGGGTAGGTCATACATACGAATTCATACAAATTGGGCAACTCGTAAAATATGTATGATTTAGCAAAAATCTTACGAATTTGTACGGGTGGGTCGTATAAATTCGTACAAATTAGCCACCTCGTAAAATACGTACGAATTGCCGTGAGATTGGGTACGATATTCAACTAGACGGAAAAAAATGTAGGGTGGAGATTAATTTTAACTAAGGATGCATGATCATGATTTTTCATGGCCGATTCAGTTTGTCCATTTTCACAAATGGGCCGATTCCGATACCAGTTGCCGATTTTTTTTTTTCTTTGATTAAGCAAATTTATTTGTTGTTTATTTGCCCTATTGGTGTCATGATTCTACCATCTTGTTCTTGGTTTTCTCTCGTCTTGCGGCAGAATCATGACAGGCCCTTGTTTTCATGTGCAGCACATGGCCATTTGTTTGGCCATGTGCTTGCGTTGTCTCGTCATGTAACCCCGCCCCCTTGTTACCCTTGGTTAGTCATTATTGTTTCATCTGTCACCTGCTGTCTTCATTAGTTTCTCCCTATTTAATCCCCTTGTGTTTGCTGTCCTGTGTCGGTTCATTGTTAAACCTGCTATGGTGTTACATGTTATCTGCTATCCTTCATTGTGAGACTTTGCTCATTCCTGTGAGTACCCTGTCAAGAGTGTCATCAAGAGAAAGTTCTGTTTCTGTATTCGCTATTTGTTTGTAGTCAAGTTATGTCAAGTCACAGTCTAGATTAGTCACTCCTTGTCCTGTCTAGTCTTGTTTTGCCCCCTCGTGGGCTTTGTTTTCCCTTTTATTTGTATATAATAAACCTTGTGTGTCCTGCAAACTGTCTGCGATTGGGTTCAACCTCATAACAATTGGTACAATATTTCCTCTGCTGGCACTTCTGTACTCTGCTTTTATCTTTATGTTCATATTCAGCGTTTCCAGTCTCTGGACTGTGTTAACGTCTTGTTTACAGACTTCGTAATATTTCCACACAAAAGAAACTTTTGTAAATTATTGGAATGCAGTTTGTTGTCAAGTCTGGAAAAGAGATTGGCCAGAAACTAACAAACAAAAAAACAGCCAATCGCCGATCTTGTGTTTGAAGCAAAAAACGGTCAGCTCCAATCAAAAGCCGGTCGACTGGTACACCTCTAATTTGATCAATTAATCTGAATTATTCAAAACTTTTGACCATTAGTGTGTGTGTTTTTTTTTTTATATCTGTGGCTTATACGAAAACCTCAGTTCTTGAAAAACAGCTGAAAGCATCATCACTGCAACATTCATGTTCTGTGGGCATCGTGAGGGAAAGCATGGCTGCTGTGGATCTGACAGAATCGTAGTGAGGATAAACCAGGATCGTAGTGAAGATAAACCAGGATTGCGGAGGTTTAGAAGCAGTCTTAGCGCTAACCCACATATCATGCTCCTTGAATGGGAATTGGGAACAACAGAGCTTGATGAAACGTGTTAGCATGATTTGCTAACAGTGATGTAACGTAAAGATACGATAAACCAGTGCTGCCTCCAATAGACTCCCCGTTGTTTCACTGATCTACGGCTGTCCTAAATCAAGCTATTTAAGCTAGTTAATAGGCCTTTGTGAATGCATTTAAAAAAGTTTTCGTCTGTAACCATTTACAAATTCGGCACGTGCATGATGCCTATAGTTGTCAAATCTGTTCAGATTTTGAAAGTCATGTAGGGCCTAGTTAATTAATTCCAGCCTAAAAGATTTTTACTCCAGAACTACATGTACAGAATACAGAAAATGTCTCACATTAAGCCACCAAAATGAAAATGAGGAACAAAATCACATTAAGTCTTCACGTTCTTCAGACAAGTGACACAATGACCTGCACTTTTTGCCACAAATTTAAAGATATAAACTAGCTAAATAACTGCAATTTCAAATGGATAAAGATATATTTCTATGAATTTAAGTGGTGGTCCTGTAGGATGTAAGTCAATGTATAAATATAGTAAACATAAAAAAAAATTTTTTAAAAATTTAAACGCAAAGTAATAAAGTATAAATAAAGTCTAAAGTTTATAGCCAAACACAGAAAATCTTCATGAATTTAGGCAACAGTCCTGTTGGTTTTAACAATGTTTTTAAATATATATATACTTCATACTTTTATTTAGAAAGGATGCATTAAATTGACCAAAATTAAATAGTACATGTACAGTATAATGTTACAAAAGATTTCTATTTTAAATAAATTCTGAACTTTCTTTTCATCAAAAATTGTATCTTGAGCATCAAATCAGCATATTAGAATGATTTCTGAAGGATCATGTGACACTGAAGCCTGGAGTAATGATGCTTTGCCATCACAGGAATACATTTGAATCAAATACAAAATGGTTATTGTAATAATATTTCACAATATTACGGTTTATACTGTTTTTTTCTGATCAAATAAGAGATGTCTTTCAAACATAAAAAAAAAAGAAACTCACTGACCTCAAACTTTTGAACTTTTGAATGTAATTTCTTTAATTTAAAAAGGAATGGCATGCTCAAAACAATAAAACAATTAAGTACAGAAAAGAAAGTGGAGAACGAAAATGGTTCCAATTTCATACAGATAAAAATCCAGTGTGTAATGGCCTGAAAATTTTGTCCACTCATCTGCTGTTGGAAGCTCTGGCAAAAAGTAAATTTTCGACCCTAGGGCAAACACACACACACACACACACACACACACACACCACCAGCCGGCCATGATTAGCACTGAAAGAGCAGCCACACAGGTGCGGGGCCAGTGCAGTGCCGAAACATCATCTCGACCCGCTCTGCCAAGAGTTGTTACCAATTCAATCAACATGTCAACAAACAAGTAGCCTCCCAGGAGAAAGAGAGTGACAGAGAGAGAGCCAGACACTGGGGCAGAAGGATACTGTCTCTACAAGTAGGAAGAGTGCAGCACACAAAATGGAAAATGAAAAACCATTTTGACAGAGACGGCGAGAATCTGTTGGTTAATCAGCTAAAATAATCACAAGATGCCAAAACTTGAGTCAAAAAGTATGCAAATGCCACTTTTTTTGTATTATGTTCCTGCTATTCTGAAACCTCAACACACAATCACCCCAGTTTTATTGTGAGGCTTCCATGGTTTCCGCTCACACCTCGTTCTCATTATGCAATCGCCCACCTGTCAGATGCAACATCTTGTTAGAGTCACTGAAAATCCTGATCACTCAGTATGTGGGTTTATGCATTTCCATGTTTTGGCCTTTAACAGTCATCTGTTTATTATTTTGATGAATACATCTAATCCGTTGCACTTATTTAACGGATTTGCTCACTATTAGAACATATGCCTGCATAAATGTTGATTATAATTACATTTAATTAAACTTTGCAAATGGATCCATGTCAAATCCAACAGCCAGACTTGACATATTAATCATAGATTGGGTAGCACTTCATAACTCTTATATATTATATAATGCTTGACTGACCAGCAGTTCTTGTGAAATCGTGACTTTTAGTTATCTCTGCATATTAAGCTGGGACAGGAACAATTTTAATATTGAAAAGAATGACACACATCACCTAACTAATATAATGTGACTGAATTATATTGCTCTCAAGGTAGAAAAATAATAGTTTTAAAGATTGACGTAAAATGATAGTTAGGAAATGTATAGATGGAGAGGAAAAATGGATAGAAAGTGATAGAGAGGTCCAGACAAAATCTGCAGGCTTTCTTTGAATTTTCTGCACTTTACTTTTAAGTAAGCTTGGCTGAGAGTACTACAGTATATTCATCATATTCTGGCTGAAATAAAATGAAACTAGCCAAAATATTTCAAAAGTGCTCCAATTCTGAGGAAATCTGGCCAGCTTTCTGAGTTCTGCAGAAAAAGGGATACAAAAGATCATCAATCATATTAAATATGCAAATATATGCAAAAAAAGAACCAATTGCAATCAAGTATGTAAATATTGTTAGCTTTAACCATCAAGCATTCTAACAATGCAAGTCAAAGGAAGATTTCTAAGTCTACGCTCATAAAGACTGAATTAGAGTGCTGCAGGGATGACATATTTTTGTAGGCCAAAACCCAGAAACGAGTTAGCATTTCAGCACTTCTGGTTCCATCGTCTCGAAGTCAATGGGTTTTTTGAATGGGGTTTTTTGTTAAATGCCTGAAATAAAGTCTGTGGTGAACACAAGCTCAAGATATTTTCACATTTTACTCTACAACATAAAATACAACAGTAATGTGATTTTATTCAAGCTTTTACTTGTCTTGAAAAAGGCAGTCGCTAACAAGTGGCTAAATGGGACTAGAGAGGCTGTCAGGGACATTAAACCTCATCAGCCGAACAGGGAAACTCATCAGAATCATGAACTTTTGTTGGTCACAGAGCTTATTTTCTGCAATAATCCGAAGCCAATGGAAAAATCCTTTTGGGTTTTTGTCGAGGGAACCAGGGTGATGCGAACTTACGGGTTGGCCTACAAAAATACATCATCACTGCAGCACTCTCTATGGTTGCGTAAGAAAACAGAGCAATTCATTGCAGAAAATTCTGAAGGAGAAAAATAAGATGCATTTATTTAAATTCCTGAATTTATGCTGCCTTCCAACCACTGCTGTTTAATCATAAAACTTATTATAAAGTGCTCCTACTGACAAAAATAAATGGAACGCAGGAAGTTATCAAGCTACCATCCAGTCAACGAGCCAAATCAATGTGAGCAGTGACACTACAAATCACCATTCTATTCAATTCTCTTCTCTTGTGTTGTACTCAGCTAATCCTATTGGATCCCCTGAGGTCACTTATCAAGTTTGCAAGCCCCGAGGGCCGATCCAATCACTCTACATACTTTCATCCTCTTGCTTACAAAAGGGTATCAGAAAACGGACACAAATCTCTCCAGCTACAAACAGGTATGTATAAATATGTGCAGGTCTGTGAGTATATTTGTAATGTGTATTACGTATGTCTGGTGTTGCACCCTGTGATATTTTGCCTGGCTTACACTCGCACAGGGGCCATCTGGTCCGAGTTGGCTCTCCTGCAATGCAACAACTGATCCATGCCAAATGGGAGCGTCATGGCTTGTAAGAACGCCATAGACCAGTATGGCACAGTACGCTGAAACATACACATACATGCATGCATTGTCCCTGAGTCAGCTATCATGCCAAAGGACAGTTTTGAGGGACCAAAAGCAACAAATTAGCAGCAACAAACTGTCATGTAGCTAAAAGCTATCATGCTTACAGCATACTAAAATACCACTTGCACTACCTTTGCTGAAACTACACAGCAATACCTGAAGAGCAATTCACAGAAACAGGCCAATGCACACACAAAACTCTCCCACATTTGTCCATATAGATGTTAACACAGGCCCAACGCTGCAGGGTAAATGAAGATTTTTTTTTAAAGCCTGGTTAAGGGGCAGAAATGACGTAAAGAGGCCTGTATATGTAAAACAGCAAGGGTGAGAGAGACTTCATGCTGGAGTGGCAGATTTGGCCTCGGTGTTGCAGACTCATGTTCACAGGGAGCCTTATAATATTGCCGCAATTAACTTAAATGGCCAACCTTAGACATCATGTTTGCACCAAAGTGGTTAAAATTTCGTTTTTCATGATTATTTTCCACCCCCTCTCTCTCTCTGAACATTATGATTAAACGTACAGTACCAAATGATGTCTGTTTTGATTGGTTACATTTTTGCATGTGAAATGCATAATACCATCCCGGCCAAGTTGCTGAAAACTGAACATGCACAGGGTCATATTTTAATGAGCTCAGGGTTGTGACATCCTAATCATAAAGATTTCTAATTTGCATTAAATGTGTCTCCAACACGATAAGACAGAGATCTGAGAGCACTCATCTGTTCTTATGAGCGCATTTATCTAATAAGCACATTCCGTGGAACACAAAAGATTGTATTTTCAAGACTGTTTCAACTGTTTTTATCCATAAAATGAAGTTCAGTGGGCTCCAAATCAACATTGGACCATATTGACTTATTACAAAGCAAAGCAAAGATCCCTATTTAAAAAACCTTCATGGTTATGATGTCACGTGACCACCTATATTTACATATCAGCGCTTTTTTTCATCAACTTGACACAGGGAGGATTGTACACTATGGTATTATAAGAGTTTGTCCAAAGATGTCATTTACATAAAGAATTCTTTAAGGTAAAGCAACAAAAACAGCCTGTTTAATAAGGATCACAGAGAGAGTGGAAAAAATTGTAATGTAAAATAAAAGTACAACTGTAATGAGAAAAGAGCCAGTGAAAAGAGCTAGAGAATTCTATTAAATGGCACTTTTAAAGCACAAAAGAGTTTCCCTTAGACATCTAGAAAACACTGAAATTTCTTTCTTTTTTTTTTAAAGCAAATTATCCAGTTCAAGTGTATTTTGCTGACTGAGCACTTAAGACACTCTGGTTTTATTATCACCAGCTGTTAGATACCATTCATCTTTAGATATACTAGAGTGATCAGAATCATTTAAGATTAAAAGACCTGCCATTTTGTGTGCTTAGCTACGACACTGCAAAACGAGAGAAGCACAGCAACCAGGCGTCCTTCTTGAGAATGTTAGGCTCAAAATATCCGGGGCGTCTTGAGAGTCACGATTCCCTGAGGGAGTCGACTCCATGAGGTGCAAATTGGTGTGAAATCTCCGGCGGTTATTATACGAGAGATTATGACTGCACATCTCATGATGTCACATCATTGCGGGGTTTAAATGATGGGGATTCCGCCACTCAAGTACAACAAGTCCAGTTGCTTTGGATTAGGATTAAATTCAACCAGACTCATTAATATGCGCCGCACATGACGAGCTGTCTGTCAGAGTTTCACACACTAGCTAAGCTCTTCTGAGGGAGATTTACTGCGGAAACACAGCAGATGAGAGAAGAAGAAGGGTTTGGGGGATATTTTATTGATCTACACTTTATTTAAAGGTCAAGAATGTCACTTTTTGATGTTAAAATTCTTTCTCAGAGGAGTCCTAGCCAAGTTTATTGTACAGAGACTTACTAGCAGTCCGACATGTCAAATTCTGGCTCAACCAATGGGGGGCAGGACTGCTGTTCTGTGAATAACGGAAGACAGAAGGTTCACATCTTTAACTTAATGGTAAAAATATGGGCTGGTAATCAAAAGGTTGCAGCAGGTTTGAACCCACAAATGTTGATCCATACGCTATCGGGCGTATATGCGCTCAAGCAACTAAACCAGGGGATTGTCAATGTAATAAGCTAACGTAAGAAGCTTTAAATTATTTAAATGCATCTGCTAAATTACTACTTATACAATTATAATATCTTAAATCTATCTTTCTGACTGCTTCAATCTATGAATTTAGCTCTGAGTCTGGACATGTTATAGAATCATATTTTTCTGGTGCAATTCTTAGTTGGTTTGTATAATGTCGGATGAAATCTTCACTGCCTATCTGTAAAACACTCTCAGGACTACAAGCTCATATTTGCACACTGACATCTCACTTAAATCCACTGGGAAGACATCTATTTTGAATCTGTTTTGGTGAATGGCTTCTTGTGCTGGATTTTTTTTTTAGAAAGTATATAAAAATATATGTTGTTAGTTTTCTAAACAGCAGCCATTATTTTCTGTGAACAATGTAACCTTGATTCTTATACTGGGCCATATATCATATACATTCCACTAATGTGACATGCTTAAAAAAAGCAACACATCAAATCTGATGACACTGGCCATGTGTTTTAAATGAAAATCCCTGACATAGGTGAAACATCATATCCCCTGGATGCAAGCACACACACACACACACACACACACACACGCTGACTCTCTCACAGGCCTTGTTTGACACATGGATTCAAACTTTCTCTCTGCCTCTCATATCATGCACTATTTATAATGTGCTCTCCCTTTCTGAATTATTGATAGGCCATACCTTTTATTTTTTACTCAGTAGTTCACTCACACTTTGACATATACACACACACATACATATAGAAGATGAAGGTCTTTAGGAGGTTGTAATCAGATATATGAGTATACACAGTCACACAATGCAACAGCTCAATGTTTTCTTACACAGTTTTTTTTTTTTTATAAAAGCATGCCTGGGCCATATTTCTCTGCATGTCAGAGAAAAATATAGAAATAATATTTTGCATGACAAAAAAACAAAAGCTATTTTTGGTGCATTAAGAATTTTTGCAATTGCGTGTCATTATTTACAAAACTATTAAACATTTCCCACCAAGATTTTAATAAATCCGCCCAAAATAACATACTTACATAAGTAAATAATTTTTGGGGGTATGTATATATATATATATATATATAAATTGCTAAATACAATTTCTTCATTTTGTCAGATGAAATTTGACTCTGATATGTTTATTAATATGAAACACTTCTGAATGACAACTCTCTCAATAAAGGCTTCTAACAAAACCTGTTTAACATACACAGCATGTACAAGTCCAGCCACTCAATGTAATACAAATATCTAAATCCAAACCTTTCATACTGTAAGCTTCTTGAGGATTTACTAAGAGAAAGAGCTTTAACTTTATGTGGATAAAGATCACATACATTCCTTTTGGTATTCATATGAGCATGAGGATATGCAGAAAGCTAATGCTGAAATGTACATCAGGTCTATAGAAATATGAAAATACAGATAGTCACAAATGTTATTAATCTTAAATTTGATGTGCTAAGATTTCAACTTTAATGTATATAGTCCCTCTTTTAAGACTCAAAACAAAACAGTTTCAATGCCAAAATATATATATTATTATAGTGAACATTATATATGCAAACACAATTCGTTCAGACACCATTTTCCCCCACTTCAAACACTGAGCACAGTGTAAAATAAATGATAACATCCCAAAATGACATGAGCTTCACTTTCCTCCCTCCTTCATCATGAGTAAGAACTCAAGCTCACAGCAAGCTGATGAATCACAACAACTAGCCATGATGGGAGATGCCTGGATTCATTTTTATCATTACTACTACTACTACTACTACAACACCCACCCACCAGCACATCTTATTTAAACTGGAAGTAGACACAATCCTTCACTGCATTGTATTTTAGAGCTACTTTAACCATCCTTGTTGCAGTGCAGCATCCGGAGCGCTTATATGCAGCTGTTCAGATCAGTGCCGTATGAATTTATGAGCAGCTAAAAGCTCAGACTGACTCATGGTTTCTCCGAATAATCGAGTGATCTCATACTGCCGGCACAGACGGTATCCGCAGAGCACAGTGAAAAGCCACTTGATGTTTCAGACCACAAAATTCCTGAAGTAAAGCACTACAGGCTGGAATTGGTAATAATGGAGAGATGTTAGCGTCATGTTTGAAGGAAAGGTCTGGAATGAGAATTTCAGAACACAATTGAAGCGAAACATGGCTATCACAATCAAACGCTGAAGAGAAACGATACACACACACATACACACACACACACACACACACACAAACACATTCAGCTCTAGAAGAAATAAAGGACACTGACAACGGGCTATCAAATCAACAAGAGATAGGCTAAGGGTACCAATCTTATTCTACGATATACAGAAAGGAAAAAATATATGGAAATTGAGCGTTTGGGTCACAAAAACATGTCACATTTCACTTCAAAATAAAGAAGAAAATAAATAATATTTTGCATAAAATAAGCTTCATTCTCTACATGAAGATTAAAAAAGGTCATGACATGGACTTTTTTATTTTATTTTAATATTCCTTGAGATGCACACACGCACACACATACACACACACACACACACACACACACACAAACAACAACAAATATATTTGGAAAACTATTATTTTCAACCTTCATTCTGACCCTCCGTCTGAAATGATCTGTTTTTAAGGGGCGGCTCCTTTAAGGCTTGTCAGTATGCGGCCATTATACATATAAAACCGCCATTTCAAAGCATTATGACATCATTTGCTTATGGTTTGTGTCCAGTACATCTTTCAACAAAAGTTTATTTGCGAACTCCATTACACTGTGCCTCTTTTACAAAACAAAATGCTCCAAACAAACATATAATCCTCCGACGCGATCCGGGAAGCCATTAAAATAAACCATCCACTAGTTTCTGACATTCCTTCACTCTTCCATTTGTCCTGTTGTCGGCAGACTCAAGTGTGTGGAGTACGTCAGAAACTGAACACACATCTGTATACTGTATCCAGTGTAGACAGCGCCACTGATTATAATAGGTTCTATTTGCTTTTTATGCAATGCTACACTTACATCCAGTGCAGCAAATGTCAGCAGTTGAGCGACTCAATGCCAGTGGGCGGAGCCTAAGGTGTGATGATGTAAAACTATTCGTCGATTTCTTGCTCTGGAGGCAGTCATAAATGCATTGTTTGTAATGAGGAGGACATTTTAGCTATGAAATTTGCAGGATGTTTTAACTGTACAAAAACTTCTTATATGTCAAGACAAATTCGATTTTTTTTTTTGCAATGTGAAATTTAAAAAAAATTACTCTAATACAATTATTTTTATATGTAATATTGTTTAATATTATATTCAATATTTATAATATGTTTATCATGTATTTAAAACAATTTATTTTTATATAAATATTTTAATTTTAATAATTAGCTATTTTTCCACATTACAATAATTGTGATTCGGGGAATAATATACTTAATTGTCATGAAAATAATGGTTCAGAAAAAAAGAAAAAAAAGCCTTACAGTATTACATTTCTAAAGTATTAAATTTTATTAATTTTTTTCTTTTGGTATTTTTGGTAAATCACCTTTTGGGAGTAAAATATGACATGTTCTTGGCAGGCTATGTAACATTGATTCAACCTTTTATTTCTGACATAATACAGAATGCCGCCCAAAAAATTTTACAAACTGCAGTGGAATTTCACGATTCATGGAACAAGTATGTCTGCTTTCTTTCTCTTGTCTCCACATGATAGCACATCCAAACAAACACGCATACGTGCACAGTCACACATCTTAAAACGGCATCTCAACCAAATGAATATGGAGCAGGGTCTACGGCGTGAGGATAAATTATGCATTATGAATATCTAGGTCTGTGATTTAAAAATACACAACACTTTTCCCCATGCAGTTGTTTTGCTCTGAAGATGACTGTGAAACGGCAAACTCAATCTAAGCTCAAACTCACCGGATCGCAAAAAAAAAATCAGCCAATTGCCACTTATGGATAAAAGAAGATTATAATATTTATCTGGCATGGAGAGCCCATAAGAGTCATTTACTGTAAATTTGTTCAAAAGATGATTCAATTACTAATTTGAGTAATCATTGCTGTGTTCCATGTTCTTTCTTCATACTGCAAAGTTTACACTGCATGCTTAAACATTTTTTTTAGAAGTATGTGAAAGTATGCAACACAGAACAATAAATCTTTTAAACGGTAGCTGGCTAATGTTGCCACATGAGCTCATCGTGCATGTTTAATTCAGTGAGGTGACATCATCTCAGATATAAATTAGTAAAAATATATTTTTGGCAGCACTACACAAATCTGAATCATGGCAAAGATAATAAAAGTGCAGCAGATTTTATGTCAGTTTATTACACTTTAAAATAAGTTATATGCCAATTATGGTGTTTTATTTAGGGTATATTTGTTGTGTTGCAGTTGCAGTCAGTGTCTGTCACCCTAATTGTGTTTCTGCCATCTAGGCCACATGCTGTTCCTATATTATTCAGACCTAGTTTTCGCTGGCTGATATAAATAAATATGTGGCAAATATGACGAGGGTTTTGCAAGGGGCCTCTAGAGGCTTCATCACACGTGTTTGAAGAGATATTTCAAAAATCGCTGTTTATTTGTTACTAAAAGATCCTTAACTAGCAAAAAAAAGTGGTATTTTAAACAAATGTATGCAGTCTTACTTAAAATTATTAGCTCATTAGCTCATAAAAAATACTTAAAATGGACTGTTTCACCTAATATTTGTGTATTCTAACTTAAAATGAGCTTTTTATCTACATCTGCCATCTTGGATGGCAATTAAATGCCTTGGATTTCAGTATTTTTGTCCCTTTTCCAAGTACTAAACAAGTCTTATCTAATGTTGTTTTGTTTCTCAAGTCAATTGATCTTGTTTTAGGGATGTTTAGATGTTTTTTGCTAAAGAACTAGACGAAAATATTGATTTAAACAATGATTTATTCTGTGTGTATTTGGCACAGCCTTCGCATCAGAATAGATCTATGCCTTAAAATGTTTTCTGTGTAGGCAGCTCACTATGTTTCAGACTAAAGTTATTCACTCCATAAATGTTACAGCATCAGTCTAGTGTGTGTGTGTGTGTGTGTGTGTGTGTGTGTGTGTGTGTGTGTGTGTGTGTGTGTGTGTGTGTGTGTGTGTGTGTGTGTGTGTGTGTGTGTGTGTGTGTGTGTGTGTGTGTGTGTGTGTGTGTGTGTGTGTGTGTGTGTGTGTGTGTGTGTGTGTGTGTGTGGAGGTGGGGACTCTTAAACAAGCCTAAAATGGTTAGCTGTACTGAAAAGAAAAAGATTTTCTTACTCAGTAATTATCTACGAACATCTAAAACTGTAAAAATCAAGATAAACTTACTTGAGCAAAATGACAAAGATTGTTTTCTGAAAAATGCTTCAAACAAGAAAAAAAACTGTCAGTGGTCTAAGAAAAATTCTGATTCAAAGGGAAAAGATTATTTTTCTTACCCATTGGCAGATATTTTTTCTTGTTTTAAGCATAAATTCGAAAAAAAAATTATACTTTAATTTTGTTAAAAAATTTTTTTTTTTTTTTTGAAAATCAGACATGTTCATTTTCCTTCAATAAATGTATCTTGATTAAAGGGATACTTCAGGATTTAGCATTAAGCTTTGTATTAGTAGAAAACCTGTAGTATTTTCGAATTACCGTGCTTTCCACCCTCATATCCCCCTGAGACGAGAGATTTATGTATTTTTTGTCTGAAAAAAATCCTCAGATGACGCAAAAATCGTCATTTTGCGTCATCGGAGGATTTTTTGGCCAGAGGCTAAAGACTACAGTCTAGGGGTAGTAGTAGGGGCTGTCCCGCATGTTTTCAACCCGCCCATAGACGGTGGGATCTCACTCACAGAATGTACACAATAGTGTCAGCCGTCTTTCTTTGGAAGCTAAGCTAGCAGGCTCTTGTTCTGTGGAGAAAGCTAAGTAGTAGGAGAAAGCTGAGTAGTAGCGGTTACCATCCTCTTTTTCCCGGACATGTCCGGCCGTCGAGATCGTCCAAAATGTCCGGGATTCGGCTTTTGCTTTCTTCAGTCGCCATTCATTGTTTACATGCACACCTTTGTTTCAATCTAACTGAATTCATTCCGATTGGTGAATCTGAATGTAGTGTTTACATGAACGCTAAACAAGTGATCGGTTGATGTGCGTTTTAACATTGCTAAGAAAATTCCCGCTCCTCCGTGAGAGATACGAGACCAGTGCGTCTTTGACTGCAGCGCGACCTGCTCATCGGTGATCACGCCACCGGCCTCGCGCCGTTCTCCCGCGCCCCTCAGCCTCGTCCTGCTCGCCACAGTAAACATAATGAATGGCGACTGTAGAACGCAAAAGCCGAACCCCGGACATTTTGGGCGATCTCGAAATCCCGGGGAGACTCACTAGTAGCTAATCCTTGTTGTTTAACTGCTGAGCTCTCTTACCGGGAGGCGTGGCTTGGGAGTGGTCTCCTAGGGCAGCGAAGCAAGTGCATTCTGGGAGTTGTTGTCTTTCATCCACATAAGCCAAAAATACATTTTCTGGCTTTTCTCAGTCTAGAAAGCTCCAAATTCAAAAATAATTTCCCATTTTAAATACACATTCATCTTTCCAGAGGTGAAGTATCCCTTTAAGAAAAAAAAGATATATGTAAAGTAAGTTAAACAAGACAAAAACTTTAAGTGCTGACCCTGGTCTGTTTTGATGGTTTTTCAGAGGTTTCAGGCATGTTTAAGCTGGAAAACAAGCTGGTTGACCAACTAGACCACCTAAAAACAAGCTTGGCCAGGCTAAGAGACCTGGAAAAGGCTGGTTTAAGCAGTGTTTTTCAGCATGGCAGGAATATGTTCAAAGATTTAGCTGCACGATCCATGAATACAAGAGCGTAGAACATAAAAGGACAGAGTAACATCAGGTAAACCTCTAATATTAGCCTTAACACGAGCATCAGTGCCACAAGGGGTCAAACTAGTCAGCAGAAAAGGTCAGATGAGACACAAGCTAAGACAAACAACAAGAAACTGCTGCCAACATCCTTTAAAGTCAACAGTAAATCCAAACTCTAAAGTAAGATAGGTGGCACATGCCCTTTCATGTTAAATGTAACCATTTATTTCCTCTTAAAATCATGGGAAAGACAACCGATGGTATTCTCTTAAGATTATCCAGCAATGACTTCACAGCTGTGTCTATGTAAAGACTGAGTGAGCTCATAAAACAATGCAACACTTCCCTGAAAGCTTGTTATTACTGCCATCATTCAATCAGGCCTGATTTGCATATTTATCCTTATGCTGTCTAGGTGTAAAACACTCCCAGCTTTTCTTTCTGTCATGACAGAACTTTCCAGCACAGCTAACAGGGCAGGGTCAACTTAGCTGGCCTCTGAATTAAGTAGCCTAAAAGCGATCAATGAGAACAATTTGCATGAGGATCGTTACTTTATTGGAAGGAAATGAAACCATCTGTGCGCTCACGGTCTGTTGACCTGAGGGGCAGTGAGCCATTTGATGGCTTTTAGCTCGACAGTAATGAACGACTTCAAAGATATCAGGACAGGTGATACAAATGTGAAAGAGTTTTCAGAAATACTCTGACTAAGGTCGCTCCTCACAGACTGAAAGAGAAAAGAAAACAGATGAAGGTCTGGAAAGACTCTCTCAATATGATGTATATCCTCATACAGATATCAATAATGTAATGAAAAATATCTGCCTTCAATTTTCAGAGATGCATTGCCGTTGTTGCGAACAACCTTTGCAACAATCAGCATCGGAGGAAATTATATCAGTAAACCTCAGTGGAGGTACAGGTCAAAAATATAAACTTATAATTTCATTATTTAAAAAAAAAAAATGCATTTCATATATCTGAAATCCTTAAAATATGAATACATCATATACTCTGACCAGAATCTCTGCATTCAAATGCAAAATGCCATTTGTGATAATCAATAGATTCCCATTCAATCAAGAAGGCTTGCATAAAAAAGAAAACGTTTTTGTCTATAGACTCACTTCAACAGTTCTTCGGTAGCTTAAAGGTTAAGACATTTTTCTAAATCTGGCTACTTTTCAAATATATTTTGAAACGGCCACTAAGGCTCACTTATCCTAAGAACAGATTACTGCTCCGAATTGACCTCAAGTGAACATGTCAAACATGTCAAAGTGTCAAACATGTCTATAAAATATTATATATAGTAAGACCTTTTTTGTAAAAATCAATATGCAACGTTACAGATAAAAGCTACCCCTTCAAATAACATATTACCATATTAATATGACACTATGTACAATATCATATTATGCAATCAATGATCTTTGAAAACTGAAAACCGTATCATAATACGCCTCCATATCATTTTCTAAACTAACCCTTGGCCACACAATATCTGTAAATCGATTAGTCTCAAAAAAGAAAAACCTATTACAGCAGCAGGAACTATAGGCTAGTGTGACCCCAATAAAACTACCACAAAGCTGTCATATACGCTTTCCAAAAACCATTCAACATGACAAAAAAGTTCCTACATCCCTCAGAATGTTCACTATGTGATGAAATTTAGCCTAAGGTAAAGAGTTATCTTGGTTATTCATAGTAGGAGTGTCAATGTGGACTTAAATAATACTAAAACCGGTCAGACAAAAATCTGCCAAAGAACAACTCTGGACACCTGTCAAACAACAATAACTGAGAAAACAAATGAAACTTAACTGATGCAACAACGTCATCAAATACTTGGATGCTGCAAGTTGATACCAAGGACCTAACATTTTAAACCTTACAAAAGTACACAATCGCCCAGATAAAAAAAAAAAAAAAAGCTCATCTTACCTCGGTCAGGTGAGGCGTGGGGTTGAAGCCGCACATGTTGCAGACTTGGGTGTGGCACTGGGTGCAGACGTTGTAGTTCGGGGTCTTGGCTGGATCTCCAATGTTTAGCTCAGTCTTACACAGTGGACAGGACACTTTGGGCTTTGCAGAAACTTCCTGCCGTGATGGAACTGGCTGGGCTGCAGGTTTAACACCTGCTGCAGGACCTGGACCAGGCCCAGGCCCGGGGGGTCCCGGCTGCTTCTGCGGGGGCTTGGGGGAGGAAGGTGGTTGGGCCGGCGGTGTGGTTTGCACCGGATCCACTGATATCAAACTACTGGCCTGGTTCAAAAGCGAAGCGCCGAAACCGAAGAGTTTCCCGAAGGGCTGTTCTGGTGGAGGAGGTTGGCGGGATGGGGAACTTCCGGCGCTGCGAGTCTGGTCCTGTCGCGGGGCCTGAGGCTGGAATCCGGGCCCTGACCGGGAGAGGTCAGGCTGGGATGGGGCTTTGGCCATGCCTGGTAGAGGAACAGCGCCAGGAGCAGGAGGTTTGCTTTGAGGGGTAGCTTGAGGAAAGGTCAATTTCTTAGCTTCTGAGGGAGGCTGGGACTGAGGTTGAGGTTGGTGTTGGGGTTGGTGTTGGGGTTGAGGTTGAGGTTGAGGTTGGGGTTGAGGTTGAGGTTGAGGTTGAGGTTGAGGTTGAAGTTGAGGTTGAGGTTGAGATTGAGGTTGGGGTTGGGGCTGGGTCTGTGGGGGTGCCGTAGGCTGGGATACAGGTTGGGGTAGTGGTTTGCTGGGCTGGGACGGTGAGTGGATCTGCTGCTGGCTTTTCGAACGTGGCGTCTCCATATCCATCCCCAACGCCCTCTGCATTTGACAGTTCAGACACAACCACTCTTGCACCTGGGAAAGACAATGAACCAATTACTGACTATGTAATTATATCAGAAGATTTGGACATTCATTTACATAATGAAGAATGTCAAGGTGAAATGATGAAGAAAATAAAGTGAACTAGAAGACAAGACATAACAGCAGGTTGCTTGCAATACTGAGAAGGATGTGAACAAATTACTAATCCAAAGTATTTCACTTTTGTACATATATATGTAACTTGTGTTACTGCTTATAAATGAGGTGTGGTGTGCTATTACTTTTCTTAGTGATCACACTTTTGATTTCACCATGTGTCCAATAAAATAGAGGGGGGGAAATCCCATAGACTTACTTTGAAGAGTAAGATCTGGGGTGCCCAATCTTGCTCCCAGAGAGCCACCTTACAGAGTCTATCTACAGTACAACCTTCTCCAATAAACCTACCTGGACGTTTCAAGTAACCCTGAAGACCTTGATTAGCTTGTTTAGCCTCCTGGAGAGCCACGTTTCAGAGTCTAAATCCAAAATTCTCCAATAAACCTTACTGGATGTTTTGAGTAACCCTGAAGATATTGACTAGCTGGTTCAGGCATGTTAAATTAGAGTTGGAGTTAAAATCTCCAGGAATGTGTACCTCCAAGTGCAGGATTTGATCTAGTGACCAGAATATCATAGATACTGTGATCCAAACAGCACAAGGCATGTCTTTGCCGGGCACAGGAAAGGGAAAAAATAATGATGATAGACATGCCTTTCAACCCTCAGGAACTCAGTAAAGTCTTTGAAAGAAATAGTCCACAGAGAGATGACCACTACAGAATGAAACACACCCAGGACCTTAGGGTGTGCTAATTTGAGTTAGCAACCACCTTCCAACACCACAGTAACCACATAGAAACATGCTGCTAAACACTCAGATTAAGAAGTTTAGCAAAAAATCCGCAAAATCAGCTTGTACTACTTAATAGGTACGTATAAAACTAATACTGCAATTAGAAATAGTAGCAGATTTTATAATATCATCAGCTCATTTGACCACTGGAACAGGAAATGAGACAACATCAGCAGCACTAACTACCTAACTGACACAGCTAGCACAATTGCTTCATAATCTACGACAGAGATGACATGCTGCCACGGATAAATAGGATTCAGTAATAGGATCAAAAGGCGCAACTGATGTCCGGTCAGGACATTTGACTTCATGAATGGATTATAACCATATGAGGGGTTTGATGTTGAGTATATTAGCCTGTCTAGTGTCCCTCCGCTGATGCATTATTTGGAAATGACATGTTGAGACACGACATGCCGTATTTAATATAACTGTCCGTCAAATCATATCAAACAAAACTGTAACATCTGACAGCTCGACTGACACGATATGACACTGGTTACTCTGTGGGAGTTTCTGTTTAGAGCTGGTAGAGGAAACGGACAAGTGTGTGCTAAACTGCTTTCTACTGAAGATTAGAGGCCAATGATTGTGATTGCTGCAGAGAGAAGAGTATCATATTTATGCAAAATTGTGCCACAGGTCACAAGTAATAAACAAAAGGGCAATAAAAACTCAACACTTAAGGATGTTGACACCTCAAGCTAAAAGAAAGAAATTTGTTTAAGAACAAGTTTAGCGTGATTTCTGTGCAATGACAATTAGACATTTGTTAGCATGACTTAAAAGCAGGGTAGTTGATTTGTCCAGATACATTTCTGTTATCCTGGTTGAAAGTCTCTTCACATCCTAAAAGCAATCACTATGTTAAGTGGTCTAAATGTATTTATATGTATATATCTAGTCTGTGGAAAGCATAAGAGCATAAAATGTTTGTCCAATCATTGTATTTGGTCTGAATGCAATGATACAATGTTCTACCTGCCTGACAGCGTATGTACTTTCATATCTCCACGCACCTGCTCACACAGACATCTCACGTCATCAGCGCGTTTCATGCTATGAGTTAGACAGACGTCAGTCACTGAGCACCACAACCGAAACAGCAGCCGCCTGTTCCTCCTGAACCAAAACAATGAGCTTACACCAAAACTACGGTAATCTGGAAGAGATGAAAACCTGTGATATACTCTGAGCGGTTTGTGACTCGAATTTATGCGTTTCAATTGCCAAAATGAATCTTCAGCAGTCAGGTGGTACAGATCAGTGTTCTTTAAGTTGTTTATGTTCATTATTATTAGCTTTGAGACGTGAGGTAGTCATGACGCTTTTGTTTGCTCCCTGCTGTATTCGTTCATGTGTTTTGAAGGAGGCGTGGCTTTGTAGACGCTCTGAAAGGAGGGTGGGATCTTATGCTTTCAAAGCTAACTTGCTATTGTTAGCCTTTCCGAAAATTACCTACCCTACCTTTAAGGGTCCAACATTGTCTAGTTCTATATTTTATGTTTAGTAAAAGTTATGTTGAACGTGACTTTGGATCATTGAGGGTGGTGATAACCAGCACGATGCCACAAAATAGAGATCTAGAGACAGACAAAATTGACATGGTTATTTGACTTGTCATGGCTAATTTGCACCAAAAAAAAAATCAAATAATAATTCATACTGTGCATACAAAGATCTTCTATTGATTGTTGCCAAACCATGTAACCACCTAGTTAGGACTCATTGTAAAACTAATTTTCTGAAATTCTAAATGTATTTTTATCTCTCTTTTTCTGGATAGTAAAAAAAAAAGCATCCCTCTCTGGTCAAGGTGAATGTGTGTGACAGACACACACCTCTCTCAGGTTAAGATGAGACAGCTGTCACATTGGCTCAGGTGTGATAACTGATGCCTATATCAATATCACATCAGTGCTTATGTAACATCTACTGACATCATGACAGTGTGTGTCTCATTATTGACCATACTCACACCAGGTGAACATCCGTCATCTACAGTTCATCCCCACGTTTTCAATAACTCGTTGAAATCATCACAGTACTTTTTATTTTTTCAGCATGAATCCAATTAACAAAACTAATAACAACTTCTGAAATATAAAGACTTAATGACTGTTCCAGAAATTACGTTTGTGAGTAAATGTTCTCGCTTGCATGAGCTTCTGGGCTATGAAGAAAGATAATGAGCAGATTTCTCATAGCCAGACCTGTCACAGGTGAATATTTTTCATACAATTATTAACTGCAAACATTCTAGAGGGATTGAACTCGAGCACAGTCATTCATAACCTTTAATTTAATAATGGTAAATATTTAAAAAGGCCTGAAAAATAATCTGTGACCTTTTGATGCCTGGCTCATCAATTTGTGCATTTAACCAGCTGTTCGGGTATTGAGTGATTATTTGCTGAGGTTTTGTAGTGTAAATGTACTTTATTTAGTCAGCAAGGGTTTGTGTGATGGTCATCAGGTCAAACTTTGAGCCTGTGTGTGTTAGTTGGTGATAATGTCTCTAGAAATGTTTGTCAATCATATTGAAGGACAGGGCAGTAGTCAAGAGTCCAATTTGAGTGGCAGAGACAGAGCAGTGTGTGTGTGTGTGTGTGTGTGTGTGTGTGTGTGTGTGTGTGTGTGTGTGTGTGTGTGTGTGTGTGTGTGTGTGTGTGTGTGTGTGTGTGTGTGTGTGTGTGTGTGTGTGTGTGTGTGTGTGTGTGTGTGTGTGTCATGTCTGCACTTGTCACTCAAACACACAGCAGATAAACACTCTATACCCATTGGGCGATGGATAATTACGGGAAGACAACAGGATTGGGTCACCAGTGCCAATCTACGCTGATATTTTCTCTCTTTTTCTAACTGTCATTTCCCACTTTCTTATGCTGTCTTGCTTCATATAATCATCATCTTTGTCTCTGTGTCCTTGGTTGTTGAATTCTATCATTATTTACTCGCCCTCATGTCATTCCGAATCTGTTTGCTGTTTTTTTTTCTGCAGAGCCCTTTTCTGTACAACAGCAGCTCTTAATGATCCCATGTCTCAGCCTCCAAAATATTACCATAAAAATACTATTAAAGTGATTCAAATGACCAGATACAATAGCTTTGTCCTCAGAGAAGACCAATGATATTTTGATGTCAAATCTGGTGTGACATATCAAGGAGCCATTTCTGAATAGATTGTGAAAAACTTTAGAGATTCTGCGGAAGGGAAGATTATCATAATATTACTTGACAAAACTTAAATAATTACACCAGTTATATTGAATACTTTTATGGTGTTTTAGGGTCATTTTTGGAGCTTGAGAGACATGGGGCCCTATCTTGCACCCAGCGCAATTGACTTTGTACACCGACGCATGTATCATTCCTATTTTGCACCCACGCACAGCGGACTTTACCCTCCACAGATGCACGTCGGTAAACTAGGAAATACACTTGCGCTCCCCGGGGGCGGTTCAGCGCAAAGAGGTGTGGTGTTCCGGCGCAAATGTTCCCTGATGCTATTTTGCAGGTTTAGAAAACAATTCTGCCACTAACCAGGAAAAACCCAGTCTAAAGTCAGTGGCGCGTTGCGCATGATATTCATATAAGGGCGCATGCTTGGCCATAATCAATGTAGCGTGTGCACAACGCGCATACACTTCTCTCATCTACACAGAAGCAGCAGTTTTCATTTTTGCAAATCATACATTTTTACAATAGATAGAGAGATAGATAGATAGATAGATAGATAGATAGATAGATAGATAGATAGATAGATAGATAGATAGATAGATAGATAGATAGATAGATAGATAGATAGATAGATAGATAGATAGATAGATAGATAGATAGATAGATAGATAGATAGATAGATAGATAGATAGATAGATAGACAGTTTATTATAAAAGCATACATCTAGCTTACACATTTACCCAAATTATCATACGCCTGTTTAACCGAAGTTAATTTGGGTGAGTTTCTCCCATTCCCAATGTCACTTCTCTGTGTTTTACGGCCCTGACGAGAACGTCGGTCTCCTTGGCTGTGAACCGCTCCTGGCGTGCGCCTGGCAAATCCGCCGTTATAATAGGAATCCGCCATAGAACAAGCGCTCCTGCTCTTAAAGGGAATGTGAGATATCGCTCTGATTGGTTTATTGCACGTTACGCCCAAACCACACCTATGAATAATGAAGCTACTTCAGACCAACCCATTTTAGATTTACTTCAGACCACTTCAGACCAACCCATTTTAGATCAAGAGTCATTTATCCCGCCAGTATAATAGCAACAGCGCCCAAGACCCGCCCACAAAGCTACTTGCGTTTCGCGCTTGATACTTGCGTTTCAGATCGTTAAAATAGGGCCCATGGTCACATCGAGCTGTCTTGGTATGAAAAAAAGGTTCGGAACAACATGAGAGTGAAAAAACTGACTCCACCCATAATGTGTCTATAAGACTCCGCCTATCCCAAGTCCCACCCCATTCTCCATATATGGAGTCATGTTCCAATTGAAGCTGGGCCTATTGATTCAAACTACATGTTCTCCTGCCCTGTATAAATTCTGACCATTAGCGGACTATCTGATAGCTGACCAGAATGAACAAAATCATGACATTGGCTATCTTTTAAAACCTAGCGAGCAACCTACATAGACAGCATTTTTGGACACCATATAGATTCATTTTAACAGGCATTGACATTTAAATATTCAAAAACTAACATTCAGTGTCTACGATGCATAAAGAATGCAGTGTAGGAACTAATCTTCCAGGAATTGAGAAACAGCCATTCCTAAGAAATATATATGCATCATACATTATGAAACAGATTTCCATAACATCAAGCAAACATCTAAGAAGATACTGATTAACATTTACACTGTTAGTCTTGCAAGTCTAACAATATACTGCATTCAACTGGGAATTGCATAAGGACGTGCAGGACTTGTGCATATTTAAACAAGCAACTTTTCGCGTATGTGTGCTTATGCATGTGCGCAAAGATTTTATGTGATTGAGAAACTAAATGTGTACTGGTTTATGCTAATATTCTTCAGAGGGCTTCCACACACACACGCTGATTTACACCCAAATGATGGTGCAGCACCCGAGGTATTGATTAGTCAGCTGGTGTGAGAGAGAGAATCCACAAGAAGCGGAGAATCTCTCAAAGACACTGAGCTGAATACTAACACTCACACACACGCCGCAGAACATACTGCACCCTTACAGAGCTCAGTTAATAAAAACTATTTACTGTACACGTCTCACGATCACATTTAAAGGAAAAGTTCACATAGAAATTTTACTTACGATTATGTCATTCCAAACTAGAAGTGTCGCAGGTAACTTTTATATGTGATCTCTTCTCACATATAAAAAACAGACTGAAATTTAGATCATTTTTCACTTGTTTAATGATAATGTTCCCATCCAACAAGTTACCTTGAGAAATTATGTGACTAAATCACTGAGACAGTGTATCAGAGAATGAATTGTTATTTTAAGTCAACAGGCTAATTCGATTCACAAACCCAGCTGGATGATTCATTCAACTCACTGACTAACGATCAAGTCATACCAGTTATTGAATTAACAGCTGACTGGAAAAATAAATTACATTTCAGTCTGTTCCTCACACATATCTACTGTATGACTTGAGAAGACTTTGAATATAGCACACGAGTTTCACTCTTAAAAATAACGTTTTTTTTATTAGCATCTATGGTTCAGTTGAACCTTTCATTTTTACAAAATGTTGTTTATATTAATAAAATGTACTTCATAATGAGAAAAACATGGTTTTCTTTTAAGAACTTTTCAATAAAGTATTTTTGGAGAACCCAAAATGTTTTAGAACCTTAGAACCTTTATTTGTAAGCGTATTAAGGGTGTTATTTGTTTGCCGTGATTCCTGTGAAATATCATTGTATTAAAAAAGAACAGCATTAAGATTCTTAAAGCATCTTATTTTTGGTTTCCATTGAGGAAAGAAAGTCTTTAAGGTTTGGAACAAAATGAAGGTGAGTACAGTAATTGATGAGTGAATTATATATACAGTAGAGGTGAATTCAGGGTGATTGGAACACTTTTTGCCATTGAGATGGCTTGGGAAAAGTGTCTCAAACAACCTGAATTCACCCTATATCTTGCTGTCTTCTATCTGTGCATGCTGTCCTTAGTATATACTTATAGTTTTGAAAAAGAATGTTTTCTTGATTTAAACCCGGAACAGAACGCAGCTGGTGAGACAGACAGAACTAGAGGACAAAATGATATGGATATTGAGAACAGGTGAAAGGCAAACAGACAAACAGATGGAGTCATAATCAAAGAGTTTTGTAGACAAATAGAGACACACCAGCTGTACAGACAGTCTGTGGCATAAGAGCAGAGAGACAGATCGAGGAGGCGAACCGCTGCCTGTTTCCAGACTAAAGTGGTTGAGAGACAGACTGAATGCTGCAGTTTCCTAACAACAATCCACAGTAGCAAAGTGCAGAGCCGAAACTGGGACGAGACACATCAAAAGAGCATTCTGAGGGCCCCCAAATACTTTGAATATCTCTATAAACACCACACAAGAACACAACACAGCTTCACTCCAGTCTCCACGGGCACCAGATTCATAAACTAATTCTTCTCTGAGTGCATTAGACCAAACTGACAGCTTATCAGAGCATATGAAGCACAAATAAAGCTGATTAATGGAAATATGCTGGTGAGGAGATTTAAAGGTACAGACCCCTTTTTTTTGCAGAGTACCACAGCGTACACTTGATGTGTAGCTTGTAATTGAGGTGTTTAAAGATGATTAAAAACTACATCAGTTTGCTGTAATGAATGTGACATGTTTCTGTGAGTAATAGTGATCACAATAACAAAGTAATGAGAAAACTGAACTCCATTAATGAGGAAATCAAAATGCTAAGCTATAGCTGCACTCACGTCATGTCAGAATCACCATAATTATGAGTTTGTGGCTGTAAGGTTTTTACAGCTTGGTTGAATGCGTAATTGTATGTTGGAAACATTAAATATTATGACAGCTCGTGTTAGGAACATATATATTATGTGGTCAAAGCAAAAGCATTTTTTTTTTTTTTTACATTGTTTCAATGTAATAAAATCAGTAGTTTCATAATAATATCAATAATAATGTTTATTCATTTGTACATTGTTTCAGTATAATACAATCAGTAGTTTGGTTTTACTACTAATAATAATAATAATAAATTATTATTGTTATTATTATGGTTATTATTAAATAATTTATGTTAGATAATTATTTAAACAAAATAATGTATGGATTGTTCACATTGCTTCAGTATAATACAATCATTAGTTCAGTAATAATAATAATAATAATAATAATTATTATTATTTAAAAAATGTTATGCATTCATTTTTATAATGCTTCCATATAATATATTCAGTAGGTTGATGATAATAATATAATAATAATATTACAAGTTTTTAAACTTGATCATAGGTCATCAAATTCTCTGTAAACAAAATCCAAATGTACTGACGGCGGCGGGTGCAACATTCATTTATACAGTAAAAGCTGGCTCACTCTCACTCACAGATTTCAAGTAATTTCAAGTTCATTTAGATTCAGACGTGACCAAACTGATTTATTATTTCTTTAATTTCTAATTTTGCCTGTCCATTGCTTGTCCATTTTCACCAGTTTAACAAGCTGCAGCGTTAAAAGTTACAGATTGGTTGGTAGCTAACACATATTTCTGTTTGATATTTGCAGTCATTTAGTAAGACTTAATAATAATAAAACAAACCATGGTTAACTGTTAGCAAAGCTAGCACAAAACAGTTGGCTAGCCACCCACGTAATGATCTCTTATTCAGTGTTACAACCATCACCATAGAAACAAATGAATTCAGAATCCAAGGACGTAAACAGCTCTGAGTAAACTCTACGAGTTGTCAACTTGTAATTATGGTAATTTACGACATGTTGTGAATGCAGAATAGACGGAATAGCCCACAATATTCCACAAGGTCCAGGTGTGACCTTCAGGTAATCAAAACGTTAGCAAAGACATCTGCGCTATGCAAAACACAAGGTGTTTTCCTATTATGAAACTCACAGAATCATATAATTTATTGGAGAAAACATCCTGTTTCTCAGAAACTATTTCTATTACAACACATTTTTTCACATGAATGCATATTTTGTTTATTAGCGCTAAAAGTGGTGCGTCAGTCTCTTTAACGCATGACAGATTCTATTGTCTCGGAGAGGGAGCGAGACACTGTGCCATTTAGAAAAAGCACAGTACTCTATTGTTTGATTAATCATGTTTGCGTGGTGAGCGATGCATTCTTACTCAGCCCTCAGAGACCGGCAGCCATTTCACACATCAGTTCAATATCAACTCAAGCCCTTCTGATCCAATTTTACCATGTGCTGTTTGATATGACCATGCTAAAAGGGGAAATAAAAGGATAGCCACAGGTGATTAAAATATTCAACCGAGATTTATCTTATCATATGTCCGCAGATAACACGTTAACACATTTAGTTCCTTTAAGTGAATTTGTGTGAATGACACTCATAGTGTAAATTTATGCACAAGGCTCTTTAAGGTGCAGTAAGCGATTTCTGAGAAACACTGTTGACATTTGAAATCAACCCAAACAAACAGCTCCTCCCTTCATTGCTCCGCCCCCAAAATGCAAGATGGGATGTCTCTTATCATAGCTGAGGTGAAGCAAAATAATGCAAAGCGGAAAATAAAGCGAAGATGATGAACACACCGACAAGGAAGAACAAAAAATTTACATACACAAGAGTATATACAAGCAAGAGTTGGTTGTTAGTCACCAATAGCCCACCAGCTCCAGACAAACAATGACACTCAAAACTGTCCTGTTACTAGAGCTAATATTACAACAACAGCATATCTTGGTGCTGTGAAACAGCAAAACCAGTATTACTCATGTATAGAGCAGAAACAATGCAACCTAGGCGTCTCTACAGCGCAGGAATGCTTTTCTAATATTAACGTGGATCCTGAAGCTCTTGCCTGATCATAGCCCTTCTTCTTCCAGGGATATTCCTCTGAACCTTTTCTCTTTTGTATTGTCTGTTGGCCATCTCTCTTTCTAGTCTTTCTTCAAATCTCCATCTTGCTCAGTCTCTCTCTTCCCCCATCATAAGTGGACACGCCCCCCACTTCAGATTGGCTACAAGTGTGATGTGGTGCTCAGCCCGATCTACTTTCAACAGTGTTTTTCAGAAATTGGTTACTGCACCTTTAACTCATCTCGCTCGCACAAAAAAAACATTCTATACTTCTCAAACGCCATCAAAAATACCCAACTGAACAAAGTACTCATGCAAAACTCACAACTATGATGCTAGAGTCAAGTGTTCTAATGTATAGTTAAATATATAAAGATCTCTGTTTGTTAATGTTACATTTAAATAATATATTTCCAATAAAAAAAAAATCTGACAATAATAGCATCATAAACTGTGCTACTTTACCTCAAATCACAAACACAATTAGCCTTTACAAACACCACTAAATATCCATGATTTCTTTTTGGATACCTAGGGCCAGATTTACTAAACAGGGCAAATTAGCGTGAAAGTGCAATTCCCAAAAAAACGCTAGCCTGGATGCCAGCTGAACTTAGCCCCGCCCACAACATTTGAGGTTGGGAAGTTTGGACTGGACTTGATCCGTAGTGGAGCAACTATGCTCGAACCAGAGCTGTTCGGACCAATCGGGGCGGGCTTTATACGATGATGGACAGATGATCAACAGTAACGTAATCATCCACGTCACCAAAAAGCGCTCGGGTTGAATTCGTTTACAACAAAGATGACTGCCGCAGAAGAATTGAGATGTGTAGATTCTGCCATCGCGTCTGTTATAGAAGATATCGACAGCGCATTCATTTTTAAAAGAGAAACAAAAAAACGCGATCAAGGCATTTGTCAATCGGAAAGATGAATGAAGAACATACGTCACTTACTCTGTTGCTCTGATTGGTTGTAGGGTCTATCCAGTTGAGTGCAGAGGCATTTTCTTTCCTGGTTAGGTTGAAACACGCCCCATAATCACAGCCCAATGGAGCAGTCTCAGAATCTGAGTATGACGACGTCAGGCTATAAAACCGCCGATGGGAGTGTAAAGTTTCTTTAATGACCATCGCAATCTACCAACAGCAGCGCAAATTAGCGTCTGGTTTAAGACATGCTTTTTTGTGTGGTAAATAATGGCGCAAACCTTAGTAAATCACCTTGCATGATTCATTTAAATGCTCTCCTTCCATAAATTTTGCGTCTTATGGTAAACTCCCACAAATGCATATGCAATAAGGTCAGCCGCAAAAATGACCCTTTCCATGCCTTTTCAGTGCTAATTTTTCACTGTGTCTCTTTAGAAAGTCCTGACAGTAGTTTTTAACGCCAAAAGAGGGTTTGCGCTGACACAAGCTGTTAGTAAATCTGACCTCTAAATGTCTAATATAACAATGTCAGAAAATTAACAATAAGACATCATTCATGCACTTGAAAATACATATACGGTGTGTATATTTAGCATTACATATGGTAAGCGAATAACACACAAATGCTGCCTGCATGGGCAGATTTGTGTAATGGTGGAAAAATAGCATGAAATCTCTAGGGTCGTGGCAGTGTGTGTGTGCATGTATTCTTTGTGTTTGTGCTGGGATGTGTGTGTTGTAGCCCAGATGGCCCTACACTCAGTTTCCGCTGTCAGTCTCATGACGGATCCACTAGATAGCGTGAAAACCACAAGACAGGAGACATTCAGAGCCAGCATGCAAAACCGATCTATTAACTTTCACGTTCCCGTTAAGTCACAGATTTCCTCACGTACTTCCGAAGAACTCATGGAGTGAGAATAATTCATGGTGTTCATATTCTACCATCATTACCCCAGAGCTTTCAGAGCGAACAGTGTTTATGAGCCAAACAGGCACAACTATTTTTAGCTTAAAGTCGGCATGAAATGGAAGTTGTGATTTTTCTTCCCTATTGTGAAGTATATCCGAGCGAAACGGCTTCTCAAACAAGAAAAAATTTAGGGCGGGACTTGATTTTGTCAGGGGAACTGATTGGATGGTTGTGATTTGCTATTGGTGGATCTCATGTGAGTGACAGGTTGCCCCGCCCTCACGCCAGTGAACACATCATCAGAGAAGACATGAGATGTCACTGCAAGGGAGGGGAAGTTATTTTGATTAAAGATTACGAGGGAATATGAATAAAAAATAAAAAAAATGTGCACAGATAAATCATTTATAATAATTACTGCAATAAAAAAGAAATCTCAATATTGATTCCATGCTGCCTGATCAATTTGTACCCTCTCATTTTCTGCATTTCTACACCATCATTGCTCTCTCCGTCCCATTCTCGCCTCTGATCCTCCACACTCTCTGGCATCATTGTAGAGACACAGCAGGATCTATAAATAGAGGATCAGCCAATGGCAGAGTGGGAACGCCTCCTGTATGCTGGTGGGTGACTACTGGAGTGTGTCAGCACCACTTTCTCTTTCCTTCTATCATTCCATCCCCCTTCCCCACTCTGCTATTTCTCTGTCCGTATATCCCTGGTTCCCGCATCCCACTCAGTGCTGTCACCATCATGTCATGCCTCTCTCTCTCTCTCTCTCTCCAGGTGTCTGTTGCATAGAGATCAGATCGCCCCTCATTTTCCTTTTCACCAGCTGTTCTTGCTTCTTGTCTCATGTTCTCTATGCTTTGTTCACCAAGAGACATTTAGAGTTCAACTTTAACATGATATCTTTACACTTCACTAGTGCAACACCTGGGACAAAACATCAGTACCGGAACATTCTGACAAACACAGAATATAGTAACAACTCGATATTTCCTACATACAGTCAGCTTCCTTCCTTCTAAGCCTTATCCTAACTGAAGTCATCAATTAATAACGCTCTATATATGCATCATACAAACGGCATGTGAAGTGCAGAGGAAATTTAGCGTACAAGGGTAGTACAGAGATTGATGTTGAAATGTTGCTAATCTATGAAAGCAAATTGTAAACAAGCATACAAATATTTCACATATATTTGGGTATTGGGTAAAATTATTAATATTGCACTATTTTTAATTGATATTATTCAGTGTTAAATGAAGATAAATTACTAGATAAATGCGCTATTAATCCTTTAATAATTCCTGAGATAATTTCCTCAGTCTGAACGCGTCTGTCTAGATGTTTGCCATATGGCTATACAGCTGATTTAATAGCCTGTTTGTTTTACCAAAGAACTGACAGGAGTGTCAATTCCACATCACATAGAATGCACCTTATTCCTAACAAGTTCTTCCTCATCTTCTTATTGAAAGCAAAGTGTTTGGAAAAGCCAGTTTATCAGTATATCGTCCCACCCCTACTCTGCATACAACTGATTTAGAGTATCACAATGTATCCTGTTTCACTGAAATGTATGCTAATGCTTAGTTCATGCTTGATGCATACAAATTATAATTCAAACAAATTAGAATACAGCCCAATATTGCTGTATTTCTATTTCGCAGAGATCTCTAGTAATTCAAACCATATGCTCATAAAACATCTGCTCTTGAACCCTGAAATTACACGCCAGATGACATATTTCCCATCATTTTGTCACATGAACTGACAGCAGGGCTGTTGAAAACGCTGAGTTAGTGCTGTATGCTATGTGCTGTAACGTCAATATAAATCAAGACAGTCTCAGAACCGCTTTGTAGTGTCCACTGTTTCACTGGGGCCCAATTAATTCAATGCTGTCTTTATAAAGCACAGCAGGGCCCAAAAGCTTCCCCAATTGAATTTCTAAGATGAAGCCTTCTGTGGAAAATGTGGCGATATGATAGTTAAAAGCTGAAACATGATACAGATATATCAACTGTCTGATTATAATGCCTGAATGTTGCTGTATGTATCATTTAGTAGAAACATTTGAGCTTTTAGAAAAACTTTCACAATTTTAATTTAGTAAATGCCAGATTTTACACTTAACACTTTATTTAAAACCCTGAAGTCCACTTATAGCATAAGTCAAGTCAAAACTTTCCACATCCCACACTTTCCGCGACCTATGCTAACTTTTAAAAGTTTAGGGTCTGTAATTTTTTTTTTAAGAAATGAATACATTTATTCGGAAAATGACTCAAATTGATCAATAGTTACAGTGAAAACATTGACATTGTTACAAAAAAAATACATTTCAAATAAATGCTGCTTTTGAACTTTCTATTCGTAACAGGATCCTGAAAAAAAGCATCATGTTTTCCACAAAAATAATAATTAGCATAACTGTTTTTAACATTGATAATAATAAGAAATGTTTCTTGAGCAGCAAATCAGCATATTAGAATGATTTCTGAAGGATCATGTGACACTGAAGACTGGAGTAATGATGCTGAAAATTCAGATTTGCATCACAGAAACAAATTGCATTTTAAAATGTTAAAATAGATAATAGTTATTTTAAATTGTAATAATATTTCACAATATTACTTTATTTCTAAACAAATAAATGCAGTCCTGGTGAGCATAAGAGACCACAACCTTTTGAATGGTAGTGTATGTTCGCCATCTTAATGGTCTGAATTAAGACCATCCCTTCAACCACACGATCTTTCTCCAAACACCAACCTTCAAAGGCCAACCCTAGCATGCAAAATTACCAGCAGAGAGGCTCTTTTCTGATTGGCCAATGCGCATAGGCTGCATTCACATCCTTTTTTTACCATGTAAAGAGCAGAGAGCTGTCATGGAAACAAATGTGTGATTTCAGGACAGCTATTTCAGTGAAATCTGCCAGGTAGTAGAGGCCTTTTAATAAGTGGTATTCCAAAAATATAAATGCTTACAGCAGCTTTTACAGCAGGCTGTTTTTGGTTTATTACCTTTAAACTACTGCTTTCAAATCGATTAATCGCATTTAATCACACCTAACAAAAAAGTTTGCGTTTGTATAATATATGTGTGTACATATATATGTGTGTGTGTTATATTACATAAACACAAACTTTTATGTTAGATGTGAGCTTTCTATAGAGAACATTTACATGACACAGCTTTTTGTTATATGTAATTCTATGTCTGAACTGTTCTTCAACCCTTCTAAAATTTCCCTCGGCTACTGACTAGGGGACTGATTTGCATTTCCCGTCTTGATGGCTTTGCTGGAGTTCAGAGCCAAGAGACCAGATGCCTGAAAAATCACTTAAGAGCCCCTTCCACGCTGATCCTTCTGCGACCACGAGCTGTCAACATCCCCTCTTCTCCCTGTCCTCCTGTCCATTGTCTGACTTACACTTGCAGGATTTTAAAGCACCACCGGCCATTTGCAACTTCGAGCAACATCCTCGAACACACTGAAACAATCTCACCCTCACACACTCAGCCGCACGCCCTCTCGCTTTCCCACACACGCATCTCTGAACATTGGCTCGGTCTTTCCAATGCATCCTACACGCAGAAACAGAGCAAACACACGCACACATTCCCATACGCCCCGGAGGACTCTCTTCTGAGCAGTTCCAGGTTGAGTGCAGTGTGTGTCCTGGGTTCATGCCAGATGGAGGCTGAGACCAAGCGTAGGATTCATTACCCAGAGCTTTTTGTTTAACACATCTCTCTCTCTCTCCTCCAGAAATCTATCGTTAACAGTAAAACTCTAATCGAAAATAATCATTTGGACTGCAATGGTTTTCTTTTTTCTTTTCGCCATGTTATATCACACTGATGGCGAGTATTCAAGCTCAGACTAGTCTGTAATAGTTCTCTCTGGGGACTTATGATATACCCTTCAGAAGTTTGGGGTCAGTTTGAAAAGAAGTCTCTCATGCTCACCAAGGCTGCATTAATCTGTGATCAAATTCACATTAAAACTAAGACAAATTGTGAAATAACAGTTTTCTATTTAAATATATTTTAAAATGTAATTAATTCCTGTGATCAAAGCTGAATTTTCAGCATCATTCCTGTCATTCATCATTCAGTGTCACATGATCCTTCAGAAATCATTATATTATGCTGATTTGCTGCTCAAGAAACATTTCTGATTAATATCAATGTTGAAAACAGTTGGGCTGCTTAATGTTTTTGTGGAAACCATGAGGAATTTTAATTTTTTCTGGAAATAGTAATCTTTTGTAACGTTATAAATGTTTTACTGTCACTTTGATCAGTTTTATTGAAGCTTGTTCCTGCCACAGAAATTTAAAAAAGGTAAATGCAACTTGCGACTTTTTAATCAAACAACAAGACTTTATAACTCACAATTCCGAGTTTTTCAGAATTGTGAGATAAATGGTCAAAATGACTTCTTTTTTTTTATTCCGTGACAGAAACAAGCTTTCATAATGAAATGCATCCATACAGAAGAGAAAAAACAGCAACATAAAACATTGAGTGAACATGCATTGTGCTGCTTACCTCAGTGAGGTGAGGGTTGGGGTTGAATCCGCATTGGTTGCACACCATGGAGTGGCACTGTGTGCATTTATTGCAGTTTGGCTGGCCGTCTGTGGTGCCCGTCAGATCTGCACTCTTGCACACCGGACACAGCTTGCTGCTGGGCATGGGTGCGATCTGGGGCAAAGAATAGGGCGAGGAGGGAGCGCTGCCCCCGGGCGAGACAGGGTGCCCGCCTTTACTGCTCCCCACGTCCACCTGGAGGTTCTTCCGTGCAGCTTGACCCTGACCGGGGCCCTGAGGCTGTGTCTGAGCTCCAGGACCGGGTCCTGTACCTGGCGGACCCCCAGGTTTAGGTCCCATGCTCGGGTCTGTCTGATTTGGTTTGCCTTGGATACTGTGGAACAAAAAAAAAAGACATTGGTGCGTGAATTAAAGCAGGGGGGTGTGGCATATGTTTGAAATCAACGATAGCTGAACACTTTGTTGAATCCATCTGCCCAGGGGATTCACAGGAGGAGATTTAAAGAGCTTTGTGCCACAGCTTCCCGAGCAGTTTGAATGAAAATAGAAAGATAAATCAATACAGCAAGGCAAAATCTGGGGGACGGACGCAAAAGGATTGACAAGGACTTTCAATGATTCTCCAAAAGAATATGAAAACGTTATTTGGGGTGACAAAAAGGTTTCCTCTTTAGTTATGCATATTTACTTGTCTGAAATGGTCATTCTTGAACTTTGACATAGAACAGAAGCCGCTTAGTGGCAAAGTTACAAAATCACGGATTTAAGGTTAATAAAAAAAACAGATTATGGTTATGAATTATCATTACTGGTGCCAATTAAGGCAAGCATCACTGCTATTGCTCATACTTATGGTTAGAGATTTTCAAAGCAACCTGTACTAACAACAATAAAATCAATATGTACTGTAATTATTGTTATTTTATCGTTATTATAATAGCACAATATATATAATATAATATATAATAACACAATATAATAAACAACTTTTATTATATTATTAACAATATAATATAATATAATAATGCATGTTGTGTCCGTTTACCACCACTGATGTATGAGTTGATGAATGTTTATATGTGAATAAAAACCTAAATTCAATCTGTTCATCATATAAAGCGATCTTTATAATAGTGAAAGGTCTCTTCAGAAAATTTGGACTAAACCACTCTATTCATATGGATTCGTTTTTTGAAGCGTCAAAGAAGTAGTTGTGTTGCTGTCAATGGAGGGACAGAAAGCTCTCAGATTTCTTCAATAAGATCTTCATTTGTGTTGAACGAAGATGAACGAAGATGAACGAAAGTCTTAAGGATTCTGAATGACATGAACTCCGCTAGAGTTCTTACGAGATCAAGAAAATATGATCATATAACACCGATTTTATCATCACTACATTGGTTACCTATAAAGTTCTGTATTAATTACAAGGTATTGCTACTTATAAAGCCCTAAACGGCTTAGCTCCAGTCTATTTAACGGATCTTCTATCGCCCTATAATCCATCGCGCTCTTTAAGATCACTAAATTCAAGGCTTTTGGTCATACCTAGGATATCCAGAACCACCAAAGGAGGGAGAGCATTTTCACATTTGGCTCCAAAACTCTGGAATAGTCTTCCTGATACTGTTCGTTGCTCAGACTCGCTCTCCCAGTTTAAAACTAGATTAAAGTCGCATATCTTCAGCCAGGCATTCTTATAATCCTACAGTTCAAACTACAATCCGGCCTCTAGCTCATAAATGCCAGAGGAGAACTGGCCCCCGACTGAGCCTGGGTTCTCCCAAGGTTTTTTTTCTCCATTAGGTCACCTGATGGAGTTTTAGGACACCATTAGGTCACTTGATGGAGTTTTTCGGTTCCTTGCCACTGTTGCCTTTGGCTTGCTCAGTTGGGGATATTTTGGGGATATTTAATTTAATTTTATCAATCAATAAATTCCTCTTGAAACAAACTTTGTTGTATTATTTTAATTTAATACTGTGAAGCTGCTTTGATACAATCTGTATTGTGAAAAGCGCTATACAAATAAACTTGACTTGACTTGACTTGACATGAAGGTGGGTGAGTAATTAAAGACAAATTTCATTTTTGGGTGAACTATCCTTTAAAAATAATCTGTATTGGTATTGAATTGGTTTTTATTGTGAAATATCAGATAACAGACACAGAAAGTTCAAGATGGCTCTGCATAAGAGGACATCTGTGGCAAAATTTGGAAAAAGCCAGCAAAATAGTTGGATGACAGATGCAGAAATCGACCATGAAGGAGAACTCACAGGTGATTGAATGCTTCATTCAAAGAAATCCTTTCAATGGAACCATTTTAATGGATCTGCTGTTTACTTCAAACACAAACACACACACACACACACACACACACACACTCCGGCTCAAGAATCTTAAAAATCTGCCAGTGGCCGTTTTATCACATCGTCGCCGCACTACATCACGCTGTAAGTTCGTTTGTGAGCGATTTTCTGTTGACACTTTTGGAGAAGCCGGAAAGAATAAGAGCTGTGAACGTACTTAAGCATTTAATCAATATTCTCTAATGAGCTATTTAATGTCATTTCACTCAAAATAACTGTCAATGGTGATCAATAACCATTATGGAAATCCCAGAGCTGACATAACTGAACCTATAATTCCGAAGCCTTTAGAAAACAACATTATTACCCAAGAAAGAGATGCTGAATGTGTGTCCTGTTTAAAGATGAACTACTTTAGCATGAATGTGAGTCATGGAGTGTGTCATAAAGAAACTTTTGATCATTGCATAACTGTTTTTGTCTACTTGTATGTTTTATTCATGATCAAATTTACATGTGAATGAGGTATTGTGGTTTGTTTTACTGAGCTTACTTAATATCCACATTTTCGGTCAATGACATATTTACGAGTCCTATGCTTTCTCACATTTACAGCTGCTTGCTTTCTAACTATCACTTAAGCTTTTGTTGAACCCTTTCTTGGCCTCTTTTTCTGTTTTTTGTCCGTAAGTTGCCTATAAAGGCATGAGAGGGTTAGTGCAGACTTTCTGCTACTCTGAGGTCGTTTATCACATGTCAACAGCAGTAATGATTTTCTCTTCTTCTTTCTTCCACAGGCTGGTGCTGGGATTAGTGAGCAATTAGAATGGATTCTCAGCTTTCTCTATGGTCATAACAACGTCTCCGGAGAGCCCGGCTAACACACCAGCGCACGGGTACACACACAGAGAGCCTCGAATGTACACACAAGACACTTCAAAAGCTTACACTTCCTCTGTCAGATTCGGAGAAACGAGAAAAGCGTGTGAGAACTAAAATAGCAGGTTTCACAGTAACAGTGAGTCAGGCTGAGAAGTGTGTGTGTGTGTGTGTGTCTTGCTCTGTTGTCTGTCCAGGAATATTTCCAGCACCTGGTCCCTCATTATATGCTGCCCTAAAACTTCAAGTGAAACTTCAACGCCAGAAAATCAGGCCGTCTTTCCCATCCTGCTTCATCTAAAGCCATTATTACCAAGGTCTGAATCAACCGAGACGCGCCAAAGAGGGAGAAAAGCTCATTATTTCAGTGTCAGCTTTGTATTCTGCAAAGAAATTTAATCTCAGTCCAACTAGGGATCCAAAGTTCCTTCCCAACATTCAATTTAGACACTATATTGACTTCGAAACAGTTCGACTCAAGAGGGAAAGGCTTACAGGTACTATTTCCAATGGTACATTACTGATCTTTCAGTATATTTCAAGGTAAAGGGCATCAATTTTAAACGTTAAAAGTCTTTCTCAACCCCAGGTCAAAATGTTGTGAAAAACAAATGTCAACTCCACCCTTATATTCCCCACTGGTGTGACTCACTGCCAATTGCTAACACTTGACTTGCTTTGTTTCAGTCATTGCAGATCAAGCCTTGAGCCATTTAAAAAATGTAGAAAGCTAAATTATAAATTAGGGCTGGAACGATACATGGATGTAATCGATTACAAAAATATGTTGATTTTGAATGCGAGAATAAATGGGATGTTTGTTTTTGACAGAATTATTATTATTATTATTTTACTACAGTGGAATGGTACAAAACTTGGTAAAGGTTTTGGCACTTGCTGTGTGAAAATCACGGACATGATTTGAAAAGGTTAAATTGTCCAAAAATTAATGAGAGACGAATTTCATCTATTGGAAACTTTTGGTACGGCGCACAAATTCTTACTGAAAGCTAATTTTTTGAGATAAATCAACCTCAAATTTGGAAAACAGCTTGTTTACATTTATGACTTTGATTTTCTCAGTTTTAGAAAATATATATTTCATATAAAAATTGAAAATGGTATTTTTGTGCATTTGTCCTAACAATAAATGTAAAATTCTTCTTTTTTTCAATGTCACTTTTTTCACTTCATCAATAATCTGTCATGTGTCGTCTTTAAAAAGAAACCAAATTGAAGTCTGTGCTCGAAAGCATTCAAGATTTATGACAGTTTAAGTTGTAAATTTCATTTTCAGGCCTATGCTCAAAAAGTTAATAAATGAATTATAACTATTGCATAAATACAATTTAGAACCATTAAATCCCCTAAAAATACAAAATATTAAATAAAAATACATTATCGAACTAAAATATACTACAATCATTTCATTGAAATAATAAAACATTCTGTCATTTTTGGCCGACCCGCGAACAGTACCAGAGGGTTAAAAATAATATTTCATTTCATTTTCATGTTTAATACACCAACCATTCATGATGCGGCACAACAAGCTCAAATTTTCAATGTGAAGTGAAGTAATTTCCTAGTCTTATTCACAAATTGGTTGCAAACTACATAGCCACTGTCTGTTTACAGTTTTTTAACAAAACAGAAATAGCTCAAAGAAAAAAAAAGATGATTATCATAGTGATTTACCGTTTCATAATAGGTAAAATTAAGTCCCTCTGAGAAGCTCTCTGCATGTCCCTGAGAGAAGCAAATGCATGCACTGTAATATATGAACATACAAGCAAATGGGACAACTGTTGGCATGCAGGTTATTTGTTTTAGGAAGAATTTGATGAAAAATGTTTGTGGTCATATTGAGATTTCTGACTTCAGACTGCATATCTCGGCAAATCAGAGCACAGTTTGAGACATTCTGGAGATCTTTTCTGAAACTATACCAGGAGACCTGTGAGGCCTTTTCTCAAGAGTAAAATATGAGAAGCCAAGTTCATTTGAGATTAAAGTTCATTTAATTTCACTGAAGTCTAGAATAATCACTGCGACAGTATAGTTTTATATAACATACAACATATACAAATGCTTTAGGATATATTCTCTGTGGCAGAAATAAACTCACTGACAAATTCATCACACTTTTCATCACATGGCTGATAGATTTCTGCTGAGGGCATTTCATAATATCTTTATTAAAATAAGAAGAACTATGCACCCAATGCACTCTGAGATATTGCTCATATCAATATGCATTGAATTTATCCTTACTGAAATCCTGAAGCCTGGGCAGGGGAGAGAAAGCTTCAATAAAGAGTGAATTAACAGTAAAGAGAACAGCTAGAGGGTAAACGCATTCAATGCTAAATCAAGCTTCCTGTAATGTCCATGCTCAAAAGTCAGAACAATGACAGGGCAGCTAAATAATATTTTAAAAGGTCTAATTCCTCACAACCTGAATATTAAAGAGCTCGTATTATGCCCTTTTCTTGATTTTGTTTTTGGGTTCTACTAGAAAAGGTTTTCATGCTTGAATGTTCAATAAACACATTATTTTTTACATATTAGACATTGTTGCAGCACCTCTCTTTCCAATCTGTCAGTAACGCTCTGTTTAATTCCTGTCTCCATGAAGCCCCTCCTTGCTAAAAGCAGGATGTGCTCTGATTGGTCGGCTGGACAAGTGTGTTGTGATTGGCCAACCGCTTCAAGCATGTTTGGGAAATGTCACGCCCCTTACCATTGCCATGAGTTTCTGCTTCTCAGGTGTAAAAACTAACACTTGGACATGGCAACAACACACTACTTATAATTCAACCAGGCCTCTTCCCTTTTTTTGTGTACGCCTTGGGCAAGAACATTTTAAATAAGGAAAATTATGACATGTTCATTTCCGGAAGAAAACTCAAGACTTCAATTGAATCATTTCAGGGAGTTCAGAAACAGTGCGCACTGATATAGAGAGCTCCCTTTGAAATTACTTTGTGCTTTGTAGCTTTTCAAACAAAGTTGACAAAGTCAAACAGCAAAATAAAAAATAAAAAGAAGCATAATATGCCATCTTTAAAAGTACCATCTGCAACAGGACGGCTGATCAAGACTCAGAAAAGGTTACAGTCATTTGTGAAAAGATTAGAATTTCTGGCTGGTTTGGGGCGTCAATTAAACACTACAAACAAAATCAAATAATCAAAAATGTGTTAAACTTGTGTGCTTCCTTTTTCGTTCTTTATTTTATTTTTCGTGAAGCATTATTTTGCTGCGTTTCAGCAATGATAAAGAGACATCCACTCTTGCATTGCGTGTTCATGCATTCCGGGGGCGGAGCAATGAAGGGAGGGGCGTGTTTGTTTGGGTTGATTTCAAACGTCAACAGTGTTCGACAACGATTCTCGGAAATCACATACTGCACCTTTAAGCAGCAAATCAGCATAGAAAGATTTATGAAGGATCATGTGATACTGAAGTAATGAGTAATGATGCTGAAAATTTAGATTTGCCATCACAGGAATAAATTGCATTTTGGAATATATTACAATTGAAAACACTTACTTTCAATTGTAATAATATTTCCCAATGTTGCTGTTTTTACTGTATATTTGATTAAATACTGTGAGCATAAGAGACTTCTCTTTCAGACCCCATGTTAGTGTATAAAGCCTAGGACAGAGACTATACAGACAGGGATGCAGTCTGTAACATTGTTTGCTGATATACCCTTGAGACACGTCTGTCACCAGTGCTTTACAGATTTAAACTTTAAATGTTAGTGAGTTACACAAGCAGGGCCATGGTTATTGACAGGGTGATTCGATACACCATAACTTGTGTTTAATCAAGAACTTATTGTGTCTGCTATGATTGATTGTGTCATTAACTGAAGCATGTACTCCTTATAATTGTCTAGTGCTCAGGTAATTATCTACGAATGCAGAAATAATAAAAAACATAATGGATCACTGATTAGCTATTTCTACTCTGTGTCTCAATGCAGGTAATCATTGTACTTTCGGTGGTCATTCTATTTAAAATGCATGGCAAATTTAGATATTATGACATTTCACTCTCAGACAACTCACAAGACCATCTATCTGCTCGAACAGAAATATAGATATAAAGAAACAATACGGATGTGTACATACTTGCTTGACTCTCCAAATGAGGACATACCATAGACATTTATTGTTTTTATATAAACCTAATTATAATTACTACGGACTTACCCAAAATTGTAATAATAATTTTAATAATAATATTAATTACTAAAGACTTTTCCTCAGCTGTGTTGAAATTTACATCACAATGAACAATTTTGGCATTAATACATTTTTTCAAAAGTTACCTGCTTTAGAAAACTTTTGCATTACAGTTTTTCTCGATTGGTTTGGCTCATTTCTTGAAACCGAGATGACATTCTCAAAACCATAAGGTCATTTGGCCAAACAGTCTTACAGTTCTGCTCAACATTATAGCTCACTAGCAAAATCAAATATCTTTCCCCAAACTCTTCTTCCATGCTTCAAAAGCAGATTCCTTTCCCATATAAAAGGTCAGTACAGTCAAAATAGCACAGATCCTTCTCAATTGCCTTGGCACATGTGCATTCATTTAGTACTTTTGTCAAAATAACCTGGATGGTTTAGCACAACACCATGGATCCCCTGCAAAAGCTCATATCTCTCCCAAAACAGTTTATCCATGTGTCAAAACTAAATATCCTTCTCATATAAATAGTCAATGCCCCCAAAATGCATTATACCTTTGGCATTGTTTAAGCACTGCAAGTCAAAATGCTTAGACGTTTTGTCACTGAGGCACAGGTCTAGCAACAGAATACCACTATGAATAAAACTAAAAGATTTTACAGTAAAATCAGCCTCCAATAAACCACTCATACTCAAGGAAACTGTAAACATTTTTATTCGTACAAAGAAATGTTAACATTAGAGAACATACTGTGAAAAGAAAACATATACAGGATTCTGTAAATGTGAACAGTTATAAACACAAACAAAAAACAAAAAAAACTCTAGCCTACCATACTGTAAATAAAGTTTCAGAACTATAGTACAGTAATATTTTCAGTGGTCGCCATTGTCACCCTCTCTTTCCTGGCCACCATCCTCATCCTCCTGGCCATCGACGCGCTGCTCTCTGTTAGGCCATAAATTCTCATCCACTTCGCAACGGATATTTTCTCTTGCGATGCAGCGAGGGAAGAAACGGCGTGAATGTCTCAACCATCCCCTACATTGATCCCCTGTGATGTCCTCACATGCAGCATCCATTGCATGCAGCAGGGCCCTCTGGTCTTGAGCCTGATGCTCATACACCCTCCACCTCCAAGCTGAAAAAAACTCCTCAATTGGATTTAGGAAAGGAGAGTAAGGTGGAAGAAACTCCATTAGCATCCGGGGATGGGTGGTGAACCAGGTTCTGATGCGTGGGCCACGGTGGAAGTTCACATTATCCCACACAATGACATAATGTGGTAGCTGAGGTCCTTCTTCACCTCTCTCATTTTCCGGGATCAGATCAGTATAAAGGTGGTCCAAAAAATTGAGGAGCTTTTGTGTATTGTAGGGCCCTAAACTGGGAATGTGTGTGGCCACACCTCTTTCTGATATAGCGGCACACATTGTTATATTTGCTCCTCGCTGGCCTGGGACATCCACAGTGGCTCGGTGGCCAATGATGTTACGGCCACGCCTTCGACCTTTGGCCAGGTTGAAGCCAGCTTCATCAACGAACACTAGGATGTGAGAGGTTTCGTTGCCTTCTAATGCCATTATTCTCTACAATAGAATAAAAATAAATCTAATCAGTCAAGTAGAGACAGATACTGCAGGGAGGATCTAAAGTACTGTAAAAAGAGGGAGTGAAAAACTGAAGACAATTTCTAGGCAAAATGCTCTAGTCACACAAAGCTGGATTCTGAAGGTAAAAAGGATAAAGCAAAACAAAAAAAAGTGGTAACCATGTCTTACTGTAATAGTGTTACAATGATAGACAACCAGTAGTTGACTTACATGCACATACTGGTACCGCAGCTCTTTCACTCTGTCAGAGTTTCTCTCAAATGGTACCCTGTAAATCTGTTTCATGGTCATCTGATGTTTCTTCAATACCCGGTCTATTGTGGAGATGCTGATAGAGTTTATATTTTGGAACATTACATTGTCTAGAAGGATTGCATTACGAATCTGTCTCAGTGTGATGGCATTATTTGCAATGACCATGTTGCATATTTCTTGTTCTTGTTGTTCATTTAGAAGTTTTCTTCTGCCACCCACTTGAGGCTGTCGTCCAATCCTAGACATACAAGTCAAAGGTCAACACTGTAAATTTGTTACAAAATGAGTTACCAATGTAATTGTACTGCTGTTTTATGGTACTAAAAGTGTGATGCACTGCACAGTGACTGGAATACTATTCACAGTATTTTCTCCATTTTTTTTTCTTTGTCATTTTTATAGTATCATATAACATCACATGAAGATATTACAGTACTCTAGGCCTACACACACACCAACACTGAATAGTTCAATAGAATAGTTCTGTACCTGTTTTCCCTGCGAAAGGTTTGGATGATGGAGGAGACTGTAGACCGAGGCACATTAGGCTGCACTCGGCGACCTGCCTCTGCCATTGTGAGGCGATGGTTTATAACGTGGTCAATAAGGGTGGCCCGGATTTCATCTGGGACATCATGGTGCCTCCGTGCTCCTCGGCCTCTTCCCCCTATTCCTCCACGCATTCTCACTCCTCCTCTTCCTCTTCTTCTTCCTCCTCTTCCTCGAGCAGGAAGTTGCTGTTGTACTTGGCGAGGTTCTTCCATGTTCACACTGCAAATGAAACTGGCCCCGGGCCAAGCTCTGTCTATATACTTTTGGCAGCAGTCATAATCATAGACAACACCTGTCAGGTAACTAAACAAACTGTTTGATTGGTCATCTGAGATGTGGGAAACTGCTCCTTCGTTAGTTCTAATTTCACCTGATTGATTGTCAAGTACTGTCATAAATTTATCAAATGTTCCAAGAAATTCTTTCATGGTATTATATCTTTGACTAATTTTGACAGTTGAACAGACAATTGTGCATATGATGACTTACACAATGAAACCATGCTGATATGTTTTGGAGAGAGTAACCATTTCACTGAAAAATCAACTAATCAGTTTAGATCAGCAAGATCTATTTATTTGGAAAATGTGCTAAATGTGGGCTCATTGTGCTAACTGTAGCTACTTGTACATAATCATTTGAAAAAAAGCACAGAGTCACTTGAGACATGTACTAAAGCATTTGCAATTTGATAAAACCAATGAAAAATGACATTCTGTTGTGAACAATTGCAAGGTGGTTTGGAGATTTGTCCATGTTATTTTGAGAATGTCATCTCGGTTTCAAGAAATGAGCCAAACCAATCGAGAAAAACTGTAATATAAAGATGGTTTAATAAAACAAAATTGCATATGCAGAAAATTACACATACTGTATGTACATTTATTTTCAAAAATAATTTATGAATTTTTTAATTTATTTTTCTTTATCATTACTATTAATATAAATAAATAAATATTATTATTCTTTCTTATTTATTCTTCATTTTTTTGTTTTTTATGTTTTTCCAATTGAGGACAATCCTAGAGGTTCCCAAAGGACGGTTTTATCAGATTTGGCTTAGTTCTGAGCATAATTTTGTCCCCAAATTATAGTGTAAAAGTAAATTCACGTGTTTTGCCATGTCCATTATTATATGTGTGGGCTTACGGACGGACGGACGGACGGACGGATGGATGGATGGATGGATGGATGGACTGATGGATGGATGGATGGACGGACTGATGGATGGATGGATGGATGGATGGATGGATGGATGGACGGACGGACTGATGGACGGACTGATGGATGAAAGGATGAAAGGATGAAAGGATGGATGGATGGATGGATGGATGGATGGATGGATGGATGGATGGACGGACGGACTGATGGACGGACGGACTGATGGACGGACTGATGGATGAAAGGATGAAAGGATGGATGGATGGATGGATGGATGGATGGATGGATGGATGGATGGATGGATGGATGGACGGACGGACTGATGGACGGACTGATGGATGAAAGGATGAAAGGAGGAAAGGATGGATGGATGGATGGATGGATGGATGGATGGATGGATGGATGGATGGACGGACGGATGGATGAAAGGATGAAAGGAGGAAAGGATGGATGGACGGACTGATGGATGGATGGATGGACGGATGGATGGACGAACGGAGGATGGATGGACGGATGAATGGATGGGTGGATAGATGGATGGATGGACGGACAGAAGGACGGATGGATGGAAGGATGGACGAACGGAGGATGGATGGACGGATGAATGGATGGATGGACGGACTGATGGACGGATGGATGGAAGGATGGACGAACGGAGGATGGATGGACGGATGAATGGATGGGTGGATGGATGGAGAGACTTATAATTACCTTCATATAAAAACAGAAGTCTCGATATATTCTCATGTGGAACCTATGCATCACATGACCAGCTCACTTTGACACGTTTCCCTGTGAATGCAGCTTTACATTGATCAAATCTGTATGCAGCATGACAATACTTTAATCCTACCACTCTACATAAAATCCTAAATTGGGCACAATCGCATGTACAAAGGGGCTTAAGTGTTTCCCCGAGCAGGAGCGAACAGTAACTGTGATTCTCTCTTCTCTCTGCAGTCCATAAAGGGGCAAACAGCAGCCTTAGACAGCCATGTCCGCTGGATCAGATTCATTTGGATCTGTAGTGCTGAGCAGTCCCCTTCACTCCTCTCTCTACTGTGTTAACACCTCTGATGAGTCACAGAGTGACAGAAGGAGAGTACAGAACCAGTGGGAGTCAGCTCCACATGAGAAGAACAGACATGGGTGAAGCCTGACAAATTCAATTCGTGTCTCCTCTCGCTCGAGATACAGTCCTACGAGGACTCGTGTGAAAAGAGCTATACTATCCTTCTGTGTGGAGTCCTATACTCCTGTAGTGCAGTGCAAGACAAGTCATCGTCATTTGTGGCATAAAGTTGATTACCACACAATTAATGTCAACTTATGCCTTCTACTCTTTTAAAAAGGCAAATATCTGGGTTACAGTGAGGCACTTACAATGGAAGTCAATGAGGCCAATACATGTTACAATACTCATAACTCGTTCAATAAACAGAAACAAATATAAACAATGTGTTTACACGATTTAATGTGAAATCACCATAAATTCTAACAGCCTAAAATGACTAAGATTGATGATTTAAACAGCTTTACAGCTCAAATAATACAGAGGAAAGAGCTTAATATATTTATTTATTTTTATTCAAAGAAAAAAAAAAATCACTTCCCTTGTGCGTCACCATAACCATGAAGGGTTAAGTTGAAATTACTTTTTGTGGTAATCAACATTATGCCACATTTGCTGTCAATTGAGATGAAACAGAATATTCAGGGTGTATAGAACTAAACTCTTAGAGTACTTTACTCTAGTGTGGTGCACTATACTCTAGTGTGGAGCTCCTGAGTGTAAAATTAAGGTAGGGCAGATTCTGGGTTTTAGAGCTAGTTTATGATGAACATTTTTAAACTTTATATTGTAAATCACTGAACACATGCAGACACACTTTTGGGAGAGATCTAATGTCGTTATTCAGCCTAAGGGTGGCACTCTAATTTTGATTGACAGGCTTTAAAGGGTTAGTTCACCCAAATATGAAAATTATCCCATAATTTACTCACCCTCGGGCCATCCTAGGTGTATATGACTTCCTACTTTCAGCCAAACACAATCTGAGTTATATTAAAAAAAATATCCTGGCTCTTCCCAGCTTTATAATGGGAGTGAATGGTACCTTAGATTTTGAAGCCCAAAAAAGTACATCTATCCATCATAAAAGTAATCCATACAGCTCCAGGGAGTTAATAAATGCCTTCTGAAGCCAAGCGATGCATTTTTATAAGAACAATATCCGTGTGGTGACGTGAAAATAAGTCTCTGGTCTCAAATAATGGCCTCAATAGACCTTATTTAGAGCAGCGCCATGACAGGTATGAAAGCGAGGCTGTGAGAGATAGACTTAAAAAAACTGTATAAAGCTCCAATATCACTTACTTTCCACAGCTCATGTTGTCTAGAGTTTTTTGTCTACTGAAATTTCTAGGAAAGAAATTTTGGCAGTGTTTCATAAGCAGAACAATCCAAAAACACAGTAAATAACAGTACAACCACTGGAGAGATACATGTCTATCCCTCACAGCCTCGCTTTCATTCCCGTTAAAGGCCCCCTGAAATCAAAACGTTTTTTAGCTTTTAGTATGAACATGTTAGCCGTAAGGTTATGAATAAGCTAGTGTGTTCCAAACCAATGACAAAATCCGCATTTAGGAGATATAAGCAGTCAAAACTTACAGTCTCTCACTTCCGCTAAAATGGATCACGGATTTTAATGACATCACCACGGCTTCTCATCACATCTTCTGTCCAATCAGATGCTCTCTAGAATCTAAAGCTCCGCCCCATGCTATAAATACCCAACGCATACAAGTCACGGAGAAATATGGGTTGCAGGTGTGTGTTCAGTTGCTCAAACGCTCAAGTTTTATTCCATTTTCCAACTGTACTCTGGTTTAGAGTGAACTTATTCAGATCTCTACTATTCACCACAGATTTACATTGGACTATTGTGGGGCGCCGTAGAGCAGGGGAAGACTCAGGCACCCTAGGACCCGCTTAAAATCACAATACAGGCCTGCCAAAGCCATGCTCAATTTTAATCTATCCCACCCACTTTATGACTTAAAATAGTCTAAAAAATAAAATAAAAAATTGCTGCAGAAAGCTGAATACATTTACAATTTATAATGGATTCAGTTTAAATAGAGATCTATGTTGGATGAATATTTTGGTGTTAATATTTTGGCTGGTGTGGAGTACTATATGCCTATACTATACTATACTATACTATACTATACTACTATACTATGCTATACTGCAATACAGACCACCATTACTATGCTGACATACAATGAAGATGTCATACCGGTACAGTAAGGTTTGAAGGCCGGGGAACCGTGAACAACTAAAGATTAAGTGTCATTTGATGGAAGAGGTCTGAAATGGGAAGATGTGGCATTAACCTTTTTAAAATTGGCCTTTCGACATGTGGGCCGGCGTGCATCACTATATTGTATCTGTTTTCTTCCAAGGCTTAATAAATGGGGAGGTTTAAAGACTCTGAGCGGGAGCGTAAAGAGAACGCTAAAAGAATGCCGCAGGCTCACGGAGAACATTTATTCGATTTCTGTGTCATTACAATTCAGGTCCCTTTTATGGGGGTGATGTTTGGCGGCTAAGACAGCAATGTTCCTATCCCATCTGCTGGGAAATAAAGCGCCGGATCCTCTTCTGTCTTCTCCATCCATCTCACTCATTCCTCCTGTCTTTCTCTTCGTCCGTGTTTCACTAATAGCACAAACAACACCTACACACTCCTCTTAAAAGTCCATACAAACACACTAATAGCTTCTGCTTCCTCATTTTGGCCGTCAATCAAAAGGAAACATTCTGAGTTTGTGCCATGAAAGTTTTCAAACATGTCGATTTTGAAACTGACTGCTTCCCCAAGTGATTAGATTCATGCAACTATATAGCTACATAATGCAATCTTAATGAAACTGTTTTATTTTAAAGCTTAAATATGATAAGGAAACACATGACTGTTTGTAATACTGGAAAGATTGCTAGGAAAGATATGAAACTAGATTGGTAATTCAAGCAGTCAAACTATTCTTCAGTAGTAAACGAATTTTACTTTAGAAAGTAAACAAAAAATAACGAATTATAGTTAATACACTCAAATTAAAACTAAATATTACATAAAACTAAATATCACCATTATTTACTCCACTGTTTAAAAGTTTTGTTAAAAGTTAAAAGATTTGTTTGGAAAGAAATGAATACTTTTATTCAGCAATTCATTACATTGATCAAAAGTAATTAAGTAAATGTATTTATAATGTTACAAAAGATTTTAATTTAAAAATAAATGCTGTTCTTTTGAACTTTCTATTCAGCAAAGAACCCTGAAAACAATATATCATAGTTTCTCAAAAATATTAATGAAATCAGCATAATATAATGATTTCTGAAGGATCATGTGACACTGAAGACTGGAGTAATGATGCTGAAAATTCAGATTTGATCACAGGAATAAATTACATTTTAAAATATAAGCGAATAGAAAACTTTAAATGGCAATAATATTTCACAATATTACTGTTTTTACTGTATATTTGATATAATAAATAAGGCCTTTGCGAGCAGAAGATACTTATTTCAAAAACATAAAAAAAACGGCCTCAAACTTTTGAACAGTACTTATCCACAACATTTAACTAGATATTTATTTCACTGCAAAATTAAGGAGGGAAAAAAGTAAAATAGACTCAGGAATACAACTGAGTCATTCAAATAAATCCAGTTCATTGAAATAAACCAAATGAAATGACTCACTAAAATGAATCAGGCTTCACCAGGCAGTTCGCGAGAGCATGTGATTAGCTTGTTACTAGAAATGTACATTATACTTTGAAAAAGCTCAGTTACAGAAAAATGTAGTTATTATTATGACTTAAGTATACAGTTTTACCAAGCCGACCGCAATGCTGTGAAATGATTTTAAAGACCTGCTTCAGCAAACTTTAAAACTCGTTTTAAAAGATTCCAGAGCGAAAGAAACCCATGAGGAGATTAGCACAAGGTCTCGCCTCATCTGTAGGCATCACACACACTTTACCAGTGAATGATGAAGTGGCTTGATATGGTACATAAGACATTACATCAGTCAGAGATGCAGCCTTTCACACACTATGTGTGTGTGTATGACGGGATGACATTGTACAGAAAAATCTGGGCTTTTCAGCACATCAATAAAAACATGAGACGGACGCGAGAAGAAAAAAGATGCAAGAGTCTCGGAACGGCCTATGAGAAAAACAAATGTTTCCCCTGCCCGTGTAGTAATATCCTCGGTGGGTTTGTTTCTCCCTCAAACACTCACGCAAGGCTACGACTGCGACTACACACCCATTCAGGAGTTTTAATGATGCCGGTCAGACACAGACAGACAGTCAGTACGTGCAGCAGGAACATTATGCCCTACAAATGCATCTGTACTTTTCTCACACGTCCAAACTGATTCAACTTTAGCTTTTGAACAAACCAATCAGGCCATCGAGAAACGCTGACATCAAGAATATAGTCTTACTGCGAGAGGCCTGACTATAAACAAACCGACAGCTAGGTCACCCTCCTGCAACAAATACATTTCATTTGCATCATTGCGTTGTAAATCGATGTTTCAGGTTGGCTACACGGTGTATCTGCACTTCAAAACACTTGATACGAAGTTGTGCAAGATGCAAAACATGCCTTACTTAAGACCAGTATATAACAATGATTCTCAACCAGTGGGTTGCACTGCTAAAAGCAATTAATAAAATGCAACTAACTGTATAATTGAGCAAATTTAGAACAGGAAAATAAATAGGCTTGTCAACTTTTACAACAGAAAAGAAAATGAGTCCCAAATGTTTTGATGTTGAAGTCAAGGGTTGTGCGTCAAATTAAACTTTACAATATTTTGGCACAAATTCATCTGTGACTGTAAACGCAAATTATAATATTATCCAATTTATAACAGTGATTATAAACCAGTGGGTTGCAGGGAAACAATGCTAAAAGCAATTAATCAAATGCAATTAACTGTTTAATTGTGCATTTTTGGGGTTTTCGTAGTGATGCAATGGAAGAACCATTTTAGGTTCCCCAAAGAACCTTGTGAACCAAATCTAAAAACCTTTTTCCACTATAAAGAACCTTTTGTGCAATGGAAAGGTTCGGACGTTAAAGCTTCTTCATGGAAACATAGATGCCAGAAAAAATTACCTTTTTAAAGAGAGTATTTGGACACAAATCTATCTGTTACTGTAGAGGCAGGGCAGATTATAATATTATCCAAATTATAACAATGATTCTCAACCAGTGGGTTGCAGGGAAACATAATGCTAAAAGTAATTAATAAGATGCAACTAAACATATAATTGTGCATATTTAGAATAAGAAAATAAATAGGCTTATCAACTTTTAAAATAGAAGGAAAACACTTATATGTTTTGTTGTTAAAGGTCATATATCCATACGTCATATTATTTTAGCACAAATTCATCTGTTACTGTAAACGCAAGTTTCATGACCTGCCCTCATCCAAAAACCACAAAGACAGCTTCACAATGTAAACGCAGACAACAATAAAAATGGGTCCAACCAGTTTGTGCCAATCATAATGCGTTTTGTGCTATGAATTATTGGCTGCCAAGCACGAAATTATAGCACGAAACTATTGAAATCCAAGAGATGTTTTTGTACAATAACCAATTTTGGTACTGTGCTGGGTCGCCACTTCATATCCAATGTAAAATCTGTGTCCTGAAGCAAAACCACTTGAGAACCACTGCAATACAATATAGACCCTGAGAGAGTAACTATGCAAGCAGCATGAATTGCAATACAAAGTTTGAATAATTCTAAATCTGCAAGGAAAATTCACACATTGCATTATTTAAAGATTGTAAAGGGAAACAAAACAGGAGATGAGAGAGGGGTGGGGAAGAATAGAGAGAGGTAGAGAAAGATGTTCGCTTGCACGTGTAACAGATGAGTCACGTGCATCCTCGTCAAAATTTTATCAATTTTTAATGCTATAATAACATTTCATCATGCTTGCACTCTCAGAACCCTCAAGTGTCTTTTACAGTGAGATTTCAGTACCAGTGCATTTTGATTTCAGCACTGTGAGGCGTGGTTGACAAAGCAAATAATTTCACTTCATTTAACAGCCCAGACTATCATACCAAAGCAAACTGGGGTTTATATTATTAAATAAGAGTGTGACACACCTCTAATTATCCCAGAACATGACTCGCTTCTATAGCCTACTCACCATCAGATACCAGATTTACACAAGTATTTTTGTACTAAATACAGATGAATGCATGTGAAAATCTCTGCTTGCTTAATATGTATCCTGCAATATCATCAATCATGCATTCAGACCATTAAAGCTCAGAAACTAACATAGGTGGCTTGGTTCTGGACAGACAGAGCAAGGCTAACAGCGCAGACTGTCTGTAATGAATGGAAATATACACTAAATAAAACATGCAAAACCAAAACATTCTCATATGGCTGCTTATGTACATATGCATGCTCATATGTAAATAGATCTATGCATCAAGTATGCCAGAGATCAAATAACCCCATGAGTGCAGCATATGTTAGTTGATTGCTGATCTCATGCACATATAGAGGTTTTTAGCTGACAACTGGCTTGCTTAGTTTTAGGTAATGCATATCATTGTGTGTAAATCATCGGGTGTTAAGTGCAAGGCTGTTAAAAACATAATTATCGATTCTGAATATGGCTAAAAGTAATAATGGCATTTTAAATGTAAAAGCACAAGATTAGACCGCACAGACTCATATCGTGTAGCACAAAGCATTGTTTTGAAATCACAAAAAAATACATGTGCCAGAAGCTTTTGAAACGATTCGGGATACCTGTTCATTCCCGGGCCGTGTCCGGTGCCCATTCCCCCGGCAGGCGCTCCGTTGCTCGGCTTGTGGAGCTGTCCACCGCCCGCTGGTGCTGAAATGGAAGCCGGGGCTCCAGCCGTGGGGACAGCGCCTCCCGGTTGCCCCGGCTGGCCCTCTCCTTCGAGGCTCGCTTCATTCCCCATAGTCCCTCTGAGTGAGACGGAGGACAAAGACGAGATCTGCTAACTAGCGTCTGATAGGGGTGTATTTCAAACAACTGGGAGAAAACTCAGCGCAGCTCCTCTTCCGCCATCATCACCTACAATCCAGCATCCTGGGCGGAGCGCGCACGCGTGCGCCCAGCGGAAGGGCTCGACCGAGCACGCGCAGAGCCGGGAGCGTGCAAGAGAACAGAGGCAGGGCGGAGGAGCGGCGTGAACGCGCTTGTGTCCTAGATCTAAAGCCTTGGAGAAATGCATAGATCACTGATGTCTTGAAATAATGAAAAAAGTTACCTTTTAATGTCATTTTATTTATTGTTATTATTTATTTATATTTTATAACACAACGTTTGGATTTTTAGTGTTCTAAGAATAAGCGTCGCATTAAATTAACCCAAATACATTAGCATTATTATTTAACATTATATCAATATTTAATGAGCAAGCTAAAGGTGACAGTAAGTCAAGTCAAGTCAAGTTTATTTGTATAGCGCTTTTCACAATACAGATTGTATCAAAGCAGCTTCACAATATTAAATTAAAATAATACAACAAAGTTTGTTTCAAGAGGAATTTATTGATTGATAAAATTAAATTAAATATACCCAAAATATACCCAAAATATCCCCAGTAAGGAAAAATAACATAACCCAAACATAATAACAATAATAATTATAATACAGGTTCATTTAAATTTGGGACAAAACGTTAATTTTAAGAAAGAGAAAGTGTGAGCTCAGTGAATAAAGAAAGGCAAAGTGCTCTTTCAAAGTCGCCAGACCTCTTCCAGATGGCAAAATTGCAATTTCACACCCAAGCAGAGCTGCTCAAATCAATCAAATTCAATCAATACTAATTTTGACTCTATCCCAAGCTGTGCACAGACACTACTGTGGCACTAATAGATGGCTGCTATATATCCTATAGCAAAAATCTCATTTTCACCTGCATGAAAAATAGAATAAGGGAAAGGGAGAATGAAAGAGAGAAAAACACAGAGATTTGCTTGCATTGCAAACTGGCTGACAGTACTTAATGCCTTTTCCTCAAGCTCTGCTAGTTCAAGAGTTTGGAGTTAGTAAGACTTTTTTTAAAGAAATGAATAGTTTTATTCATCAAGGATGCATTAAATTGATCAAAGGTGACATTAAAGACATTTATAATGTTACATAAGTTTCGATTTTCAAAAAATGCTGAAATGCTATTCATCAAAAAATCCTGAACATAAATGTATCATAGTTTCCACAAAAATATTAAGCAGCAGAACTGTTTTCAACATTGATAACAATAAGAAATGTTTCGTGAGCACTAAATCAGCATATTAGAATTACTTGTGAACAGTTTTGGGGAAAGTTGTAATGTGTTACAATGTTGCGTTACTCGCTAACAAAGTAACTAATTGTGTTTCTTAGTTACTTTTTATGGAAAGTAATGCATTATGTTACACAATGAGATAATATTGCTTATTCGTATGGTTGAATTGGTTCATCGAGGGTCAGCAGCAAAGACATTGGTTAATAAAGTGAGATTAAATACATAAAGTACTTGTATTTAACACATACTTAAATATTATTACTATATTCCTTGTTGTATTTGTATATGTGCGCTGGAAGCTTCAGTACCAAGAAAAATTCCTTGTGTATTCAAGCACACTTGGCAATAAAGCTCTTTCTGATTCGGATCTGTTTTTGTGCAAGTAAATGCATGCTCACATTTAGTCTAGAACAAAAATAACCATCATGTTCACACAACCCACACAAATGCCTCTGCACTTAGTCCAGATTTCTCTCAACATGACCGGTGAGGTGTCAGTCAATAAATGGGAAAACAACCTAACTTGCGTTACTTATTTGAAAAAGTAACTCAGATATTTTGTTGTAAATTTAAAAGTAATGCATTACTTTACTCTTTACTTGAAAAAAAAAAATGTTTTATCTGATTATGTAACTCGTTACTTGTAATGCATCACCCCAACACTGATTGTAAAGGATCATGTGACACTGAAGACTGGAGTAATGATGCTGAAAATTCAGCTTTGATCACAGGAATAAATTACATTCTAAAATATATTCAAATAGAAAAGTTATAGATTAGAATAGAAAGGTTATATTTTTAATCAAATAAATGCAGCCTTGGTGAGCATAAGAGACCCGGTAGTATAGATGGGACTAGTGGTATCGGCATTGGTCAGGAGAGATTAAGGGTTCATGCAAGTTCTTCAAGGCAAGCCTAGTCTAAAACCCTGAATGTGGAGGTCAGGTCCTCAGAATGAATGGGTTTTAAAGGGGTGATATAATGCCCTATTCACAAGATGTAAAATAAGTCTTTGATGTCCCCAGAGTGTGTATGTGAAGTTTTAGCTCAAAATACCCTCACAGATATTTTTATATAGCATGTTCAATTTGTCACTTTTTGAGGGTGAGCAAAAACGCACTGTTTTGTGTCTGTTGCTTTAAATGCAAATGAGCTGCTGCTCCCGGCACAGAGGGCGGAGCTTCAACAGCTTGTGTCCTTTTACCTCACTCACACATGCACTGAAAATGTCAAAAACTTTTAGTCTTTTATGTTCAAACCGAAGTCGGACAATGATGGAGAGACTCAAGAAGAAGTGACAACATGTAGAAGCAACAGGACATTTCTGAATGGTTAGCTGATGAATTTATGCAGCTTATGAGTAGTTATCTTCTATTCATTGATTAACATATTCTGTCTTGATAATCTATAAATCGTGTTCAGGGGGCGGAGTTTATGTAAATTCTAAGGTTTGTGATGTCACTAACCCGGGAGGAAGCTTGTGTAGTCCCAACCAGCCGTTTGTTGTAGTCCTTAAAAAGCTATTTCTTTAAAAGCAAAAATGTTTCCATTTGCTTTGAACTTTGAGCGTTGTAACTTTGCAGATGTTGTTTATGCTCAAACAGCAACATTACACACTAACTAAAGTTAGAAAAGTGAAATCATTACCAACCACCCCTTTAAGAGAAGTAACAGCACAACTCTGCTCAACAAACCACATGAGGTATAAATCATGCCAAAAAATCAATACAAGGAAAAAGTAATAGGATGCACAGCTAATTATAGTAATTATCACATTTTGTACAATTATAAGGACTTAGTCTTGAGTTAGACCTTGGAAGCGATAATCTAACAAAGGAGTGCAGCCCACAATCGTGTTTAATCTGTGCTGGTAAAATCATCCTGAAAAGACTGAAGTATTTACTTTAGCCTAAATGTTCATAGGCAAAGTGAAAGTGCATATTTGCAGAGTTGGTCCTCCCTGGCCTGTATTAGATTAACTCATTTTGAGACCTAATTGAAACGGAGCTGACTGACTGGCACTGAGTCTTGGCATGGTGGCACACTCACTACAGCTGAGTCCTCTCGCAGGCGGCTCCTGATCACACAGCTGGTCCGCTTTTATCTCTGCTTGCATGGGACGGAGGCGAGCAAATACGAGGCACGTCGGCCACAGAGATATCAGCTGTGGTGCAACCTAAGTTCATAGCGTTTTGTATTAAGATACATTTTGCTATGAAAGTGCATGAAACTAAAGTTTTTACAAGGTTACGTTTTCAGAGGAAGGTCTTTGGAGTCAGAGTCAAGCACATCGCCTATAGTCATTGGTTCTGCTAAAGTTGATTGATGTAGTTAATAATTTCAAAAGTAATGACTGTTAGACTTCCCGGTATATGCCATCAGCCAAAACTCAGAAGTATTTGATTAAAGAAAACCACAAAGGTGACTAGCAATGCCAAACGAACAAGAAGAAAGACTTTAATCACATCTAAGCTAGAGTTGTGAAAGCTGCAACAATTTGAAGGAGGTATTTAAGTTCTAATGGGACCAAAACTAAGCTTTTGAACCTCAACGAAAAGCCCCATCTTTGACGCAAACACCATTGTAACACTGATGCACGGTAAAGAACTGAAGCACAAACAAAAATCAGACAATAGGTTATTTTTGTCTGAACAGCCTTTTTGTTAGGGTGGAATTGAGGGCAGCACCATTGGGATGTTCTTCATAATGGATGATTGGTCTTGGACATCCTCTGGTATACTGGCAAGCCACCAATAACTCATTATCAATGAAGTGGAAATGAACAAAAGAAATAAGAAACAAAAGATGAACTAAACAGCAACACTGACAGACTAGGACAAGATACATCCAAACTAATGACAGTTAACACTATGAATGACTCTGACTGTATCAAAACTGCAGAGCTGAGTTTAACAGTCGATAGTACAGAGCCAAACAAAGGTGACACGCTGAACAGGAGCTGTCAATATAAAGAGAGAGCAAACCACTTCAATGGCGACATCTAGCGGTCAAGAGTGAGAGTTGGCAGACATTGGATATGGCTGACCTACACCTACCGACCTATGGACACTTTTCTTACAATAATTCATAATTACATTTTAGAAAACAGTAAAAATAGTCAATATTTGCATTTGTTTTTTATTTACATTTATGCATGTTTGCGTAAATTCATCCATGTCTTAGCAAAAAATCTTTACGAATATTTTCTTGCCACTGCAGCCTTTAGCTTGTTCAGTTTTGTGTGTATGAGTGTAAATACAAAACATTTCAAATAAAAACTAAAATACAAATAAATACAAACCTAAACCCAAGTTAAACAGGATCAGTCTTCTGAATGGAGGTTTCCTCATATTTCCCAGCTGAGGAAGGATCGCTCAAATATGGGGTGAACCAGGAAGAACCAAAGAGTGCTGAAATGACAAAATTGTTGTAATTAGTGCAATTAGAGTTCTGGATTTAAAATGGCAGGCAAATAAGCATTTCAATTATTGCTGGCTTCTTCATGCTCACAATTACACAAGGAGGACTACCCTAATAACAAAACCATCTCATTATTACTTTTGACTTCCATTCAGTCCAGCCTTGTGGTCTTCTCTATGAAGAAACACTGTGGCAGTCCTTCAACTGAGGTGTTTATCAGAGAAAGATCAACTTTTTAAACTAGGCAAGGCCAGTTTTTCACCCCGTGTTCTCTTAAACCCAGTATATATATTACGAGTATATTATGGCATAATGGGTATGAATATCTACTGCATAAAAGGAATGATCAATTTAATCAGTTTAACGTTCATTTCATTTCCATTCATAAAAAAAAAAAACTGGGGTAGTATCACCTTAATCTACCCAAATGGTCAAAAGATGCATTGCTATTCAAATCATATAGGCTAAGCAATCAAATGTATATTCATGACTGTTTGTTTACTTCTTGACTGATATGCATTTTATGGTATAACAGTATAACAAATATTATTTACTTACAAACTGGACAGAAAAAAATGGTTTAGTATATTGGGGAAAACTGTTTCCCTTCCGCCATGACTCATATTCAAATTTGGCGCATCGACGTCACTAGCAAGAACCAATGGCGTTTGTGCCCTCTTCTTCAGCCCCGCCTTCTTATCCTTATATGGCGTCAAACGCTCTTATTACGTTTTAAAAGTCTGATATTGTTTAGTGTGAAATTAATGTTAGATTGTTTATGTTATCTAACATAAAAAATATTTTTCATGAAAAGTGATCTAATAAAAATAAAATTTTAATTATAGAAATGTTTCTCAACTAAACCAATATTTGGTGCAAAGCTGGCAAGTTCATTAATATTAGAATTATATAGAAATATATAGAATTAGTTTAGTGTTTAATTTACAACCTGTTACTTGTAACTTTGTAACTATTACTAGTTTATTTATTGGTTTGTTTGAACTTTTAAAAATGGCAAATCTAAATACAAAATAAATAAAATAACTATAACTATAAAATAAATAATATAAAATGGCTTATATTATTAAAAACCTAAGAATAAACAATAGTTTTGAAGGTTAAACTCCTCCTTTCAAACAACAAACTTGTAATCCAAGGCATAGATTAAATAAAAATGAAAAAGCTTTTATAATATCATGATGATCATGGACAACAAATTTAGATCCTTCTCTTCTCCAATTTCTTCTCCAAAGAACACCAGTATTAAATATTTTGTATTAAGTACTTCTTTTCCTGTTCAACTCACACATCAGTTGTGGTAAACGGAAGCTCAAGCATGTTCGCTTGACGTACAAGAACCAATGAGGTTTATTCTCGTGTTACGCATCACGTTTGAGCTTCAGCAAGAACCAATGAGGTTCATTCTCATGTTACGCATCACGTTTGAGCTTCATCAAGAACCAATGAGGTTCATTCTCGTGTTACGCATCACGTTTGAGCTTCATCAAGAACCAATGAGGTTCATTCTCGTGTTACGCATCACGTTTGAGCTTCAGCAAGAACCAATGAGGTTCATTCTCGTGTTACGCATCACGTTTGAGCTTCTGAAAGAAACCAATGAGGTTCATTCTCATGTTACGCATCACGTTTGAGCTTCATCAAGAACCAATGAGGTTTATTCTCGTGTTACGCATCACGTTTGAGCTTCATCAAGAACCAATGAGGTTCATTCTCGTGTTACGCATCACGTTTGAGCTTCATCAAGAACCAATGAGGTTCATTCTCGTGTTACGCATCACGTTTGAGCTTCATCAAGAACCAATGAGGTTCATTCTCGTGTTACGCATCACGTTTGAGCTTCATCAAGAACCAATGAGGTTCATTCTCGTGTTACGCATCACGTTTGAGCTTCAGCAAGAACCAATGAGGTTCATTCTCGTGTTACGCATCACGTTTGAGCTTCAGCAAGAACCAATGAGGTTCATTCTCGTGTTACGCATCACGTTTGAGCTTCATCTAGAACCAATGAGGTTCATTCTCGTGTTACGCATCACGTTTGAGCTTCAGCAAGAACCAATGAGGTTCATTCTCGTGTTACGCAGCACGTTTGAGCTTCAGCAAGAACCAATGAGGTTCATTCTCGTGTTACGCATCACGTTTGAGCTTCAGCAAGAACCAATGAGGTTCATTCTCGTGTTACGCAGCACGTTTGAGCTTCAGCAAGAACCAATGAGGTTCATTCTCGTGTTACGCAGCACGTTTGAGCTTCATCTAGAACCAATGAGGTTCATTCTCGTGTTTTGCAGAACATCTGAGCTTCCTCAAGACCCAATGAGGATCATTCTTAAAAAAAAAAAAAAAAAAAAAAAGGTTTACTTTAAAAGGGTTTCAAGAGGAAAGTGTTAATCCTAATGAAGCTCACATTGCTGCTCCAGAAACAATGTTGTTGAAATCTCTAGTTCAGGATCCTTCTGCTTCCTTGAAAGCAACTGAAACAGATGCAACTTCATCCAAGAAGAAAACATTGAGATATAAATGATGCCAAAAGAGCATTACCTCTGATGCAATTAGATCTAATACAAAAATTGTACACCAATTTCTGTGGACGTTTGTCTCCAAGGCAACAGTGGGCTATCTCTCTAAAAAAGATAAAGGTTTGGGTTGGCATGGTAACCACATAGTAATCTCACTGATTTTACGGAGCCAGGCACCAAACACAAATGCTGAAAGAAGAAAAAAAGATTAAAATAACATGCTGAGAGACCAGATGTGTTTAGAAACCCAATAGAAAAGTGATTTAGATGGAAAAGCTTCATATCTTGCACTTTTTCAGCAGCAGGTTTTGCAGGGTGATTGTAGGACGCCACATGCTGGACTGTAAACCACAGAGAGTGTGTGGGTGTTCAATACTGTGTGAAACCCCACAGGTTGTGTTCTGCACCGTCTCCTCATAGTCTCCTTTTGTGCACCAGGGGAAAAAAACATGTCTTTATTATGCATTCTCTAATAAACAACTGAATTTGGTGGTAGCTATAGGTATGACAGTGATGGTGTCAGATGATAATACCATAGTTTTTTTGAAATATGAGTAGTTGACGTGACATTTCAAGCAGTGTCCTGCAGTGTGACATGCTAAACTAAATTTTAAATTATTTTCAATGAATAATTGTATTCTTTTGTATGCAGTTTAAATGACCTAAAATATAAGTGAGAGATCTGGAACATTTAAAAAAATTCATTTGTCACACTGCAGGACTAAATTAACTACTAAAATAAAAAAGCTGAATAGTTTAATAGTTGTCAACCATATTAATGTAGCATGATATTTACATGAAACTTAAAGTTGCAGTTTAGCGATTTCTGAAAAATGCTGTTGCCTCTACAAACAAACATGCCCCTATAAGGATCACACCCTTATCTTCATAGCTCTTTACAACTGAACTGAATCAAGACTGAACAATGACACTGGTTTCTTTTTAGAGCTGCTGTACAGAACTATTTCATCATTGAATTGCTTTCCTGTTATAACCAAACTGCTTTGAAACCATCTGTTTTGTATAAAGCGTTATATAAGTAAAAGTGGCTAAGGCTTGAATTGACTTGACTAAAATATCTGTTCATATCCACACCATTGTATTATCTCCCAAAAACATGGAAATAATGTCATATATTTTTTTATTAATTCTAGATGTGTTTCAATATGTTTGTTTTATTGTATAGAGAAAAAAAAAAGTAGGCTTCTACTTGTGATCTCTAGATAATAATTAAAAAAAGTTTCGGTCAATGCATCAGAAAATACTGCCATCTTGTGGTAAAATTTTGTTTTAATTAGCAAATAACAAAGAAGCCATACGCGAAACAGACATTTCATTTATTAGTTTGTTTTTATATACATACATTTTTATATGAATATAAATATGACTTATATAGGCCTAAATAATACCCACTGTTGCCCATGTTAAACAAAATGTTTAACCATAAAGTACATATAATTTTAAACAAGTAATTTTGTAAAATCTTTCATTAAATAGTAACATAATAATGTTTAGGTTTAAATAAAAAAATTAAAAAATTAAAAAAAGTAAGGTCACCTCGCTGCTGTAGCTCACAATCATCACAATGGACGAACGGAACTGGGACTGGCACGCGCACGCATGCGTCGACACGTACGTCCCTATGCGTACGCAAGAGGGGGAGGGTCGCGTAAACAGTGAATTCCAAAAAGGAAGGGAGTGTTTCTTTCAACTGATAAACCAGTACATCAAGGTATGCATTAAAAAGCTCATTCTGAAATTGTGCATTCTCCGTTTACAGACTAATTTACACGTTCTGCAGGCGCGTATGTTTTATTTATTCTTTTGAATCTGCAGCCTCGTGCATTTACCATTTTCAGCTCAACGCAGCGCCATTACTGTACAAGGCAAAATGGACAAAATGGCCATTTTCGATTATATTGTGTTTTACATGCAATTCAGTTCATGTGCAGTGGTAAAATGTGTGCAGGTGTGACTACATGCACGTTATTCGCTACATATATCAATAAAGACTATAAATGGAGCAAATAAACAATGGGATTGTTGCTCCTTTCTTGTTAATTTGCTGTGCCTTAATGGCCAGTGCGTTTGTCGGGGTGCTTTTCTTTGCACGAACTTCCCTTTGCTCAGCAGAGGTCATGGGCACACATCTAAGGTGTTCAAAACAGTGCATACAATTCCTGTAATTTTGTAAATAAATCTTTGCAATCTACACAATGAAATGCATTACAACGTATTAAACAATGCAACATGTTTTTATTGAATTCCCAGTTCAGATGCATTAAATATATATATGTATGTATATATATATATATATATATACACACACACACACATACATACTCATATATATATATATTAATGAAGTATTTATTGGCAGGTTTGAATCATGCCCATTCGCCGATCAGCTGCAGCTCCACCCAAAGAGGATGCCACCCCAGCAAATGCCCCTGAGGGAGGTACGTACTGCCCCTTGCATGGTACATCAGTCATATTGAGAAGAAATAATGACTGTCCACAATAGACAGAACCACATAAGGAATAATTCACCCAGGAATAAAAACTTTGTTCGTATACACTGAAATAATCCTAAAACAAGTTACTAGACACTGAAAATCCTCCCCTCTTCATGCAAAGTTAACATATGACTTCAAACGAGTTTATAAAATAATGCACAAGTGGTATGGCTTTATAAAGCATCTTTGACTGAACATTGTGTTTTCTATCCCACAGATGCTCCCGCTGAAGGGTCTGCACCTGTAGGTGAGAAAGAGAAGGATTCGGCGACCACTGAACCTGCAGCGACAGAGGACAAGAAAGAAGGAGGTGATGGGGAGGATGCGACCGATGATGGTGAGAAACCGGTCAAAGATGAAGGAGAGACTCCTGATGAAGGAGAGAAAACTGAAGAAGCAGCAGCTGAACAAGGGAAGAGCAAGAAGAAAAAAGCCAAGGATGTTGTAGCCAAACTGTAAGTCTGGCTGTTGTACAAAAAAAGAAAGAAATGTCTGATAAAAAATAAAAGTGGCTTATTAAGCATTTTATGTATTGTTTGTTCATATGTTACAGTGATAAGGAGGGAGATGACAAAGGGAAAAAGGTGAAAAAGAAGATTCCTGCTTGGGCAACCATTTCTGCCAACAAACTGGCTTCATCATCTCTTTCCCAGCCCAAAGTTGAAGAAATCATCTTAGAAGCAATTGAGGTCTGGTTCAGAATTTAACGGGAACTGTTCAGTTACCTTCTAGAGATTGTCATTTGGCACTTTAAAGTATGTTTTACCCACTGTTTACTGGATACTAGTACTGAATATTTTAGTTGTTAAAATGTGTACGGTGCTGCAGTGATGTAAGCTCACATCACCCTGGTTCCCTCGACAAAAAGCCAATAGGATTTTTCCATTGGCTTTTGGATTATTGCAGAAAATAAACTCAGTGACCAACAAAAGTTTATGATTCTAACACATTTTGTTCATTATGATAATCTTCACAAATTAACACAACTTTTATGAATTTTGAAGCCTAAATACAATCGGTATTTAGGCTTTTTTCCATTTAGAATATTTAGCAAAAGCACAATTATAAACACAGTGAGGTCGTAAAGCGGACTAGTGAGTAGATGATATTTCCTCTTCACCATGATGATGTTTAATGTTCCCAAAAGAGATGTAGCTGCAAGAAGAAGCGGAAGTTATTTTGATTAAAGATTATCAGGGCACATTAAATAAAAAATAAATGGATCAATTTTGATTACATGGAGACTTTAACCAAAAGATGGTTAAAAAATGCAGAATCGTCTCTAACTCGAGTTTAGGACTCATTCCTGCAGCACTATATTCTTTGGAAATCTAAGACAAAGATGGAAAAAAATTGTTATCTTATATGTGCATCTTTACAATCTACCCAGAGCTGCAAAGAACGGAGTGGTGCCTCTTCCATTACCATTATGAAATATGTCATGAAGAAGTATCCGTCTGTAGAAATGGACAAAAAGACCAAAAACCTATACAAGAGGGCCCTAAAGCGATTGGTTGAGAAGGGCTCTGTCAAACAGGTGATTTGCAATTTAACACATAAATATTTCTTGTTTCATATATACAGTAAGTTAAAAGCCATCCTTGTCTTGTCTTCTTTACCCACAGCTGAAGGGCAAAGGCTTCTCTGGAAGTTTCGCCATTGGAAAGGTATCCAAACACAGTTTGTTTATTGTCTTTGCATTGATGTAAGCCTGTTTAAAATGTGTTAATTAGTTGAATGTTGTTGGGGTTTTTTTTTTGGGTGGTTTGTCATAATTATTAAATCGTTCATTTTGTCAATGTCATGTTGTTGTGTAGAAGGCGGCTGTGTCTGCGGGGACGAAGGAGACGCTGGGAGAGTCTCTGCCTCTGATCATCACCCGCCTCTGTGAACCCAAGGAGGCTTCCTACATCCTAATCAAGAAGTACCTGGAACAATACTTCCCTCAACTCAATGTGGAGAACAGGTCATTTTTGATTCAACATCCTATAACTAGACTTCAGTTTGAACCTGAAAGAATTTACTTAATATTGGGAATATTGGGAATGGAATAATAGCAGTGAGATTTTTTAATGTTTTTGAGAGTCTCTTCTGCTCACCAAGAACAGATGCAGCAGTTATTTGATCAAAAATACAGTAGAAAAGTTATGTTGTGAAATATTACAATTTAAAACAACTGTTTTCTATTTAATTTACTTTAAGATGTAATTTATTCCTGTGATGCAAAGCTGAATTTTCAGCATCATTACTCCAGTCTTCAGTGTCACATGATCCTTCAGAAATCATTATAATATGCTGATTTGCTGCTTAAGAAACATTTCTTATTATTATCAATGTTGAAAACGGTTGTGCTGCTTTAAACGTTTTGTAGAAACCGTGATTTAAAAAAAATCTGGATTCTTTGATGAATAAAAAGTTCAAAAGAACAGCGTTTATTTGAAATCAAAAAGTTTTGTAACATTATAAATGTCTTTACTGTCACTTTTGAGTAATTTTATGCATCACTTCTGAATAAAAGTGTTATTCCATTTCCTTACATGCAGAACTGTTCATAGTATACACACCATTAGGAGTTAATTACAGATTGAAATTGTGTACATACATTTTGCCTGGAGATTTATTAATGAAGGGTTCTTCTGTAAATCTCTAAGGCCTGACGTGTTGAAGAACTGCCTGCAGAGATCTGTGGAAAAGGGCTACTTGGAGCAGATCACTGGCAAGGGAGCCTCTGGAACATTCCAGGTTAGTTACCCTTCTGAATTGCTCTACGACTTCAACAAGCAGGTTTGATGAGAATCTGCATTTGTGTTTGACAGTTGAAGAAAGCTGGGAATAAGGTGCTCATGGGTGGCGGACTGCTGGAAGATGCTGTAGTGGCCGCCATCACAGCCATGAATGAGCCCAAGACCTGCAGCATCACCATACTGCGCAAATTCCTCATGGAGAAACAGGACCAGAAGAACGTCTCTTTAGTTGGTACGGTACACTCACTCCTCACTTATCGCAGCCTAAGGCACGTTTGCTCTCTGAGGACTGAATCTAGTTTGCTTTTGTTTTGGCATGCTTCTAACTGTTATTCTCAAAGGAGTTGTTCACAAGAACGCTGGTACAGAAATAGTTTTCTTCAGTTTATATTATAGCCACCCTATATATCTCTGTATTTGCTGTAACTTAATGTGTTATGCTGATTTTTATAAAAGTATTCTTTCTGATTGCCAGTTCCAAACTTGAAGAGAACTTTGCTGAAGTGTAAAATGATGGGATGGATGGAGCAGATTTCTGGTCATGGACTCAGTGGGTCGTACCAGCTAAGCTATCCATTTTACCCAAGGTAAGTTCAGCTCACCATAAACCAGTGTTGTTATTGTTTACTAAATCTAAAACTATAAAATTGAAGCTTGAGATTGAAATTAAGCTGAAATAAAACAAAATATAAATATTTTGTGAAACATTTTAAACTTGCACGTAAATTAAAAATGTTTTCTTTGCAACTAACAATTAAATCATAATAAAAGTACTAAAAATATTAAAACTAAAATGAAAATGAGTTAAAGCTGAATAAAAATAAACTAATATGCCAAAAATATAAAAATAAAAGCTAATTCAAAATATGAATAAATACTATGATAGTATTTAAATAATACTTTAATACTGCTGTAAGCATAGTGCACATTTTAATATTCTAAAATTTGCTTTTGGGCTTTTTACATTTGAAATCCTAAATGCAGGGGCATTTTAAAGGGTTAGTTCACCCAAAAATGAAATGATCCCATAATTTACTCACCCTCAAGCCATCCTATGGGTATATGACTTTCTACTTTCAGCCAAACACAATGGAGTTATATCAAAAAATATCCTGGCTCTTCCAAGCTTTATAGTGGGAGTGAATGGTACCTTAGATTTTGAAGCCCAAAAAAGCGCATCCATCCAGTAGGGTTAATAAAGGTCACTTTTCCGGCAGAACTAGACTCGCGTATGGCTATTACCGGAAGCCAGTTATTATCGTTTTTAAAGTTATAAATATGGATATTTGTCTGACAAAAACACATCGCTTCACTTCAGAAGGCCTTTATTAACCCCTGGAGTGTTATGGATTACTTTTATGATGGATGGATGCACTTTTTTGGGCTTCAAAATCTAAGGTACCATTCACTCCCAATATAATGCTGGGAAGAGCTAGGATATTTTTATATAACTCCAGTTGTGTTTGGCTGAAAGAAAAAAAGTCATATACACCTAGGATTGCTTGAGGGTGAGTAAATGATGGGATCATTTACATGTTGGGGTGAAAAACTAACCCTTTAACTTAACTCTTACGATTGTTTTAGATTAAACTTGGTGAATTGATTAGTTGCAAATCAATATTTTTTGATTTTGTCATATGAGAAAGGTGAGACTTAAGGCATTGTACAAAATGAAGATTAAATGTGATGGAACTACTTGAATTGACAAATTGTCTGTCGCTCCTCCTTTGTAGCCCAGCGGTTCTGTTTCCAGAAATGATGGAAAAACTCAAACAGAAGGAGGAACAGAAGCTCAAACGCAAGAGAAGCGACGATTCTGATGAAGAATCCGAAGAGGAGTCGGAGGAAGAATCTGGAGAGGAAGAATCGGACGAGGATGAGCCTCCCCGAAGAAAGAGGTGAAGTGCATCACATAACGTCAAAATATCAATTATTAGTGCTAAAGAACTTTGCTATTTTATACTTTGCTTTAGGGATTTGAACAAATCATTAACCCTGACTAATAAACCATGGTGTGTTGTCTGGCTTCCACTTGTCGGATGATAAAATGGGCAAAAAAATCCCCAACCACAGACCAGAATATCATTGGGCTGTGTCTTTGCAAGGCTAAACATGCTTTTTATTTGTCCACAGGACCCAGCGTGCAAAACGGACTCCTGCGCCTAAAGCTCGTCAAAATAAAAGGGCTAAAACAGTCAGCCGAAAACCTCCTGCCTCAAAAAGATCAGTCGCGCCTGCCAAGAAAGCCCCTCCACCAGCCAAGAAACCCGTCGCTGCGAGCAAAGCAGCGTCTAAAAAGGCGCCCGCGCCCGCGCCCGTTAAAGCCACACCAGTCAAGAAAGCCACACCAGTCAAGAAAGCCGCCCCGACCAGCAAACCTAAAACACCCATAGCCAAAAAGATGACAAGCAGGGGGTCCAAACGGCCGTCGCCCAAGGCAGCTAAGAAGGAGGCGACTGATTCTGCCGTGAAGGCTAAACCTGCCGCACGCAAGTCGCTCCGATCCCGGAAATGAATCCCACGCTTGCAGACAGCTGAAAAGATCAACTGTAGCTCTGTAGACTGCAGTGATGGCTATTTTCTCCTCTTATTTTTGTAGAAACTTCCAAGTTGTCCTTGTCTTGGGGCCTCTGATGAACATAGGACCTCTTCAAAATTATTCTGCCATTCAGATACAGGCATATCATGTTCAGTATTCTTAAATTACAGGTAAAGATGTAGAGTAGAAATGCTACTGTTTATGTTGTTTAAGACGCTCGTTCAGGTCACCATTATGAGAGTCTGAAGAAGCAGCTGTTGTTTTCATCTCAGTTGTGCTTCAGCAAAAAAAATCAAATATTTAAAGTTCTTGTAGTCAATCTTTCTGTAGAGGCAAGCATTTCAGTTATTCAGTCTCCCTTTTCTCATCAGTGTTCAAAAAACCTTTCTTTGTAAGTTTTATTTCAATTGTTTTTGCTCATGTTTTGTGAAATTAGGTCTTTAGCTACTATTGTAATCAAAGAGTTTTGTTGATGTTGGTTCCTTCGTGTAAGTCAAAGAAAAGAACGATTATTGATGCCTAACTTTCAGTTGAACAGTTTACCTGAATGCAAAATTGGATTTATTAAGATGCATTAAAGAAACGTTGGTATCCATATATCCATGACTGTTGTTTTGTTCTGTATAGTCTATGAAGGAGAATATACACTGAAAAGATTTTCCAAGCAGATGTTTAAAACATAATACACACTATTAACCCGGTCATACTCTTGTGTGTTAGTTTATCAGGGGGGTTAGATGTAATTTTATGAGCATTGCTTACCTTACCCTGCATGCATGTAACTGATATACTTTTCTGTAGTCCTTAATAAAGTGACTATATTTGTACTTCATTATTTGACCATTGTTTTATTTGGGTCGTTTGATTTGATACCCAATGATAAACCTCTAATTTAGAGGTGTTTAAAAAGGGTTACCAAATGATTCAAGCTCTGAAACGCATGGTTTGTGTCATTATCACAGTCTCTGTTGATGTGAAATTCACAGTGGCAAATTCTTTTCCTTGTTCTAACATGCACAGTATTTTGGAAGAAAAGGCATGCTTTAATTCAGAATACTAAGCATTGACATTTATGTTTACATAAAACATATCATGCCCTGACTTGTCTAAAAGTATTTTAACATTCACAAACATCAAAGGTTTAAAATTTTTACAGACTCGGGTAGCCCCTGTATAAAAAAACAAATATTTTCTCTATAACTCTTTATGATGACTTGTATTAAAAACATTAACTAACATTACTACATAACATAGGCCAGATTATAACACTTAACATTTTTGTTAGAAAATTAAAAGTGTTATTTAGAAATGTTAAAAATACAAGAGCTGTGTTATATATTTTTTTTTTCACAGATCAGAAACAACAGTTTTCAGAAGGTTATCTGGTCATGTTTGATTCGGCCAGAAAATCATTCTGCTCAGACGACCAAACAAATTCATCGTTTCCCAAAAAGGAATCGTCGCTGCATAATATTTTCTTGAATATTTCAAACGCACTGTTTGAATCAACTGTTTCGAAATGTTGAATCATTGGAAAAGATTCAGCGATTCCTTTTGGGCCACTTAAAGGGATAGTTCACCCAAAAATAAATATTTTGTCATACTCCCTGTTCCAAACCTTTGTGAATTTCTTTCTTCTGTTAAACACAAAAGAAGATATTTTTGAAGAACCAATTAACTGACTTCATTAATTAATTAAGAACACATTAATTGATAGTATTTTTTTCTTACAATGGAAGTCGATGGCTACTGTCAGCGTCAACTGTTTGATTACCAACATTCTTCAAATTATCTTCTTTTGAGTTTAAAGAAAGAAACTCATGCAGGTTTGGAACAACATGAGGGTGAGTAAATGATGACAAAATGTTTGGTTGAACTATCCCTTAAAAGAGTCAGGATAAACCCGTCTTTAAGTGAATCAGTTTGATGAATCAGTCACCAATTACCTGTGCATCCATGCATGTGTGGTGTAGGCGGATCTTGTCAAATCTTTCCCAATGGATCCAGTCTGGCTCTGAATAGGCGGGATTTAGAGAATTAAGGTGAGTCAGGAATGGATTGCAAAACCCCTGGAGGATAATCGACCCACCCTGCCAGGTTCAGTCGTGTGGGCTAATTTGTGAGTATCTGTCTCCTCTGGCTTTTTATTTTTTTTGCTTCATTACAACTACTTTATGGATCCTTATGTAATTATTCAAGCGTTAACTAGTACAGCGTTTGTTTTGATTTCTACTTGAGTTTCCCGATATAGCCATTTCTTTCGCTTTCGTGAAAAAGTTTGGCTGTGTCTCAAAACATACTTTTATTTTGACCATTAGTGGCACGTTTAGAGTTGAACCGGTCTGAACACCTTCTGCACAAATGTGTCTGTTTATCTTTGAGCAATCTCGAGGATTTACTTTCACTATTTGTGCTGTGCTGTCCTTCGTGAAGTTAAAACGTTGAAGGAGTTTGTAATGCAGTTCTGGCAAACGCTGACCTCTGTTTTGTCATTTTTATTATTTATTATTTTGAACAGTTGATAAAGCCAACAACAACAGGCTTGGATATGGGGGAGACAGCTGGCAGGGAACATGGGATTGTTACAAGATCTGCTGAGGTGAAAATTATTGAAATATTATTTTAATGCTGTAGCTACGTCTGGTTTTGCAACTAAGTTTTGAAATTGTATCTGTGGTTGTATTGTACAGTTTCCTCCCATACATTGGGATGACTGTATCATGAACTCATAGTTTTGCTTTTACTGAGTAAACCCTCTGTTTGTCTAGTATATTGGCTCATTTCCTGTGGATGACACTTGTTTGGATGATCAGATTCAGCAGCTGCACACTCAGCTGAAGTCTCTCAAGGTAATGTGTGTGTGCTGTGAAGTGAATCTCAAGAGTATGTTTTCTATGTAGAAGTTTGGACACTTGACTGAATTTGTTTTTAATGGTCTTAAAAGCCTTTTAATCTAGGCAATATATGTGCTTGTAATCAGTTTTGTGTAATCATATTATGCACATGCATCCATTTGGGTATTTAATCATCTTAATTACTGTTATTGTAAAATGTGGAAAATTATTCAGAACAATATTAAGAACATTACTACACTACACAGTACTGGGTAGATTACTTACAAATTGTAGTCTATTACTGATTCCAAATTGCATGACAAAGTTGTAGTTAGTACCGTGATCCATTACATTACACATTTAAGGTAATATACAGTAATCTGACTACGTTTAGATTACTTTTAAACTTGTTTATCTCATTGATTTGTTGAACAGGATAAGCTTGTACCATACTGATATAAAAATACAAAGGGAAAGAAAATATATTTAGTTCTTTATCAATAACATGAAGTGCATTAAATATTACATTTATGTCAGGGTTTTCCAGAATGGGGGTTTGTGACTGAACGGCAGAGGGTCTGTGAGTTTAATGAAAAGCTATTAATTAAATCTCAAAAATAATAATAATAATAATAATAATAATAAAAGAACAATCAAAATAAAACAATACATTTTATTTGTTTACCCGCATGTAATTTGACCATTAACCGGCATCAGAAAACCGTGGACTTAATTGTATTATTATTATTATTGACTTAATTTTATTATTGACCTAACTTCTAACTTTAATCTCAGGTGGTACTTGAAGTAAATATATTAGGTCAAAGATGTTCAGCTTTTCCATGACATTTCTAACTATATTGTAAATAGTTTTCTACAGACCTTTGTTGAAAACAAAGATTTTGATGAACCTCATAATACAGTGATTAAAGCAATTCCTGAAATATGAAACATTGATTTTTAAAGGGTTATCTAGTTATGTTTTCAATCTGTTCCTTTTAGTGATTCAGTCGAGCGGAATTGCTAAGATCAAAAAAAAAAATTACTTTGCTATTATTGTACAATGTGGAAAAAAGTAATACTTTTTGACTGGTTATGCAGTTTACTAATGAACATCTGTATTTGCAGAACTGCAAGAGCAAGCGAACCGTCTCATTGAAATTCTCTGTCAAAGGAGTCAAAGTTTATGATGAAGATGAAAAGGTAAGATCATCTTGGGATTTCTGACGTTTCTCTTTGCGTATGTCAGATGGTTTAACTCTTTGGTGTGTATCTCATCAGACGCTCCTCATGGCTCACGCCATGTGTCGAGTCTCGCTGTCCACCGCCCGTCCGACAGATGCCCAGTTTGCCTTCGCCTCCCATAATCCTGGAAATTCTGATGCCCAGCTCTATTGCCACCTCTTCAGAGCCAGACATGCCCGAGCTGTAAGCCTCAACACGACAAATCATCCTATTTAATTGTTTGTAATATTGCACATCTGTTCTAGAATCAAGATTGTGGTTTTAGGTTTCTCAAGTGTGATCTTTAGAAGTGGAAAAACAAATTATGTGCTTGGACGGTAACATTGCACACTAAAGAACGTTGAAAATGTAAAAATGCACAATAGTTAGAAATAAGAATAAATGCTCAACCGCTGCAAGAATTTGAGGGTGTTTTTCCCAAATAAAGGCCCAGTTCCTGAACCTGCTGCTTTGCCGCTGTTTTCAACTGTATTTTCTGGAGAAGCACCAAGAGGAAGCACAGGATGAGTGTCCGGGGAACAAACCAACTCAAATGCCATCGCTGCTAAATCAAGGATTCCCTCTCAGTGTCAGCGCCTTGGTGTCTTTCCGCAGGGCCCCAACTCAAGGCCTGCTACCTGGGGCAAAGGTTTGTTCTTGCCGTATCTAGCATAAAGAGCTTTTTGAAGTTTATTATAACCTTGATAAACTTTCAAATGAAATTTGTGCTAGTGGCTTAGAAAACATTTGATACATTTGATTACTAGTTCAATATTGTTGAATGAAGCCCAAAAAGAAATTGCTGAATATTTTTTTGAGATTCAGCAATTCCTTTCGGGCCTCTTAAAGTCAGCCTGTTCTCTTACTGGTTCTTTTACCACGAAAAAATATTTTGAATTATTATTATTATTTTTTTTTATTTTTTTTTTATCAAATCATAAATTTGCAACTTGTGTTTTTTTTTTACGCACTTACAAAAGGTAAAAAACAAACAAAAAACACTTGAGCTGTAAGTTTGTCTAGATCTAGTCTAAATCATTTGATTAATTTAATATACAATAGCCTCTTTTTTTATTTTATTTTAATTTTTTATAAATAGAATCAGGTATCAGCTATTATCTGTTACAACACTGATGATAATGTGAATTGAAAATGTTTTGTATTTGCATTTGGCTTCTAAATAGTGTTTTTTGTAAGAAATCTTATATTAGGTGTGCAAACTTCTCTTGTTGAGCTTTTATTTTTTTACAATGGAGTTTAAGTTGTCAATAACCCTCAATATTCCTTTAAAACTGCCTAATTCCTCAGTTTTTCCAATAATTGGAATACTGTACTGTTCTGCAGTGTTCATGTCGATTTTTCCCTGAACAGGTGTTCTCACAACAGAGCATGGAGCAAGTGAGCAGTCCTGAAGAGGGTCCCACTTCCTCTCCCACTCTAGTTCGCAAAATGGCGATCCGGACCAAAGAGCTGCGCTCCGGAGCATATCGCTCTTTTACATGTACTCCCCTCAAACAGCGCCACCTGCAGGATAAACTGAGTGCACCACAAGGTGGGATAAGTGTTCATAGGACACTTTCGAGAGTGAGAGAGTTCTTTAGGTAATGCACACATCTGGTTAAAGTGGCTGGCCAAATTAAAACACAATGGGTTAATTTATTATACTGATCATTTATCTTTGGTTTTGGTGGCTGGGGAGTCAAAAAAGGTGGTGGGGATTTCCACGTTGTTTCTGCCAGTTACCACAAAATAATTAGTGTATTTTAATTTTTTTGATGTGTGTGTATATTTATATATTATTGATTTATTGTGGGAAATGCCAGTGTGTTCATTTGTCTTTGCGTGGTTACGCCACGTCTGTAAACTGAAGGAAGACCCGGCTATGTGTGCTGAGGATGTAGTTGCTTAGAAAAGACTTTCCCTCTTGTTGGTTTCATATGGTTTACATAATCGGAGAATATTTGAATCAGCAGATAGCACATCCCAAATAACTCCACTAGTAACCTGCAATTATGTTTTAAACCGAGATGGCCATAGAGAGGCAATAGATCTGTACTGCAGCTTGAAAATAATAATAATAATAATAATAATAATAATAATAACGTTTATTTAGAGAAAGTCAGTAAAAAATGTGTGCTACTCAGAATATTTGAACTTGTGGTCTGTCCAAACTAAGAACGCTGCAGTGTTTTCTTTTGCCAAAGAAAACAAACACTGACATAATTTGTGAAACCAATGAGAACTTGATTTCTCTGGGAATCTGAAGAATCTTTTCTTTTGTGAAACAGAAAAGGAAAAGGCCAGTGCAAACGCATGCATGTCTCGAGCTCCCAGTTTGGCCGAGACAGAAGAAGCTCTGGCTCACGCAGTGTGGTGCTGGGCTGGCGTGTCTAGGTCAGTATTGGTGCACAATGGCACTGCTGTCTGGTCTGGTAAACTTAAAGGGATGGTTCACCCAAAAATGAAAATTGTTATTTACTCACCCTTAAGTTGTTCCAAACCTGTATGAGTTTCGTTCTTTCTTTGCTGAACACAAACAAGATATTTTGAAGAATGTTGGTAATCAAACAGTTAATAGTAGTCATTGACTTTCATAGTATTTTGTTTTTCCATATAATGGAAGTCAATGGAGTCCATCAACTGTTTGATTACCCATATTCTTCAAATTATCTTCCTTTGTTCAACAGAAGAAAGAATTTCTCACAGGTTTTGAACAACACGATGATGAGTAAATAACAAAATGTAAATTTTTGGGTGAACTATCCTCTATAAAAGTTACAATCACAAAAATGTTAATTCTTAATTTTTTTTAAGCAGTACCTCTTAATATACATTTTTGCATGTTTCTCCATGCATAATTCTTGCATGCATATTTAATTGTCATTTAGGCTAAAATAGAATCTGCTGTGCTTCACTGCATTATTTTTTTTAAATTTTATTTATATCTTCATAACATATAAAATTAAGCAAGGAAGTACATCAATGCCCGGTTTCACGGACAATGCTTAAACAGAGTCCCAGACTAAAATGCATGTTTGAGTTGTTTAACTGAAAGCAACTTGCACTGACATATCTTAAAATATGTCAGTGCCACTGATTTTTCTCAAGATTCACACCAGTAATGTTTTTTTTCTTCCTAATTTAACGAAGGCCTAATCCTGGCTTAATCTAAGCCTTGTCTGTGAAACCAGGCCCAAAGGAATTAATTAACATGCCTTTTAATCCGGTACGTGTATTGTTTAGTGTTGAGTATTTGGTTTCCATTACAGCAACTGTAGTTCCTCACTCCTGGCAGATGATGTCTTGGGTTCCTTCCTCCTTTGTCCTCATCCCAAAAAACCCAACCGTTGGTCTCTTACAGTCCGCTTTCCATCGGGACTGGTAACTCATTCTGTTAAGAATTCCAAGGGGAAGTTCCGCCTTGAGGTGAGAAAAGATGAAACCGTTTTTTTTTTTCTCTGCTCTATAACTACTTGTGTCAGAAGTCAAATGTAGCAAATGTTTCATCTTCATTTACAGAAGTGCCACATTGAATTTGAAAGCCTTGCTGCTTTGATCGAGCACTACACAGAGTTCAGTGAGGAGCTGGAATGTTTTCTGAGCTGTGCCCGCGTCAACCACAGTTACGATTGGGAAGAGATGGTCAAAAAGAGTTTACGTACACCACAGGACAAAAAAAAAGGCACATTTAAAGACCAAAGTTGGGTTTGAATCCTGTCTTTCATGCTCTGTGATTTATTTTTTATTTTTTATATAACCTTTTTTTAATTTTTTGTATGTATACTACATATTTTACTTGGTTTTAACAGTTACAGAGATACTGACATGAGTCAAGCTTCCTAACCAGGATCTTAAGTCATTGGCACATTGATTTATTTTTTACATATTTTGAATGGACACTTTGTTTTTGCCTGTTGGCAATAACCTAAACCCTCCTAAAGCACTCACTTTGTTGGTTTTTTGGTTGTATTTTCTAGGGAAACAAGCACTCATGTTTTTCATGTAAATGTCAAATTTAAATGTATACTCAACTTTAGCAAAGATGCATACCTATGCATGTACCCTGTATTACATCTTTAAATTCTGTGTTGTATGCGTACACATTGATTGCCTTTTTCACTCTCTTGGTTGTATATTATCACTAGTTTTAGATAACTTTTTTGTGATTACCTCAAACCCTGAAAATATCCACTACCCAGTTCATATTATAATTATTTTTTTTGCTGCTTTAATATTGTTTACCTCTTGCACATTTCACCTCTTAAATGCACACCATTCTGTTATTAGCTTTGCATCAGTGTAAATGTCTTGCCTCTTTGCATAAACTGATTTTACTGACATTTTGTCTCCTTTTAATGTTCAAAAACTAGTAGAATACTGCCATCTAACCAGATATGTTACAAAATGAACTACAAGTAGATACTTGGTGTGTGTGTGTGTATATGTGTATGTCTACATACATGTACATATACACACTCTCAGTGTGGTTAAAAATAAGTTTTTTTGCATTGACATACTCATTACTGCAAAGCATTCCGACGGAATGGTTCTTACGGATATGTTAAAGTATACTGCGAATTTTGTGGAATGTTTTGTGCTTAATTTTTATGAAAATAATGTTCTTACTGGTTTAAAAACATTTATTTTATGCACAAAATACATGAACATATTTATTGATACATGCTGGCTTTATTTATTATACTTTATGAAAATAATAAACAATATTCAGTACGCATGTCATTGGGGGCGCTCTGAAGTTTGGAGTTGCTAGGAAACGCCGAAAGCCTCAGCAAGAGAAACACGCTGCTTTATTTGTTATCACGAACAGCAGCCTGATCTCAAACGGGTCTTGACGGAACTTGGACCGGATGACAGCGTTCGTAAGCGTCTTTCCTAATAACAGAAGAGCTGCTTGTCTTCATGATATGACCATGACACCCAGCAGTCTGATCTTTAGAGAGAAATGTCCATTTCTGTTCAGCAGATAAGCATCCGTCCAGATGGAATCCGTGAAGGTGGTGGTCAGATGTCGACCACCGAACGACAGAGAGAAGGCGCTGAACTGTAAGATGGTGGTTTCCATTGACAGCAGTCACTGTCAATGTTTCATTGAGAAACCTGGAGCCTCGGAAGAGCCGCCCAAACAATTCACTTTTGATGGGGCTTATTATATGAACCATTCCACTGAGCAGATCTACAACGAGATCGCATATCCTCTGGTGGAGGTAATATTGAATTTTGTGTGTGTGTGATTGGTGGTCAGTGTGACAGCTAGATCTTCTAGGGCCAATTACTTTCCAGTGTTCATGCCCATACTGTATATGGGTTATCTGAAACCTGTTGTCCCTTATCTGAAACAGAACACCATAGAGTTTAAATTAGTCACGGAAGTAAACTACAACCCTTCCTATAATTGGTTATTTACTAGATGCATGTGTAAGTTGGGCAATTTAGACTCTAAATATGAATAACTAGGCTATCTATCATCTGTCTGTCTATCTATCGTCTATCTTGTCTGTCTATCTGTCTGTGTTTTTGCATAATGTACTAATCAGTGTAAAATATTTCATTATTTTATAAACAGGGTGTAACTGAGGGCTACAATGGGACAATTTTTGCTTATGGACAAACAGGGAGTGGCAAGTCGTTTACTATGCAAGGTGTTCTAGATCCTCTTTCCCAGAGGGGAATCATCCCTAGATCTTTTGAGCACATCTTTGAGACAATCCAGGTAACCAATTTGCATATCATGTGATTTTATATAGGCTAGATAGGATGCCATCATAGTATAAAACCTAATATTCACTGACATATAATATTCAATATGAATGACAAAGTAAAATATTATAAATACACTAACATTCAAAATTTGTGGTCAGTAAAATGTTTAGAGCCAAAATACTATAAATTCATTGTGCTAAAGTTTTTAAGTGACATTTAACCTGAACTTTTCTATTAAGTGTGCAGAGAACACAAAATTCCTTGTACGGGCCTCTTACCTGGAAATATACAAGGAGGAAATCAGAGATCTTTTGGCAAAAGACACCAAACAGAAGATGGAAGTACGTCTCTCCACTGATCACACAAAGCCCTTTGTATATTAGCTAAAGTGGGCTGAATGTCTCAATGCTGTGTGTGTTTTAGCTGAAGGAGCATCCTGAGCGTGGTGTGTATGTACGGGATCTGTCCATGCACACGGTGCACAGCGTTGGGGAATGTGAGCGGATCATGGATCAGGGCTGGAGGAATCGCTCTGTGGGATTCACACTCATGAACAAAGATTCATCTCGTTCACACTCCATATTCACCATTCACATGGAGACCTGCAACACAGGTTTGTGTCTCAGTCACACATTTTTACTGAGTTCTGCATGAATAAATCTATATGCAACATCTCTGTAATCTTCATATGAGTTTAGATGCTGCAGGTGAAGAACATCTGCGTGCTGGAAAGCTCAATCTCGTGGACCTTGCAGGGAGTGAACGACAGTCGAAAACCGGTGCTACTGGAGATCGCCTTCAAGAAGCAACCAAGATCAACTTGTCTCTTTCAGCCCTTGGCAATGTTATATCTGCGTTGGTGGACGGTCGTTCCAAGTACATCCCGTTTCGTGATTCCAAGCTCACTCGTTTGCTTCAAGACTCTCTGGGCGGAAACACGCGTACCCTCATGGTAGCCTGTCTCTCACCTGCCGACAACAATTACGAAGAGAGCATCAGTACTTTACGCTACGCCAACCGTGCCAAGAGCATCCAAAACCGCCCAGTCATCAACGAGGACCCAAAAGATGCCCTCCTGCGCGAGTATCAGGAGGAAATCAAGAAGTTGCGGGCGTTAATCTCTGGGCAGCTGGCGTCTGCCAACCTCAGTTGTAAGAAACACAACATTTGTGTAAATTTGAATCTGTTTGAATAGTGAAAGAGCGCAATTTCGACTTATTTTTGTCTGTTAACAGCACGTTTGGCAGGTCAGAATTCAGGAGATCTTCCAGCTGTTCTGTCGCGACCCCAGAGCAACACATCAGAGAGCGACAGTATAAAAGAGGTGTGTACTGATATAAAGTCAATGGAAGAGTTGTTGTTGTTTCTGCACTAGGATGAGGCCTTCATCTCGGAAGATCTTGAAGAATTTTTGAGGAAACTTTCTATTTTAATGTGTTGATTCATTGGTTTTCTCATTGTCAATAGAAATACTTAAGCACTAACTCATGCATTATTTGCAATTTTTTTTCCTGTATAGCATAGCATGGCGCTAGCATTGCAAAGGTCATGGGTTCAATTCCCACAGAAAGCAAGTTGCTTTGCATAAGTGTCTGCCAAATTCATAAATACACATGTAAATGTAAATTTAGGAATATGAGAAGAAACTAGCGAGGCTGCAGGCCGAGTATGATGCTGAACAAGAGTCCAAAGTCAAACTCCAGGAGGACATTGCTGCCTTGAGAACATCATACGAGACCAGACTCTCTTCTCTGGAGAGGTCCAGAGCTAGTCGAACACACACCACTGGTAATGTTGAAACTAATTTTCTTTCAGTACAGCTTTAGGTTCTATATCGTCTTGATCTGGTCGAATTGTCTTGGTATCTCTCCTTAAACAGGAGGCCCTTGTGTGGACCATCCTAAAGAAGAGCCCATCACTGCACCTGTGGCCACACAAGAACAGGCGAATGTTGACCACAATGTACCCGAGGTGCTTTGATTTTGCCTAAAACAAGTCAAAGTCATGTCAAATTTATTTATATGGCGTTTTTCACAATACACACTGTTTCAAAGCAGCTTCACAGAAAATCATGATGTTAATGCTTAGAATATCCTAATATCTAGTCACATTTAGCAGATTAGAGCTGGGCGATAATATAGTTAACATTTTGCGACAATACTAACAATCAAGCAGTTAAGATATGCTCTAGTACATGGGTGTGCAAACTCGGTCCTGTAGAGTTTAGCTCCTGGCCTCAACACACCTGCCTGGAAGTTTCTAGTATGCCAAGTAAGACCTTGAGTAGCTGGTTCAGGTGTGCTTCGTTTCGGTTGGAGCAGTATACTATATGTATGCGGATAAAGTCATACTTATACTTTATATAAAGAGCTGGGGGATAATACAGTTACATTTTGCAACAAAATAAAAAATCTATAGTATATATCTCTATATGTGAGTGTATGTATACTGTATATGCAGATAAAGTTAGAGATAATATAACCTTATGTATAGAGCTGTTTGAAAATACAATTTACATTTTTGTGACAGTGTAAACAATAATTCAGCCAAGTGAGTTTTTATATCTCACAAATCTAAACGACTCTTGTTTGTGTAGGAGAGTCCGTCTTCTGCTGCTGCCAGTGTTAAAGGAGCTTCCAGTGGCGAGAGTTCGGTTTTAGCTACAGTTGTGGTCGCCACACCAGATCAACTGGACCAGAAGCATGTTTTAGAAAGGTGAGATGCTCAGATAGCCATTTGGGGTCAAGAATTGGAGCAAATGCTGTGGTGCATCCCTATTAATTTAGTGCACAAAGGCACCAAAAATATTTGAACACTTAAAAATGTATGAATGTCATTGCATTAGATAACAAAAAAATCTGTGCTATCTGCAGACAAATGATATTAGGTCTTTTCTCAGAACCAACGTCAGCCAATTTTGCAATGACTGACTTTGAAATCTTTGAAATAAATGTAATTTGGTTGCATGTTTTTCTTTTCTTTTCTGGATGTAATACAGTGATACTCAAATAGAGTTAAAGGGGTGGTTCGGGATTTTTGACATCGGACCTCATTTTTAAGTCAGCCTGGTTTTTATTCATCAGTGGAGACATAAAAAAAAAAAAAAAATCCAGTCCTTATATTTGGATAGTTAGCCGATGCTAGGCTAGCGCGAGTCAATGGTATATGTTAGCCAGCCATTAAAAACCGTTTTACCCACTCCACAGTGCACAAAACGCAAATCAATTATAACACTAGACTATCGATGCAAATGTCCGTTGAGAGAATAATGTTAGAAATCAAACTTACCTTTCATCTCAATGATCCCAAAGGAACTAGTTTCTCAGCAGCTGCGGAATTTTACTTTGCTCCGGTTAGTAATGCGGCAAAAAGTAAACACAGAACAGAAGCGCACTGTAATCAGTGTACCAGCGGCAGGTAAATACACTTGCGTCATGTGTGTACCGGCTCACTCGGTTGCCTAGGTAATCAATATCACTCCGCTGCTGCTGTAGACAAGGCTTATGATTACAGGGAACAAATTATAACTAATGCAATGTGATGAAAGGTAAGTTTGATTTCTAACATTATTCTCTCAACGGACATATACATCGATAGTCTAGTGTTATAATTGATTTGCGTTTTGTGCACTGTGGAGTGGGTAAAACGGTTTTTAATGGCTGGCTAACATTTACCATTGACTCGCGCTAGCCTAGCATCGGCTAACTATCCAAATATAAGGACTGGATAAAAAAAAATAAAAAAAATGTCTCCACTGATGAATAACAACCAGGCTGACTTAAAAATGAGGTCCGATGTCAAAAATCCCGAACCACCCCTTTAAGGCCTGTTCACATAAGGAATGATAACTATAAAGATAACTATATTAGCGTCCACACCAAAGCCGACACATGAATTTGAGGGAATTCTTGAGGGCCTCAAAAATGAAACAAATGGAAATTGAGCAGGCACATATCGCCTCATGGCATTTTGCTTGGTCCAAAATGAACTTAAATGCTGCCTCTGTTATATTTTGTTGGCCTAAAGGCTGCAGCAGCTGGAGCAGGAGTTTGTGGGTGGAGAGCAGGTGAGGAACGAGGAACTGAAGCAGAGACTCAGACAGAGGAAGACTCTGGCTGACCAGAGGAAGAAGCAGCTAATCGAAGCTCTGAGCCAGAACAGTGAGGACAGCGACAGCGTTCTGCTGAACGTATACGATTCCATCCAGGAGGAAGTTCATGCCAAGAGCAGACACCTGGAGAACACACAGAAGAAGGTTAGAGCTTTTAGTACTCGGATAGTGTTTAGTATTCACTCAACATTCCACTGTTACTCAACATGCCGTTGTTCAGAAATTATGTCACATGAAAGTTTTGGAAACTAAATTTGCTGGTCTTGGTGTAGCAATTGCATATTGATTGGTCTGATTTATATATATCAAATCAAATCAAAATCAAATCACCTTGTCACACTACCAAAACACAGAAGTGTAGTGATAGGTGAAAGTCTTTGGTACATGCTCCGAACAGTACACTTACAAGGCATGACATAAATAGACAAAAATAAACAAAACAAATAAATATACAGTACACAAAATACAAATATACACATAATACAGAATGTACACTATATAAATATACAAATATACACTGTATTTATGCAGTACAATATACACAGAATTAGAGTACTGTCTATATATATATATATATATATTCTAAATGTACAGGACTAAATATTGTGTTTTGAAATAGTAAATAATAAATAGGATCTATAATCTACAATTTAAAAAAAGTATATAAAAAGCTTAATGTTTTTGTCTTAACTTCTAGATTATATTTCTAGTTTTGCTATTGAGAAGAAACTTTAGAATCAATCTCAAATGTCCAACCATATGTTTATGTAATGAACAGTTGAAAGCTGCCAAGTTGGAGATCAGGGATCTTCAGGCAGAGTTTGAGATGGAGAGAGATGATTATCTGGTCACCATCCGGCGTCTAGAGAGGGAAGGCCAGCTCCTTCAAGGAATCTTGGAGCGCATGGCGCCCCTGGTGCGAAGGGACTGTAACTACAGCAACCTGGACCGGCTGCGGAAGGAAGCGGTGTGGGATGAAGAGGGAGGGACCTGGAGACTGCCAGAGGTTGTGGTGCAGAAAACCACCTTACCTGCAGGTGAAGTGCTGGAAAGAAAAAGGCTGCAGTGTGAAATTCCTGAGAATCTTGATGATCTTTGTTTAATCGATTTTAAAAATGAGATACTATACTTTTATATTCAGTCAGTTGCTTGTGTGATTTAAAGGTATATAGTCTATATATTCTCTCTCTTCTTGCTCTGCAGTGCCTCCTTCAGGTGCCATTGCCCCTGGCAGACTCTCAGCACGCAGGAATTCAGCCTCAGACCTTGCCGACCCTATTGTGGTATTCAGACAGTGAATTAACACTATTCAAACATGACTTCTGACATTTACACACAGATACACTACAAATGAATCAGATATACCAGTACTACATTCATGTACCACGTTCAATGTTTGTGTTTTTACACTTGAACTTGCTAGCTGATGATAATTTTAAACCTGCAATAAAGCAATCCTGTGTTACCTTAATTATTTGCATATTTATGAGGTGCGTGCATATACCGGTATATATATATATATAAAATATTGCCTTTTCATTACTCCAGTATTTTTGCTTTGGCCATTTGAAATGAAAAGATTATGTAACAAGTACAAAGCACATGAATATTTAATGAGGCAAGCATTGTTTAGTTTATGATTTGTTACCATTCTAGCCCTAATGCAGTTCACACTGTATAACTCTGGAATTACAATCCAGAGTTGGCACTGTAAAAGTGCTTAAGCGTATGCTAGGGTTAAAAAGTAGTCTTAACCCAAATAAAAAAATGACAAAATATCTTTGAAATGTTCTTAATCTTAACCCAGCGTTAAAAGCAGACTGGGTTTAAAAAAGATGTTAACCCTGGGTTAAGTGTTGTGTGAAAAGTGTTTAATATCCCTAGAACCTTACTTATGAATATGAAAAACATCCATAGCTTTGACTCATGTCCAACTGACTCTCTTTTTAGCAAGAAGTGGAGGAGGATCGCTACAAGGAAATGTTGAAACGCAGTGATAGCCAACATATCGCCACTAACTACTTCAAGACAAAACGGACCAGTCAGCTGTTGGCCGGCGACTCTATTAAAAACACAAGTAAGAAATTGATGTAATATTAACTTTACAGATTCATGTTCATTTGTTTCTCTCATGCACCTGCTGTATGCTTATAAATGTTGCTAATTCTAATCATTTTGTCTCAGTGAATTATTCTGGTTCAGTCGGTAATGGCTCAGCCCACCAGACCTCCAGTGGGTCCAGTTTGTCTCCTCTAACCGGTGAATCTCTCCCTCCGCGGCCTTTCCGTTTGGAGTCCCTTGGAGTCCCACCTGCACACGGCAAAGTAAAACGCAAGAAGAGCAAGTCATTCATCCCAACTGAGGGCAACTGACAGGACACGGCTTTACAAATCCTTTGTATATATATGAGAGAGTCCAGAGCTTTATATCTTTTAAAGCTGCTATTATCTGATTTTATTTCATATGTACATATATAAAGACATATTTTATTGTATTAGTGCTTAATGACATACAGGGTAATTTTGTGACCTAACTTCTTGGAATGTAAGCACTGTCTAAAACATAGGAATTGTAACTAATACTACCTGAAGTAGAAATAATACCTTTTGCTGCAGTGTTTTTATTGTGCACTGAAACCCCATGCTGCTGTCTGTATTATTAAATAAGTATTTTTGTCCTGAAAAACTGATCTTTTTAAGATTTATCCCACAAACAAAAGTGTCTAATCACTAGGGATGTTTCTGAGATAGTATTTCTATGTACTTTTTCTAAGCCACTTATATAGAAGTGACTTTTTAATGGATACAATTAAGTCTTGTTCCTATGGGCCGATATTAACATGCATCTCATTAGCAATATAAAATGGGTTGCAAATGTTGCTTTGTGTTGTTTAAATTTCCTTTTTTCTTTTGGTGATTCATCTCTTGTAGCCAGACTCAAAACAAGTAGGTATGATAAATCCTAAAAATATTAACAGAATTGCTTTACATATATGTAAATGAATCATTCTTTCTGACATTAAGTAGATGCAACCTTGATTAAAACAAAATAGTGATAGTGACCTGTGCCCAGCAGACAGTAATCACTGTAATTAAACCACTCAGTGAAAAGCACTATCAGTCAGACTGAAGCCAAGCGGAGAACCATTTAATACACTAATAGGTTTTTCAACAGCCTACTCACAAAATGTACAAAACAATGTATTTAACAGTAGGGTTGTACTTTATTTTACAGTCCTGTTCCCCATGTACATACCATGTACTTATTATAGTAATTACAATAACTAGGTACTAACCCTGAACCTACTCCTAAACCTAACCTTAACCCAAGTAGTTACCTTATATTACCCAGTACTTTCTAAGGTAAGTACACATTCTGTAAAATGAAGAGCAACCAACCGTACTGTATTTTCCATGTATTTTTATTGATCTATTTGCACTGGTATTGAACAAGATATATTTTTCACCATGGTTTTGCTATCAACCCCAAGCATATCACCTGGAAAGGTTAAAATGGTTGGTTATGCAAAGCACATTGTTTGGACATGGATATAGTTTAGGCATAATATCTGATCATAGAGCACAGCAACCAGACACTGAAACCAAGTGAGACATTTTATGCTGAAATTATTGCTTTATTCTCATGTGTTAAGTGGTTAAACATTGTCATAATTTATTGCTGCTTTCCGTGTGCATTATGGCGTGTATTCGATTAGACAAGCAACCGTGAAAGGGCAACTGTTAACTGAGTCAATACAAACAGAAGGAACCATTCTCAGTGTAAGTCATGAACTAGGTCACATTCTGAGATAAAGAACTTTAATGACAGATGAATCTGAGAGGCCAGGTAACATGAACACCAGTCTGTTAATGCACTAATCCACCAAAGTGCTGTGTCAGATCTCACTGGCCGGCGTGTAAAATGAGGAGTTTGACTGATAGCTGATCTTTGGGAGCCAGGGTTCCTCGTGTTCAAGAGTCTCTGGTGCAGGAGACATACTGCATTTTATTTGTAAAACAGGCTTATTCATACAGACAGATTTTCTGAAAGCATGCTTTCAAAAGCAAGATCAAAGAGTAATTTAAGGCTTATACTTACAGCCAGTTCGAATATACTTAAGTTCACCTGGAAAAGTAAACATACATTGAAAACTATTGACAACAGACAATGGACCTTTTTTGCCCACGAGATCTCGCTGCAATTTCGCCAACGTGACTGCACCTTTCATCATTATTTAGATTTTTACATTATTTATTTATTCAGTAAATAATCAACAAAAATTAATGCTAAAAGTGAAAAGTGCTAAAAAAGTGAACGGTGCAATTTCTGTGCCAATAGTGCTACCAAACGGCATTGCAAAAAGAAGGACCATTTGTCCATCAAACGCCGAAACTCTCGACATTGGTTGAGCTGATGTTGCTATTTTGGTCGTGATGTTCAAACAAACAGATCAATGTTTTAAAAGCACTTGTCAAACATGAGATCGCTGCAATAGCAAACCAAAATGTTCCAATCAAAGAAGCTGTTTCACTCATAATAGACAAGAAAAGACAATCGCAACTTCTGTGTCATGACCATTTCATGCTGTCTTTAAAAACCGGAGAGCATACAGACTACTAATCTCATTTTTTCAGTAATCCAAGCTTTCGTAATGCCTCTCTTCGATCCCTTCCGATGCTGGGAACCGGCACGTTTAGGCTTTTGGAATGAGATGATGATACGTGCAACACATCTTTTCTGGGTGTCGATTCATTAGCATCTATTTGAGTGTCTTTAAGGTGGTTCTTGGTCCCTGCTTCAGAGGAACATGACTTTTGATTCTTAGAACCCTGATTTATGACTTTGATGTTAGAACCTGACAGTCCCATCCCAGGGAGTTCCAGTGTGGCAGATTTCCCGGTTGAAGTCATATCAGCATGTTGCGGAGGTGAAGAAGCTGTGGCAAGATCGCTCACGGACTTCTGGTGGAGAGGATTGCAACTTTGTATTGGCTGGTTTATTCGTCCTCCAGATCTTGCAGGGATACTTGGATCAAGACGTTCACTTGTGGTCTGGTTTTGCTCCAAGTTTGCTGGGGATCGGGAATGCTTTAGTTGTTGACAGACTGGGTTCTGTGTGTCCTCCTTGAGGAGACCTAACTTGCTAAGAGCCTCCACTCTTACTTTATCTGGGTTCATTAATTTATCTACTGTCAATACCCCAGAGCAAGGCATGGTTGAGTCAATCTTAGTGTTGGAGGCTTCTTCCTGGTTCATTGGGACTTTGTGTGTGGTTTTCATTTTAGGTTTAGGGGCCACAGGTGGAGGAGTGGACTTGGAGCCTCTACTTGTCACAGCCTGTGAGTTCTGGGTAAGAGTTTGGGATCCAGAGGTGTCTCCCACTAGATCGTTATTTGTAGAAACCTGCTGTCCTTTGGTTTTGGCTTCAGTTCCATTGGTTTTCCGCATCGATGCACTCTTGCGTAGCTTCACCAGAGCCTCATACGAAAGGGGTCCTCTACGTGCCACATTCTCTGGCTGCTCATTATTCTGGTGTTCTTCCGCTGTATCTTTGCTGCCTTTGATTTTATGCGGAGGTGGTATCACAGCCACACTGACCTCTGAGGGAACTCGTGGAGCTTCTTGATGGAGCTGGGCACTTCCAGAAGCCACTTTAGGTGCCGTCTTTTTCTGGGATGCAGCTAATCCAGGTCTGGTTTGAATTTGCGAGTTATGGTTCGCAAGGACAAATGGAGTAGGGACCATCAAATTCAGAATTTCATTTTGCACCAAGCTGCTAGATGACAGTGGACCTTCATATTGGCTTTTGGGCACATCTACAATCAAGAAATGTATTTTAGTGTATTATCAGAAATAGTTAGGAGTTAGAAATACTAAAAGAGCTACTGTTTAATGCACCTTGACTAGGGACCTTGTTGAGTCCTATTGACGCAGAGAGGTGGGCCGCTTTGTTAGCCACGTTTCCTCGAGCTGGCAGCTGCTCAGACTCGTCATTGGACAGGCCGCTGTCATCCTCCGTATCCAGTGACTGAATGGTCTCCTCTAGGTACATGAGACAAGCCTTCTCCTCAGCAGAGAGATACTCCAGACTTTCATCACTCTGAAACAAAAATTGCTCACATGAAATTTGTGACTGGGTCATAATATGTGTGATGAGTTTAATATGTGATGAGTAAAAGGATAGTTCACCCAAAATGAAAATTTTCATTTATTCCCTGTCATGCCATCCCAAACCTGTATTTCATCTGTGAGGGATGTGACTGTTTTTGTCTAAACAATGAAAGTCAATGGTGTCCAAAATAACATTGAACCCCTTTGACTTTCATTGCATGGACAGAAAAAACCTCCCCAGTTTGTAAAATATATATTCTTTTGTGTTCCCCAGACAAAAAAGAGAGTACATTTTCATTTTGGGGTCAACTATCACTTTAGCAATGTTTCATCCACAACTTCTAGATATATACACATCAAAACAATGCATCTTATAACTATATACAGTATGTCTTCAAATTAATAAAATAAAAGTATGTCTTACAAAGCATGAGTTGAAGCTGACCACGCTGTCACAGCTGCCATTACTGTCAACCTCGCCCACTGTGTCAAGGACATTGCCATCTTGCGACATGTCACGTATCGGCATTGCAAATTATGAAAAGTTCTTTAAAAGTGTTGATGAAACTGCATTGCACCTAAAAATAGAATATAAAAAAATGCATATTTTAGTGTCTTGATATGCATCCTTTGGAAAAGTTTGGTAGAGCAATTGTAAAACAATCAATTAAAGACAATCATATACCAAAAAGATCATGAATTTAAAAGAGCCAGCAGCAATTATATATATTTCTGTGTACAGTATATTAAATGATCAGATGATGTTGAATGAGATTACAGCAACGTTACACTGAGCTTCTTTAGTTGGATCAAGTCCGGCATGAATGGAAGACAATGAATCATCAGTTTGTTTAAAGATAAAAAGAAATTCATCTCATCATGTTTAATTCTTTAACATTTAGTAGAAATGGTTTCATTTATTCCAGCTCATAAAAAAAGATCAGAAAGAACTATGTTGATACACTTTACTTTATTAGTTGTCACGTAAAACTGTTATAAATTTGAATATGACGTGGATGATGATAAAGCATATTTTTTCTTTCAGTGAGGGTATATATTGTGTGATATCATGCAAAATTAAAAGCAAACAGGTTTTCTTTGTGTATAGAAGAAAGGGGCAGTTGCAGTTGGGTGAAGAATAAAGCTATCATCAGTATTATAGGATATACTTGTTTTCAGATCCCACAAATGAACATTATATTTAAGAGAGCTGTAATAATTTTACTGTAATCAGTGAACCATATCTCAATGGCTGTAAAAGCAAGGTCCATTTTTACCGACATAAACCCACTAGCCTTTTTCTAATGAAGTTGTTAATCGGATGCTTGGTTCTTTTTGTAATTGTAACACAAATATGCACTTTGACACACCATAATGTCTTTTATGTAGCTCTATAGAACTCATATCTATGATCATAACACTAATAAATTTCATGACTTTATTACGCATACAGGGTATATGACCTGTATTACACAATACAGCACACAATGTTATCTGGTCTAAGGGTGTGTGAAACTTTCACTGTAAGAGACTACACTAGAAATAAATTCACAGTGTTTTAACACTTGGGTAAAAAACACAAAAACAAAAAAAACACTTGGGTAAGACATTATACAAAAATGTAAATTATATCATCATTTACTCACCCTTATGCTGTTCCTAAACCTGTATGAGTTTCTCTCTTCAATTGAACACAAAAGAAGATATTTTGAAGAATGTCGGTAACCAAACAGTTGATGAACCCCATTAACTTCAGTATTGGTTTTACCTATGGAAGTCAATGGGGTCCATCAACTGTCTGGTTTTCCGACATTCTTCAAAATATATTTTGTGTTCAGCAGAAGAAATTCACACAGGTTTGAAACAGCTTGAGTGAGTAAATGATGAAAGAATTTACATTTTTGTGTGAACTATCCCTTTAAGTAAATAATATTGCTGAACAACTTGAAAAAATAAGAGCAAATGCTATAAATTAAATTCTATTTTAACTGATACATTTCAATACATTATTTTACAATTGCAAAATTAATTTGCTATTCTTCTCTGTTTAAAATTCCTTATTTGCCAACCCCTTTAATTAAAATCTTAAGAATACTCATACACAGAAATAAATATATGAAGCCTGAAACATGGCTTAATGAAAGCTTACCTTTAGTGCAGAAACGAGTTAGATAGCAGCTCAGCAGGTTCACGTGCTTCTACAGTGTCAGTGTCACTGTCAGGTACTGTACGTCAGTACTGTACATAGGGAAATATTCGACCAATCATTTTCGTTTTCTCCTACAGCAGCCAATTAGAGAACAGGCCGGTGAGCGTAGACAATAAAACGAACGTTCGTTTCAAAATCAAAAGCTTTAGATACGGCGGGGGGGGAAAAGATGCGTCAATACACACTTATTCACCTACACGACTTCTCTGCACACGTCTGTAATGACAAACACATGATGACTGAAAGTGTCAAGAGGATCACCTGCAAATCCTAGTTAATCGCGTTATTAGGGGTTTCTTAAAATAACATTAATTTAATCCCCGTCAACTGGAACTGATTTGATCCTGTTTCACTGACTGGGATTCATTATGTTTTCACACCATCTATATACAGACTATTGAGAGGTTTAAACATTTATTTATTTATTTTAATCTATTTTTATGCTCCTGGTCCAATCATGACTAGTTATTAGATACTAATAATACTTATGCCAGTAGTGACTCAAATATATTAAATTACTCACCATTTACTCACTAAGGAATAATTACTACATAATGAACGAGATACAGGATCACGGTCACCTATAGTTAGAGTGTATGGCAAGCCGTTTTAGCCTAAAATGTTCTCGTCGTAATTGCATTTTTACTACACTGAAAAAAATTTGGAGTAGGATTTACTTGAAAAAAGCTAGGCAACTTTTTCCACTCAGAAAATGCTAGTAAATTTACAAAGATTTGCCAAGTAAAAACCTAAACATATTTATCAGTAGCTTTAATTAGAAATCTTTAAGTTAAATTTACTTGGATTATGGAATTAAGTAAACTTTACTTAACCTAGTTAAGTGAAAGTAACAAAGAAAATAAGTCATTTTAACTTGGCTAGTAAAAGGTTGATTATTATCGACTTAGTTGAAATTTCCTTTGCATTACATTTCACTCAAACATTTTTTTTTGATTTGATTTATTAGACAGTAAAAATAAAATAAATGCATAACATAAAGTCATCACAGTGACATTATACATTAATCAGAACTGTCGAGGATAACACAAGAAAGTTAAAAACTTATTTCCATTGTGGTCCTCGTTGTAGTCTGATAAAGATGGTCAGGCAAGCTACAGATGACTAAGGTACCCTGTACAATAATATTGAATTATACTAATCATTTATAGTAGGCCTATGTGTTTTACTTATAATATCTAAATAATTTATACTACATCATGTAAGATGTTAAGCCTCATGTGAATGCAAAGATCTCAATACTTGGTAGACAATACACAATGACGGTAACATTTGATGGATCGTTTTTGTGTTTGAATGTGTCATTTTGAGCAGAAAATTTACTCAAAATGTCACAAAATGGCAAGTTATTAATCCTGACAACAAAAGCAATGATAAAACAGTGTAAATACAGCTGGAAACCAGTGAAAAATGAACCTCATTAATTATTCAAGGTCCAGTGCATGATGGGAACCCCAGTATCAGAAAAGTTGAGTAATTTTTACTTAATTTTGTTGAGTTGATATTTACGCTTTCATTTCTACTCGCTTGAATTAAGTACTGATATGGAATTTACTTAGTTTTTTTTTATTCTTGCCTGAACTAACTTTTTCATGTAAATTACATTGGTTTTTTTTCAGTAGTATTTACTTCACCAAAAAATCATTTTTTACAGTGTAGTAAGAGTTAAATTAAAGAGCTCTACAATTCAATTCTTACTAACAATATGTAGAGCTCTCTAATAATTTCTAGTTATATAAAATACTATGTTAAAAGGCATGCAAACCAGATTTTTACATTTCTAAAGAATATCGAGTGGTATGCGCATGCGCAAAACTTGGCACCATAATGCAGTGGGTTGGCTGGCCACAATGATTGGTTAACAAGGCGATGCGACTGTTTAATTTACATGTTACTAGGTGGTTGTGAGGCCATTCAAGACCTTATGAGGTCAACAATGGGTTTCCTGTTTCAATAGGAATTATGAATTGCTTGGCAAAATAAAATAATTAGTTAGGTTTGTACAAATCAGTGTTGGCAATTGTAGCCTATTAGTGACGCTTTCCTTAGTAAACACCACTAATTAGTTAAGATTTAGACACAAAAAACCGTACAGCTGACAACCACACAATATTTATATAGATCAATTCAAGTTTATTTATCATTAACCCAGTATAACCAGTGATTTTGTAGCAATGAGTGTTGGACATGCAGTTTCTCACTCAAAGTTACCTTAGAGTAGGTAAAACACTGATCACGGCCATTTAGAAAAACCACTGCAAAATAAAAAAGTCCTTTGGCCTTACAATGGCACCATTTCTTCTTCAAAAAAAGGCTGCAAACAAGTAAACAACAGTGTGAATAGTACCTGACTGAAAAATACTGAGAAGGTACATCGTCATCAGGCCTTACAAGATGTCTTCTCTCTAAAGTTCATCAACACTCTCTAATATTAAGATGCTTTGCTACACTAAACGTGTTTCTAAACCTCTGATATCATCCCTGTGAGAAGGAAAAACTTCAACATGACATATTTCTCAACTTAAAATGCAAAACGAAAGTCACTACAATCACTCTTGCAAACAATATGTCAGTCACTTGAGAGAGAATAAACACATTTGCATAAAACTATCTTGTGTGGTCATTTCAAGAAATTACACAAGTGCCCAAAATCTACAGATTCACAAAATAGTTCAGTAAAATCCACTCTTTCCAGCTAACTAGCTTACTCAAAATGTGTAGAACCATACTGAGGATTCAGGAACACAGTTGATCTGTGACTATTTCAAGTAACAGGTACAATGGAGCCAGTGAACATAAGACTTAATGTAGTGCCATCGATTGTTCAGAAGCTGTGCGTATGACCTTAAAAATACAGATAATATAAATACAGTAATGCCATGTTTAAATCATCATGAAAGGCATATCTTTAGCTGTGTTCCATAGTTTTGAAATACTATCCAGAAGCACTTTATGTCTGGAAATATTAACAAATATGATTCATTAGTTTAAAAAAGAACAATTATTATGCCTTATACAATAACCCATTAAAAGTTTCATTAGTTGTTAGATACTACTAAGAGTTTAGCTAGCATTGTCAAACGGTTGTTACTCACACATCTCTTCAGGACATCTTTGAGCTGCAGACAACAGATGAGTGTTAACATGAGGTCATGGGTGAATCTCACGAAAACATGTCTAGGTCACATTTGACACCAAAATTAAAAGAAGTAGTTATGTTTAGTTATATTTACCATAAAGAAAACGATTTTACGACCATTAAAAAATTTTTTGCATTATTTTCATGACATTTCCACATTAAATGTAATACAATAATTTTAAGTGTACATTTAAAAATTACTGTAATAAAATAAATTTAATCAGCGTAAATGCAAAGCAGTACAATCAATACTATGATTTATAAATAATTTAAAATATAAATAATATCAAATTAGAATTTAGTGGGGTAATGTACCTAGCTGTCATAAAAATGAAATCACAATGCAATTTTTTTTTTATATTAATGGTGAATGGCGTCATAATAAGATATATTTGTGTGTGTGTATATATATATATATATATATATATATATATATATATATATATACACACACAATAAACAAATGTCTTGGAAAGAAATATGACCTGGATGTGTTTCGTGAGATTCACACTAATACTTAGTATTATAATCATTGTAAATCAGTTTAATCAGTGGAGAATCCCTGTAAAATTTGGTTTGAAGAGACGCTTTGTCATCATATCAGGCAACAGACTCAAAAGCACGAGCACAATTTAACACTTCAACCTCAAGAGTAAACCAAAGTTGAGAGAATACTGAATTCTCAGGATCAAAACTCGTCACATAAAAGTCTCTTGAAGCCGCTAGACAATGTGAGGTAGAGGACTGAACCAAGCTGGAACAGGCAGCAGTGAAAGAGCGGGTACCATGTCAGGTGGCGTGGCAGTGACGTGGCCAAGGTGGGGGTGATTTCAAGGGTGGAGCGAAGAGAGCGTCACACCTCCCCAAAGTTGGTGTGCCCGGTCTCCTTCGCATGCTCCCTTGCTTCTTTCTGCCCCACCAGGCCAGTCTGGCACACCATGCAGCGCAGAGCGAAGCGGTTGACGTCCGTGAACTGACGTTTCCTCCGCGCCTCGTCCGCGAGCTCCAGCGCCTGGGCCAAAATGATGTCATCGGTGGTGGAGAACACAGTCTGTGCGGGAACATCTGAACTGGGCATCACCTTTTGGAGCGGGTCATAATGAATACCATCATAAATAAGCAGCACTCGTTTGGTGTAACCCACATCCTCGCCGAAGCGGTCGACGCGCACAGTCTGAGTGTCGACGACGCAAATCTCACACTGGAAGAACTTAGAGAGGATTGAAACCTCAATGGCGCCTCCCCACGTGTCATCTCGACGGATCCAGGCACAATATTCCTCGTTAGTCTTGCCCAATACCGCCTCAGAGTACGCAGTGGGGTCACTGGCTACTATTTGTGCGATGAGCCCACGCATTTCCGGCGCACAGGCTGGGTCGTACACACCCCCTTCCATTACGAAGTGCACACTGGTAAACAGACAAGAGTTGTCGGCAGGGACGACGCGGCGCTCTAGAACAGGAGCCAGGTCAAAACTGGGCCCTTTGGTCACAGTGGCTTGCACTTGGGGTTTGGGTTTGTTCTTCTCCTCCTCTACAATCAGCGTGTCTCCTGGAACAGTAAACATATCAATGACCAACACTGGAAACTCAGCATGAACAAATGTGCATGATTGGATTTATAAACAAGGACAAGTCAAACCTGATTTGATAGGGTAGTCTTTGAGGTGGGCTTCCCCATCGCGTAGATCCAGACTGGACGGTGGATAGCCTACCATGATCTTCTGTACATCACATGGTATTCCTGTCAGCTCCTCAATCTTATCTTTAAGCTCCTGAACGCAAGATTGATGTGTAAGGCCCTGCATCAGATGGGTCCCGTTTTTGGCTTTGCACCGCAGACGTAGCATCCTGTACCTATTCAGTTCTGAACGCAGAAAGGTTTCATGAACCAAAATTATATGAAGTTAATAATAATACTGACCATATGCAACAATAATTATCAGGGGGGAAAAAGCACACAATTATCCAGTTTATTTTCTGAAAAATATTCATACAAAGCAACTGCTAAAAATATGGATAAATCATCTGTGTAAAGCAATGTTTATTGGTTTTTTTTAAATGATTTATACAGTTCATGAATACATAATACATATATACATACATGGATAAATGAAAAATATATTAAAGGCATTACAAATATATTCCAATATCACGGACAATCCATGATCTCTAGTGATATTGGAATATATTTTTAATGCCTTTAATATATTTTTCATTCATTCATGTATGTATACTTGAGTTACTTAAACAAAAACAAAAGAATAAAAACACTATATATAATTACTAATTTAAAGCTTTGTGACCTTTTTTTCACCTAAGCAAAAGTATAGGGAGTTTAAAAAATATAAATGTCAATGTTTACAACAATCTAAGCTAGGCTAATTGTTAGCCAGGCTACAGATAACGTTACCGTTACAAAACCTTAACTGATATAACTTATAAGGAAATCACCTTAAATTTCACTATAAAAAGAATTCTTTCACTATAAATATGTACTCTAAATATCAATAGGAAAATGGTCTTATATAGAAAAGTCACGGGTGGCTCGATGCAAAACTCACCATTCACCACTGAGCGCCTTTTAAAACAACAACAATTGACACAGTGACCGAGCGGAAATACGTGTAAAACGTCACATACTCTGTGTACTACGTCCTGAAAACGACACAAAATGCATACGTCAAAATGTATATATATTTTTTAACTGTTAACATTACATTTCAAGCAGTATCAACAGAGTCTTGATATATTAAGATGTTACATGAAATAGCTGTACTTTAGTTCATGTAAAAATGTATATGTTGCAACGTAGAGACATTTAAAATGAACCATTGAAAGCAAAAGCAGATTTAAAATGGAGAAAATCGTGTTTTATTGCACAACCGAATATATTTGTGTGTATGTGTTTTTTAAATAATTATTATTGTAATGTATTTGAATGATAGTTTTGAACCCACCTGTCTGTAATGTCTCTCCCGGCCACAAGCAGCGTTACATATAATCAACGACTCATTTTGTGTGCGTCATTCCGTTTCCGGAAGTGCGCCGCCATTGAAACACTAGAAACCAACGTGAGATTTTCGTTGCCGCGCCAAAAAACATTACATTTAATTTTACATTGATTACCTTTTCTAATTATATCTGAATATTAGTGGGAAGAATGGCGTACAGAGGACAAGGACAGAAGGTTCAGAAGGTTATGGTGCAGCCCATTGTATCCTTTCAGACCACAGAACTGCATCGGCTTCTTTCCTTTGTATTTATATATTTTGATTTTATAATATTGATCATTTTATATTGAATTAAGTATTATATAACTATATCTGGCTTTAAGAATGTAGAATACTTGATCAATATATGAGATGTTTGCATTAGTTTTGTGTTGGTCCTGTTGATCGGCTACAAATGAATGAATGCTTTTAAAATGATTAGATTCATATTGTGGATGATAGTATAATGTTAGTATGTTTATATTTGGTTGTTTCCTTAATGGCACCATCAGAACCTCATTTTCAGGTATCTACAGAATGTAAGTTCAAATTTAATTTTACCTTTCCCTATGTAGGCTATCTATATATTAGGCAAATGATTGAGCCATGTTTTTTTGTTTTCTCTTCCATCTTTTTATTTAATTATTATTAGAATTATTTGTGAAGCATTTACACTTTTGCTTTGTTTTGTTTGGATAACATTTCCTGCAGCGATATATTAAAATCCACCTCATATGATGGATTAACTATGATTATAATTGTTTTGTTTTTTGGAAATAGTGTCTTTCATACAGAAACTTGTTTACGCCACATAATTATAAAATAATAAAGGTAATTGTGAGTTTTTTCCCTTGCAATTCTAAATTGTGAGATGAAAAAGTTGCAAATTAAATTTTTTGTTGTGTGGCATAAACAAGCTTCCATATGGAAGACATTTTACCACATGATACTCCAGGAAGACGAAATGTAAATGAGTTACTAATAGGTTTCCCCTTCCCTGCAGCGTTCTCGAATCCAGGTATGGCTCTACGAACAGGTCAACATGCGGATAGAGGGTTGCATCATTGTGAGTAAAAACAACACATCTCAAATTTACTTTTAAAAGGGACAGTTCGCCCAAAAATGAAAATTCTGTCATTACCATGGCTTACTCACCCTACACAAATGAAGATCTTTTTAATGAAATCTGAGAGTTTTGAAGCACTTTGTCGCTTCAAAAAGTTCATAAGGAAATTGTAAAACTAATCCATATGAATTCAGCGGTTTAGTAGAAAAAATTCTGAAGAGACTCGATCGCTTTATATGATGAACAGATTTAATTTAGGCTTTTATTCATACGAAAACATTGATCGGCGAACAAACAGAAGCTCAACCAAACCTGCTTGAACAGACGTACTGCGTAATAGGGATGGGTGATATGGACTTCAAAATATATCCTGATATTTTCTGGTATTTATTGCAATAACGATATCAACGACGATATAAATTATAGTACCATTTACCACTGTTTTTGGCTACAAGTGAAGGCTGCATACATTCTTGAGAGCCTCAGAAACACAAACATTGATCTAATCTAAAGTATAACGTACCCTTCATCAAACAGGCTCCTATTATTATATAGTAAAAATCCAAACACCAGCCCTTGCAGAAATGTAAAAGTTGCATACGTTTCTTCTGTAAAAGTGCAGATAATGTCCTGAAGAACATCACACAATAATAATTCAAATCAATTACAAGTTTGAAATGTAAAAAACTAACAATAAAGCTGCGTTCACATTACAAGCTACAAAGCGACACGATACCATTCATTTCAATGGAGAGCGGGCGATTTCCAGTGACACGAGCGACAGTGACCGTTGGCGACTGGATGGGGCTTGTCTGGCGACGCGACAAAGTTGATATCCGTTTAACTTTATGCAAATGAAGAGCGACTTTCGGGAGCGACAACCAATACGAGTGAAGTCAGTGGGGTGCGCGTGATCCGTCACTCTTCAGAACCGAGTCCGACCAAGGCAAGAAGAATGAGAAGCTCATTTTAGTAGTCAGAAACTGTCCTATAATGTATGATATGTCTCCATGTACATACGGTGGTACTTGCCGTACTGACTCCGAGTCTGAATGCTTTTGTGAACCCAGATAGACCAGAATTTGCCCGTTTGCTGCAGTTAAATAGCCGCGATGGCAAAGAGCACTCGCTGTTTCTCGTTCATCTTTAAAATTATGCATTTTCACGTCATGTGAACATGCTTTAGCTTCCATTTACCACAACTGATGTGTTAGGTGATCAATGTTTATATGTGAATAAAGACCTAAATGAAATATGTTCATCATATAAAGTGATCGAGTCTCTTCAGAAAATTTAGACTAAACCTCTATCCAGATGTCAATGGAGGGACAGAACGCTCTCAGATTTCATCAAAAAGATCTTTATTTGTGTTCCGAAGATGAACGAAAGTCTTACAGGTTTGGAACGACATGAAGGCGAGTAAATGATGACAGAATTTTCCTTTTTGGGTGAACTATCCCTTTAAACACATCTCATTCTCTCCACTCAGCTCATTTTAATCTGTTACAGATGAACTTGTGAAACAATATCTTGCAGGTATGGTCCATGTAAATAAGATGTTTTCTTTTATGTTTCAAGGGATTCGATGAGTACATGAACTTGGTTTTGGATGATGCAGAGGAGGTTCACATGAAGACCAAGAACAGGAAGCCCCTGGGTAAGTGTGAATTTTGCGACGGTGGCGAGTTATGCTTTTCAGAGAAATAAAGTTCGCTTGAAGTAAATAAGATAAGATTTGAAAAAAAGTATTTTTTTCTCTCTCCAATAGGACGGGTTATGTTGAAAGGAGACAACATCACGTTGCTGCAGAGTGTGGCCATTTGATCGTCTGTTAGGAGTTCATCTGGATATCACTTATTTGCTGTTAGATTGTTTTCATTTGTCAATATTTGGATTGTTGACCCATGCTTAAAATTGTGGAAATATTTGTTTTTCTAATTTTCCCAAAATAAACCTTTTCTTTTTTCTCTTTTTCAGACTACTTTTTTATGAAGCGTGGGCTAAGTGTTGAAATTAAAATATATTTATAATATTGAGGTTTGGTCTACCATATAAAACCAAGTTTCTCTCTGAAAATTATTATAATATGCTCTTTTGACCATTAGCATATGTTCATCAGGTTGAAAATGATTCCTTTCAAAAGTTTGGGGTCGGTAAGAATTATATTTTTAAAGTCTCTTATGCGCACCAAGGCTGAACTGATTTGATCAGAAATACAGTAAAAAAAATTATAATTTTTTTTTATTTCTGTCATGGCAAAGCTGAATTTTCAGCATAATTTCTCCAGTCTTCAGTGTCACATTTGATGAATAAAGTTCAAAACAACAGCATTTATTTTAAATAGAACATTTTTGTAACACAAACATCACTGCTTTTCAGTTTAATGCACGCTTGCTAAAAAAAAAAAATATATATATTTTTTTTAAATATCTGACCCCAGACCTTTGAACTGTAGTGTTTTTGTTCTGTTTATTATTGAGCTGCTCATGGACATGGTTCTATGTTGCTTATATTTAAAAATACATCCATTTTAATAGTTGGAAGTAATATTTGTAAAATTCCTATTTGACTCCTGTCTGCAGTTCACCATGTAACCACTAGAGGGCAGTACTTCAGTTAGTCTCTGGACTGATTTTTTAATGGTTAAAATTGTCTATGTAAGATGTTACTTTTTGGCATTTTATACACCTTTTTAAAAATGAAGAATTTTTATTGTACTTTTTTGTTGCTTTTTATAGTAGGCTACTTTAGATACGCTTAGTGTTTATGTTCAAATGTCGAAGTGAGCACAGTATTGTAAGTGCATTTTACACACACAGCCCAATGATAGCCTACAAACTGCAATTCCTGACCTTTCAAACTCAAAAGTTCATTTTGGTCACAAATGTTACGTGTGGGATTAAATGGGTTAACAGGCTTTTAACCAAAACAGCTAGCTGTTAAAAGTACACAGCAGGTGATTTATTAAGATTATACTATAGAAAAGCTGTAGCTTGTTTCCGCCACTGAGTAAAAAAAAATTAAAAAGGTACGTAAACTGACACCTTTATCTCGCAATTCTGTCTTTTTGTAAGATATGAAGTCCGACAAAAAAAAAAAAAAAAGTCCGAATTGTGAGATAAAGCCTCGCAGTTACCTTTTGTAAAATAATAATAATAGTTTTAATTCTGTGGCCGAAATAAGTTCCAAAGATAACTTGTTGGTCCTTTTATTTGTGGCTAAACAAATTATTTAATACAACATTCCTCACCATATTGCTTTTCAAGATTCTAACTACTAGAGTAGACTATACAAAAATAAAATAAAAACAGCAATGTTTAAAAAATTACAACACAGTTGCAGTTATAAAGTCGTAGGCTATGATATGTGCAGCAAAGCCATGTTTAATCCAATGATTGTTCAATACATTTGCATAGTTCTTTATCTAAGCGCTGTTGTTTTGCAGTAGGCTATGTGGTATAGTTTCAAATCCCCCGTTTTGTGTGTGCCTCCCTCGAAAAATACAATAGCTAATTTTAAGCTTATACAGCTTTAGATTTCAATAACGGTTTTCTTCCTCAAGGGGAAGTTTGATACAAATCTGGAAATATGAAAACAGCATCAAGTCAGCAGTGCTGAGATAGGTTTGCCAGAGAGCAGGAAAGCTGTACTTTGAAGTCTGAGGCAGTGGTTGGTGAGTAGCTACTATAGATAGGGACTCAGTGCCAAACCTGTGGAGGAAGCGGTATCTAAATCACGAGTAAGAGCTTTGCGTGTGTCAGAGCCGGAGAACCAGATGCAGCCGTGAGGCTCATCGGGAGGAAGTCAGTTGCTGACTCCAGAGAGTTTAAGCTCACTTCATAACTGCGACCACACGCTTTTAGTCGTTCACTGTGGGTTCAACCACAGTAATGTTGCATAAAGTCAATCCCCTTGTGAATATATCTGTGCATCTTCGCTGGGGGCTTTTAAAGGTAGGCCTACATGCTCAAAATTGCGCGAGCTGAGGTATTTTGCTTTCTTTTTCATATGAAAATTAAAGTGTCCAGAATTCCCAAAACTGCGCAAAATCTTAAAGGGTTAGTTCACAAAAAAAAAAAAAAATCCGTCATGATTTAGCCTCTCTCATGTCGTTCCAAACCTGTAAGAATTCCGTTCATCTTCGGAACACAAATGAAGATCTTTTTAATGAAATCTGAGAGATTTCTGGCCCTCCATTGACAGCTACGCAACTACCACTTTGAAAAGTTCATAAAGAGATCATAAAACTAATCCATATGAAGTGAGCGGTTTAGTCCAAATTTACTGAAGAGACACGATAGCTTTAGCTCTCAGATTTCATCAAAAAGTTCTAAATAAATGAACAATAAATGATGACAGAATTTGTATTTTTGGGTGAACTATCCCTTTATACACACTCATGGTCTTATTGTTGGTGCACATTATTCTAACAGGAAAAAAACTCTTTGATTTTGCTCATCAAAATAATAACTTGTTTTATTTAATGACTTTTCTTTTCAGCTGATGTCTTAGGCCTTTTCACAATCAAATCCCAATGGATACAAATATAACCCTACTATTTGTTCTTGTTTGGAATTGCATAGGCCTACATTATAGTGTGTGTATATGTGCACAGTTTGTGAATTTTTGGTGTATATGAAAAAAAAATTCAACAGATTTTTTTAAAGCTTGTTACCAAGGCAACATTTCTCTATTTATTTTAGTTTAACTCGACGTACTCAAATAATTAAGAATTATATAAAAAAATGTTTAAACTATATAGATATTTAAAAGTCAAAATGACTTGAATTGAATATATATATATATATATATATATATATATATATATATATATATATATATATATATATATATATACACACACACAAATATATATATATATATACATAATCTAATTCAAACTCATGAAAGTATTAAAAAAAATATAACAGTATATCTAAAATAACAAAGGTGCAGTGTACAAAAAGGCCAGCATGGCAAAGAATACTGTATCCCGCAATCCAATGTTCTAGATTTCCAGAGTGACACGTAAAATAATTTGTAATGTTAGATCTCTAGAGGTGATGTGGCCACTGTGGTTTTCCGGTCATACTCTTCCAAGCACACTTCTACACTTAATGACACACAGTTTCCTTATATTATGCAAATCCCATCCTACATAGGGACTTCCTTTCCTCTCACCCCAGGCAAAAAACCAAATAGACAGTCCGTTTTTGCCGTGACCATCCGGCTATGGGAAACCAAGCAAAAGGCTTTGCAGGCAGGTCGACCCTTGCTGGGTTTAGTCGTCGGAAACACTGCCCAGGTCAGATTGGCATCCGGGAGCTCCCGAGGGGCCTTCCTGTTCCAGCGGGAGTGATTGTTGTGAGCGTGTCCTTTGTTCTCCCTTCCCCCGATCTGACCTGTCTCCTACCTCGGCTCCGTCCAGACAGGTTCAGTCTGTATGCTTTCATTGCCCTCAACATCCATCGCCATCATCCCTGATGTCTGGTTCACTCACATGTTTGTGCACTGATGTTGTTTTTGTTCACTGTGTCTGCGTGCGGATCCAAACAGGAGATGCTTTCACATTAAAAAGTGATTTTAAAAAGACTTCGGGTAATTTATCTGATTGCCATCCTCTCTGTCTAGAAAGAGTGATGACCTGTTTGTTTTCATTGTTCTGAACCGAGGATGAAAATACTTCTTGTAAAGACTCAAATAGCTCAAACCAGAATCGTAAACCTGGGAAAGTAGATTCTCTGTAAATACATTTTTGGTAATAAAAAAAAAAAAAAAAAAAAAAGATGCAAGAGAAAAGGCACTTATATTTCTGAAAAACCAGTCTGTTTCCGTTTCAAGATAATGATTTGATAAGGCCGGAGATCAGTTATTGAAATAATTAAGTGAACTAAAGAACTTGTTTTATTAATAGTATCATTTTATATATATATATATATATTAAATAATACTTATATATAAGCACTATATATATATAAGTATTTATATAAATACTTATATATATGTGTGTATGTATATATATATAAAACTGAAAATGATATAATGTAAACCCCCAGAAATATGTGTCAAGGTCAGTAAGTCTCTTAAAAATATTAGAATTTTTTTTTACGTCATACCAAGTAAAGAGATATTTCAGGACTTTAAATTAATCAAAACATTTGTTGAAAATTAGAACAATTTAATTTTAATAACTTCATATATTATTTTAAAACATATTTCATAATCCTATTTATCTAAGACTTGAAGGTGACGTATAACCTTCAAAAAAAAAAAAAAAAAAACCTTCCTCGGTATATGGGCAACAACAAAAAACCCGCTGCAAATGCTGTTTACACGAAGGTGACACTCCACCAAAGCATTCTCTGAGCGCACAGGCAGTGACCTGTGAACATGTTGCTTATCTTGTTTTAACAGTCTGGTCGTAATGCATAATACCTCCATTTTTCTCCTATTAACACATACAATAATATGCAAGTCCGATAAGGGCTTTTGTTTCTCATTTTCACCCAAGGAAACATTTGTAGCATTTTTCATTGTGACTCACTTTGGCTGAAATGAACGTGGCACCGTTGGGCAAAGGTCCAGACTCTTGAGTGTAAGAGAAAAAGGGTCCAAATCAGGCCAGGCTTTGTGCAAATAAATAATGAACAACTTTTGGACATTTCGATGTATCATCATCATCAGATCATCAGTGATGATAGAGGGCATCAAGGGACGGCTGGTGAATGGGTGGAGTTTGCTGTGAACTGTTCTATGTAATCTTTTCAGCAAGTGTAAAACAGATAACATGAAAGCAATAGCATGTTCTTAGCGGTAATTGTGATTCAAAGAAAAAGGTTTCTTTCCATTGCGAAAAGATGATTTTTAAACATTCTGAGATACATAATGTTTTCAATTACATTTTAATCTCAATTTGAAAAATATTTATAATTAGATAATTTCATTTGAAAATGTGAAATTTTAATGAAACATTATTAACTGAACTCAAGGTCATCAAAATGCAAGGTGAGTTATTTAAGTAAAACATTTTTTTTATATAAATATATAGACCTATATGTTTGGGACATGATACCTGCTTTTATTTCTGTATATTCCTTTTTAGTTCAAATACTTATTAGGAAATGAAATGCAAAACAAACAAACGGGAGAAAAAAAAAGGGATTTTTTGATGATGCCTTCTGACACATAGTGAAACTTGGCATCAGCTAGCCATTGTTAAAGTCATCATTCGCACATATGTTAATGAGGGACCCGACAGGCACCAGTTTTAAAATGACCCTAAACAAACACAGTACAAAGTGACACTTATGTAATTTAGTGCATTTTTGGAATATAATTTGTTGCTGCACTTTCTGTAGTAAACAACTAACTCTCACTCTCTAAACTTCTCACTTATGTTTGCTAAAATTGGTCACTTTTCCCCCTTTCATGGCAGGTTTTTTTTTTTTAATCAAAGACTTTTGCACGCACACACACACACACACACACAGTGTGTTGGCAATTCAATATGAAGTGCCTAAATGTACCGAACAAAAGACCTGCAGGGGAGCAAAAGGAGATGTGGAACAAAAAACAAACGAGTAATGAAATTATAACAATACAGAGAGAGAGAGTGAGGGGTGCGGGTGCCACAATGGCAGGGAACAATCGCGCCGCGTCAATGGAAAAAAAAGTGTGTGCGGAGAAGGAGGGGGGGGTAGGCTTTGGACAATAGGCCGGTGACAGCGACACAATGGCGGCACTGTTTTCAATTAGACATTATCTCATAGACAGAGTGGCAGGTTTCATTGTGCTAGGGGGCTATTTTCAGGGCCGCCTTTGTGTGCGGCACTGCCAATATTCCCTTCAGCCCCTGCCGTGAGCCGGCCCTTTATTCTCGCTACTGTTTGTTTTTTTTGCACAAGCGCTAAAGTAGAAATGTGGGTGGTTTTGGAGCAGACAGGCCTCTGAGCGGAGGAAAGGGGGGAGTGGGGCATAACTTGTGCCTTGTCACCTGGGTTTACCACGGCAAATTGGAAATAGCCAGAGCTGGAATCTCTTGGCAGACATGAATGCGATGCCAATTAGACATGCATTACGTGTGTGTGTGTGTGTGTGTGTGTGTGTGTGTGTGTGCTTGCCACTAGTGCAGTTTGCGGGCCTGGTGGGCATCATGAGGTGTGCTCCAATTTACAGGCTCCCTATGCAGTGTTCACTGCTCCCTACTCCCTGAACATGGGATATACGTTGAAGTGAACTGACATTTGGAGCGCCCTGCTGCAACGTCATCAAAGAAAAGCAACGACGGGGTCACGCAGATTATGATATAACATAAATAGACATCATAATTTACTTTCAAATTTAAAATACATATACAAAACACATTATGTAGGCCGCAATGACAGTTCCACTTCCTGTGAAGTGATGTATCGATGTTCCCTTATCCCCTATGCCATTCGCTGTGCCCTTCAAAATTAAAATGTTCACTCCCCTCGGATTGGAATCTCACTTAAGATTGTGAAATACCCTGTGAAGTCCACTTAGCAGTCCTCTTACAGTCGAATGGAACACACCTATGGTCTTGATCTAGGCTTGCATTGTGGTTTAAAATGCAATTTTGTTCCAAACCAATTTTTTTTTTTTTTTTTATGACACAGAAGCTTATAAAGAATATCTTGGGTCATGGGTTCAATACCCAGGGAATGCATGCACTTTAAAAATAAACACTTAAATGCAATACCTTTTTTCTTCTTTTTTTTCTTTTGTGTGTGTGTGGATAAAAGCTCCAAAAATATCAAAATACATCATAAAAGTTGTGCAAAAACAGTCCATGCATCTTGTGCGCTACATCTCACATCTTCTGAAGCCCTATTGTAAGTGGAAAAGTTTGAAGCACCATAGCAAGTATGATATCACTGATTCCAGATACAAGCAAGCCAATTTAAAAGATAGGTTTCAGCTCATTATCTGTCCTGCACTCATGAAGCTCAAATGGTAGAGCATATGCCAAGGCCATGGGTTCGATTCCTTGGAAGAAAAAGAAATGCTTGAATGTATTGTCATTTGATTTGGATAGTGCATCTACGAAATGCATAAACGCAAATGTCTGTCAAGCTCCAAAAATGACAATAAAAACACTATAAAAGAATAGCATTAAAATAGTCTACATGACTTGTGCACTACATCTCAAATCTTTTGAAACCATATTGATTTGTGAGAAAAACAGATACAATTTGAAGCACCATAGAAAGTTTGATATAACTGATTGCCAGATGTAAGCACACCAGTTTAAAAGATTGCTTTTTAGCTCACATTAGCTCAAATAGTAAAGCATGGCGCTAATGACGACAAGGTTCTGGGTTCAGTTCCCAGGGAATGCATTAACTGGAAAAAAACAACAACCTTGAATGTAAAGTCAGTTGCTTTCGATAAAAGTGTCTTCCAAATGCATTAATGTAAATGTCTGTAAAGCTCCAAAAATTACTTATATTTGAAAAAAATGAAAAATGAAAAATACATATACATTTATATATTGTTTTATTTTAAATCTCACAGAACAAATGACAGAATATAGGTTTGCAACAGCATGAGGGTGAATAAATAATAACAGGATTCTCACGGGTACATGCAAAGTATTTTGTCAACAGCCTCTTTGCAGCTTGTTTGCATTATGGGTAGAGGAGATGGGGACATTTACATGTGCAATATCTTTTCTGTCATACATACTGTACTCCTTTTTGTAATTAATTGTTGTATTTTGCTTTAGTGCTAGCAGGGCTGTGATGCACATTTCTGTAGAGTTTTTCATTGTACAATGTGAGATCCAAACAAGCAGACATGAAACAGGCGAGGTGAATGCCCTTCGCCCATATCCTCCAGTTTGGAGAGAGAATTCTGGCACATCGAAATGCCGAAAGCCTGAAAGCACCATCAGATAAACTTGTTTGGTGCCTCTCAGCCCATTTTGTTCAGGTGCGAGATATTTGATGAAAGCCAAGTTGCACAAAAAGCTGGTAATTGGCCTGAAAATAAACAAGGCCTAACTTGCCACTCAAATATTTTGGTTCTCAAACCACCTGCTGCTTTTTTGCTATTGCTTTTACCTCAATTAGGTTGTGCAGACCTGATTCTTGTGATTTCACAGAGCGTTTGCGGTCAAAAAGGAATGTTTTGCAGCCCGTTTCACACAAACAAACACGTTTGTTGCCTGATATCAACGAAAAAGAAATCGGAATGGGTTGCGGCTTTCCGATAATTCTCAGAAATAATACGCTTGACCTTATCGCATATGTGTTTTTAGACGAGTATCTGTCATGTTTGCTGTTCCATATCACCCTGGTTCCCTCCCATGCGGTTTGAGTGACTATCTGGCTCAGTATTATTTCCCCATCAACATTTTGTGCACTTTTTTTATGAGGACACATTGGTTTTTGCGAAGTGCATACATAGACAAAATGCCATTTTGGTTGGAGAGTAAACGGCGCAGATAGCAGTTGCAAAGGAAAATAATCATTTCATGGTGGTTTATGTCGTTCTCCCACAATTCCACACTCCCGCCACATTGAACAAGCACGATTGGTTTGGTGGCCTAGATAATCCATAAAATGTCAAAGGTTCAAAAGTAAATCACTCATTGGGAACCTAAATTAATCAATTCGATATGTTTTGTCTCATTAACAAAGCATTTTTTTTGCATTAACAAAATATGCAAAACAAAATATGACACTTGCCTGATAACATTACTGAAAAACTGTGGTAAAACAGTGTACCGCCGAAATCAGCATTTTCTAATCAGTTAATCATTCACATGTAGTGAAATCAAGCACAAAAAACATGTTTGTAACAAAATCTCTACATTGATGATCGGGTCTGTTCAGTGGGAAAACAAAGAAAATTAATCAAAATTTTAATAATGCTTTAAATGAGACACACTTGCATGTGTTGATAAAGATAAAGATCTTCAATAGGCGAGTTGGGGGGGGGTAAAACAGCACAGCAAGCACAAGCAAACAGGAAGACAGAAAACAGGCATATCCGCTCCCAAAGTTCTTTTTATAATGTATGCCATTTTTGCAACCACAATGTGAGATTATTCTTATTAGTCACAATGATTGCCTAATTGCCATAGTGTGTAGCGCGGAGAATACCAAGTGATTCTTACAGGCCTGACAGGCAGGCTGTGTTATAATGAAGACAAGGGGTCTAAAGAACGTTTGGTCGTGTTCCAAAAGACTGAATTAACGTCTTCATTCTATGGAGTCATTTGCATTTGTAAATGCCACGATTTTGCAGAAATGCTTGTTTGCGTTCGCCAATCTTTTGATGCACAAAGGCCTGTCCTGACATTGGGAGCTCATAGGGAGCGTTCCAACAACGTCCAGAAACATACTCTGTGCGAGTACACAAGTAAACCATTCATAGGTTGATTCCTTAAAAAAACACTGAAACATTGCTGTGTTTGTTTGAGCATCGCAGTCTGTATGGGAAACCTGTCTAGAAACAATTATTCTATTTTTCTGTTTTACTTTACTTCATTTTATATTTTATTTGGTGATGCTAATGGCGCAGAAATTACACACCTCTCCATTAACATTTATTGTCACATTACTGTGGCTGAAATAAACATCATAGGGGCAATAGAGATACTAAATTATTATGTCATTAAACTCGAGTTTTACGTTCAAGTAGTTTCTTAGAGTATTTTTTTTCTGTCCTAAAGGTTGTGCAACTGTTAGAAACAAATGTTCTTAAAAGAATAATTATGGAAAATCTTTGATCTTTATGATGAGCAGTGAAAACTAATTCCATGTTTTCTTATAATATTTACAAGTGGCAGCATATATATTGAAAATAACAGAGGGCCTAACACGGATCCTTGTGGCACTCCATAATTTACTGACGGTATCTTAGATTTTTCCCTGTTTAAATAGACAAAAATTGGTAATGGTCTAATAGGTACGATACAAACCACCTTAATGCCTGTCCCTGAACACCATAATTTTGTAGTCGATCTAAGAGTATGTTATGATCTATAGTGTCATTAAACTCAAGTTTTTCATTAAAGTACTTTCTTAGAGTATTTTTTTCTGTCCTAAAGGTTTTGCTTCTGTTTGAAACAAACGTTCTTAAAAGAATATTCACTGTAAAAAGTGCTCAGTTGACTTAACTTTAAAAAAGCGAGGAAACCTGTTGCCTTAAAATTAAGTAAATAAACTTCCTCATAACTTAATTTTTTTTAATTACGAATTAAGTTTATTTACTTAAATTTAAGACAACGAGTTTATTCACTTTTTTAAGTTGGCAACTGATCTCTTTTTACAGAGTTTGTGGAAAACCTTTATGATCTTTTATTTAAATTCTCACGTTCTTAGCGCAACATTGCTTGAACGTTTTTAACATTAAAAAACCTTATGCATAAAACTCGAGCAGAATGAATGTCTTTGTAAACTGTTTTAAAAATAAACAGTTGGGTTCAATTTAAATGCTGAATGATAAATAGAATGTTTTTGAACGATTTAGCAGAAATTTGTTCTGATTCATAAATGGAACGCTAGAAGAACATTTCAGGAACGTTTTTGGAATCCTACCGTTCCCACACCGAAAATGGAATCTTTGTAACATGTTTTTAGAACAAAAAACTCTTTATCTTTGATAAACAACAGCATGAATCACTAATAAACACTATGTACTCCAGGACAAAGGGTGCAGGGTCCATGCTGAAACGTACAGTGCCCAGATGGACAATAAAGACTTCTTTTTCATGAACCCTTTTCACAAGGGCTAGAACACTGAGGCGGCGTTCATCAGCTCAGGTCTTTCTCAACCCCGTACAAAGCTTCATTCTGGGTAATCCTTTGGACAAATGAAGAAAATGGGAGAGAGTAATGAAAAAAAAAAAAATCGCCACCTTCACCTCAGCCCAGCGGGGGACACAAAGGTAGAAGACCTGAAAAGCTCCTAGCAGAACAAAGGTGCGAGCGTTCGTCTAAAGCCCCCAGAGTTACTTAGTGACAAGAGAGTGACATGGAAATAAAGAAAGAGAGGTGGATATAAAAGGCAGAGGAAGAAAAGAAGGATGGAGAGGGTTAAAGAAAGACGGAGTGGAAAAAAACACTGAAGAAGTGGTGGTGTTGTGGAGGGGGGGTAAGGTTCTGTAATCCTGGAATAGTGGTAGTCAAGCATCTCCATGGAAACAGGCACAAAGGCCTGTGGTTTCCTATTGATGGCTAATTGTATTCTTCACAGCTCTTTTGTTAATTGTTGTCTGCCCAGCTCCTACTTCCTGCTGGGCCACTACACAAAGGCAGGAACAGAGGGGATTAGAAATGGCACATCGGCTTTGCGCTCTCACCCCTGCGCTGCGATGGCTAGTTGTGCGTGCGCTGGGGGGAAAAAGAGACAGAAAGAGACATAAAAACGCAGGTCTGGAACGCTTTGAAGAACTCAGATTGGCTAACGGGCCCCGTGCAAATGTCACAAGTGGGGTGACTGTGATGGAGCCCCTCGTTACAGAGAACTTTACTACAATGACGCTGCTGTTGGAAAGGTCTTAATTGAGGGTTTGCTCAAAATGTTTAAGTATTATGTGTCAGGATTTACAGCTTTGGCAAGCATGGATATGGCACACCACTATTTTTCTGTCATAACACATTGCACACTTGTTTTAATAAATAAATAAATAAATAAATAAATAAATAAATAAAAATTGTACATTATTTCTCACATAATATTAAAGCTTTTTTGGAATTTCGGAATTAATTATTTGAACTAATTAAAAGTTTTCCCCTCAATTCTTTAGATGACACACAACATACATCTATACATTTAGCAATTACTCATTCTCATGTCGTTGCAAATCATCAAACCTAGTTACTTTTGGCTTTAAAAAAAAGCACTAAAGTTCTGATCATTTACATCCGTATTATGGTTTTGTGTCATAATAATACATTTCACACTTGTTTTAAAAAATAAATGTCTATTTTTTTTTTATCCACATAATATCATTTTTTTTTCTTTTTGTTTTTTCTCAGAATTAAATATTTGGACTAATGAAATGTTTTCCCCTCAATTATTTAGATGACACTCAACATAAATCAATAAATTCAGCATTTAAAGTGTCGATTCACTCCAAAAATGTCCAATTACTAACTCTCATGCCATTGCAAACCATCAAAACGGGTTACTTTGACTTGAAAACTGACCCACTCCCAAAAAGCACTAAAGCCATATTGTGGTTTTTTGACTGAAATAAAAAAAAAATTATATATAAAAAAGCATGTTATCATGTTTTTTCCCACCCAAATGGATTTTTTCATTATTGTGTGCAGTTTGGGGATTTTTTCATTATTGTGTGCATTTAAGATACGTTTGCAAAGGATAAAATCACATTAAAGCTGAACTTGAAACAGCAGGTACTCATGGACTGAGCATCTCCCTTTCCCCCTTCAAGGAATCCAGCATTTTTTCTTCTACCAAGGGAAACCCAGAGAGAAGAGCTTTCCCTTTAAGAGGGAGGTGAATGACAGGCAGCAGGACCGAGAATGTTGGAAACTGAACACCAGAAAGTCAGTGTGGAGTGAAGGGAGGCTGGATCGGAGAGAGTGCGACGTATTCATCAGCTGTACGCTTGGAGTCTCAGGTTTTGCTGTGAGCCGTTGATAGACAGAGGCGTATTATTCATTGACACGAGGGGAAACCACATTTTGCATGCGGCGTTATCGATTCTGCGGGCCCAGAGACTACGGAAAGACTGGAGGAATAAAGTTTGGGGAGCGCAACGCGCAGCGCACAGTTCTTTCGGAGTTGGTAAGTGGGGCAAATGGCGCTTTGTTTGAAACTTTACGCACGAGTGTTTGACACGTTTTAGTCTGTTTGTAGTGAGGTATACAAAAACCAACAGAAGTAGTTCATTTGGACGAGAATTGTGACGCTATCATCTACTTGAATTACCTTGGCCAGAGTTTTACGCATCCGTCAGGTCATAATGTCCCAGAACCCGCACAGTTAACAAATCTCACTTTAACTATTTTTTCTGCATCAAACGAACTCGTTTCTCCACCTGCAACTGTCCTGTGGTGTGTCAGGACAGCATGTTTGTGCATACGGTTGGATGGGAAATGACAACCTGCTTTCAGTGCGTACTCAGTGAATAATTAAAGGGATAGTCCACCCAAAAATGAAATTTTGTCATAATTTTCTCACCCTCAAGTTGTTCCAAACCTGTATGAGTTTCTTTTTTTCTTTTGAACACAAAAGAAGATATTTTGATCCCGTTGTAATTACTATGGAATTCAATGGCTTGTCTGGTTATCAACATTCTTCAAAATATCTTCTTTTGTGTTCAACAGAAGATAGAAACTCATACAGGTTTGGAACAACATGAGGGTGAATAAATGATGACAGTATTTTCATTTTTGGGCGAACAATCCTTTTAATGTGAGCTGAAAATATATTTAATCTTAAGGGCATTACAGCAAATTATTATATGTTAAGAAGCAGATCTTAGTTGTTTTGTTTCATTGAAGTTCCTGCTCAATTTGACATGAACTTTTACACGTATGGTTTAATAGGAAATTGAATGGGTTTTGAATGCATTTCCTATGCACATGTTCCCAATTATGTTTATAGTTTAGCCTATCTCATTTTGAGATGAGCTCACACTATAACTTTTTGTTTTTTAAATTGTGTTTTACTCTTCTTAAATGGTTTTGTTTTGGACTGAAATATGAAAGTGACCTGTGAATAGTGATTCACTGGTCTAATAGGGATTCATGTGCTTAAAAGTGCATAAACAATTAACCAAGAACTTGTAGGTGCTTTTTAGCCCCTAATGAAGGAAATAAAATAAATTTGCAGCTCACATTATTAGTGGTTGACTGATATGGGCCTTTCAGTGGTAGATGTCGATTTCAAAATAGCAGTAGGCAGATGCTATTATACAATTTTACAGTTTAATGACAGCAAATAAGATGCACAAAAATATGAACTTAAATGAACACATATCTTACACTATATATATATATATATATATATATATATTATTATTATTTTATATATTTTTTTGTATATATTTTTTTATATATAATAATAATAATATAATATTTTATATATGTTTAATTTTGCATTGGCTTATTTTTATATTAATAAAAATAAGCTGATAATTGGCCTAACCAATATATCAATCTATCACTGCACATTAGATGAAGATGACTGTATCTGCTTTCAATGGATTTTAATCAACTTTTTTTCTTTGTTTCTGTGTTCTTTGTTTTTTATTGTATTGCCACCTGCTAAGAGTTGCTATTCAGGCAGCCGACAGGTCTGACAGATTTTCTGTTGATCTCTATGTTGAAGAATATCAGCCTTCCGGAATAACCAGAAAGCAAAGCTCCTCAGGGCAGACCGATTGTGGCGCAATCGCTGAATAGGTGTAAAACTTTGATAATGAGTTCTTAGTAGACATTTATTGCCCCTGTTGTGTGTGTGTGTGTGTGTGTGTGTGCAAAGCCTGTCGTGCGAGTGCAGACAAGAACAAGAACATCCAGCACCTGAGTTGTGCACCTCCATTGGGACGGGCATGTCGACAGATCATTAAAGGGGAAGTTGGCGAAGTGGTCTCGAGTGTTTGGCTTCACAGTGGCCGACTGCGCACAATGCTGCCTGTCAGCAGGGAGTCTCTGACCTTTTGCTTTTCCCCTCATTTCTAACCATCTTATGTTTACGCTATGCCTTATTTTCCTTCTTTGCATCCCTCTCTGTTTCACCTCCATTCTTATCCATCTCTTTGTATATTTGTACTCAGTTTGAGAGGTCAGGAAACCAGTGGTGGTTCTCTTTAGCTGTCAGCGGGTCTATACATCCGGTCTCTGCGAAGTCTAGAGCCCGGATCACTTCACAAGCTGATTTATACCAATTCTGTTGTGTTCTTATCTGACTGTCAAGCTGAAATTTACTTTGCAGCACTTTGGATGGCAAGCACACTGAAAATGCAATGCTTTTTTGAGCCCTCAGTGGTTGACTGATAGGGGTTTTCCAGTGACCGATACCTAGATCACACATCACAGTATGGTTGTTATTGTTACACAATTTTGATGGGAAAAGTTGAAAAGACAAGAATACAAACACTTATTTTACTTGTGATTCATTAAATGAGTCCGAAGTTGTTTATCCATTGACAAAGCTGTTGAACTTTCCAATTAATGCAATTATTGTTAGATATTAGTGCCCAAATATTGTCCTTTTCCAATTAATTTGCCTGGCCAATATATCTAAAAAAAAATTATCTCGAGGCTGACACACCTGTTTTGTCTTTATAAAGCTCTAAATATACACTTACCATTGTATTTCTTTGTCATCTCATATTTTCAGCTGGAGGATTCCATTAACTGTAAGCTCTGCCGATGCCACGTTTGTCAGCGTTGAGCCAAAGGCAGCCATTCACACGATGCAGACTGAAGTTGAGAAGTATAAATTCAGGAACAGTTTGAAAAGTTGTCCTGAGAACTTCTGCTGAATCCTTTGCATTATTGATGGACGGACAACCTCGTGACATTATTTCCCATAGGGTAGAGAGTTTAGCTAGGACAGGAGGATGAACAAAAGTCTATTCTTTCTGTTAGTCAAACTTTGACCTCTTCTGTTCGGGTCTGCATTGTTTCATGTGTCCTATTGAGCCGGGGTTTGATGAGAGAGAGACGACAATAGCTTGTTTAGAGAGTTTTTCAGGGCTCGCCACAACATCAATGAAATCAAACAGAGCAGGCCAAAGAAGCTCGCGCTGATAAATGCGTTCGATCATTGCGGCTGTCCATCAAATCATCTTCACGCTTTGACTCTTTGAGTGCGGCTCACTGACTGCGTTCTGTTCAGACGCTTGTGCTCACTGTATGTGGAACAGAAATATGGAACGTCATTTTGTCTGTAAAACTTTGTTAGATTTGTAAATTCCAACTGGCTTTTGTTGATGCAAAATGATGGAACGTTGAAGACCTGCTGTTTTGTTATCTTGTCCAAAATGGTTTCCTTTTTATTTGCAAAACTTTGAATTTAATGTTTTCATTCAATGTTTCTAAGCAATGCGGATGTTGGAAGGTCTAAAAATGTGCACGTTTTGTTGCTGTGTCTTAAATGTTTACTACGTAGTCTTAGCACTTGAGAACACATAGAAACCTTCTTTAAATAATCCCTTATGGCACATAGCTTCTGACCAAGGCTGTATCTCAATACTAGTTTTACTTGATCTTAGTGCTGCGTTCGATACTATAGATCACACAATACTCTTAGATCGACTACAAAATTATACTGGTGTTCAAGGACAAGCACTAAGCTGGTTCAAATCATACCTATCTGACCGCTACCATTTTGTCTATTTAAATGGAGAAAAATCGATCATAACTCCAGTAAACTATGGAGTGCCGCAGGGATCTGTATTAGGCCCTCTGTTATTCTCAATATATATGATGCCACTTGGAAATATTATAAGGAAACATGGAATTAGTTTCCATTGTTATGCTGATGACACTCAAATATATATTTCATCACGGCCGGATGAAAACGCTACATTTTCCAAATTGACAGAGTGTGTTAAAGATATAAAAGATTGGATGACACGTAATTTTCTTTTATTAAATCCAGACAAGACAGAGGTAATACTTATCGGTTCAAAAAACCGCCCACAAAACCTCGCACAATACAACTTTAACATCATAGGATGTCCTGTTACTTTATCCTCTACAGTAAAAGACCTGGGTGTTATACTCGATTGCAACCTGTCTTTTGAAAATCATATTTCTTATGTTACAAAAACAGCCTTTTTCCACCTTAGAAACATTGCTAAGCTACGTAATATGCTATCAGTTTCTGATGCAGAAAAGTTAGTTCATGCATTCATGACCTCGAGACTGGATTACTGTAATGCTTTATTAGCTGGTTGTCCTGCATCCTCAATAAACAAGCTACAGTTAGTCCAAAATGCCGCCGCTAGAGTTCTTACGAGATCAAGAAAATATGATCATATAACACCGATTTTATCATCACTGCATTGGTTACCTATAAAGTTCCGTATTAATTACAAGGTATTGCTACTGACTTATAAAGCCCTAAACGGCTTAGCTCCAGTCTATTTAACGGATCTTCTATCGCCCTATAATCCATCGCGCTCTTTGAGATCACTAAATTCAAGGCTTTTGGTCATACCTAGGATATCCAGAACCACCAAAGGAGGGAGAGCATTTTCACATTTGGCTCCAAAACTCTGGAATAGTCTTCCTGATACTGTTCGTTGCTCAGACTCGCTCTCCCAGTTTAAAACTAGATTAAAGTCGCATCTCTTCAGCCAGGCATTCATATAATCCTACAGTTCAAACTACAATCCGGCCTCTATCCAATGCCAGAGGAGAACTGGCCCCCGACTGAGCCTGGGTTCTCCCAAGGTTTTTTTTCTCCATTAAGGCACCTGATGGAGTTTTAGGACACCATTAGGTCACTTGATGGAGTTTTTCGGTTCCTTGCCACTGTTGCCTTTGGCTTGCTCAGTTGGGGATATTTAATTTAATTTTATCAATCAATAAATTCCTCTTGAAACAAACTTTGTTGTATTATTTTAATTTAATACTGTGAAGCTGCTTTGATGCAATCTGTATTGTGAAAAGCGCTATACAAATAAACTTGACTTGACTTGACATTGTCTTGTCCGAAATGATAAAATCACTTTCCGCACGTGAGAGGTGTCAACTGGAAAGTGCCATTAGACTTTCACTCTTCGCCTACGTGTTCCCAAAAAACCTCCAGATTTTGTTCCACCTACCCTCTCTCTTAACCATGAGATGAGCTCAGACCCACAGCGGAAATTAACCAGGCCTCCATTAGAACATTAGAACAGAGAACATTTCAGCAATCTGACAATCTGACAGCCGCCCATCAAAACGAGCATCACTCTCTGGCTTTTGTCATAACGGTGAACACAGCCACTTTAGGTAAGACTTGCTATGCAACTTTGCTTTTTTTGTGTTCAGTTGTTTTGCATTAAGTTTTGCATGCTTTTACACGTTTTTATTTTTTTATTGCGCTTTAGCGCTTTTAGTTTATAAACAATATTTTAACAATGGTAAAACTATTTTTCTTTGCATCTATGTTTCATTTTGGGGGCACATTTATGTTGCAGCTTTGCTTTGTGCCAAATACAAGTTTTAAATTGATTTAATTAATAATGTCAACTTTAATTTAATTGTATAAGATAATATAATATAACACAATATAATATAATACATATAAAAAATTTTTTTTTTATTTTTTTTTATTTGTAACTACCAAACAGGTTTGATCCTTTAGGCTGTGGCTGGACTTTTGAAACGGTTTAGCATGTGGGATTGTTCTGCACCAAGTTCTAAAGGTTTATTAAAAAGTTACAAAAGGTGAACTTTTTTTTGTGATGCAAGCTTGAACATGACTTTGATTTAGACTGAATATGCTGGTTTGGGTGTGAGCTTAAACAAAAGGTTTCACATAAAAGCTTGAGGGGCAAATTGCAGGGTGGATTTATTGCCCTGGATGTATAATTGTTTAAATTAGGGGAAGAATTATGTTGAATGAAATGAAAATTGAAAGGAGATGAGGAAAAGCAAACATGCATGCGCTGTTCAAATCTTGTTCAGGTAATAAGAAAGATTCCCATGGCTTCAGATTGTAGTTTCTAGGATTTGGACAATATAGTAAAAATGTCATTCAAAAATTACTTCCAGTTAGTTCACATTTTCTGGTAATGTAGAAGTAATACACCACCAAATCATGAGTTTTCACTTATTTGTTTTCCTTTAAATTGCATACAGCTGTATAATTAATTTCTGAACATTTTAATTTCCTGCAGATTACTTTTAATATATCTAATTCAAATGTACATTGATTGTCTTTACACTATAAATAAGCCAAACTAAATATAACATATGCTATTCAGTTTAATCATTTACATTTATCTGAATAATAACGTCAGTGCAAACATTGTCAACAGATTTGTGTGGGCTTCATTTGTTTGTTTGTCATGTGTAAAACACAAATGTCTGGCTATGCTCTATCTCTCAGTTGGATAAACTGTCATTCTCTAATACAGTAAGGGCGCTTTCAGTCGTAATGAATGTGACCAGGAAATAATCCCGCAGTTATTTGCATGAACTGCACCGGTCTCTGCTGTGAACTTTGAAAACACAGAGTAGTGTTCCTGCGGGTTGATAATTTAATAAACTACCGTAGCCTCATGATTTGTTTCTTTACAAATTAATCAAGGATTGTTATATATTAATTCGTTCTCAAACAAACAGCCCACAGATTACACTGGGAAACTTGAGTGACAGTTATTTTGAGGTTTGCGAGGCGACTGGTTCAAATCTTATGTGTTGTTACTTGTAGTCTGAGTTAGAAATCCAGTTCTCTTCATGACTCTTTAATAAAATAATGAGTTTATAGACTGTTTCGCATTTCAGAAAACGACTATATTTGTGGGGTCTCTGAGACCCTGTGATTTATTTTTACCATGCTTTTTCTGCGTGCGCATAATTTGTGATAAACGGAGAGATAAATAATATTTCTTAATCATATCTTTTGATTAGATCAGAATAACTTATTAAAGAGTTGAAAGGGGAAATAAGAGATGAAATCACTTTGTATAATTGTTGATGGTTTTACACGTTTATTTTTTTCATTGCTATAAGACCCCAAACATAAAAACTTTAGTGATGATGAAATATTGCCTTTGTTAATTACTATCCTGTCAGATTCCTAGACAAATATTTTTAATCATGTTGTCTGACACCTGAGCTTTTCAGTGAAAGAGAAAAACATTTTTAGTTCCTCTTCAGATCCCCAGTTGACTCATCACTAACGTAGAATCACAGAAATGTATCATTTACGACTTGCAGAGACAACAATTTAATATAGTGGAAGCGTGGGGGAGCGCCTTTGCCAGAAATCTGTCAACTTGTGTCACTGTACGTATGAGCTGACAAATATATCAGCTATCAGTTAAACCACATTTTCAGGTTCAGTGTTAAAGGTAAAAGTTTAACACTTTCTTTGAAAGTTTGTGTTTGGAAGAGCGACTAGAGATCATCATGGTAATGTCAGGCTGAGATATTAAATCTCACTAGAGAAAAGTTTAATTTTACTGTGGACTTAAATTATGTGATTATATTAAAGTTTGCACGTGCAGTGTTCAGAAATATAGGTAGGTCTGTGCAGTGGTTGTGTAAGTGGGAGTGTGTGTATTTCTCGCCTCTGCTTGTGCTAGGCGTTAGAGAAGCATCTCTGAGATGTTATCAGAGAGTGTGATACTGCATACAGATGTGGCTTTTAAATACAAGCTCAACATTTGTTAGCAAAGACACTTTTTCTCCAAACCCATTTGGTGAATGTTTGAAGAATCAATACAAACAACAGTTTGTAACGTCCACATCCGTCAAGCTCCAAAACTGCAGAAAAAGCACGACGAGCGTGAGAAAGTAAAGATAAAATGTTCATTTTAGGGTGAACTTATCTCATTAGAGAGGCTCAAAGAGAAAACTTCTCAAAAGCTGAAGGAAACTTGATGTTCACCCTGTTCAAGGAGGTTGAACTCATCAGTCGGCATAATTTGGGGTTTTGCTTTCATAACCTTTCAAATCCTTCTGCAATTCCATTATGTTTCTGGTCTTCCTCCGTCATGCCTCCTTCTCCCAGCCTTGTTTCTGTTTCTCAGCCGTGTGGTGAGTGTGTATCCTGTTTTTGACAGCAGGGTCCCACGTGCTCCGTCCTGCGCCGGTGAAGTGGCCGGCGGGGGGTGGGGGGAGGTTGGTGGGGTTGAGGCACGAGGTCTCAGGATGTCCTGAGAGGTGAAGGTTTCGTCTTCCTTTCGTGTCTGGGTCCTCACGTTGAGCGAGGGAGCTCTGCTATCTGCCCCATCTGAATGTACCGCCTGGTGCCACTGTGGCAAAGAGATTCTGCCTTGTTTCAGATTGATTTGTTCTACGTTAAAAAAGCATTGGTGTAGGATTTGAAACTATTTTCACTCACAATTAATTTCACAAATAATTAAAAAGAAACCGCATATTACTAAAACATGAAATTCTGAAGTAGAAAGACTGAAACAAGCTCCAATAATCTTGACAAACCCAATTTTTTTTAACAGTTTTTGTAGTTTGTGCTTAAACAAAGCTTCTTTGGGCTATTCACCCTCATAGTTTTTTTTGTGAGGAACATTTTAAAGGAATAGTTATCCCATAATGTACTCACCCTCAAGCCATCCTAGGTGTATCTAGGTGTATCTAGGTGTATCTAGGTGTATCTAGGTGTATCTAGGTGTATCTAGGTGTATCTAGGTGTATGTAGGTGTATGTAGGTGTATGTACCGACGGGTCCCGAAAATGTTTCGGGTTTCGGGTCGGGTTCGGGTTAATGTTTAATGAACAGCCTCGGGTTCGGGTCGGGTTCGGGTTTGTAACTAAGAAAAACTAAATAGGCTATATAGTTTGCGTGCCGTGTGCTTTGCCTGCTTGCTGTGTTGTGGTGACCGGCACGCGAGAGAGAGAAAGTAACGTTACATGCGTGCGCAGATGTGCAATGTACATTGGCTACACAGACACACTCTCTCAAATATATATATATATATATATATATATTTTCCCCTTACTGTCAAAACTGGCCCGTAGTATCCTCAGCATCCCTGCAAGTAGCAGCAGCAGCGAGAGAAACTTCAGTGCAGCTGGACTAACTTTCAATCAGAGGAGGACGGCGCTGAAACCATCAACTGTCGACGCCGTTCTCTTACTTCATAACTCATACTGAGAAGGATATATTTGTGTAAATAGTTTTGCAACACTGCGTGAACTGTTTAAGGTTTAACGTTTGAGTTCCAGAGAAATGTGTGACTGTTACACCTGTTCGACCACAGCAAAGTTACGTTTTTCTCTTACTGCTGTGCTTATAGGGCCGCTGCGCCTACATGTATTTGTTTACCGTTTCAAGCAATCATTAAATACAACATATTGCAAAAATGGTATTTGTTGTGAGAAACAGAGTGGACCTCGGGTTCGGGTCGGGTTCGGGCTTAACATGTAAATGTAATTGTCGGGTCGGGTCGGGTCGGGTTAAATGATCGCGGGTACGGGCTGGGTTCGGGCTTCAGTTTAAAGCCCGTGCAGACCTCTAGTCTAGGTGTATCTAGGTGCATTGCTTTGCTTCAGAAGGCCTTTAATAACCCTTGGAGCTGTATCATTACTTTTATGATGGATAGATGCGTTTAGGCTTCAAAAGCTCAGGCACTATTCACTACCATTTTTGGGTGAACTAACACTTAGAGTAGCTAGATCTGACAGTTAGGCAGAGGTTTTTTTTTTTTTATTGTTTTTTTTTTATACAAATAATGACTAAGATTTCAGTCTGTTTCTCACACTGGAAAAATAAATGGAATATGATTTACATTGAAACAGTTTTCACTCAGAAATTGCCTGTAAATGTCCTAAATAGTGCAAGCAACACACTGAATTAACCGTGAAGTTTTGAAGTAGAAAGACTGAAATAGTATTTTTACTCTATAAAATACTTAGTTATATTTACAGATCGAAATAAATCATTAGGACTACTTTTATGGTGCTTTTTTGTCTTTTTTTGGGGACTTTGACAGCTTGAACATTGTGCAAAATGTCTCCTTTTGTGTTCCACAGGTTTAAAATGACATGAGGGTGAGTAGATTATGGATGAGCTGACCTTTTAAGATGTTGTTTTGGAATAGTGAAGTGTCCTAAACCTAAATCATTCCGATTGTGTTTTTTAAGTAGGTTTTAGACACTACGAGGTTATCCTCAATGCCCGCTGCTTCCCAACAGATCTTCACTTCGGCCTCGAGACTGAGACCTGCGGTTGCTCAGAATTACCTGTTGTGTTCCTCGTAGCGCAAAACGGCCTGATCTGGTCGCCATGACAACCCCACAGATGCACCGTCTTTTCTCAAAAGATCCCTAACTCGTTTCAAAGACCCATAGACGTTCAAGGACGTGCCGGCAAGACCCAGTGCCTTCTGGAGCTGGTGACGTTATGATGCGTACCTTTGGATAACAACGTCTAATGCATCGCGCACAAACCTCTGCATTGACACACACTCATAAGCTTATATAAAACAAAATGAAATGGTCCATTTGAATCAAGATTGAACATAAAAGTGTGCCGGGCTTAGAAAACAGCACATTTTAATGTCTTTCGCCTTTGTCTTTCTTTGCCTGAAGGGGGTGGCGGAAGGTTTTTGTGCAGCTTTTTTTGCAAAAGGGGCCCTTCACTAACATCTTTTATTCCCTTTCTCTTGTTATATTTCTTTATTCCAAGTGTGTTTTGTGCTCGGCCTCCTTTCATTGCCCCCTCCTCTTGTCTCTCAGATAAATGCCACACTAGCCTTTCACTTGGCGCCACAATAACCGGACTGTTTTAGGCCCAGAGAGGCACAATGAAAGAGGCTGCTTTTTAACCTGCGCTTCTCAAAAGCACAAGGAGGAAAAAAACGGCGGCGACCCACTCTCCTTTCTTTCTCCTCTCCCTCTCTTTTGTGTCCAGAGCGTGGTCGTACCATCATCCCATTTATACGTCTTATTTAGAAGGTCTCAAAAGAACATGAGTCCAAAATTCTGATCTTTAGAGCTGCTTTTGTTGAAAGTCGACTGGAGAAAGTCGCAGACGATGCATGTTTTGACGTATCCTGCTGATTTATGGGAAATATGTAAGGGTGCTTCTTCAGCTATGGCCACTTTTGTCCTGGTGGACTTTTGGAAAATAAGCTTTTAGTACATTTTTCACACACATACCAGTTTTTATCTGTTTGTCTATTAACAATGCCAGTGGATTTCCATGCATCACATGGAAAGGTTTGAACTTTATGTAATTTCTACTCTAGATTACTTACAAATTGTAGTTGGTTACTGCATGAGTAACCTAATCCATTACATTACACATTAAAGTAATATAATTGGACTACTTTTTGATTTACTTTGATTACTTTTTACCTAACTCGTTTATCACATTGATTTGAAAAGGATAATTATGTGTCATATTGATATAAAAATACAAGTAGAAAGAAAATATATTTCATTCTTTATCAACAACATGAAGTTTGGAATTGTCAAACTAGGGTTCGTGATGGAAGACCTTCTGAATATATATATATATATGTAATCAGTAGTAACATGTAATCAGTTACTACCCAGCACTGTTTCCATCTTAAATGATGTATATTGTGTTTAAAAGCATTCTGTGATGGAAATTATAGTGATGGGACTTTTTTTTTATTTAATTTTTATCATTTTAAATATTTGATACAACTTTTTGATAATTATGCAAATTGTATTTGTCTCAAGGATTATATATTTTTCAAATATTATCCTAAAAACATACGATTTGCATAATTATATAAAATTACAGCTTGATTGGAAACTACACCCAATGGTAATATTCTGTGAAGTGAATATTTTATTCACTTTTAAGTACACTAACTTTTGATAAAACCTATTTGCTAGTTTTTTTGTCATGTTCATCATGTCCAGAAACTAAGTTTTTATCAAGTTTTTTTTTAAGAGAAAAAAACCCCATTATATATTTATATATATATATATATATATATATATATATATATATATAAACTATAAAATATATATTTATATTTATATAAAAAAATTAAATACCCTTAAAATGTCTAAAAAAGTGCTTTGAATCACCAGTAATTGAATAATCTTCTTTTTTTTTTTTTTTTTGGCTTCTGATTTCCAGAAAGATTGAACAAAAGTTGAATAGATTCATCAAGGTCTTTATTCAAATCAAACATGTGTACGAGTCACAACAATCCGACGTCTGACATCACAGATTTCGGCTCCAAACGCAAACAATCTAAGGCAAACATCAGCCGGTGCAAATACAAACCCATGGTGTGCTGACCTTAACCTTTATCTCCTTATCGAGATTTCCGTTGGCCAGACATTTATTCATCTTTTTTTAATTGTTTAAATATTGGTGTCCGGGACACTGTGAGTCTATAAAAGCTTAGCTTAAAGGTGTGCTATAAATGATTAGTGCTCATGAATGACTTTTGAAATAGAGTAGAGGCTTGGACCCGGAAACAATGTACAGTAAGTCCTTGTGTTTCCTAAACTTGTGTGTAAACCCTGTTGATTTGCATTGTTTGTTTTTTTTCCTTCCTGCATTCAAAACACCAAGACCGGTGAGTTTAGGCGGGGACCGTCAGGGACTGTCCCCTGCACGGAAGAGGAAAGTCCATCAAAAAAGAGCTGTTATTGCGCATACCTCAAAATTAATGAAAATACATTTACATGTCTTTCATGTTCGAGTCTGCAATGAATGTCGTGGGCAAGTGGTTTTGACTACTAGCTTACCACAAGTTAAATAACATCGTTGTTTTTGTTTTTTAGACGCTCAGCTTGTTGCAAGCTACCGTTTCATGTTATTTCTCGGAAAATGCTACGATTCGTATTACATTGGTTTGTTTTGGCATCGTAATTTGCAAAGTTGCATTATAATATGTCCTATGACGTAAATGTCAAATGATTGTTGTATGTAGGCTACTATAATTCTGTGTATTTCCACTCTCCTTTCTTTCTCCTCTCCCTCTCTTTTGTGTCCAGAGCGTGGTCGTACCATCATCCCATTTATACGTCTTATTTAGAAGGTCTCAAAAGAACATGAGCCCAAAATTCTGATCTTTAGAGCTGCTTTTGTTGAAAGTCGACTGGAGAAAGTCGCAGACGATGCATGTTTTGACGTATCCTGCTGATTTATGGGAAATATGTAAGGGTGCTTCTTCAGCTATGGCCACTTGTGTCCTGGTGGACTTTTGGAAAATAAGCTTTTAATACATTTTTCACACAGTTTTTCGTGTGTCTATTAATAATGCCAGTGGATTTACATGCAAAGTTATGAACTTTATATGTAATTTCTACTCTAGATTACTTGCAAATTGTAGTCGGTCACTCATTCAAAATCGACGACTGTCAGGGATTGTCCCCTGCACGGAAGAGGAAAGTCCATCAAAAAAGAGCTGTTTATGCGCAAAACTCAGTCCTCAAAATTAATGAAAATACATTTGCATGTCTTTCATGTTCGAGTCTGTGAATATCGTGGCCAAGTGGTTTTGACTACGGTCTCGCCACAAGTTTACTACTGTCGTTGTTTTGGATTTTTAGACACTCAGCTTTTGCACGCTACCGTTTCATGTTATTTCGGAAAATGCAACGATTCATATTATGTTTGTTTGTTTGTTTGTGAACTAAGTGGCATCGTAAAAGTTGCATTATAATATTTCCAATGACTTGAATGCTAAATGAATGTATTACTGTAATTACTACGTGATTAGATTTAAGGCGTTTCTTTTAGAGTATGTAAAGCTTGTTTTTGAACAATTGTAAAGGCATTGTATAACACACCCTACAAGTATTAGTGTGAAATATTTTTTTGTTTTTTGTTAAGAACAATTAATTGATATTATTGTTCTTCCAGGAAAGGTTTAACGCAGGTTACGCAGTTTTTCCTCATTTGTTCGTCTTGTGTTCATCCAAATGAAAGAATTGTTTGATCATTGAATTATTTCCTGTATCTATATTTAGGCTTATAAAATAAACTAGTGGATCTGTATTTTCTTTGGGTTGTTGTTTTTTTTTTTGTACGACAAACGTAAATGTCATCAGCAGTCAAATCGAAACACAAACAAAATGTTCTTTCTATATCTGTCTGATTTTGTTTTCTGCCATGTTTATTCCTGGATACTCCTCTCCAATTTCACTTTTACAATGTTATCAAATCCCTATCTGTGTAAAGTACTCAGAGGAAAGTTATAACAGAGGCAAACGTCATGCAAATGCTACTGTTTGCCTTGGCTATAGGGCATCATTTCGTGACCGCAGTTTTGCGCATCCGGCATCAAGACTGAGAGAAGCCAGCTCTCCTCTCAATTCCTGGGACGTCACTGGGCAGTTTTACTAAAGAGGTGTCCACCGTCTTCCACACAACAACATGAGTTGCTTCTCCAGGTTTCCACACTGGCAAGTGAAACGCTTTCCAAGAGACGACCCGAAGACGATGAAAACTGACCACATGCTCTTGAGGTTGGTAGACCGTTTGCGTAGGTCAAGGCTTTGTATCTTTGCTAAGAGTACAGTTACTGGCAGGTGGGTTTAGAAGGTCCTGTTGCTGGATTTCAACAGCTGATTGGACTTCGCATCGCTTACTGATGGGCTCAAAGCTTGCAAACACTTCTGCTTTTAGCTGAAGACCCAAAAGTGTTCACCTGTCTGGTCTTAGGGGAAACCTGCCATCATCCAGTGCAGTTTGCCGCATTCTCACGTTGTGTCAAGTGCTGGTTTACAACAGGTGCTTGTAAAGTTAGAACGTGTTTAATTGTTACATCCCTAATTGGCAAGTGCAATGATTTAGGGTGTTAAAAAGCCTTTAGACTTCAAGTTCAAACTGGTGTTATGCCACTACGGGTCTTCTGTTCCCTTTAATGATCGCTTAGATTTCAGTATAACAAAGTCTTTGCGCGCACAGGCTTGTTTTTGGCACTTCTGACAGTTTTATTTGTCCTTTTTGACAATGTTTAGAAGCTTGACTTGTCACAATGCGGAAATTAACCACTTCAGTACCATCATAAGGGAAGGGAGAGTTAGGAACAACAAAGAAAACTCGTATTTGCATCAGAGGAGAGGAGTGCGGGACAGAATGTGAGGCCGCAACACGTTACGACTTGTAAGGCAACTTAGGCTTTTGTCTCGCGCACTCCGGACCGTGGGAAGTATTTCATTTCAGAGGTGTTTTAGCTCAAACGCAAAGAACCTGGAGGCTGATATTATCTTAGACCACAAAAGACTGTCAGAGCTCTTTGGAAATGCGTCTTATGGCTCCACATCCGAAAAACAGGTAAGAACAAACTCGAAACTTGTAGTCTTGTAAGACCCACTGGCAGTTACCATCAATCATGCTGTTAAGTCTTTCTGGCTTGTTTTGCATGTGCTGACATAAGAGCTTGTCATAAATATTTCTTATCGTAATTACCAAGTTATGACACATTCACCTTTTAAATGGGATTAAGAACAATACTGTCAGTGCTGTCCTTTTGTATTCTTTTGTATTCTTTTTTTTTTCAAAACTAATGACATATTCATGGAAGCCTGTTTTACTTTAATTATATTTACAAAAAGATTGTTGAAATTATGAGACATAACATTGCAGTTGTGAGTGAGAAAAACACAAGAGAAATTATTACCTTTTTATTTACTATACTCTAAAGTTCAAATTGGCTTCCATAAAATATTAAAGATTTGCATTCAGTTACATATTTACATTACAAAATGATCACTATGCTACATGTGCAGTAAGGATGTCATTTTGCGTGAATTCTCAGCTTTACTGGTTAAGGATTTCGCTTCCAACTGTTGCTTTTTTTTTTACAATGCAACATTCTTTAACACTTGTGCGTGACAAGCGCGAAGAAGCTTCGCTTTAGCATTAATCTTCACGAGTCCGTTTGGAGCTTGAGGCTGTGCCATTTTTTGACAGTCAAATCCCTCCAAGCAAATAGCTGGAATATCTCGAGAACTACAAGTGCACTTTGGAAGGAGCTGACAAATTCACACTTCCTGCACCTGGTTTGTGGATCAGTGCTTCTCAACTGGTGGAACAAAAATAATTTTAGCCTCGTCACAATAGGAACTTTAATAGTGTAGACTTCTTGCAAGTGTTTATTTATAATGCACCAATGGTGGCGGGTTATTTTACAAGGATCTTTCTTGAGTGCACTTGGTTCCCAGGGAAAGGAGGGGGTCTTGTCCTTGGTATCTAAATCTGATTTGGGAAGACCGTATCAAGTTTGCAGTTCACAACTGACAGTGATTCGTAGCAAGAGATCGACCTTAACTGAGTGTGCTGACAAGCAATAGCTATGTTTCCATCCAAAGTTGCGAATTGAACTTGTGCGCAAAATTGGAATATTGCATAAAACATTTCCGTCCAGTGAGCCGAAGAATATAAAATCATCCTGTTAAACTGGTTCTAAATATAACTAGGAAGAATGGAAGTTGCTGCAGCAGGAGAAGCCACTGTATATAATAATTTCCTATATAATAAATTGCTTGCGCCTCAGAGCGCGCAGACGAAACGCAATAAGGTTATCTTGCTTTTGGAGGCAGATGCTTCTGTTTGGGAACACAGTCGTGTTAGACAGTTTTGGGAGGTAATTATGCCAGACCACTTTGACGACAGACTTTGCTCAGGCATTTCAGAACAACCAAAACAGCATTTCAGATGCTGTGCCCCGAGATCGGTCCGCTGGTTAGTCCAGTTATGCCGTCCCAATTTTTTTTTTTTTTGCGCATCAAGGAATTTATACTGTAAATGTGTTTCCATCGTAGTTTATGTGCATGTTTTCTTATCGGATAAAAAGTTTTTTTACTTTCACACACAAACTTTTGTTTGCTTTGCGGTCAGGCAAATACACGAGCAGAAAACTACGCCCTTTTGCCCAAACCTTCCAAGGCTTGGCCAGTTTCCTCCATGGTACATTGGCAAATCACTACTTCAAAAGAACAGATTGGTCCATTGAATTATTTTCAATTCAACCAAGTTGCTCAGCTTAACAGAAAACGTTTGAGCTAAGCATTCAACCTTTCTCTTGCGCCTTAATGTAAACGTACAAGCTGCTTTTGTGTTTTCAGAGTGGATGAAAAAATACAGGAGGAACTGGAATCGGCCCAGTGACTGTTCCACTTTTTTTTTTTCTCTGTCACGGACCATCGGCACATTCCGTTTGTATTGTTACCCTGCTGTGTTTCCTGCAGCCTATTGCTTTTGTCCATGTCATGCCCATTGTTTAAACTTCCTTTGTTCTTTCTCTGTAACAATGGGCATTATATATATATATATATATATATATATATATATATTTGCAGAGGGCTAGAGAGTGAAAAAGAAGGGAGAGATGCATTTTCCCTTGTGTTTGTTTTCTTTGGATTGTCTTGTGTTTCTTTTGTCGTGCAGAGCGGAGGTGGAGGAGAGGTGTTTATAGACCTCGGCTAATTTTGAAATTGCCTTCTCTCTCTTTCTTTCTTTCCTTCACTCTCTCCGTCTCTCTCCTCCTCTTGTCCTTCATTGCAGAGGGGTTTGGTGTGCTACTTGAGACGGCCAGATACTTGATGGGCACAGTAGTCTGGCATCTGTTTTCTGACAGTATGTTGACAGATTTGAACAACTCGGACGTGCACACACACAACACAAACGCGCACAAATATCCTCTCCCGACACAGAGTGGCTCCTGAGCCCTGGAGACCCCGAAGAAGTGGCTTCGGTGAAAGAGTTTGAATGGGGCGGCCTGTGTCTGGGCTCCACAAAAACCCTTCTGTTCCTTATGCAAAGCAGTCAGCTGTTTTTTTCCCCCCGTGGTCTCTCTGTTCTTCCCAGACAGTAGCTGTACAAAACCGGAATACCCTTGTTAGCAATGCAGTCTGACATGGTTTCCAAATTCATGCTGAAATGTGAATTGCATCCATGCACTGCATTTTACTTCTGTAACGTGACGTATTGTTCATTGAGTGAAACAGTATATTTAATGGAAAAATGAAGGGCAGGACTAGTTTTTATCCATCAGGAGGTGATCTGATACTCCAAAGTGAGACAGGTGGTTGAAAATAAGAGGGCTTGATGACATCAGCTGAGGCAGAGCAAACTTTTTCTTTCTTTTGAATGACATGCTCTGAAAATTTATATTTTTTTGTTTTTGCAGAATGTGTGAGCCCAGTCCACCTGCTCTGCATCCCCATGCCAAGAGCAATGTGACCATGGTGGGTGTTGGTATCAAGCTTGAAGACGACGAATTGGGAGGCAGAGTTGTCAACCGGGAATCCTCTCCGATCTGTGATTGGTCAGTTGAGAAGTCGGCGCCACCTAACGCACAATCTTCCTTGGTATGACCTGAAGTTTGATGATGTGTCTTGTTTTATAAATTAAAGTAATTTGATATCAAAACATGTATGTTTTTTCATGATAAGATATGAGGTTTCTGTAGTGAGGATTTGTTCCTGTGTTCTTCAGGAGAGTTCTCCTCCCAGTAAAGAACTGCTACGTTCACACACACCTGCCAGTCAAGATGGAGGCAGCAGAGCCCACGACAAGACTGACAGCAAACCTAACGTCAGTGAGGGTAAGGGCAACGGTTCCTTTACAAAAATAAGGTCTTCATGGAGGGCTAATTAGCCTATTCGCACTTGGTCCATGGTGTTCATTGTGTTCCAATGTTTGAAGGCCGTTGTTCTAGAGCAAAAGAGGATTATGAAAGAAGTTTTGAGCTTTTAATTTTGTTTAAGTGGTTCGTGCATGTATCTGCCAGCAATTAGGAGCTGATTGCTATTAATGCAGTCTACATTGAGATTATCCTCCTAATTCCTCTTTTGTTTCAAGCTCTATGAAGCTTTTCAGTGATTTCATTTGTATGATATATTTCACAGTCCCTGGGAAATGCTTATTGGTTATTAAAGAGTCCTCAAGTGTTTTCTTTAATAGCTTTGCTTTTATTTTCACCCATTCCCTAGAATTATTTCACTTTCTATTTTTCCTTTGTTATAACTAGGGTTTTATATATATATATATATATCTTTTTTTTGTTGTTTTTTTATATATTGAACTATAATAAAATTGTATCTACGTTTTAATAGAAATATTGCATTTAAATGCTTTCAGACATATTTTGTCCAGGGGTTCATTTTAAATGATTAAAAGTTAAAATATTTAATTGTTTTTGTTTTTTTAGTGATGCCCACAATTGAAAAGCTTCTGAATACAGACTGGAAAGAAAAGTTCCTTGGGAAGGGTCTTCAGGCCAGTGTCAACTTAAAAGGTGAATTTATCTGTTTATACTGCACATACAGTACATACACTTTGTCATGCAAATCATTTAGTGGAGTAACCATATAGCATTGTGTTTGTGTGTGTGTGTGTGTGTTTTTCAATTGTGATTGGTTCGTCTCACATTTGTTTTTCACTGACACCTTTTGCCTGACCATCAGCTTGTGCGTATGTGTTTACAGGAACCCCAGAGAGTCTGGCAGAGAAGGAGTTTCAGTTGTTGTTGATGATAAACCAGCTCTCTGGTCTGCGAGAGCAGCTGCTAGGAGCTCATTCAGAGCAGAGGAATATGGCCGCTCTGCTGCTGGAGAAACAGCAGCAACAGATGGAACTGGCAAGACAGCAGCAAGAACAGGTGTGGAGACACTTTTAGTTGAACAAGTGACAAGGAAAAAGATGGAACTGCAAAAAAGCAGTGTCAGGAAAAGCAATATATGAATTAGTTTGGTTTCTGAATGCCGATTTTCTGTTTTAGATTGCCAAACAGCAGCAGCAGCTGATACAGCAGCAACATAAAATCAATCTACTGCAGCAGCAAATTCAGGTGAGGTTGATGATTCAAAACCTGGCTGTTTACTTGACTGTATGAACTACTAGAGACTAGGGAGAATCTTATGATCTTAAAGGAATACTTCACCTTAAAAGTTAAAAAAGGTTAACGTTTTTGATTAAAGATTAAGAGTGCACAAAGAATAATGATGTGCAACGCATTTATATTAAACACTGTAACGTTCTGTACAAAATAACAATGATTTCATGGTGACTTTAAGGAAGAAATAAATTGAAATGAGGTCATTACATGACAGTGAGTAAATAGAAGTGAACTGTTTGGGTGAATTGTTCCATTAAGATTATTTGGACAGAGTGGAAATACAATATTAGGTGACTTAAGGTGTTCTCTGTGACCTTTGAACCAGCAGGTAAACATGCCGTATGTTATGATCCCCGCCTTTCACCCCAACGCCCAGCCGATGCCAGTCACCTCTGAGGCCCAGATGGGTTTACCTCTGCAGCCCATTCCCTGCAAACCAGGTAAGGCCGCACCAAACCCTCAAGAAAACTTCCTCAACTTCCGTCCCTTCGGCGAATGGAGTGAATTGTTCGCACATCCTGATATAGGCATAGAAGACCTACCTATTTGCATATTGAGCAACTGTTAGCTTTTACAATAAGAGTCTGTTAGGACACAGGATTCAGCCATCTGTTATCTTCAGAGGGATCAAATAGCATCTGTCAAAAATCTCTAAATAATTGACTTCAAATATGACCCTTTGTTGGTTATTTGAAAAACTTGTTTGCTCCTGCGCCTTTCAGCGCAAGCTTATCAGCTGTGGTTTGTAGTTTCAGTTAATATGTAGCGTAGTGCAAGCTGAATTGAAAGAGTTAATATGCTATTCTATGCTAAAAGGAAATAAAAAACTTTTTATTCTAAGAACTTTTCTTAATGCATGTTCGTCTAAAGGTCTGTTCTGTAATACAAGTAGTTATTGCATGAATTGATGGTTTTGCTCATGTCTTTGGTCCACTTAGAAAGAACTTCATAAAGAAAGACTCATTGAAAGGTCTGCCCGAGTGATTTCCTTGCACATTCATTGAAGAACGGCTCAGGGCTGTCCATTGAATTAGAGTGCATATTGATCAAGTAAAATCCAGAACAGGTTCTTTGCATTGACGTCTGTAATCTATGGAACTGTGCCCTCGCTCAGTTAAAAGACTCTTGTAAACGCACAACTTTGATGCCTGTATGCATGTACTCAATTGGCTTAGAAGATGAAGGATAGAAGGAAAGAACAGGGAACAATAGGACAAGTGTATGAGCTAGTCGGCTAACAGCATGCCTGACACAATCGAGCTGGCATTGTAAAGAAACTTGGAATTGATGGCCAAGGACTGAGCTCAAATCTGAGCTCAAAGAGTTTATCCAGCTGCTAAATTAGAGAAGTTCTTAGGTGATAAACACTTAGCAGTTTGCAATGCTATATGTCTTAGAAGCCATTAAGGATACAGAGCATTTGGACTGATAGTAACTTGGAAATATTTAGATGCTTTGAACCTGTGAAACAGAAACATTGACCTGAACCTGACTTGAAACCTGATAGTTGGCCATGTCCTGTTGTGCTCGGATTTGGTTGCAGATCTCTCACATGCCCACTGACCATTTATGTTTGTAAATCCTTACGTTTCAGTCTTTTAAATGTACTTGTTTATTTCTTTTTAGTGGAATATCCCATGCAGTTGCTGCCCAATCCACACTCCAAAAGGTCCAGTGGTACAGTCTATCGCCAGGTACACCATCTAGCGCTGATCTGCAGGTCATCTTTCACTTTTTTGTATTTTTAGTAATTTATTAACGAACCTCACAATGACTTTCTGCTCAAGGACACCAATCAACCTCTCAACCTCACGGCTAAACCCAAGACCCCAAGCCCCCAGGCACTGGAACTGGCCCACTTGCAGTCAGGGTACCGACCCAGAGATCTGCCCCATAGCCCTCCTCGATCTGCCCTCAGCCTAAGTATGTGACGCTTCACCACACCAACAGATCCAGTCTCCAAAATTACAATGTGCTTGAGAGTTTGAAGCAGTGCTATGTGCTTTAAGCTGATTTGAAAGATTGTTTTGTTCCAATTGATCTTGCAATTTCCTCTCAACCCGCAGCACTGTTTAGTAGATTAAAACTGTGAATTTCTTTATTACAGTTGCACAACAAATTGCTTAGTATTTATGTTGTGCTGTCAGATGTGTCCAAAAATATCTCTACCTCTTTATGGCACCTGTTTACACCTGGTATTAGATGCGTCTTGGTCGATTGATCACAAGTGGATGACGCTAAATACAGGTGTAAACAGGGTCTAAAACTTTTTGAGCTTGTCCACTTTCGACCACTTCCAGAGGTAGTTGAAAACGCATTTGACCGGATTGCTTTCGTAGTGTAAATGCTCATATGATCGAATGTGTTCGAACAACCACAAAAGACGCCTACTCTCCGCCTACTGACATGATGCGTGAACATTACGGGAAGAGCGCTAGCCAGCTTTATACTTTTGTCGGCTAAAGACCCAAGTCTGGTTTGAAGACAAAAAACATACCAAGCACAATGTTCTCTCACCATTCCTGGTTTCTAACACACACTCACAAATTCATATGTAAATTGCGTGAGCTTATATAAAAAAAAAAAAAAAAACCCATACTTTTACCACCTATAGACCCTCCCCTCAAAGAAATTAGGACAGAAGTGGTTGAAAGTGTACAAAATGGACAGATTAAAATACCAGGTGACTCCCTCGTCTACTACTACAAAACGCATCTTAATACCAGGTGTAAAAAGGGCCTATGAGTCAGACATGTCCACTGTGGTTTTCCTGCTGTACTCTCATGGCATTGTTTGAGAGGGCAGACCTTGAGGTTCACATTCAGTAAAAATGACTCTCTGCACCCTGTTAGAAAGGACCCATCTTAGGGTTCCCACTGCCAACATGCCTCTATCCCAAGTATTAACGGCAGTTGTCAGCAGTTCAGAAAACCTGTTCCCCCTTCGAACCAGCCCCTGAGAATGTGTCAGCACCTCAGACGTGACTGTTTGTCTTAAGCCTTTGGACTCAAGACTGGGGTCTTGTCCTGGATTGGATCATATACTTGAGACCGAGCCAAGGGCTTTATTTGTGCATCACAAGACAGAGAGGGATAAATGTATCTCTCTTGACCTTGTCTAAAGTTTCCTTTCTCTCTCGCCCTTTCACTCTTCAGGCTTCTTGGGAGAGGGTGATGTTGTGACACAAGCCATTCATGATGCCCAGCAGCTGTTGCGTGGAGGACAAGGCCCGACGGGCAGAGAGAGGGACCGTGAGAGGGACAACAACACAAGGCTGGTGAGTCAACGTCTTAGCACACACACACAAACACGCTCTCACATACTCCACACCCTAGTTCTCCAAGGTTCCTCGGGCGGCACCTGGGGCCCGCTGTTTGTCACCATTGGTCATGCTTCAAGGTTGAAACATCGGGGCAAGTATCCATTAATGGCCCACACTTGAAACAGCCCTCTTTCAGAACACCCACTGTGTTACAGGAGAAGAGGGACGGTCAGGGTCAGCGATGGATATTGGTTTACAGAGGTTCATGATATCAGTTAAACAAGGGGTACATTCCCATTTCAGCCAAGAACAGCTGCTATTAGAGTTCTACCACAACTTGTATGTTCACTTGTTTGTGTTCGTGGCAATTGTGAAATAGCCTCAAGTCTCCGTAGACACCTGTTTCGACAACCACTTTGTTTCTGCTTTTGAATTCAGTTTAACCGCAGGGAGATCTGACAGTGATTTCGCCTTTGTTGTCAACTGGGTTTTGAATCATTCCACTTAAACCTGTTTTTACAGCTTGACACTTGTACAACTGTCTTGCTTACTCTTGAATATCCTGGTAGACATTGACAACAATGCCAAGCCATTTGAAAGGGAGAAGAATATAGCTTCAAAATTGTATTGACAACCACAAATTTCGCTTGGGGCCCTTTGGATCTTATGCTCTCTACACATTGTACGATTTTGGGCTGTCCAAGACGAAAGATGACCAATCGAGGCGATTTCTGTGGTCGTGGCTCCTAAACGGTGGTCCTAGTCTTACAGTGAGAGAGGTTCATAGACGACCGTTGTCATGGTCTTGTCGCACGGTCAAAATGCGATAATTTTCTGACAGTGTAAAAAAATTAGCATGATCATCTCACAGTGTGTTTTCTGCTATGACTGCAGTCTACTGACTAGCCAATAAAAATGAAACATGAAGTGGCGTATTGATCATTGCAACATGGCGCTAAAACTTAAAACTACTTACCCCAAGTTCCATTTGCAAGATTGTCATACCAAGCTGGCCTCTTTACCTAGCCATGACCATGTCCATATTTTCCTCTTTCGCTTCCTGCTCTTTTTTTAGCACACATTAAAAACCACAACTGCCAAAGTGCGATTCATCTTGCTCTACACAATCATCGGCATCATCATACAGTATCCAAGTTTATTAGATCCATGTCGTACAGTCTGATTTTTAATGATCTTTTAGGATTGCTGAAATCATACAATCTGTAGCCGGCATTACATTTTCTGTCTTTTCATTTTGATTGATTATAAGGAGGCGTCTCGAGACCGGATGGATGAAGGACAGTGCCTGAGGACGAATGAGGACCACCTCAGCAGTGACTCTGAGGGTACGTATGGGCCATCATTGTCAACTTCAGTTTTCTTCTTCTTTTTTTTTTTTCTCGGTGGTACATTAATTAGTATGCTGCCTGTTTGTTATGCTTTAGCTGTTGGTTAGTTCGCATGGGACAGTGTTTTTTAAATTTATTTCCTTTCCTGATACAGCCATACACATTCAACATGATGTCTTTGGCTATTGTGTTGCATCTTGCACTGTTTCCTAAAGTGATACTGTGTCAACTTAAAAAATAGATCCCTGCATTGCGTTCCATTCTCTTGCAAACCGTGTTGGTCTTTTGTAAACACCCCCTAAGAAGCATGTCCATTTCGAGATCACCTCATCCCGATCTAATTATGCATGGCTAGCAGGTAAGACAGGTTAGCTGACTAGTCGTTCAGGAAACCCTCAGAATAGTTTTGCATGTCACTAGTACGTGCGCAAAATTTGAATCAAGAAATTTCAGTCGATCATGCAATTTTCTGATCAAATAAACAAATGGTGAATTTATGACTTTCTCATACAATAAAAACCTCTTTGGCATGCAGCAAACACAGATGCCACCTGCCTGTGTAATTGCACTTGGCTGCAGGGTGTGTAGTCAAACAAAAGGAAGTTTTGTGTGTCTAGACTGATTGTTTTTTTTAATCTTGTTGTTCCCAACAGGACAGATGGCAATCTCTGGTGTGGGAAGCTATGGTGAATCCCGGACTCCCTCCTCTGGCCACATCAAACGTCCCATGAACGCCTTCATGGTGTGGGCTAAAGACGAAAGGCGACGTATCCTGCAGGCGTTCCCTGACATGCACAACTCCAGTATCAGCAAGATCCTTGGTAAGATTTGTTTTGACAAGACATTTTGAATTAGATTTTAGTGATAGTCTAATGATTGTTACCAAACTTTAGATAGTTTACTAGTAGTAATATTATCAGAATATTGCTATATTTGAACATTCTCATGTTGCATGCACATAAATGACTGATACAAAAAAAAAAACTTTATTTGCAAATTGTAATTGTTGTACTTGGTCTTTTGCTCTGCCCAATGACCACACATCATCAGTTCATGTTATATTCATGTCTTTATTTTGTTAATAGTAATATAAGCAAACTGTGTTGGCTTTGTCCATCAAATGATGTTTTATTAACAAAGTTCGGGAGGAGCACTTACAGAAAATTAACCTAATTAACACAAGAGGAGCGTCTTTAAGTTAATCAACTCAATTAACAAGATAAGAGGTAGATATACAGCTTATTTACCTCTGTTCCATGACAGTTTTCCAGCATCCCTCCACCACCCCATCTCCTCACTTCTAACTATTCCTATCCCAACCTGGGATGGGGGGAGTACTCTGGGTTCAGCCCAAATTCTGAGCATGGAGCTATCCCCTCGGACATCAAGCCAAATACGCATAACCTTTACTCGATTTAATTACATGCAAGTGTGAACTTGTGAAAGTTAAAACTTTTTGGTTGTCTTGTCAAAGAAAAATGTCATCAACGAAAGGAATGCTCTAGTGACTGTACTATCTCTAATCCTTTCTCTTTGTGGATTCTGAAGCACCTGTTCTGACAACATTGTCCTCATTGTTGTATTATTATTTCATCTCTTTTTACTCCTTTATCTTTCTCTTGAGATCAGTTGTTTATTGTTGGGTTAGGCTGGGGGGTTATGGGAACTGTGGGGTCTTTATGCTCACAGCTAATCCTACAGTCAGCAGTTTAAGTGTTACTCTGTAAAACACATCTATATTTCCGTACATGTAACTTGCTGTTGCCCCCTGGAATGGAGAGGAGGACAGAAGGTCTTAGGGGGATAAAAAAGGGGTCACACCAGGGCACATACAGCCACCTGGCTCCTGGGGTGACAGGAAAACAACACCCAGAACTTCAGCCCCCTCATCCCTTGCTGCACCTCTGCCTTCCTCAGTGCTTTCCTTTCACAAAACACTTGCATTCCATTCCATTGTGACGGTACCGAGACCCTCCTGATTCAAGCTTTTTTTCTCCTCCCAAACATGGCCTGAAGCTCTTTCTGGTACACACCTAGATTTCTGTCAGTTTCCTACCCTTTCAGCCCGCAGCACACTGTCATTGAAGGCAGCGTTGCACGCATGCAGTCAATAAACCGAATTCTTAAAAAGTCAAACATTCCCAATGTGTAGCGAATTAGGTCAGTGAATTCTTCAGGTCGCTGATTGTTTTTCCCCTCCTTTGCACTCCTTTGTACTTTCACTCTGAATTATCTCTCTCTTCCTTGTCGTTATGGAATTTAAACTCGCACAGACTCTCAAAAATACCTCTGAAAAACCTGCTACAAGCCAAAAGTACATTGATACTTCCTTCTAATAAACTGGTTTGACTATTTTAGCTTCATTCATTACTAACAGGTGCATAAATTCAAATATGCAGGCATACAATCTCCTTAGGCAAATTCTTTTAGTGGATTAGTGTCCATAATATATAAGCAGATGAGCTCTACAATAACACTCCGCATGAGTACACTACCAATACGTCAACAACATACCGTCATTTGCCACTAACAAACAAACCCCAATTATCACAATTACAGGGATAATTGTAATTATCCCGGACGAGCCCCCATTAAATGTTACGACTTCAAGCTTTGGTCTAGGGTTGGAAGAGGTAATATTGAGATTGTGATAAATATTTGGTGTGTTGAAGATGGCAAGAGACCATGTAAATGCTGTAAATGTGAGATTTTACTAGCAAATTTTTGAGTCATCCACTAGAGTGGGCAATCCTACTCTCCTAGCTAATCGTTTGCTATAGTTACGGCATATTTGGCGCAACTGAATTTGAGCAAAAACAACTCAAATGGACGGGTGGCTTGTCAAATTCCTGAATACCAGAGATGGTAATATGGTAAACTGAATGAAAAATAAGCTCAGCCATCACACAAAATTCTATAAGCTGTTGATATTTTGAATGTTTCAGTTTAACTAATACCCTTTCTACACCGGACGCGAGCGACACGATGCAACACACTAAATCCCAACAGTAAACTGATGCCTCGTACTGTTTCTGACGTTCTCCAAAGCGCATACGCTACTTTTGACATAAACAACAAATGGATTTGCAATGGTCGCTTTGTCGTGTCAAGTGTAGACATCCTCAAGTTGTTGCGGCAAGGTATAGACATGGTTTTGCACACTATATGCAGCATATTAAGTAATATAGCAATGATGTTCGAACGCATCAAGTAATATAGCAATGATGTTTTTGTTGGGGGTGAGAGTGAAATTAGATACACCTAGGGGGCTGCATGTCCTAAAAGTTTGAAAACCCCTGTTATATAATACCTTACTTTCATGCCTCCTCAGGTTCCCGTTGGAAGTCCATGTCCAATCAGGAGAAGCAGCCGTACTATGAAGAGCAGGCCAGATTGAGTCGGCAGCACCTGGAACGTTACCCAGACTACAAATACAAACCCCGGCCAAAGCGCACCTGTATTGTAGAGGGAAGACGACTGCGGGTGGGAGAGTACAAGGCCATGATGAAGAGTCGACGACAGGAGCAACGAGTAACGTACCCTCCGAGGTGATGCCCGCAGACACACTCAACATGTCAGTCGTCTGAATATCCTAACGATGGTTCCCGATTCGCCCTCTTACAGTCAACATTTCTTCCCACAGCCAATCAGAGCAGCAGCTACCATACCCCTCCAGTGAAGTACAGTACCCGACCACACCTGTGTCCATGACCACCTTGCCCTTGCACCCTGCCCTCCTGGAGCACTACCTGCCCCGAGCTCTGGAGCCCCCGCAGGTCCGAGGTGACGAGACGCAGGAGGCCGCACGGCCCCGACAGCCCTACAGCGAAGGGGAGGAGAGTGACACAGGCGAACGCAGTGAGGGAGAGCTGGTTGTCCTCACCGACTGAGATGAAACGAGGAAAGGATGGGAGGACAGAGAGGATGGAAAATGCAAGAGGGGGAATTAGATGGAGAAAATAATCGGACAACGTGATGGTGTCCAAAAAATGGTATAGGTCAGTGTTTTCCAGTCCAGTTTTGAGGATGTCCTTGCAAACTGGTTTCAAACCTGCCAGATTGGTCACATGGTCCTCTAGGATTGGTTAGGGAGGCAGCAGACATGATGACAAGTAGTTAAACAAAGGATAGATATTCATATTTCCGATTTTTCCAGTGGTGTAGGCCAGGCATACAGGATAGGTCTTACACACCGACCAGAGCCTGGAAAAAGCAAGACTTTTTCAGTCTACAATATTCGCTGTGAGACTGCAGATCTTGAGTCGTTTGAAGGCACTGTGGAGCTGGTGTTGCAAAAATTGTCTACTGCGCGTTTTATTAAGTAAATGTTATCTGTAAAGTGCATAAGAAAATGCTAGGGAATCGACTCTTCTAGAAAGGGTATAGATAAGTATATTCACGGTTGACTTGTTTGAAAAAGTTCCACAGATTATACAGTGTCAAATAATAGAATGCATAAGAAGGAACGGTTCACCCAAAAATGAAAATGAGATTAGAGAGAGTAAACAGTGACAAAAAGAAAATTTTGGGATGAACTATTTCTTGAAATAGCCAATAGATGGAGAGCTCTGAATGATTAGCCATAGAAAAAAAAACAAAAAAAAACTAAAGCCTGTGTGCTTTATAATGCTTATTGATGTCACCAGGGGTTTCCTGCAAAAGTTCCTGTTAAGACTGTGCCAAGGTACTTTCCAGAGCTCAAGGGCTGAGCAAAAAAGAAAACAAGTGGACTTGGAAAAAGGAAGGAACATTCCCGAACTCCTTGTCCAGTTTATTATATCTAGTTATCAGATGACGATTATAGGCTGTTCTGTTACAGAGATTTAAGTAGCCTGCCTCTTTAAGACTCTGTCTGAGGGCAGTGAAGGACTGCAGGCTTTCTTCAGGTTGGTGGCGTCCTCTGCTGTTTGAATCTGGGTACTGCACTTAAAATATTACCCTAGGTCAAAATCTTTTTCTTTTTTTTTTTTGTGCAGAATAATCACTTGAAATGCACTTTTTCCATCTAATATATTTTTTCATACCCTCATAGAACAATTTTTTTTTCAGAGTAGAATTTTGCACTTGTGTATATATATGCAAATAATTTCTACTATTCATTTTGTGAAAGTACATGTGAATAATACCCCTCAAATTACTCCCATTTTTAAAATTTGGTTTACTTTTCTATTTTAGTGTGTGTATATAGAGTGAGTTTGTGCTGAAGAAAATAACTGAGTTACCATTCCCGCAGTTCTCTTGACTGGGCCTGTATTATTGGGCCGCTCGTCGATTTACAGTTGAGCTGAAATGTAAACATTTTGTGAAAAAAGAAAAGAAAAAAAAAACCTTTATATTTTAAAGAGGAGCTTTTAGAAAGGATTTGCCACTGAATGGATTGCTATGCTAAACCTTATAATGTTAAAGAAATTATGTATAAAACTGGATACAGAAATACAGTTTGTATTTTGTCTGTAGAGGCAAAACTGGAAAAATTGCAATCCAGACACGTTGCAAAACCAGCGGATGTAAAATATAGATATAGACTTTATTTTGTTTATAAAAGTGTATAATTTAAAGGTGTACATGTTTTTTTCTTCTGTATGTTGCATTTTTCCAAGCAAGTTTTGTGGTTTTGTTTTTGAAGCATAAATAAAAATGTTATGTTTACTTTTGTGGTTATAATTTTTTTTATATATATATATATATTTGGAGATATGTTTCAGTATGATTATGCAATCAGTGAATAATTAGTGAAGTGTTCATGATTAAACTAAGTTACAAACATGCAAGTAGGTGATCATATACAGTTAGATGGACATTATCGCATGAATATTATCCAGTTTTTATTTAAAGGTAGGGTAGGCAATTTCAGAGCGGCTAGCAATAGCAAGTCTACAAAGCCACGCCTCCTTCAAAACGCATCAAAGTTTGCAAAGAGTCATGAGATGAGAGAAGGCGTTAAATTACCTCATGTCTCAAAGCGCATAACATTACAATAATAATGTATGTAAACAACTTACAGAGCTCCTAGTCTGAGGATGTGAACAGCTCTGGGTAGAATGACACCGGTTACCATCTCGTAATTATGGTTATTATGACATGGCGTGAACACAGCACAAGCTTGTGTTTTGGTTCAGAAGAAACTGTAGGCCTAAAAGATGAATGCTGTTTGTTTACGGTGACTGTCTACAACGCACTGATGACATGTGATGTCTGCGCGAGCAGGTGCGCGGAGGTATGGAAGATGTTGACAGGCAGGTAAGACATGGTAACATTGCACTGGATGAGCATATTTTGTTCATGAGACTTCCACAGTAGACTATTTCTATTATTGATTGCAATTAGGATATGTTTCAACCAGTATAACTGTGTTCATAAAACAAATTACCTACCCTACCTTTAAAAGTTCAGTAGTCAATAGTTCAGACAACCCTCAAGGAACTATAATATTTAGTGACTTTAGATCATACATAGATGTCCTCCATCCTGATATCATCAAATATTTCAGACATACATAACTCTAGTAAAGCAGAACATAGGCCTACATTAGTGCTGGTATTTGACTGACCAGAACTTGCGAATCATTGCCTGTCCTCTTTATTTACTAAAATGCCAGCTTGTGTTTCAGCTATTCATTGTAGAGAAGATTACATTAAATTACTTCAGTAGTAATATCACTATAATATTGATGCTAGGCTGATTGTTTAGAACGCTGTATTTTTTCTCTCTCTCTCAATACGCTTTTAGCTCATTCGTACAATTGAGACTTGCAGAAAAGGAGTCCCTCCACATTAGACCGGAGGATGTTTCCCTGCACGTGTGTAACTGCATTGTGCTTGTTTGATTCAGGATATCCTCAATAGTAGTCTTCCTGTGCTTACCGGGACAAAATGCAGGTCACCGTCCACAGGAGACAGGCAAAAGTTCAAGGAGGAAACTGAAGTGTTTGGCCGGGTGTGGTGCAAAAGACTCGCAATTCACTTTGGGTTACCAGAGGCAAATTTGGCATTTTTAATGCACAGTACAGATTATTCTAGCATATCAAAGAAAAAAAGAAAAAGCAACTTTTTTTTTTATACAAAGGCAAATGCAACACAAACAGATCTGACAACTCTGACATTTTAATGGAAATTTTTGGAATAATTATTAAATTATCCTCCAACAGTTGAATAGAAGCGAAAACATTGTACAGTGTTTTTCACAATATTTCACAGTATTTACAAACTCCTTATCAGTGCCGAAAGCATCGCTGCACTACAGTAGCGCCCCCTGCTGGTCTCCAGCAAACACATACTTGGGTCCATGCCAACCTAATAACCCAATACAACTCCCAAGTTCAGTTAAATATACAAAACAAGTAGAAATATTAAAGATATAAGGATAAATGAAACATCATCTGTACATTGTTTCAGTACATTCACAAAAGAACTGATCTCAAATAAAGCGCAAGCTGTGAAACCGATTTGTTTGGTATCATAATAAAAATCCAGACACAGATGCTTCCTGTAAACATCCCTTTTAAGAGCAGAGGTTTAAAAAGGGACATTCACAAGGTCATTTCAAATCATAGAGAAAATAACTGTGTATATATATATATATATATACATACTCAGATGTGGTGCTATGAAATGTCTAGGATGTTCAAATTTACTTTGTTGCACCATAAGTCTTAATTCCAAAGGGAATAAACAGTTGTGGCCACATTGAAATTTTCATATTAAAGTGGAAAAATATAATCTCACTTCAACAAAATTAAACTTTCCAAAAAAACATAAATGGTGCTTGTAAACATTTCCCCCCCTTCACATTAGAAATGTCCTTCACATAAAAAAGAAAAGAAAACTGAACAGAAGTGGTTTTCTTGGTGGACACATTCACATATGTACATCTACACAGATATCTTGCCATTGCACTCGTGTTATATGAACATGTTGTTCAAATTCATAACATTCTTAATGCATGTATGGAATATGCAGCTTATATAAATATGTTTCACTTTTTTCAGTCATCATGGACCACAAAGTGACAAAGATCTAAAAATACATTAACTGATCTTAAATATTGAATCTTATGGAAACTTGTCAAGAGCATGTCCGGGTCATATCTCAAATCAAGAAATATGACATTATCAATAAAGAATGTGAAGCATATTTTATTCATTATAGTAATGTACATACGATTATTTAAATTGTATAGTACATTTATGAAGTACATTTACAGTATTTTTGATGAATTAATTTTATTTCTTTACATTACAGCATTTGAAATTTTAGGAGAATCTTTATGGTACACTTTTTGTACGCAATTTTTTATTTATTTTTTGTCGTGAAATATGACGTGGAAATGTTTTCACAAGATTCACCTTAAAATCAAAAATCAAGTTTTAGATCTAAGCAGTGAACAGAACCAAAATAAAGTATATTAGCACAGAGCTATCAGGCAGTTCCAAGTCATTAGAGAAACACTGGCTACAAAATTATTCATGGTTTTGTTGAAGGGCCTCTTGCTTTCAGTCGTCGCCCTCGGCTCAAACCGTTTTATTATTAACCTGCGCCTGACACAGAGCCAGAGACACCTCCGGGATTTCACTGTGACCCCACCGCTCAAACACAACGCCTAGCTTCAGTTTCAAGACGTTCTGAAAATGACTTGCTGTACTAACTGATCAGCGACTGATCTGGTTGGTCAGTAAAAGGACACTTGGGTTCAAGAAGCTGCCAGAGAGATAATGATTCCAGTTATACAGATACAGACTTCTATAAAGTGGCACATGTATGACGCCAGAACCCAGAAGTCTGGTTCCTTCAAGGTTTTCCTATGTTTTTTTTTTATTTATGAGTAAAATAAAGCCTGTGGTAAACATAACTTGACAATACTTTGATGTTTTGTTCTACAATGTCACACACTCAACACCCCAAACTGTCTTATCTAGTTACAAAAATGAACATAACTGCTTCAAAATTCACAGTTTCACTATGGGTGTGTAATTTACGTAGTAGAACACAACGTCATATTGTCAAGTTATGTTTACCACAGGCTTTATTTTACACATAAATCAAAAACCCCATGGGAAAATCTCGAAGGAACCGGCGGCGAATTAAGTCTTCCAGGTTCTGATGTCATACCTCCACCACTCTATAGAGAGGGATCTCACAAAAACATTACAGATCACTTTTCACCAGAAAATTAAAAGGGAAAAAATAAGAAATTAAATTTTGCATAAAAACAGAAAATAAAGCCTGTTTTGGGGCCATTAAGATCTCTTGCAGTCTGACATTTTCCCTCCCCAAATTCGTACCACTTTAATGTCTTCACTCTTTTTCCCCCTCATTGAATTCCATTGGATTCTCATTAATTCAATACAGTAATTTGAAATGTACATGCTAATTGTCATGAAAATAATATTACAATGCAATACATCTTAATAGTCATACAAAGGCTTAATTTCTCTTTGCAAAATATCATGTATTTTTTTATTTTGGGGATATGACCTGGCATGTTCTTGACAGACCCTCCCAACTATCTCTCCTCTAAGTTTACAGTACAATGAGTGACTAAAATGGTGCAATTCTTGGCATTTTCGATATGCATCATACAAATAAAAAGATGAATTTCGTGCTTTTTGTGGGGCTCGGGCAAGTTTCTACTGGAATGTTTTACTCAGATAAAAATGGACATCATTTTACGGCAAAAGCTTGACAAAGAAATAAAATGCAATTTAAATAAAGCATTTCTAGAAGACACTGGGAGTCGTGAAGTGTTCTTCTATCTTGAAGGCGAGAGAATTTCAGATGTACAGTATTGAAACTAGATGAAACATGAACATTTGGAAAGGGGACACTTTAAAACCACAAACAACCAGTAAGTCCAGGTATTTAAAGGGATAGCCCTTTATTTTCAGATTGATTCAGGTCACCATCTGTGAGGACTCGATGTCCCGGAGCGAAATGGACAAGATTATTTAAATTCAGAATATTAAATGCAGACAAAATTGCCATTTCACTGGAGAAAGTCCTTAAAGGGTTAGTTCCCCCAAAAATTGTAATTCTGTCATTAATTACTCACCCTCATGTTGATCCAAACCTGTAAGACTTTCGTTCACCTTCAGAACACAAATGAAGATCTTTTTTTCTCAGATTTCATCAAAAATATTTTAATCTGTGTTTCGAAGATGAACAAAGGCTTACATGCTTGGGACGACATGAGGGTGAGTAATTAATGACCACATTTTAGGGAACTAACCCTTTAAGGACTTTCTCCAGTGAAATGAATTCAGAATTTAATATTCTGAACTTAAATAATCTTGTCCATTTCGCTCCAGGACATTGAATCCTCACAGATGGTGACCTGAATCAAACTACACAACACCGTTACATAAATATTGCCCCCTTTTCCAGTTTTGGAAAACCATTAGATTGACATTTAAGGGGGGTTTGACATTAGGAATGAGATTAGTGATCATTGAGCAGATAATGACTTTCAAATCTCAGTTTGAGCTTTGCCAGGTGATGCAGACGCATTTAGGACCGAGAGCGGGAAAAGGAGGGGGAAGCAGGCTGTAATATTCCACAGCCTCTGACAAGTGGAAAATTCAACAGAACTTCTCACAACCATAAAAACTAAATAGGTGGAAACATGGTCCTACAGACGCTGAGGTTTCTCGCAGCCCTGACTTCTTAGGAATGTCTGAAGTGAGGTCAGATTGACTTCATTCATTGGTTACTTGGTTACTTGCCTTTTAGCTGACGCCGTTCATCCAAAGTGACTTACGGGGGACTAATTGCAGGGGTTAAGTAATTTGCTCAAGTGCGTAATAGTGCAGGACAGGGCAGGCTTTTTGACCTCAGTAACTATCTAGTTCCTGAGTCACCCCTGATTGGCCCTAAACCGGAAACCTTTGTATTAGCAACCCAGATTTTTACCCATTACCCCAATTTCTTCTCATTACAGCGCTGTGAGATAAATCTGAAAGCATTAGCACATTTTTGGGTCTTTGCACATTTGTCATTGCAAGAGTGGGCCATATCTGTTAGGCATTATGAAGCCACAGGCTAAGATGACTCTTGTTAATCAACGCCTGCAGTATCAACACATATCCTCGCTAAACATCACTACAGGCCTCCTTCACAGCAAATCATTCTGCATATGTGTGCAATGGCTCTCACACTGCAAAACCCTTAACAAGAAGTTCCAAAGCAAAGTCAGCTCCAAGATTGGAAGGATTACTTTGGTGAAAAACAAGTGCTCTATAACAATTAATAAATAAATTGTATTTAAAACATAAATATGCACTCATTTTATGGGAAACTTGATCAACTAGATGTGGAGTCCCAAAGAGAACATGGTTGTTGAAAAAGGAATCAAGAATTTGTGGAACTAAGAGTTGGCAGACAAGCTGTCAACCAATCTTAAGAGGTCCCAGTGCTCACCCCTGCTGTACCTCATACCCTCCCCTGACTGAAAAGGCCTCTGATTCAATGGTCAAACCGTCAACGATGAGGCCAACAGATACCAGCGCTGTCCCCTCAGTCTTGACGTCTCATTTGGGGATCTCCAGGGCCGTTACTGCAGGTTTGGTCTTGAAGTACTGATTGAAACGTAGCATGGCATACCTAGAAAAAGAATGTGACTAAATCAGATCTGAAAGTCAAAATTAAGAATGGGATTTAATTAATTGAATCAGAAATTTACTTCTTTTTTTAGGGCATATTTATCTCCAATAATTGATATATAATATTTTTTAAATACATTTTTTAACAAAAATAAAAATCCTCCATTTGTCAAATACTTAAACTGAATATAGTTTTGACCAATTATGGCTGTTATCTATAAATTCAACATGATTTTTAAAATCTATTTATGTATTAAGTATTATGTTTGTAATATGTTATGCAGTACGTTTGTAGCACTTAGAGTAGGCTATAATATAAAACGCAAAGAAATGCATTATTAAATATAACTATAACTGCAAAAAAATACATTTAAATTTTTTTATGGTTCCTATGAAATACATCAAATATAAGATAACAAAAAAGTTTTTACAGGGGCATTTTGTCAATTTCAGTGGCATTATTGCCCTGAGACCTGGCTAATTTTGCTCTGAAAGACACCGAAGTTTAAATACATTTACATAATAATTTTTATCCTTTTTCTACATGCAAAGAGGCAGATTTTTAAACAGGCTGTGAGACCCCTCCTGATCTCATATGCGCAGGCAGTGATTTGTTGTTAAAAGGTGCAGCTTGAGAGGAACCACGACCTGTTGCTTGGAAACTGGCGATGTAGGAAGTTTACAGAATATATTACTTGAGCCAGTTTAATAAAAGTGAGCCACGACACCAACAAAAATATCCTCAGCCTACGGATGACATAACTCACCCCCTCCGAAAAACCAAGTCGAGAATAACTTAAGTAAAGTTTCATTGTGCTACAGAGTACAGATACACAACACTGAAGATTTCGAGTGCGGTTTAGGTGGAGTGAAAAAGTCACAGAGGGTGGCTTGTCCTGAATCAAATCTGCTTTTCAACACTTGAAAACAAACACCATTGACAGGTTTCTATGGGCAATAGAACTAACAGTCCGCACCCATTCATGCACAGTATGTGGGAGACCTTCATATAAGACCTTTACCTCCAACCAAAGCATTCATACACAGATTCAGGTCTAATGTATTTTTAAGTTTCAAAGACAATGGACAATGTTTTAGGACTGTTTATCCATGATCCCAAGAGATCTAACCTTCAATTCAGGTCTCATGTGTTTCTGTAAGGTGAATGGGTAAGGTGTTAACTTTGGTTTGAGGCCATTTCTGGTCAATGAATTACTTGGAAACTGAACTTTGGCCAAATTATATTTTGACTTGCATAAAATTTCAGTCATAAACAAATGGAAATCAGAGTATATATATTTATTTTTTTCCCCCTGAATAGAATTTTATATTAGGTTACAAAAGTGTATTAGGTTACTTGCCTGGTTATTGGCTGCATTAGTTGCCACTACTTTCTGTCACTTACACTGTACACTCTTTATCTGCCTTTAACACCCATTTCTCTTGTTGATGATCTTTATGCCTGTAAAAAAATCCTCCCCCATCACAAGAGATGAAAGGCTGGATATGCCGCTTACCCGAGGAAGTCAAACTCGATGGAGGAATACTTGGCTTGGATCAGGGCCCAGAAACCCCAGAAGAAATGTGAGGCCTGCCAAAGCGGAAGAACAAGAACTTTAGGGGAAAGCCTTCCAGCTCAGTCCACACACAGATGTAACACTGACAGCAATCATCATGCAACAAACTTGTAATCCAATACCTTTGAATAAACAACCATAAATCAATTCATAAATCCTGCATTATCAAAACATTTTCTCCTCTAATGTCCTCTGCACATGCAAAACTTACCAGAGCAAATTTGTTGACTTGTACGTAGAGCGTCTCCAGTTCACTCTGGCTCACCTCTTCACCTTTCTTGGTGAAGAGCTTGTAGGCCTGTAGGTAAGTGTGCAACCAGTCCAACTGCATCTCTCGACTGGGATAAAGGTTATAGTCGGGTTCACTCATGCCTGATGAACACACACACAGAAGGGTAATGCAAATCAGTTCCCAGAGCATCATTTTTTATGAATGATATATATTTTTTATGCTGCTTACCTGCAAATTCATTGAAATGATTTCCAATGTCAAATGCTTGATAGTTGTAACTTGAATATTCATAATCGATGAACCGAACATGACCTGAAAAAAAAAAAGCAAGAGGCTTTGATTCATAGTAAACAAGAGAAAATATTAGTCTTAAGTGCCTTTTCAAACAAAACCCCTGAATTTAATGCCACAAGTGAAAAGTGTAACACTGGCTCTATATTGGTGTCAATATTGCTTTCTTTGTTTGTTTGAGTGGCCCAACATGTCAAATTCTGGCTCAACCAAATGCAGGGCATCATGTTTGCCTAAACAATAAAACACGGGAGGTAGGATGGAAGAGGCGGCAGTTGTGTTTGAGAAACCTGGAACCAGTCAACATTTTTGACATTTTGTTGCACAGGATCCACAATGCAGCTTTTTTAACTTGAGTGCTAACACATAAGACGGGTGTTTTTTTATTCGTAAAGATCATGTGACACTGAAGACTGGAGTAATGATGCTGAAAATTCAGCTTTACATTAAAACAAAAAACGAAATCAATAAAAAAATTTACAGACTCTTGGGTTTTGAATGGATCATGAACAGTGGGCTATAAAAATACTAATATTATTTTTCTCATCCATATGACTTTGGTTACACCAGCAGAACAGAAAAGCAGAGGCAGAGAAATTTAGTGTTTATGATTAAAGCATTTATTATAATATATTATAGTAAAAATGGTCAATTTGATTCTATATTGTCATGATGCTGACATATTACCCACCTTCCTTTACGTTGTGAATGATGTTCTTGCAGAGCAGGTCATTGTGACAGAGCACTACAGGAGAGCCCAGCTGCGACAGGTGTTCCTTCATCCACATCATTTCCTGTTCAAGCACTTCCTGACTGGGCACTTCCTGCTGAATTCTAAATAATAATAAAAAACACGGAAAGAGATCAGTGATTCAAGCAAATCAAGTGATTGGCAGAAAGACAAGAGTGTTTGACAACACAATAATGCCACAAATTAGATTTTTGGAAATTAAAGTTTGCTTATAACTGATGTTCGTTTGGTAAAATAATTGGTAACACTTTACAATAAGGTTTCGTTTGTTAGCATTAGCTAACATTAACTAACAATAAACGACAACTAACTTTAACAATGAGCAATACATTTGTTGCAGTGTTTATTCATCTTTGTTTACGCTAATTAATAAAAATACACCTGTTCATTTTTAGTTCATGTTAGCTCAGATCCATTAAATAATATTTACTTTTAATTTTAATACTGTGTTATTAAATGCAGAAATAAATATAGCATAGTTTGTTAAGTAATTAAAATGTAAAAAATGTTAACAACTGGAACCTTATTGTAAAGTATTACCAACAATTTAAAAATGCTTTATCAGTCATTTATCTTAAGGATGGATTAACAAAAGAGAAATTAAGACAGTGATAATGTGGTCCAGTCCCACCAATGAGAAAGCCCGTCTGAGTGACCACTCTCCCCTTATAATGGGCTTAAGGAGCTATTTCTAGAATCTCCTTTTGCCATGCAGCGGCTCACATAAAACCCAGCAGCCTCTCTGACTGATCTGTGATTTGTTGCATGCTTTTTTTGCATACGTTTATGACTTGTTTTATAGCATTAGGAAACTACCGAGTAAAATCGTCCTGTTAGACATTGGGGAGTAATAATAAAATCTCTCCCGGAGAAACTCTGATGACACTAATGCTTTAATGACCGATGACGTAAATGACTTTGAATGTGCATGATCTCTGGCTACCGATAAACGTCAGCTTTTAAGAGCCAGCGTGTTTGTAAGGATGACAATTGAGATGATTATGTGACATAACAGCTCTGAGCATGAGATTAGATGGACAAATACAATCTGGATTCCCATGAAACACCTGTCTGAGCAAAATCTAAATTCAAATGTGCCTTTCTGAGTTGTTAAGAGTTATAATCTACATTTTTATGAGATCATTTAAGTTTTAAAGAGGACCTATTATGATTTGTAATTTTTTTTTACTTTCTTTAGTGTGTAATCAGGGTTCCCACACCTTGGTTAACTTCAAATTCAAAGACCTTTCAAGAACTTTCAGGGTCCAATATCCTCAAATTCAAGGACTTAATGTGGGGACACATTTGTTGTGTTCAACAACAAACGTTGAGGTACCATCGTAGTAGTTTCGTGCGCACGTGAACGTCATGGCAACGTACAACACAAAGTACCTCACACGGGAAACACTTGATGTAATGCGTAAATGCGCGAGACTAACGTAAATCAAGCAAGCTATTGCGCATAGGTCACAAAGTGTTGGTGAAATAACACATTAGCGAACCGGAGGGAATAATATGGATTTTTTTCCCAGAAAACCTCTTGCACAAAACTAAATTCAAGCACGTTCAAGGACCCGTATCTATGCATGTTTATTTTCCAAAACTTTCCAGGGCCTTGACATTTTTTTTTAATCAGATTCACAAACTTTCAAGGATTTCAAGGAACCGTGGGAACCCTGTGTAATGTTGCTGTTTGAGCATGAAAAAGGTCTGAAAATGTACAAAGTCAAGTCAAGTTTATTTGTATAGCGCTTTTCACAATACAGATTGTATCAAAGCAGCTTCACAGTATTAAATTAAAATAATACAACAAAGTTTGTTTCAAGAGGAATTTATTGATTGATAAAATTAAATTAAATATCCCCAAAATATCCCCAACTGAGCAAGCCAAAGGCAACAGTGGCAAGGAACCGAAAAACTCCATCAAGTGACCTAATGGTGTCCTAAAACTCCATCAGGTGACCTAATGGAGAAAAAAAACCTTGGGAGAACCCAGGCTCAGTCGGGGGCCAGTTCTCCTCTGGCATTTATGAGCTAGAGGCCGGATTGTAGTTTGAACTGTAGGATTATATGAATGCCTGGCTGAAGAGATGCGACTTTAATCTAGTTTTAAACTGGTCACTCCAAAGGGAGTTAAGGGCCCATGTATCCTTCATTTTCACTTGTCTTGCACAGCTTTCAAAGCATACTCAATCGAGGATGAGCAAGGACGGACAATTGCATTTCTATACAAGTTCTCTACAAGACGTCAGTCAGAGTTGTGTCATTTACAGGACATTTGCTCAGAAGGAAAAAAGAAGAAAAGATCCGCCATTGCATGCAAACTTTAGAACAAGAACCAAGACAAAACCGATGAAGAATGATATGCTGCTTTGTTTACTCCCTGAGGGTTACCTGACGTTAGAGGCTTGGTCAGTGAACTCCGTGGCCACTAGCGAGAAGTACTTGCGCATTTTGATCCACAGGTTGGGTTTGGGGATGCAGCCATTGTGTGCGTGGATGGCGTGAATTCGGGCCATTTCACGGGCGATCAGTCTGCCAATAAAAACAAAGGAAGACATTGGTGAAAAATGCAAAGCTCAGTTTCAGACTAAACACAATGCCTGGAAAAAGCTGTTTATGTGGAAAAATGGATATTAGTCCAAGGTCACCTGTGTAATTTGCAATACGGTTCACTGTGTGCCTGGAAGGAGATATGTGACCCTCATGAAGGGAATGAACACTTCAGTCTCGAGTGCACAAGAACTTCACTCCAAATTTGCAGATAGCTTAGACTATTTGAAGAACGTTTCCACAAGCCATTCTTCAATATTTAAAGACATGTTTCAAAGGGTGCCTATTATATGCTGTACATTTTATCATTATATACTAGTGCTGTCAAAGTTAGCGCGTTAATAACGCGTTAATGCAAAATCATATTAAAAGGCACTAATTTTTTTTTACGCGCGATTAACGCAGCGCGTATTTTCTGTTTGACCCGTGGCCCAACCCCTAGTTGGAGAAATGGAGATACACAGTGTTGCCAACTTAGCGACATTGTAGACCCCTTTAGCGATTTTTTCCCTTTAAAAAAGCGCCCAAACCTTTGTGTATTTGATTTCATCAGACGACGGCTCGATTATCAGGATTTTTGTGCAGATTAACATCTTGGAAGGGAGAGCTGGTTATGTCTTAATGGGTCGCGTTTCAGTCACTATTTCATATTCATTCCGTTGTTTGACAACAGAAACAGCAAAATATACCAATGAAAACAGTTTTATTGAGAATTTAGCTTCATCAAAATGGGCACAGAGAGAGACAAACTAATGTAATAATAAATAATAAATGCACATTTAGCATTTTCAGAAGAGCTGCCCTGTCATGCAAAAATCTAAACATGTTTGTGTTAGCAAATTGCTCAGTGCAAAGAAAGAGAAGTAATGTGAACCTGGTATTTCTTTGTTCTTTCTACATGTGTCTAATAGACATGAACAAGTTCTTTGAAAAACATCTCTATGTTCAATAATAAACATACATTTGCATAAAGCATCCATATTTATTCATGCCCATGTTGATTAGAGTATTACAAACTTGAAAAGTATTCATTTAAGGTACATTTAGAACAAATAAAAAATGTGCGATTAAATGCGATTAATCGCGAGTTAACTCATGACAATCATGCGATTAATCGCGATTAAATATTTTAATCGCGATTAAATATTTTAATCGATTGACAGCCCTATTATATACATTATACTTCTATTCACCAAGGATGCGTTCAATTTATCAAAAGTGACAGTAAAGACTTTTACATTGTTACAAAATATTTCTATTTCAAATAAATATTAAGCAGAACTGTTATTAAGGAGTTCTTAATGAACAGTTTTCAACACTGATAATAATTAGAAAGGTTCACATCTGCATATTAGAATGATTTCTGAAGGATCATGTGACACTGAAGACTGGAGTAATGATGCTGAAATATCAGTTTTGCATCACAGTAATAAATTACATTTTAAAATATATTCAAATAGAAAACAGTTCTTTTACATTGTAATAATATTTAACAATATTACTGTTTTTACTTTATTTTTGATCAAATAAATCAAATAAAGTCTATAAAAAACAATAAGAAAAACCTTTTGAATGGTATTATAAATTGATTTCAGTATGTATGAAAAATATTTTAATAATAATAATAATTTAATCATTTTAACTCATCACATTGCATTCTGGGATTCTCTTATTTGCGAAGAATACATGTGATACTGTCTTAGCATCTGGTCAAAAGAGGTATAATTATATAATTAGTATAATATATAAATAGTACAAGGTTTTGGCCTAAGCTGAGGTCAGTTTTAATGACTTCACTATTATAGTTACAAAAGACAAAAAATATTCCAAAAAATAGGCCAAAAACCAAGATCAGTGTGTTCAATTCAACGTGTTATTTTTAGAACGAACACCCACACTTCCATTTTGTGCCGTGTGCAGAATGGACCCACCTGAGTAACACAGGATCCCTGACGTCTTGAGTATCCAGAGCGCGTCCTTGCATGAACTCGTAGCAGATGCCATTCTGGAAGGTGCAGTAAAGTCGGGGTGCGCAACCGTTGGCGTGTAGAACTTGGAAGCTCTTCAGTTCATTGTCTCGGTCCACGATCAGCTCCGTCTTGTTGCCGTACACCCTCACCAGCACCACATCCTCGTCGCAGTCCTCCACATAACACCCCACCAGTTTGTTAGTTGTGCCATCTGTGAAAAGCTGAGGGGACAAAAAAAAAGGAACATAAGGCTCTCATGATCAAACATATCAACTGCAATCACAGCTACTTTTTTGATAAGATGCATAGACATTACAGTCAAATTGAAATGGCGTTCAAATCCAGTTTTACTTCCGTAATGTAATGCATGTTGACTCAAACTAGTTTATGTTGACAACCTGTTAACTGTCCTTGGCGTGCTTTTTTATTATTACATTTTGTAATAAATTTGAATATTACATTACAATTACATATTGAAATAGTAATACATGTAAAAATATAAAATCTACTCGGCTTTACTGCAAAAATATGCGTTCTTTTAAAGAGGTCGAGCAGTGACATATCGATCTTCTACTGGTCCCACGTCGTCACGTGATGCGAATTCACAGGTCAGAGTTCACCAGACTTGAACTTGAGCGTTTCCGGTCTGATGCATTTGCATGTGTATGAATGGAATTCAATGGAACGAAATGTATAGTGAGACCGCCCCTTAACTCATTGCCTATTTTTGGTATAGCCACTAAATAAAATCTCTCAGGAATCTCCATTTTAGTGATACCAACTTCAGATTTGGAACACAACTTGATTAGACATATGGCTTTGATTTTCTAGCAATTTTAGACTCCAGATTATTTCGTAAAATATATATTTTTTGTCTAAAATATAAAATGTTTAGTACGGTCAATTTGATTAACATTAAACACATGTTTTTAACATTCTTCTTTAAAACCAACCTCAGGCCTGTATTCCAAAGCATTAATTAATTACATTATTTAAGTTCAGATTTTCATGTTTATGCTTAATAAGGGGTGTGAAAGAATAAAATAAGCCATTTTCAATCATTCAAATGTCAATCATGATAGAGCATATGATAAATTGGCAAGACTTTAAATGTTTTGTCCTTGTGACAATGTATCCCACAATTCATTGCACTGGCCCAGCCACCCACCAATGCATTTCTGAGATTCCTGAAATGACTAAAGTACAAACAGCGGCAGTGGTCGACATACAGAGGATGAATTCATCTCGGAGCAGGTGCCATTTAGACAGTTCAACAGTTTTGTCGAAAGGTTACAACACTTAGAACTTGCGTCTCAATAGTAAATGGGTTTAAGATACACTGATGAAAGCAAATATACCACAACTATCTGAACAAACTTTGAAATTAACAAGCAGAAAGTGATATGTAGGATGGTTTGAACCGTGGTTAGTGTTTATAGTTGAGTGTGGGCCAGGTGGTTATCATCAACAAACACAACACAATATCTAGCCCCTTTTGCCAGTGTCACATGACCACGTGGCTCTTCTAAACGGCTGGAACGCCGGAGCTCATCTGATGAATGGCATCAAAATGCCACACACCAACAGAGGAGCTTTATTTTGAACATTTTGGCTTCATTCAAAGGACTGTACCAAAGCAGCTGTGAACAATAAGATTGGGCACAATGCATGTTTTTCATTGATGAAAACTATGCTGGCTATCAGTAAACAGTGTTATTAGGGGTGTAACAATATATCGTGTCACAATATTTCGCACTACAAAAATGTAACAATATGTATCGTGGATAGTGACAATATGCACTGTGAATAGTTCATCCAAAATAAATATTACTGTGCGAAAATGTTTTTCAAGTTTACAGAGTTTTTGTGTCAGCACTACATTAAACTACTAAGTATAATGTTGAATATAATGTATAATAATGCAATGGGGGAATATTTGTGGGTCCTGATAATGCCAAATGTCTTGTTACCAGTAAAAAGTGGCCTACATTATTTTAAATATATCTAGTCAGTGACAGAGTGCAAGCATGTTCGTCTAAAATAATTCTGTATTTTTAGCTTCAAAATCATGAATCATGAATATTTTATAATGTCAACATTGTCCTGTGCATTGGGTTATCAGCACCAAGTCCAAGCCTATTCATGTACACCCACAATGTAATACTAAATTTACCATTTTAATTAACAGTAAAAAAAAATATTAACCTTTTACCATATGTCTTGGTGTATCGCAATACTGTTGCATTGTAAGTTCAGTATCGTGATATGTATCGAATCGTCACATGTGGTTATCGTTACACCCCTAGTCTATCTGTGTGGAGGTAGAACGGGATTAGGTTCATTCAGCCTGGCTTCAAAACAGTGGCAAACACAACTAATGTTGTGGCCCAAGAGTATAGAGGTGAATCTCTAAAATACATGTCTGGGTCATAGGTCACCCTAAAATCATAAGAATGAAAAGCATGAATTTTTTAAGACCAGGGGCCAGTTGCATAAACATAGCCATTATGTTAAGACTGTGTCTTAAGAACTAGTATGATAGACTAGAAGTTAGTTAGGGGTAATCAGTCTTACTGTTCGGTGTCAAATTAGACCAATCTACGTTTTTATGTTTCTGACTTTAAAACTGTTATTAACAGTTTTAAAGAATAAAATTGGATGACTAACTTGTAAGACTAGTCCTAACAGTTTATGCAACTGGCCACAGGACCCAGGATAGGCCAGTGGAAGAGTTTTGGGCCAATCCTTGAACATGTGCATGTGTTTTTGTCTCATGCAAATTTAGATGCATTGAATATCGCTGTTGTGTATTCTGCTGATTTAAATGTCACCTAGGTAACATTATCTAGCTGGCTGACATAGTTGAGGTTTTGTTGAAATAGCAACAAGGACTTGATAAAGGAATGGGTTGAAAATCATAAATGAATCAGTAAGGTTTTCATCAAATGCAGCCACTTTTTCCTGGAAAAGTGTGGTGTGGATCTATAATGTGCATTTAAAGGCACAGTATGAAAGTTTCGCCGCTATAGGCCGCTTATTCAAAAGAAATAACAAAGGTGTAGGCGTGAATGAGCGTGGAATCATGGGAGTTGTCGTCTTCACCTCCAAAGCCAGCCGATGGATTTGATCAGCAAGTTGCATTTGATCACTTAAATTCACATTATTTTATTTTATTCTAATGAAACAGCCGTAATGCTAAATTACTACTCATACTGGTCACTTTATTTGATGAATTAAAATTGTGGGGTTTTATTTGGTCAAAACAATCATCCTAAAATACATTTGAGCGTGTTGAAAGTTATGTTATAACCAGGGCTTGACATGAACACCCACCAACCTACTAGCCACTTTGGCGGGTTGAATTTTATATATAATATATATATACCTTTTTCAGTTGTAGTCTTTTAAAAAGGCATCTGAAATAATAAACTAAGTGTAATGTTATCAAAAATATAGATTTTTCAATACATATTTCAATATCTGAAACTCTTCCAAAACTCATTTGTAAAATACACAATACCATCTGCGTTTTCTCTCTCTCTCTCTCATCTCATTTGCTCTGGGTGAATATAGTTGGTGTTACAGCTTGAATATCGGCGTGGGATTGCACGTATTGTGCATAATTTTACTCATTCCCACAGATACACACAAAGTGTGCGCAAATAAAGCCGCCTCTCAGTACTAAAATTGAGTTATTTTTCACTGATTATTGCGCTTAAACAGTCAAATACACACAAAACAGTCTTGGCATGCATTCAGGTAAACACAGTAACGCGGATATGACGTCATTGACAGGTGGGATGTTACACTGGTTAAAATAGCTGATTTCTCTGGATTTAAACATTGTTGGAAACATTTGGGATAATGTAAGTAAACAAGTCAACAAAACATCTAACATTGTTCTAGTGGTTTTTGAACATTTTAATCCAAAAATCTTACACATTGTGCCTTTAATTGCAATTATAATCACAAAAATGTGTATGAATATATCTAAAAAACAGCTGAAATGCTGTATTATTTAAAAATGTTTTGAGCGTACTATACATTCCTATTTCTATTACTGATTTTCACTTCATACATACGCAAATTTTAAGGAAAATCATGTTAAAATGTAAATATCAAATATGATCCATCAGGCTTTTGAGGAATGTTTATTTGTACATCTCTCAATCATCATTGCATTGCATGTTTTGTCCCAACAATTAAAACTACAGAGCTTTTTATCATAAAACTAAGCATTTCATCATCTTACCAAGGCACATTATTGGGAGATATAGAGCTACAAATTATATTGATATGCATCTTATGTAAGTAGTCTGCTTTATTGTTTATAACGACCTCAATGATTTACATTCACATCAGAATTTCATTATTGGCCATATAAATATCAGTAAATCCTCCAAATTGCATATTCTTGCTCAGTTTGGGCCTGTGAATAAATTTGAGGTGTTTTTTCCCTCCTCGAATATGAACTCCATATTCACACTATATCATACTATATGAGCCATAATATATGATACTCAACAAAAAACACAAGCTAAATACATATATTGCTTTACAGTGCTAATATTATAAAAAATATATAATAGTAATAGTAATAATAGTAAATATCTACTATTGCATAAAAAAAAGCTATAATTGTTTATAACAAAAAACCCTTAACATTCAAGGAAAAAATTATTGGAAAAAATCTCTATAAATATAAAAATACAACTGCTAAAAATTTTATAAAATAATGCATTACAGCAATGAGACTTTGGGAGGAAAATTAGCTTAATATCACGATAAAAAATATTAATCAGTGCTTCATTTTCTTTAAGTACACAATATATTTATGCCTTTCCCTTGCTTTTAGGTTGAAATATGACTCGAACACGTTCTTGAGCGTTTTCATGAGATTCATTAGTGACGTGGACTGGGACACGCCGTCTCTGCTTAAAGACAAACAAACAATAATAACACTGTTCATTAGTAACCTTCATTTCCCATCACACTAAATGATAACACTCAAACAGATATGACAGATGAAGCACGTGAGGCTGATCATCAGTGCAATAATGCAACGTTTATAACTGTGCTACTAAACGAGTAGCATATGTGGCGTTGGACCGAGACGTCAGGCCAGCCAGTAAGTGTGAGTCACAGAGTTTAATCAGGTTATTTAAACAGCTGCTTTAGGATGAACTCAAGGCAGCATTATGGGAGGCTTGCTTTATTACTATTAATAACTGTTATTAACCGTTTGAATATTGTGAGCCTCCTAAATGAATAAACAAATGATATTTTACATTGAGGTCGTGAGCCATTGATCTGATTATGCAAATACCAATAGGCTAATGACTTTTGGATAAATGTGGTTTTGGGTCGAGTCAATCTAATTAGATCCACTAGTTTCAAACCAGAACGCCAGGTGGGAGATGCTCTTATCTGTGAGATAACCTGTTATTCAGAGATGATAAGTAACAGCTGACCTGTGTCAAGGACAAAAGAAGAAAAACGTGTGCGTGTATATATATATATATAAACACACAGATTACATACATATACATATATATAAGTGTGTGTGTACATGTGTGTGTGTGTGTGTGTGTGTGTGTGTGTGTGTGTGTGTGTGTGTGTGTGTGTGTGTGTGTGTGTGTGTGTGTGTGTGTGTGTGTGTGTGTATATACAGAACAACAACATGACTTGCAACAAAATGCATTGAAACCACCTGTAATCCAAAGGACCTTGTTGAGGTATATTTATATCAGATTTATATATTGTATTTTTATGCACCAGCAAGTGCATTTACATGATGGCAAAACATGAACTAAGCAAACTCATTTCACTGAATTTAAAGATTTATTGAGGTGTCAACATATGATTGAACTAGGATATGCAAACACAACTCAACTTTGTGTGTATATATATATATATAAAATGTAATTGGCAAATAAAGCTTAAAGTTTTTATTTTTTTATCTTTTCAAAACTGATATAATGCATGAACAATGTGTTTAAACAAGTTTCAGTTGTTAAAGGAATAGTTAACTTAAAAATGAAAATTCTGTCATCATTTACACACCCTCAAGTTGTTTCAAACCCCTATGATTTTCTTTCTTCTGCTGAACACAAAGGAAGATATTTTGAAGAATGTCGATAACCAGACAGTTGATGAACCCCATTGACTTCCATGGCCTTTTTTTTTCCTACTATAGAAGTCAAAGGTGCCCATCAACTGCCTGATTATCAACATTCTTCAAAATATCTTCCTTTGTGTTCAGCAGAAGAAAGAAAATCATACGGGTTTGAAACAACTTGAGGGTGAGTAAATGATGACAGAATTTTCATTTTTAAGTCAACTATTCCTTTAACATTTCAAAGGATTTAAATTCATTTTTGACTGTTGACTTGTCAGGCGGTACAACCAAATAGTTTTATGTATGTATACTGTAGTTAGTTATACCACCTGACATGAAAAGTGTACCAATCTACCCATACCTGAAATTAGCAGTTTTTGCCAGTATTTGATAGAGATCTATAAACATTTTCACTCTGCTACAAGGATGAGTTGGTCGGGCTCCTCTGTATGATGCATTATGTTTACTGGTATTATCTTGTCAATTCATAATAAAAGAGCCACATTTGCAGTTGTGCCACCCTGACATTTGGGAATCTACAAATTGCTGGACAAAAGTTAAATTATCTCAACTACTGATATGTATAAAAATGTGTTTATATGAAAGGTTTCAAACCTGAAATGATGCCATAGTATTTAATTATTTTTATTTTATTAAGACACCTTTTTAAATAGTTTTCTTAGTCTGTTCATTTGTTTGGACAGTTGCACCACCTGACATTTTGGGGGTTTAAGATAACAAAATGTATTTTTTAAATGTAGCCTACTAAAAATGAATTCAAACTAAATAGGTTTTATAGGACAAAGCGATATGTCATGAGTTTATCAAATTATTTTAAAGGAAATAGTGCACTTGGACACAAAATTATGCACGTCATGTCACTGACCCATATATACAATCATAAAATACTAAACTGAAGGTTTCTTTTGATGTTGATTTTAAGGTTTTTAGTAATATAGCAAAGAAGTCACTGCCAGCTGGCCAGTGACGTATACAGGACGTATACGTACCTCACTCACGTCAAAGATTGATAACCTATCTTATCTGGCGCAAATTGTTAAAATAGTTATTTATACGCGTTTTATTACATAATATGTGTTGTTAGATGTGGTTAAACTGGGTGTAATGTCCAGCAGCTGGCTAAGTTAGCCAGGCTAGTTTCCAACGTCACTCATACGGTCATAGAAAATAATATGACGTGATAACGCACAAAACCTTCAACGTCATTTAAGCTATATTAAAATATATATTCTTCAATGAAAATGAAAAACGCCACACCTCAAAAAAAAAAAAAAAAAAAAGAAAGACAGAAAAAAAAAGGCCCTAAACACGCCGGGAGTGGATTAGCTCAAGCTACACAGTCACACCTACCTTAGTACGGATCAGGTTCTGGTCCCAGCCTGGTCTGAGCTCTTTAATCAGCTTCATCGCCCCTTCCGTAACATTATGTTCGTCCACGAATATCGGGAATTTTCTGATCGTCGGTGACCCAACCGGCACGTGGATCTCCGTCTCCATCATATGATTTAACTGTCTATTAATGCCCGACATAGAATTAAATAGGTATTTTCAGTGTTTAGGGGGTCTAAAGGTTTTTATTTGAACATGCACAGAAGGTCCAGCCCGGTTTAGTATATGCAGGAGACAAGAGGAGCGACTCATATGCCGGTACCGTTGGTTTCTGTCATCACGGCAGGAAAAAACGGCGCTTCTTCCTTCTGTAGGCACCGCCCACAAGAAATCATCCGATGACGGAGCCTGGCTCATGAATATTAATGAGGTCATGCTGACGGAACTTCAGAACCTTCCAATGGCGAAGGACTGACTTATTAATATTGATTAGGTAAAATTACGTCGCTTTGTCGTCCATGGTAAAGGCTTGGCTCATGAAAACCCTTCTGCATCGTAAGATTCGTAAATAACCTGGCTTTATGTGTCTCTCAATAAACATAATATGCTCATTATTTAGTCTTTTTTTCTCTTTCTTTTGAAATATATTTTTTTATGTAGCATGGTACATTGACTAGGCTACCATACATTATATATCATATAATGTGAAAAAATGAAGTCAGAGTTTAACCTGGGGAAATGTAAACAATCTGAATATTTAGCCAAATCAAATGACTAGCATAAAGGACTGCGTTGTCTAAACTAATCTCAGGTTTACTGTAATCATGTGTCATTATTGCATGTAATGCTATCTATGAATCAGGCCACTAGGAGTCTCTCACAAACGCACAAAGGACCCAAATCATTCATTTTTATAACATGAGCTAAAGTGACCTCTGGTGGATAAGCTTCTCCTACTACAAACCACAAAATCTTTTGATGATAATGAATGATGATGTGAAAAATAAGCAGATTTTTATTCTAAAATAGGTAAATCATTGTGAATAATATAGCCTACAAGCTGCAATTTAGCAGAAAAATAAACCTTATATTGCTATATTACTATTTTAATTAGTTTGTTTATTTCCAGTTTTCATTTTAATTTTAGTTAAACTGTTAGTATTCTAGTTTTTAATTGTAGTTTTTTTTTGGTCATATTATTATTATTATTATAGCTTATTTAAATATGTCGATATTGTTTTTGTTATTCTTTATTTGACATAAAATTAAACTAAATGAGAAATGTTGAAATAAATGAAATAAAATAACTGTAGGCTACTATTTAATTTATTTATTATATTTTAGTAACAAAAATGTTTTTAAAATTTTTTTTTTAGTTAACTAAAAACCCTGGTTGACAGCAACATTCAGCCACTAGATGTCCCCGCAACTTCTTCAAAGATTGGACTGGCATACTGGCTGCGTCCGAAAGCTAGGCAGCTGACTTGTTGCCTCGCTGCTTTATCAGGCAGGACTTTGTGTGAAAGTAGGGTGACCATACGTCCCGAAAAATTCGGGACAGTCCCGAAATCTAAGCTGTTGTCCCGGATCCCGAGTCCGGCCCTAATTGTCCCGAAAATTATACTAAAGCAAAATCTTGAGTATAGTTATTGTCTGATAAAACATTAAAAACTGTCCGTGGAGGTTGAGTCATTGGCTGAGGCATCTTTTTTTTTAAAAAATTTTTTTTAAGTTCTACAAAGATACCGATTCGCGAATTTACATGCATTGATAAACGAGCGCAAGTTGCAATATGCGCGAGGACAGTGAATGTGAGGCAGCCAGTCGTAAAGGAGTGATTGATTGGTCGCGGCACTGTGTGCAAAAAAACCAACAACCTCGGCTTAATGTCTGATGTCGGGTTACACAAAGCAAATCATCTTCACAATTATTTAGTTTTCTTATTTAATGACCGACAATTTAGTTGTAATCATAATTTTGGCATAAGGCTTATTAGCGTTAGGCTATAGCCTGAAAGGTTTGATTTATGCACTGTTACAACAGTCATTGTTTTTTTTTGTTTTTCACAATGACATTCATGATTTTAATGTTGTTGTTTTTTGTGGCAGACTATAAAGACTAATGACAGACTTTTGATCTTTGAATAAAACTATGTTTGGCTCAGGTTTGAAATTTATTATCTTTTATAATAGGCTATGTAGTCTAATATCATCAGGGCTGCCAACTTTTGAGTTTAGCTTGGAGTGAGATTTTTGTTTTGGGGGGAGGGGGGGGGTATGTAAAAACAAATATTGCATCACAATTGATTGTCAAAACATTTGGTAACTAAATAGAATTTTATGAAGTTTAGTGACAACATGTTACAATGTTTACATTGTACAATGACTGGTAGGATACAGTTTTTATTATTGCTTGACAAAAATGTCAAGATTTCAATTCCATTCTTGTGATTTGATTCCGATTTTGATTCAGTATTGACTACTTTGGATACATGTTTATTTTAAATTTTATTTAAAAAAATAATCTCACCTAATGCTGTAAACATAGAGGGCCCAATCTGCTGGTATTATTAAAGGTTAAAAATAACAAATGAAATTAAATATAATTCAGTTTTTGTTATAATAACAATTATTTAATGACATAAGTAAAAATATAATAAATATGTAATATAGTGCTCAGCAAAATCTCCTCTCTAGCTATTTTTTCTATTCAATTAACATGCTATGGTCATTAAATGGCTTTCCTGAGGTAAATGTAACGTTATGTGACATAATTGTTCTCCTGCTATTATATATTGACCTCTTTCCGTGGTTGAAAAACACTAATTGGTCGATATTATGTATACTTTCGGTAAGTTGTACTGCATCTTTAAATAAAAAAGTAACAGCTGATCGGTTCACGTGCACTTGAACTGAGGCGCTCAGCGATCTGTCACGTCACATTTACAAACGCCAAACGTATTTTTTGTCTGAATTTCGTAATAAAATTGACGGAATCTAAGAGCTGATAATTAGTTTAATATTAAAAGTACCTCTTTGCTCCGCAATTTTTCTGTGCGTGAGAAAATGGATGTGTGGCGTGAGAGCGTGTGAAAAGTGTCAATTGCGTGAGTCTCACGCTCAATGCGTGAGAGTTGGCAGCCCTGTATCATACACTGTAAAAAAAAAAATTACACCCCCAAGTCAAAAAATTTCTAGTGACTGTAGGCCTATCCCAACGACTACACAACGCAGAATCTTGCTGTTGCAACTCAATGGTTACATTTGCAGGCAGCGTTAGCTCATGACGGTATACCTCACAAAACTGATTCCGAACAGACTTCTGAGGCAACATAATCTTGATTGACACAGCCCTTAAAATGGCCGACTCCCTGACCAGTGCCCTGAATACTGAACTAGGGAGCTGAGTGAGAAGCAAACTACATCTATGCTGCCTTAAAAAATCGATCAGGTGAAGATAACTCATCATGAGACAGGATGGAAGTGAAGGTAACATCCTCCGAACTTCCGAAGGCAGCATTTTTAAGCTTTCAGACGCAGCCACTTATTATTACAACATAGGCCTAGCCTACTTATAGGCTACTGTCTGTGTATTAGCCAATAGACATTATTCAGAGCAGCGCCATGACAGGTATGAAAGCGAGGCTGTGATGGATAGACTTGACGTGTTTTGAATGGCATCCGCTGGAATTTTCCACAGCTCAGGTTGATGGAGTTTTTTTGTCTACTGACATTTCTCGGAAAGATATTTTTGCAGTGTTTCATCTGAAGAACAATCCAAAAACACAGTAAATAACAGTACAACCACTGAAGAGATGTAGTCTGTCTATCCCGTCACAGCCTCGCTTTCATTCCAGTTAAAAATCAAAGATGGCACTGCCGTGAATAAGGTCTATGCGGTAGGCAAAAATAAGCACTGCACATTCAACTTTTGTACTCCTATTCATTTCAACTGGAAATATGTTATTTGACAAGGGCGTCGTTACGCCACTGATTGACTGATTCGATATTTCAATTTTAAACACTTTGTAGAAGTCCAATAAAATGATATGGCTGGAAAAATAGTATAAATTCAATGTGTTTTTTTATCACAAGAAAAAAATCCTTTTAAAAAACAGAAGATTTATAATATGTTCTCACTTGTTGTTCTGTAAAATATTCTATATCACTATTAACTTGTCATGTCCAACAGGAAACAATCCCTCTCAGGCATAGGTTTTCTTTTCAGGGAGCATAAATGAATGGGCCACTGCACACACTGATGTCATGCTTTCACACTTGCAGATACACGTCTCTGTCAACCGTTTCCGTCTTTAGTCAGGGATTCTCAATTGTTCTTGAGGACTGGAATGTTGTGTGATTTTTTTGAGGGGGTTGGTTGCTTGTCAATGTATCCTGGAAACTCTGAACTTGTGTCTGCAGAAGCACCGCTAGAGCGGCTCATGCGATACCAAAGACTTCAGAAATATTTGCTCTCCAAATGAACACACAGTGACTAACCTGTTCACTGTTTTATAAAGGGTTATTCTTTCTGGGTGACCCAAAAGATCTCCACACCCAAGACAAATTCCCCTTTCAAAGTTCATGTTGACACTTCTTGTGCAGTAAAGATTGTACTGGATTCCTGTTTTCACATGTGCAAATATGCATGCACACATATGCACTTTACATTTAGGCTGTATTCTTTCTTCTTTACATTTAGGCTGTATTCTTTCATGTTAACACACACACACACACACACACACACACACACACACACACACACACACACACACACACACACACGAAAATCCTCTCTGTAAATAATTACCTGCACATGCACAATACTAAATACAGATGCCTGCTTGCTGGATAATTTAACAAAAAGGAGACAGATGGGTTCCCAAACATATGCTGTTTCACCCCATAAGACTGCCGTAAAACTGACACTTCGAAAGTCACTTCTTTACAGATGCCCGTTTGTGCATGTAATGTTTTACATATGAACAATTTACATAATAACTGTATATGGATAATTCTATTATTATATTTTACTTGAATGGAAGTGCACTTTGTTTGAAATGTAACAAGCACGGTGAACGTGATTTCACCCTATAATAGCCTACAACATTTACCTGGATCAACATCTTTGTTGATCCTGGAACAACATTCCAATCAACCAATCAATCAGATTTGAGAGACTTTTTTACAGAGTTTACAGTTTATGTCAAGTTTAGGTTTACAAGTGTTGCCAAAATATTTTGTTGTCAACAAAATATGTTGATCCAGGAACATTGTCTTACTTGGCCGATAGTTAACTTAGCTCTGAGAACTGACTTAAAACACCATAGCAACGCCCTAGCAACCACCCACACATTGTTGTTATTGTTAACTAAAGCTAAAAAGAAACTATTAAAACTTATAGGCCTGCATGAAAAATGTAATATACATATATATACAGTATATATATTGCCTTGGCATCTAACTGAAAAAAAGTTAAGCTGAAATACAAAAATTATTAAGACTATGTAAAATCTATGTAAAGCAAAGCAAAAAAAAAAAAAAAAAAAAAGACAAAAGCACATAACAAAATGACTATAAAATAAAGCAAGCACCAATCTAAACCATAAAAATATAGTTTTAAATATATATATATATATGGGATTTCTTGTTTCTCCTTCTATGTATTGTTTGTTGCATTTAATTGAACACAAAGTAAACAATTCAAGGTCCTTTAGGACATTTTAACCCACAATATTTTTTTTCTTCAATATTTTAACATTGTTAATATCACGTGGTCATGCTCCATTCCTGTAGGCATAGCTGACACAGTAGAAAATGGCACTAGCAACACCAAGGTCAGGAGTTTAATTCCCAGGGGAAATGTACTGTAAATTACTTTGGATAAACGTTTCTGCCAAATTAATAAATGTAATCGAAACGTCCATAATTCACACTTGAAGTTTATTTCACTAAAGCTCAGTTCCATAAAAAATGACAGAAGTGACATCATTAAAGCCCCATTCCGTTTCTGGACTGTGGAAGCAAAGTTCGGTCGGCCATCTGCACTGCTGTCAGAGTTTTTATGTCTTCCTTTATGTGTCTCATCCTCCTCCTCTACACAGACGAGCCCTGATGATTTTAACCTCCTCTAGTGAGTGTCGGGCCACACACAACACGTCCCGCTTTAAACGGCCCTCCGGGTCTCTTGTAAACCCGCCAGAGCTGCTGCGGCTTCATTCTCCTGCAGGTCTTTACAGCAGGAACAATACTTGATTTAAAGGCTGGGGAATTTACTGTTCCTGCTTCAGCTATTTTGTGTGTGGCATCTGTTGTGCGCAAAGCTAAAGGTAGACAATTGCATTGAAGAGTGTTAAAGAGAAGCTGGTTCATTTGGAAGGAAGAGAGGAGAGGCTCACTAAACAGGTGGCGGAAACACATACACCATGAATAATGAAAGAAAGATTAGAGCTTCAATAGATTGTTTGCTTTAAAGTTTGTTTTTTTTGCCTCCATTCAGAGTGAAAAGTCACAATGAAAATGAGTGGAATGAGTTTTAAAATAGCACAACAACAAACAGAGAAAGAGCCTGCAGGGTGTTGGACTAGATGTGCTTATGAGAGTAAATGAAGTTTCAAAGTTTTATTCGTCATGTGCACAAAAAGTAAATGACAAGTTGTACATTGAAATGAATGTATTGAGCGTGTATATATATTTAGTGTATATTGCATACACACTACCGTTCAAAAGTTTGGGTCAGTGAGATTTCATGAACCGCTCCGAGTATAACGTTACAGGTTTCCATCTCTTACCAATTACAGTTATGCCGTATAAGTTTGTTGTTTTGGTTCTGGAGGAACCGTAAAAGGCGGCTGCTGTTTCTGTTGCGGTGTTCAGTGACTGACGTCTGTCTAATTCAGGGGTCTCCAACACGTCGCTCGCGAGCTACCAGTAGCTCGTGGCCTGATTGGAGGTAGCTCGCCAAGGGGACGTTCACATATTGCGTCTTTTGCGCGCTCGAGTTCATTCACTCATTTTTTCCAGGCGCCAGCAAGCCGAGATTAAAAGATCTCAATTTTTCAGAATGCCGCAAGCGCACCGCAGGTCTTATGACAAGAACCAACCAATCAGCAACAGCAAGCGTTTTTCAGTGGTGGAAATCCATTAGCTACTAAAACTTCTTTGTCATTGTGGAGAGCGCAGTGCATGGTTGCATAGCAACTACAGACGCCACGGGAAAATCGAACCGAATTTTACTATTATTAATAAAAGATAAGCTAATGTGCATTGTAAATGTCAGTAATTTATCTTTTTTTGACTCATTCTTTTTATAAAAATTATTTAAAGGCTGAAATATGTGAGGTTTTTCTTTTTATAAAACCTTTTTTGTCAAAACTTTATTTGAACTTTTACATGTTAGTAGATAACATGTTACAAGACACTCTAAAATCTGGCCATCATTTTTAATGTTATTATTTTAATGTTTATGTAAACAAAAAGTGAATATTGATGCTAATTTTATTTGTTATTTGCTGATTTTCAACATAAAACTTGGTGAATTAATTTAATTGTGTAGTATTAGTACTTTTTAAACAGGATTATGTCATAACCGTGCTCATTTTGGTCACTATAATCATGCAATGACATTTTCATGCCATTTCATCTCTAGTTATGATCAACTATAATCAACTATAATTATGTGTTTTTACAGTATAGGCTACTATGCAAAGTACAATTTTCTATTAAAAAATGAATCTCTGGTTCTGTTCTTTTCTCTGACATATATAGGCCTACAAAGACTCTTTTAGGTCTAAAACAGTTTGGATAGTTGTTAACATGAGAGTTATGAGACATTATTTAAGAGATTTAAGTATTGCATTACATAGCTTTCGGCCACTTTTATTTTTAAAAAGTAGCTCTCAAATGTAAAAAGGTTGGAGACCCGTGGTCTAATTCATAGCATGAAACTCAATGATGACGTGTGATGTCTGCGTGAGCAGGTGCGTGGAGATATGAAAGTACATACGCTGTCAGGCAGGTAGAACATTGTATCATAGCATTCGGACAAAATGCAATGATTGGACGAACATTTTATGGTCCTACACCTTCCACAGACAATATATAAATACATTTAGACCACTTAAGTGATTGCTATCAGGATGTGAAGAGACATTCAATCAGCATAACAGAAATTGTTAAAGGCACCTGATAAATGGCTGTACATCACAAAAACATTTTGATGGAAAAATGTCAAATTGTAATGAAAGCAATGCCACAAGTCTTTATAAATAGCTTTTTCATTTGATTTGGGGGTGAAATATGACCCTGATGTGTTCTTGACAGGCATTACTCATCCATATTACAGCTTTGACGTCTCGTACCAATAACACACCATAATCTCAAAAAAATGCCATTCAGGTTCAGAAACTGAAGTCTATATTTATTGCAGAAGTGTTCCCCAGCAAAGTCTATACTATGGTGGAACACAAACATCAATTTAGTGTTTTATAGGCTGTTGTAAACGTTGGTGTGATAAGGAATTGTGTGGAGGAGTGTACGAATTACATTTCAGTCCTTCCAGACAAATCACACCGCAGTGGAATGTCTGCACACACATATGCTTAAGTGCTTCTGAAATCAAAAAGATTTGATATCTAAATCTGAGACAAATGTTATCAGATAAATGAGCAACTGAGATCTCTTCTCAATTGTTTAGACAGCGATGAGATTAAATAGCTTCTGCTGGGAAAAAGACTCGTCTAGAGTTTCAGAAGAGAGTAAGACGGGGTGGGATATGTTCTCTGAGACCGAATCTAGGTCAAGGAAGGGTTTGATAAGGTGTTGCATGTGAGCGTTGGTGTTTGTCTTTACCTGCTCATACACTTGCATTGAGTTTGAGCCACAGAAGCACATATGGACTGAACAAAAGCCAAGATCCCAAACCCATCAATAGAGCAATTACCTTCCAGAAACATGGTCTGTATCTTCTCCCGGTGGCCTTTTGACCCCTGACACCTCTCCCCATATTATGACCATGCCGTGAGCTCCAAAAAACCTTTCAGTTTCACATAAGCTCCTTTCAACCAAAGTAAACAAGCTTCAGAAGAGCAGCTGCCGGTTTGGATGTTAATGGCTCAATGTGATTCTCTATTGATCCGGGGGGAGTTTCATTTTCCACGCACAGCATTACAATCCCATTTGGCTCTGAAAATTAAAGTAATCTGAAAAAGATTACAGAGAATAATCTGTCAAATGAAATGACACCGATTTCATGCATCATTAGGAATCCTATTGAGAGTATAAATTCTGAGAGTGTCTCTTGAGCCCTGGATATTAAAGCACTCTCATCACTCATTCAGTCTGGCTTCTGGGACTGTTTTGTTTAGATTGTGCTTTGCTTATCCTGACAATTTCTTTCAATATAAAGTGTGGCATGTGACAAATGTTTCCTCAAGTCTATTTCCAAACACGAGAGGAAAACAATTAACACATTTGTGTTATTGATGTTCTACCTGTTGACTAGCCTATATAAGCAGGTGAACAGGTTTCTGGATAATCTTTAACTTGGATGTGGGATGTTTGCTGATCTTCAGATTGTGGGCTGAAGAAACTGGGTATTTATTCTTTGGTTACACTTGAGCAGAAAATTCCAAAGAACAAAGTACATTTTTCTAAATTAAGATGAATAGGTAAGAGGTCAATGACTATCATCTTGAAAACAAATATCATAATTAGTGGTTCTATTATGGATAATGGATCATTAATTAATTCAATAAATATTATTTAAAATATCATAATAACTCTTAACTTAAAACACATTTTAAAAAACATTTTTAAAACTGTATAGCAACACTCAGTGTAAAAATATATATTTATTGTGGATATTTAAATAATAAATATTATGGATAATGGATAATTTAATGGTTTTAATCATTGATTATTTAATTATGGAAAATGTATCATTTTGCCCAAGCACTGCTCTTAATCATATACTATGAAGTATACAGTAGATAGGGCATAGTTCATATTAATATTATTACAATATTATCATTACTACTCATGTTTGATGATGCAAATATAAAAAAACGTCAAAACACCGTGAATTAATAACATCATAAATAACATCATTACATTTTTAAATGATGGTGGATAAATAATGTATACTAATATAATATTTTAGACATATAAAAATCCCTCAAAACACCCTAGCAACCGCTCATGATTGAGGCAGCAACTTCTGCATTGAACGCACATGTAAAAACACTTTACAGTTACATTAGCACCAGACAATGCTGCGGATTTCTCACTTAAGAATTGAATGGGATTGATGGACCATTTTAGGATGAAAACACAAACATGCATCTAGGACTGACAAAATGATGTCTGCTTTTCTGTAAAATAGCTCTCTGGAGTCTTGACTTGTCTCATCAAGACCTGACAGAAACCATGATATCTCACATCTAGATAGACAATCTGGCGCTGTACAAAATGATATAACATGATTCAAGTAGATTTAAGACATAACAACAAAAGTAGGACAGAGATCCACTGGTGATTAACCTTCCGGAAAATGCAAAAAAACAACAACAAAAAAAAAAACACCTAAAACAATGACGGGCTACTTTACCTTAGTGTTTGCACTCACCTTTCAACAAAAGCACTTTTCTCTGAGTCACTACAGAAAAAGTACAACATGACACATGAAGGAATGAGCTATCAGTGTAATTGTGGGAGTATTTCCGGTGGGATTACATTATTTGTCATGAACTAGGCTATTAAGGTGAGGACAGTTATTTCCGGAGTGGTATATATCTGAGAGACACTAACAGAGGACTTTTGTATCAGGTGTCTTCAAGGGTCTTTAGTTACGGGAAGTCAACCTACTGTAAGTTCCAGTCAAGAAACAAAAGCTTGTGACTTAAGCTAGAGGCCATCTTATGACTAACTCTTTGCATAGATGAGTATTGTGATAAACTGATATGTAGTAGTAGACATATGATATTATACATGTGTCATGTCTATCTATCTATCTATCTATCTATCTGTCTGTCTGTCTGTCTGTCTGTCTGTCAGTCAGTCAGTCAGTCAGTCAGTCAGTCTGGATAGATAGATAGATAGATAGATAGATAGATAGATAGATAGATAGATAGATAGATAGATACACATGTGCACACACACACACACACACACACACACACACACACACACACACACACACACACACACACACACACACACACACACAGAATTGACACAAATACAGATACACACAAGTTCAGGTCGCCCTACTTTGTTTACTTAACTATTTAAATCACTCATGTTCAAGTCATTTGCAAAGTGTGCAAATAAATACTGTAAAAATATAGCATCATTAATTTAATTATTTAAATGTTTATTTCATGAAATGTCACAAAGCACTATTAAACATAATACATAATTTGAGAAGGTGGAAATTACACACACAAAATATTTTTATTGTCCTTATTTTATTCATTTGGAATAAAAAAGCATTATTTTATGCCTTCTATGGACTTTAATATTCATGTTTTTTTTTAGTCTTTGTAAGGAACCGCTTCTATAGGCTACACCTATGGGTGTTACCTGTTTCATTTCAGTCTCTTGTAAGTGAGTGAGTCACGCTTGAAAAGTCCCTCAAAATGATCTCTAAACTTAGATAAAAGCTTCCATTTAAAAGAGTCCACACTACCTGTATTAAGTGTCTTCAAGCTCCAGAGAAGATCACTTTCTTGGTCGTGGTCCAAAAAATCCTCAGTCTGAAGTCAGCTGTGATTGGACGGATCTGAAAGCTTTCACGTGCCATGGAAACACCACACACACACACACACACTCCTCTGTCAACCCAAAGGGTGGAGTGGGTCTTCTGAAGACGCACACAACCACAAACCCTGAACTGAAGGAAGAGGTTGAGGAAAGAATTTGAAGTCAACAATACATTTTAAATTCAGTTAATCATTTTTAGGCGAAAAATTAGCACTGTAATGTAAAGCGTTGCCTTTTATACTCGTCATATCTTGTAAGTTTAGAGCACGTGTTGCATTTACACATCTGTTGTCTGAAGAAGGTGGACATGTAGAAACCCGGGTGTTCTGTGGATGTCTTCAGTCATGCAGGTTTCGCGGGTCCGCGCGGCGCGTAAAAGCGAGTGGCTCAGATGCGCTCTCGCGCACCACTTCAGTCCAGATCCCTGCGTGGAAAACGAGATCGTGGTTTTGGCTACTGGCGTGGACCAGTATCTCCAGGAGGTGTTTCATCACCTGGCCTTTTACAACGGCGATGATCTCGTCTCGGATGAGGACTTTAGGAGTCTGTGTTTGATTTTGGGGATTCCCGCGAGCGCAGGGACTGAGAATGGCACCTCAGAACAACTTCCTCGTGTGCTTAACTTTAAAGAATTCCACGCACGACTATGTGGATTTTTCTCGCTTAAAGCTCAGGAAAGACAGACTGGAGCTCGACTCCCGGTCAGTGAGGAGACCGAACACATCGAGCGCGAGATCCGACTCCGGTGTCCCCGCGTCCGGAGGAGAAAGTGCGTCAGTTTTGATCTGTCTACCGACCATCACAACCGAAAGAGGTCAGTGAGAAGATCCGGACACTCTCAGAATCTGAATCATTCGCAGACTTCTGCTGTGGAATCCACGAAAAACGCAGGTACAACTTTCTCACACACACACACACACACACACACACACACACACACACACACACACACACACACACACACACACACACCTGAGCTGTCAGGACAGGTGGACCAATTTAATAGCTGCATTTTTCCATCCAAAAACTCAAGCCTTAGGGGACATTTTTAGTCTTTCCTGATAATTAATGAAGATTTATTTACGGGAGATTAAGGAGTGTAATGTCTGTGCCTTCCAGAAATTGCAAATTAATTAATTATTAAATGTAATTTTATATAAACAAACGTATTACTGCTTCCACAAAAATATGAACTGTTAACTGTTTTCAGGATCATGTGACACTGAAGACTGGAGTAATGATGCTGAAAAATCAGCTTTGGACCACAGGAATAAATTACATTTTAAAATAGGCCTATATTAAAATATATATAGGCCTATATATCTTTTTTAAATTGTGATAATATTTTACACACAATATTACTGTTTTTACTTATTTTATCTATTTTGATCAAATAGATGCAGCCTTGGAGAACATAAGATACTTCTTTGTGTATTATTAAAGTAAATGATAACTATCCAAATAAACAATTGATTTGTCACCTTTCATACAAGATTAAATCTGAAATTGTTTTACAAACAAGCAGAAAATTATATTTAACATTTATTTATTAATTTGTATTTACACTGATTAATAAATAATGTATAATTTCTCTGAATTAATTTCAAAGCAAAAATAAAGTTTAGTAATTTTACTGAAGGTTTAATTTTCTAATGTTTATTGCAGAGTCTGTTATTATAGTAACTCAGAGAACCTGACTATTTTATTTAAAATAATTAGTAAACAGTTTTAATAATAGTAACATAAAATATTTGAAATTAAATTAAAGGCATGCCATTGAATTTATAATGTATATGATTTTACACATCTAATAACAATATTTGATTTTAAAATAATTTAATAAAATAAATGTATCATATTTATTAAAATTATTGATTAATAAATCATTTTAAACCCTATAGCTACCTTATATGTGTTTTCAAATGATGCATTTGGTCAGTACTGAAGATGTATTTGTACTATATTTGTTGCAGTGGATGTTAACCCTCAGAGGAGATGGCAGGACCAGCTAGAGTTGGAGAACGCCAGTCTGAGGGAGTTGGTGGAGGACTTGCGTTCGGCCCTGCAGAGCAGCGACGCGCGGTGCATGGCACTGGAGGTGGCGTTACGCCGGAAAGACGTGCCGCCCCAACACACAGCTGGTGGAACCCCGGAGAGACAAGACTGCAGCGCTGAGGGAATAACAAAATCACGGCAATCCAAACACATGGAATGGGACACCAGAAGGAGCACTAAAGACCTCCTGCGAGAGCTGGAGCTGATCCGTGCTTCACGTGATGGACAGCTGGAGGAAGCCATGAGGTTTAACCAGAGGTTAGAGGAAGAGCTGATGGCAGCGTATGGAGAGCTCAGCAGGATGCAGGAGACCGTGGACAGTGTCAGGACTGAGAACGCACGGATTAAGAAGAGGACAGAAGAGGTCAGAGGGTCACTGGCTGCAGGGCTGGAGGGTGTGAAAGCTTTACAAGACCAGGCCAAACGAGCTGACCTGCTCCGAGAACGAGTCCAGAGTCTGGAGAACCAGCTGGAGAAGTTCAGGTACTTTTCACTTTTAATCAGCAAATGCTATCATACAACAGTTCAAAAGTTTGAGCTCAGTAATTTTTTTGAAAGAATTTAATACTTTTATTCAGCAAGGATGCATTAAATTGACAGTAAAGACATTTATAACAGACGAAATGCTGTTCTTTTGAACTTTCTATTCATCATAAAAATCCTGAAAACAAACGTATCACGGTTTCCACAAAAGCATTAAGCAGCACAACTATTGTCAACAATGTTAATAATCAAAAATGTTTCTTGAGCAGCAAATCAGCATATTAGAATGATTTCTGAAGGATCATGTGACATTGAAGACTAGAGTAATGATGCTGAAAATTCAGCTTTGCATCACAGAAATAAATAACATTTAAATGATATAAAAAAATATTTTAAATTGTAATAATATTTCATAACATTACAGGTTTTTTTTTTTACAGTATATGATCAAATATTGCAGCCTTAGTGAATATGAGACTTCTTTCAAAAACATTACAAATATTTCGAACGGTACTGTCTGAGGATTATTAAAGGTATACCGTAGTTCACCCAAGAATGAAAATTCTATTTTTGTCCATAAAATAAAAGTCAGTGGGGTCCAAAATAACACTGGAATCCATTGACTTGATTGTATTGACAAAAAAAAGAAGACGTTTTTCAAAATATCTTCTTTTGTGTTCCACAGAAGAAAGAAATGCATACAGGTTTGGAAAGACATTTATTTTTACTTAATGTTTCTGTCAACATTTTATATTGGAATTATCAATAAAGCAAAATTAATTAAATTGATCAAAATTATACAATTATTCTGAACCAGTTCACTTCAAGACCTAGTCGCAAGCATATAAAGTTCTGTCATGAAACTCTAGATGGCGCAGGCTGGTCCTTAACTCAATCCGCTTGCAATCACATCGTTCTCTATAGGCCACAGCTGATTGGTTCCTGCTGTATCAGTAGCCAATGAGCTCGAAGCTCAACCTTCAAATACTTAGTCAGCGCGCTTTCAGAAACCCTCCACCTTCCCCAGCTCCACCTGTATAAATCTGCTATGGGTAATTCATGTATGCTATGTTGTACAGCAGCAGCATGTCTTGCTCACAGCAGTGTGTCGTGTGTGTATTGGCAGTATACGTCCCGTACTTGCCCTGCAACAGCAGTGGTGTTGCAGATCTATTCCACCAAGACCAAACATATAAAAATTGTCAGACCCATTACTGTGCCAAACACTCAGAGAGTTGTCATGATAGAAATACTTTTCTAAGACCCTGAGCAGACCACAAAGGCGTTCCCAGACAAGAAACCATAATCAACACAAAATCTTGCATAACTGTAAGATTCGTACCTGCACTGACGCTCCAGAGTGGATTCTGGCTTGAGTTGATGTTGATGAGTCAAGGAACAGGGGTTGGTTATGACACAGATTGATTATTAAGGAGTAGCATTGAAGGGCATGTCGCAGGCATGCTTGATTTTCCCTTGACAGATGTTAATGACCTGCCTTAATAACACAGGATGGTACAGTTTCCTGAAAACGCTTATTACTCATTTGCTTTCAAGTGTGAGCATTACAGCAAATCATTCAAAGCCGCTATTACAGCATCTAACTCTACATATCTTATTATATCCTGTGAGGAAGGATATAAGGTAGGCCTGCGTCCAGACACGTGTTTAAGCAGGAATGTTGGACAGACAGCGATCATCACTGAACATAATGCAGTCAAATTATGCTGAGGAAAAAATCTGAGGAAAGGTGTTCAAACTAAGTACAGAGAAATTATATGTGGAGTATTTTGTGGCTTTTAGTCAACATCTATTAGCATATGTTAGTGTACTTCTACAAGCTAAAAAGGTTGTAAAAAAAAAAAAAAGTCGTTTTTTACATCGACTTATGAAATTAGAAGATGTATTTTGTGGTGAGTTTTCATATTAAATTCACTTAATGCACAAGCTTAAACAGGGAATTTGTAATATAGTATCACCAAACACAATTGCTAAAATAATTTTAGTCAATTGTAGCATATTTTTTAATCGATAATAACAGTAAGAAATATAACAATGGGAAAAAAAAACTATTAATTTAATCTAATTTATATGATTTTGCATTTAAAATATATCATATTACACTTATTATTACAAAAATATTATAAGTACAATATGTTAAATAAAAAAGTATAAAAACAAATTCAAAGCAATAATTAGAAATCTGTCATTACTAAAGGTCTAATTTTTCAAGACTTAAACAGGAAATGTGTAATTTCAGTGCCAATAGTGTCACCAAACAGAATTGAAAAAAAAAAATATATATATATATTTAGTTTTTACACAGGTTTCCTGAACACTTCTCTGTCTCTGTCTGCAATTGAGTTTGAATTAGAGATTACACAAACCAAAAACTAATGTTAACAACTGTAGCAAGCTTCGGTAAAATCAACTAATAAACTTCTGTATTCTTAGAACCATTTCCAGCATTCATGGCCAAATGCCAGTGTTAAAACTTTAGCTCACATTAACCTTGCTATCAATCAAGTAGATGGCTGGCTTTCACGCTTAGCAGATTAATATCTGGGTTAATATTTCATTATTTGCATCACAGAGCGGTGATGTAATGCTCATTCCTCACCTGGAAAAGCAGGTCGAAACCTGCCAGGTTCTGCAGGGACAGTAATCAAGCATGCATTAAGAAACGCAGAACATCCTCTTTCAGTCATGTGATCTTAAACATTTTAATTCCAAAGATCTTGACTCACCTGCGCAGATGGTTATTTGATCATGTTTACAGTGCTTTATGACTTATTCTTAGGGCCCAGTGCACCTGCACAGAGCTGAATATGAACAGAACCGAAACACTAGTTGAACCATGTACGTCCGGATTTCCCTCCCTCCACGATGATGCCCTCATCAGAAGAGGTAAGGAGACCAAAAACCAGTCAGAAACCAGTCAACTTCTCATTCAGATCTGAAATGCATGCATGGCATGCATCTCAATAGCTGTGGCTATGTTCAGGATGGAATACTAGCATACTGTGTAGTATGTAGTGTGCACTATAGCTACTTTAAAAAAAAAGCATCATACATTAAAAGATATGCTTCAATATTGTCATGTGACATCATCACTTGCATGTTTACTTCAGCAAGTGATGTGTAGCATCATCTTGGAAATAAATGCAAAAATAATTGTAGTAGATCATTTAAGGGATAGTTCAAACAAAACATTTAATTATGTCATTATTTACTTATCCTCATGTCGTTCCAAACCTGTAGCTGTCAATGGAGGGACAGAAAGCTCTCAGATTTCATCAAAAAGATCTTCATTTGTGTTCGATGATCGAACACAAATGAAGATCTTTTTGATGAAATCTGAGAGCTTTCTGTCCCTCCATTGACAGCTACACAACTACAATTGATGCTTCAAAAAGTTCATAAAGAGATCGTAAAACGAATCCATATGAATTGAGCGGTTTAGTAAAAAAATTCTTAAGGGACTCGATCCCTTTATATGATAAACAGATTGAATTTAGGCTTCTATTTACATATAAACATTCAGTTGTGGTAAAAGGAAGCTCAAGCATGTTCACATGACTTGTGAGAACCAATGAGGTTCATTCTTGTGTTACGCAGCACTTCAGCAAGAACCAATGAGGTTTGTTCTCACGTGTCAAGCCGGTTCGGTTGAGCTTCTGTTTATGTTCACTGATCAATGTTCATATGTGAATAAAAGTCTAAATTAAATCTGTTCATCATATAAAGCGATCGAGTCTCTTCAGAAAATTTGGACTCAACCACTCAATTCAAACTGATTAGTTTTACGATCTCTTTATGAACTTTTTGAAGCGTCAAAGTGGTAGTTGTGTAGCTGTCAATGTAGAGACAGAAAGCTCTCAGATTTCATCAAAAAGATCTTCATTTGTGTTCTGAAGATGAACGAGAGTCTTACGGGTTTGGAAAGACACGAGGGTGAGTAATTAATTAAAAACATTTATGTGAACTATCCGTTTAAAGGGATACTCCACTTTTTTTGGAAATAGGCTCATTTTACAACTCCCCCAGAGTTAAACAGTTGAGTTTTACCGTTTTCGAATCCATTCAGCCGAACTCCGGGTCTGGCGGTACCACTTTTAGCATAGCTTAGCATAGATCATTGAATCGGACAGGACCATTAGCATCTCTCTCAAAAAAATGACCAAAGAGTTTCGATATTTTTCCTATTTAAAACTTGACTCTTCTGTAGTTACATCGTGTACTAAGACCGACGGAAAATGAAAAGTTGCGATTTTCTAGGCTGATATGGCTAGGAACTATACTCTCATTCCTGCGTAATAATCAAGAAACTTTCCTGCCGTACCATGGGTGCAGCAGGCGTAATGATATGACGCAGCGCCTGAAAATAGGTCTAATAGGTTAGACAAACTTAGTCCCGGTCACGTTGGAAGTTACCGAGCTGGGGACTTTTTTCAGGCGGAAAAATATCGAAACTCTTTGGTCATTTTTTGAGAGAGATGCTAATGGTCCTGTCCGATTCAATGATCTATGCTAAGCTATGCTAAAAGTGGTACCGCCAGACCCGGAGTTCGGCTGAATGGATTTGAAAACGGTAAAACTCAACTGTTTAACTCTGGGGGAGTTGTAAAATGAGCCTATTTCCAAAAAAAGTGGAGTATCCCTTTGAAGGCAGTAGTGGTCATGTGATGTCTCTGTGCAGAAGAAGGCCTGCAGAGGTCAGTAGAGGGTCGGGCAGCATCAGACGAGGAAGAGGAGGAGAGAGGCATGGATGAAGGGCAGTGCTGCCACCTGGAGGTCAAACGGCTGATTAACAGATTACACAGCTGTGCTAAAGGGTAAATTATATCCTAAATATCAAACAAAACAAGTCTATAATTTCCTTTCTGTGCTTTTTGGCCACAACACATGCATGTTTTCATTAATCGGACATGTTCTCCTTCCACAGGTGTCAGAAAGCTGCTATCTGTAACTGGCTTGTCTCTCAGAGCTCCGTTCACACCAAGGAAACTAAAGGATGCGTGTGGATTCCTCAAGCGGAGGAGAGGGGAAATGGAGCAGTAAAGGTGAGTGTTGAAGCAGAAACTATGATGATGTGTTTTCAGGATTGTCATCCACCACGTCTTCTCTAATGAACCCTTGCCTTCTCTGTCACGGACTGCAGATGAAGCAGAAAGAGGCGGACGGCTTGAGAGCTCATCATTCACTGCTGGAGGAGAGACTGACTGATGCGCTCACTTTACTGCTGCAGATTCCACATAAAGTGAGAATTAGATTCAATGACAGGGCCTGGTTTCACAGACAGAGCTTAGATTAAGCCAGGATTAGGCCTTAGTTCATTTAGGACATTAAGGTAGCTTTAAACGTGCTTTAGAAAAAAACATTACAGGTGTTCATTTTGAGACAAAACAATGGCACTGACATATTTTAAGATGTCAGTGCGAGTTGCTTTCAGTTAAAACAGCTCAAACATGCATTTTAGTCTGAGACTAGGCTTAAAGGACAAATCCAGTGAAAAATGAACCTAGGGGTAATTAACACAAGATGCGTTTTCATGATAATCGAATATAAAGTGTTTTATCTTTAAAAACAGATTAGCTCATAACAATAGTATATGGGGCACAGAGTAAGTAAAAGTAAATCGCTAGTTAATACCACTAACAAGGCTCAAAATAGCCTCACACTAACACGGTAGCATTATGAGGGTCCATACATGCAAACCGAAACATTGAGAACTTTGTAAGTGTACAGACAGTTTAATAAGAAGATACTTTATAAAGACAGTACATTACGCGTTTACATGCAGGATCCATCTTGGAAAACAGTCTCGACTAGTCGAGCAACGAACGCCGCGCTAAGTGAGCTGGTCGATAGGAATTACGCATAGTGAAATCTAATCATAGTGACGCGTAATGTACTGTCTTTATAAAGTATCTTCTTATTAAACTGTCTGTACACTTACAAAGTTCTCAATGCTTCGGTTTGCATGTATGGACCCTCATAATGCTACCGTGTTAGTGTGAGGCTATTTTGAGCCTTGTTAGTGGTATTAACTAGCGATTTACTTTTACTTACTTTGTGCCCCATATACTATTGTTATGAGCTAATCTGTTTTTAAAGATAAAACACTTTATATTCGATTATCATGAAAACGCATCTCAGGGAACGATCGACTCGGTAACCATGTGTTAATTACCCCTAGGTTCATTTTTCACTGGATTTGTCCTTTAAGCCTTGTCTGTGAAACCAGGGGTAGATTTGTACATTCTTGTACATATTTGTCAAGATATGATACGGCATCCCTTTATTGTAAGTCAATAGATGTTTGTTTTTTTGGCCATACTCGCCTACTTCGGTTTAGGGGTTTTTGATTTCAGACGCAGCCTTAGAGAGTTAAAAATTAGGTTGATACCTGGTTAATATTACTTCCTGTTCATTCATCACACCGGAAATGAAAGGTCAAGTCACCTTTATTTATATAGTGCTTTATACAATACAGATTGTTTCAAAGCAGCTTTACAGTGATAGTCATACAGTCAAGTCATGCACATTGCATTGTGGGATATATTGTTCCTTTCAGTGCACTTTGTTTACATTTTGGCAAATGCAATGCTCTTTATTCTATGCATAAAGAAAATGCAGATGACTGTATGCATACTATATACTGCAAAAATTGTATTGTAGAATCCCTTTCTGAATAGCCAGTGCTAAATTGCACAGTAGACTCGCATTGATAAGTCCACACTGCCACCTAGTGATTAAGTTACGTAATGAAAACGTTTGTGTTCTGACCCCTAATAGAGAGTCTCTCGGCGGATCTTGGGGAAAATACTGATCAACACACTAGATCTGTGTAGCAGAAAAAGTCCCGGTAAGCTCTGCCTAGATGTGTTTCATTTACTTTCTTTTGTCCAAAACTGCTGGATAAACTCCCATCTTGTCCTTCAGACTGCACTCCAGTGTTCCAGGTCGTGGACACACTCTGCCAGCAGCTTCTCTCCAGTGACCTCCTGGATGGAGGAGAGGAGGAGATCTGCAACGGGTCACGACCTTCTGTGACCTCAGGTCACCCAAACACGTCCAACCCCCTGCTGATGTCCTGCTGAGAGCTCACAGATGTCCCGCTTAGGACACTTTCTATCAGGGTACATTATCACATTTACTATTTATTACATCATTTAATACATCATTTATACTTAAATGCGTTACAATTAGAGTTTTAAACTGTATTCGCATGTTTTCAAATTGTTGTTATGCGTCATATCAAATGTCATAAAATAAAATAACATTTATTAATAATTTTTAAAAAACAGCTCATATAAAATTTCGTTTGACCTCTTGAAGTGGACAAACATCATTTTCTCACCGTCTTCCACTTATTTAAAAAAATAAATAAAATGTTTATTGAATTTAAAAGTTTCTAGTCCCATTTTGTACCCTATTTGTGGAAAGTGTCACCATGAAAACATAACTGACATTTCCTATTTTCTTATGGAATCATTTTTAATTTTAGAATTTTTTTTTAATTTATGTGTTCTCGTAATCTTTCATCAATATAACTTCCCCTTCCTCTTTCAGTGACATCTCTTCTCTTCTCTGATGATGTGTTCACTGGCGTGAGGGCGGGGCAACCTGTCACTCACATGGGATCCTCCAATAGCAAACCACAACCATCCAATCAATTCCCAATGGCCCAAACGAAGTCCCGCCCTACATTTTTTGCTTGTTCAAGAAGCCGGTTAACTGGGATATACGTCACAATATGGAAGAAAAGACTATTGCAACTTCTGATTCATGCAGACTTTAACCTATTCTTCTTCAAACGCATATTACATAGTCTCCTGAAACCGTTCCACGCGTTTACCCTTGTTACGTGCAAGACATGAATAGGCCACATTATAAGACGCTTTAGAGTTCAGTCTCACTGTGATGTGTTACTGTAATTTCTCTGCAAAGCACTTAATCTGTGTGAGAAAAATAATGCTCTCATATGACCCTCTTACAAAATAATTTTTAACAATTATATTTATGCTACGAAATAATATCGGTTATATTTGATAAAATAAAAAATACAACTTTTTTTAAAGAAAACATTTGGTTAATTTTTTGTGCATGTGCATGTGTCACTGATATCATCACATGATTGCATTCCATGTGACACGGGTCACATTTCCATTCCCCGCTACAGACGGTGTGTCGGCTCATTGGAGGAATCCTTATGAAACAAGATCCTGAGAGCTTCGTACATTTGACCAGTTTTTAATTAGAAAGTAAAAAAACAATGCCACCTGGCTTGATATTTTAATATCTAATGCAATGACTTTTAACCCTTAAAAGCCTGACATATGAAACAATAGTCAGGAGAAAAACTATTTTTATAAAATGAAACAGTAAAAAAAGTTTGCATACAGTATGTGTTTTTTTTGTCGAGTATCATATTTGATACATCAGGCTTTTATGACTCATATAGTATATAAAATAGGAGAATATGGAGGCCCAAACGGAACAAATATATGCAATTTGGTGCATTTGCTGATATTTATATTGCCAAAAAGCAAGATCTGATGTAAATGTAAAGCAGTGATATCTTTAAAACAATATACCTCTTAGAATGCTTATAAATATCAGTCGTCGCTCTATATCTCCCAATAATATGTCTTAGTAAGATGATTTTTAAATGCTTAGTTTTCTGATCAAAGCTCTGTAGTTTTTCTGTGGAGAAAATATATATAATGCAATGACGATTAAGTGATGTACAGGTAAACGTTCCTCAAAAGCCTATTTAATACTCACATTTTAAACAGATTTTTCTAACAATATAAAAGTAATATCTTATGGTTACTTAAAAAAAAAAACTAATTAAAGATTTCACAGCAAAAGAACCATAACCTAAATGCCAACGTTTTTACAATGATACTAAAAGGCCTTTTACTTGCTCAAAACTAAACTATCAATCAGACGACAAAAGGCATAGATTGTGAACAAAGGGTTTTTTAGCAAAGCGTTGATCATGTTGACAATTTAGAGGCCTTAGAAATCTGCTTATCGAACACGATACATTAAGGTTAAGAGGGACTTAAATGCCTAAAAACTTCTTGGTACATTACAAGTCTTATTTAATCATTATGTATTTTCTTGCTACTGTATAGTTCTTTTGTTTAGTGTTGTGAAGGTCCAACCCAAACATCTGTCAGATTACAAAGAGCCTCAGTGTGTGAGTTTGTCTCCGAGTGTCTCAGGCACATTGTGTTCTGAACGAATCTCTCAAACAACATTCAATCTTAAACTACAAAAGGATGATATAGAAAAAGCATTTAGACAGAGTCAGTTCTCCTGGGATAATATCTAGAAAGCTCTTGAAGCTTCCTCCTCCATCCAGACAAGCCTTGGCCTCATTCTATGTCCGGTCTTATCCGTGTCAATCCCTATTATTCCCACACCAATCCGACTGAGCCGCTCTCATGCTGGAACCAGATCTGCTGAGTTATGCGTCTGCATGATTTGTCTTCCTCTGTGTTATGTTTGATAAGGATGGAACATTGTCTCCAGAAACTCTGATAGAGGAGGAGCAGCGGCATTGTGATTCACGGCAGAAAATGACAAATGCAAGGTCACTGGATTTGACGTCAACTGGGACATTTCAAACGTTCACTTATCAGACATTTATCATCCTGAATTTTTTTTTTTTTTTTTTTGCACCAAATCATATTGACACTATTGTTCAAAACTATGGGGTCAGTAAGATTTTTTTAAATACTTGCATTCATCAGGAAATTTATCAAAAGTGAAATGAATCAGTAAAAACGAGCTTTTGAACTGTCTATTCATCAAATAATCCTGATTTTTTTTTTTTTAAATCAAGGTTTCCACAAAAATATTAAGCATCAAAACCGTTTTCAACATTGATAATATTAAGAAATGTTTCTTGAGCAGCAAATCATCATAGTAGAATGATTTCTGAAGGATCATGTGACACTGAAGACTGGAGTAATGATGCTGAAAATACAGCTTTGATCACAGGAATAAATTACATTCTAAAACACTATAATTTGAAACTATAATAATATTTCACAATATTACTATTTTTGATCAAATAATGCAGCCTCGGTGAGCATAAGAGACTTTCTTTCAAAAACATACAAAAATCCTTCCAACCCCAAACTAGTAATAATAATATTTTACATTACTTCATATCATTACTCATAAATCATTACCCAACAGGCATAATTCACTAAACAATTCAATAAATGTGACCCTGGACCACAAAACCAGTCACATGGGTCAATTATTTTAAATTGAGATTTATACATCATCTGAAAGTTGAATAAATAAGCTTTCCATTTCCATTATGATAGAACAATATTTGGCAGAGATACAACTATTTGAAAATCTGGAATCTGAGGGTGCAAAAAAATCAAAACATTGAGAAAACCGGCTTTAAAGTTGTGCATTTATGTTTGCGATTGTGCTGCATTCACTCACAAAAATAAATGTTTTATATATTTACGGTAGGGAATGTATAACATATCTTCATGGAACATGATCTTTACTTCAATAAAAGAAAAATCAATAATTTTGACCCATGTTGGCTATTGCCACAATATACCCGTGTGACTTGTGACTGGTTTTGTGATCCAGCAAGTTTTGCTACAGTATGTCAGTACAACACATCTCAGAAGATCAGTGCCAGTGTGATTCTTCATCATTAACCATACCCAGCAGCATCGGTGTCAATCAGGGCCGTCCTGGTGCGATCGCCGTGAGGGCCCCGCGAGCATGGGCCAGGGCCCCGAGTCAAATGGTATGAACACAGAAAAGCACAGGGCAGTCGTACGAAATAATATAATCTTTTATTTCCAGCAATTTACAAGTACCTCTGTTAAGTCCACTTGACAGTGTCAGATTGAAGCAGCAGGGGCAGAACTGATGGGGAAGAAATCATAGGATTCGGAAAACCAGTTACCATTCCTAGCTGTACACTCTTGGATAACCTGGTAAGTTTGCTCTGGTCTTGCTCGAAGGGGCTGGGATCTGACTCTCAAGCTCAGTTTAACTCAGGGAAGGTTATGTTTTCTTGTAGAAAGCTATATTAGATCAATAAGAGAGGGAATAGTATATGTGACAGATTAGACAACCCTCAAGCAAATATTAATTCACTCTAAATCTCATGGGGATCTCAGTGGCTTTGCTTTGGATGAGTGACCACCAATACATCTGCCCTGGAAGAACACAACGGATGGGATGATTTGTGTACACAAATCAAATGAATACATTATGAAAATGTAACATGAATTAAAAAAGCTCATATACAAAACAAAAACAAATCAGAAGACCTATAAAACCTACGTGTTGAGCCTTGCTTGTGATTTGTTAAGGCATATTATGCTCAATCACCGAACCAGATCGAGTGTGAGGTTTTGCTGGATATTAGGCACCAAACTTTGATATATTTGTTAAAGTTTACCAAAAAAAAAAAAAAAAAATTACTGATAAATGTACAGTAAACATCTCTACTGGTCCAATGCAAAGAAAAAATGCAACAAAATGAAAAATAAACATTTATAGAATAAATATATTATTTACAAATAGCTTTGTCACATCTATAGAAATAAATAAACAAAGCCTCCCGTCCCCTGAAGAAATATTCACAACTATAGAGAGCTGTCATGGTACAATGGCAGCACCGGATCAGTTGCACAAAAATGTTTGTGATGTTTGTGAATGCATAATTGTGGTACTATAATAAACATGTGCATATGACACATTTTTGCAGCTGCATGCTCTCCCTGCACAAGCGCGACCTCTTGTGGCAACGTCTGACATTACAGTACATCTTGTGCACAGTGATCTATTGTGACATTAAACACCAACAATTCGCCCTTGCAAAGTTAAAAAACAGACATTTTAGGGCAGAAACCAAAGTGTTTGACACAAACTGACAAGTTACAGTTAAAACAAAAATGGATACGTTCACAATATCGTTACAAACAACGCCTTTTTAATGTTATGTGCCCGTCCCAATCCATTTTGCTGACGATGTGCGCGAACTGGTGAGATTTACTAGCAAATGGAGCGATGTTTCTACACAGCCCTTTAGCAATGGGAGGCTAACATTAGAGTTAAACACATTGTCGATAACTGGAGGTCAGTTGCTTTATAAGGCCTGACTAGTTATTAAAGTGTACATTAGTCTACTGGCAACTACTGATTAGAGACTTTTTATGGCCGAGAAACAAGGTACAGTTTAGCTGCTAGCCATCCTATTCGCCTTTCAAGTGTTTCTGAGTGGCATTAATCTCACAAAATAACATTCGAAATGAAATAATCTCTCTCCTCTTCCAGCATGAAAGAAACTCTTTCAGGGATTTTAATAAAGCATTACTTCAAAATCACATTCGGGAACCGGTTACAAAAGCACTTCTTCAGCTAGCATGCAGTGGTACAGCAGTGTAGATGTCAAAATAGCCCTTTTAATTGTTTTTGCATAATTATACAGAAATTGTTCGATAGTATTGTAATAAGGCTTTTAAGGCAAAGCGTTTCATGTTTCTTGCCAATGAGCAGGTGCTTTTTTTTGGTAATTTAATTCACCAATTGACCCTTAGCTAAGCTTTGTGTTAAAACCTATTGTATTTTTTAGTTGACTGTGATGAGTGTTTTTCGACTCCAGTTTAAGGCTTTGCATTTTTTAAATCACATTACTGGGTAATTTAGCCATTTTTTTTTAAAAAAGGAAAAGGGCAGCTAAAATGCTTTGCAAATGCCTATTCCTTTCAGCTACATAAGAATCATTTCCAATTAATTTTGAACACTGTGAGCACATTTAACTAAAAATCATGGAAACTCCGGTTAATTTCTATAGATGTTATGTAAAGCTTATCTATGTTTCCATTCACCTATTTTTATGTGAATTTTGGGATACTGCATAAAAAAGAAAAGAAAAAAAAAGCTGGTTGGAAATGCAGAGATGTGCAAAAATTCTTAAAATTTGTTTTCTCGTAAATAAGGTCCCTTTTGAGATTCAGTCTCCTCTATTAAGACCAGGTAACCCTTTCAATCTCTAGCCTGAAATAGATATTCAGGTCATTTATGTGATGGTCCAAAATATTTTTTTTTTTGTCTTTAGTAAGCAATGGCTGTGAGTGCTGCCCTCAAAACACATCATTTTAACTAAACCATTTTGTAGCACTTGGTGATTAAGCATTCTATGTTCATTTGCCTCTCGTGAAATATTTCAAGTTTAGGTCGATGTCATCTTTACATGCAGCCAACGCGACTGGCCGTAAAATTGGGCCGAACATCCCCATTGAAAAATAATGAGGATTGTTGTTCTCCCAGTAGCTAAACAACAACGAAATTACAAATCAATACTAAAGCAATAATGTCATCAATATAATCATGGTAGACATAGTAGCCATAACAATATAGATATTATTTCTCTATGTGGCATTATAAATAAAGACATTTGTGTTGCTTGGACAGAGTCAAAGGAAGCAGCGTGGATCAATCACCCACATCTGTGTCCCGATCTCCAATTAGCCACAGGATGTGGAAACACAGAGCCAGGAAGCCCGTCCCCAGCAGGTCTCCCAGGGCGGTCAAGTAGGGAATGGAGAAGTTGTCGGGATCCATCCCTCGACTCCACATCCAGTTAACCATCCAGTCTGCAAGGTACAGCAGGATCAGAACCTAGACGGAAGGACAGAATGTGTCAGTGTGGCATGATGGAAATCGCCTGGGAAATGCAGAACATTTGAAGGTTGATATAAAGATATTTTATTTTGCATAAAACAATTTTAACGCATTTTTAATGCAACTTAATTGATGCTAAAAATTCAGCTTTGAATCACAGTGTCGCATGATTCTTCAGAAATCAATCTAATTTGATGCTTATTTTATTCAGGATTCTTTGATGAGTAGAAATAGAATTCAAAATAGAATTTTTATGTAAAACTGTAAATGTCTTTACTGTCACTTTTGATCACTTTAATGTGTCCTTGCTGAATAAAAGTATTAATTTCTTAACAGTGACCCCATCCTTTTGATTAGTAGTGTATTTGTTTCGCATTATAGTAATAGAATAGAATTTTATGTCATAATGCACAAACATTGTAAAAGTCTTAAAATAAGGTTAATGTTATTCATGCAAAGCATCATTTCTTAAAGCATCTACTTAACTGCTGGCTCGAAAACGTTTTTGAAATCAGTGCTACCTGACTAGAGAAAACAAAGAAAAAAGGCTGTTGTCTTCACTTTTGCCAAATAGGTAGGAAAACTTTAACACCCATAATGCACTGGGCATGTTGCTGTCCAAAGCCACTCCGATCAGTCTGCAATGGATACCCTTGACCAGTCAAATACCGCCTTGCTTTAGTAGGAAATACTTATTCGCAAACTTTTTGTCATAATGGTGTCGACTTGTATCGTTCCCGGGTGCAAGGATTCAAAGAGTAAATGTTTAGCGTGAGAGTTATATTTGGTTTTGCAGTGAAGGATCCAGCGAGTTGTTGGCTGCGGCTAAAGGCTAAATAATTGAGAATGCTCGGTGGAAAACCTAAAAAACCTCCTTGTTTTTAGTCAGCATTTCAACCTGGATGACTACGAACAGCGTGCTTTATGCCAAACGGAGGAGGAAAAATAAAAGAAACACAACATAACATTCCTTTTAAACCTCAAATTTCCTTGTAATGAGGAATACAGTAGATGCTCAGGTATACCTGGAGCAGAGCAGCGGCCAGGTAAAATGCAATGAAGACGTAGGTGAGAGAGGTGTGTCCACCCTGCATTGAGTTAATGGTGTACAGGAAGACCAGATGACCAGGAGCGACCAGGAAGAAAAGCACTCTGGCAGAACGGGAGTTGACACCTGGTGAGAGAGTAAAAGTTGAGCTAGTCTTCGCATGACCAAATGAAATAAGACACAATACAGGAAAGTACGCATCTATCAATATTTACTGATTACGTCTTTGCTAATAATAGGTCTGGTGAGTGTGCCATATCTTTTCACTCACCTGACCCAAGGAACGAGCTCCAGGGAGTAGGGCATTTAATGGGGGTTGGGTTTGGATCCGTTAAGGGCAGGGCGTTCATGTGCAGGTAGGTGGAGATTCGACTGGCTTGTACCGCCACCAGATTGCCGCCCACTCCTGCAGCAGGGCAAAACAAACAACGTAAGCAATGATCTCCGGTGTGACAGTGAGAGAACAACCGTCAGAAACACTGACACGATATGATAAGGATATGCACTTGATAAGGAGTCTTACCGTTGATGACAGGCGTGAAAACCGCCATTCCAGCAAAGTTGGGGTTAGAGACCGTCTTATCCAGAATGAGGCCTCCAACACTGTTTCAAAAGCACAAAGAGAATAAATCTATTTTTAACGACACAAAGGTACTGCATCTATGGTGTCAGATAAATGATTGACATATCGCTGTCAGCCGCAAGTGAGTAATCCATCCATCATAAAGAGGAATGAGGAAATGAGCATCTTTATCTTAATCAGTGTTTTCCTACCTGCTGATAGCCATGGCGATAATGACAGGCTCCCATCCGGAGTACAGCACTTCTCGGGTGGACGGTATCCGCCGGGCGATTAGTACCCAGATGGGCGTCAGGGCGACAAAGAAGGCACAAACCATCGGGTTGGCATAATCATTGAATTCTGTAAGGAAAAATTTAATTTATTTAAAGTTAGCTAAATTGAATACATTTTCACATTCCATGGTTATAAATGACAAATTTATAAATATGTGTAAATATAATAAAAAAATAAAAAAAAATATATACAGTATATATATATATATATATATATCATTCTTTATATTTGAAAGCTGATAACTGATATATTGGCCGATAAATCTAAATCCAAAGTTTTATATAATTTTTGAGAGCCTGATCACAAAAACAAAAGTTTCACCATTAAAAAGGCCGATAATGATAACATAAAAAATGAACATATATCGGCCGATATATCGTGCATCCCTAATATATATAGTGCTTTCAAATTGATGAATCACTATTAAACGCATCTAACATAAAGGTTTTTGTTTATATATTATATGTGTGTACACATACATGTATAATATATATATATATATATATATATATATATATATAAATATAATAATACATATACACACATATATTATATAAACAAAAACTTTAGATTTTAGATTAAATTAATTTCTAAATGTCTTTAGAAACTTGAGGGATTATTCATAAATTAAAAATAGGTCTAACAAACAGTACATTTAAAACTATACATTTACATAAAAAAATAAATAAAAAAAATACATTATTATTATGTTGATTCAAGTTGAAGCCATGATAAAATAATGGTCATAAAATACAGATATCTACATTCTTCTGATTGAACCGTCATGATCAACATGTTTAATGCAATACTTCGGAATTCAACACCAGTTCAGACAGTTTCAAAACCAAAGTTGGTTTAGAAATCACAATAACACAACATTCTTTTGGTTGTAATTTTGCAGCAAAATACTGAAGAAGTTGAGTAAGATGAATGCTTGGTTGACCTACTGTTTTCACTCTGGCAGTTTTAAATGTTTACATCCAGACGGTTTGGTCTTGTGAGGTTTGATAAGACATAAACATGCAATCATTCTTTACCATAATGTTTCCATTTGCACATTCTCACTTCAGTACAGTTCACCACACATCATCAAAACACCAAGGTGTTGCCACAAAAAAGCTGAACTAACAATAGATGTGTTATTGAGTCGTTTCTTCGCAATCGAAATGAGAAAATGTCCTCCCACTTAGAGAGTGTTGTCGCTTTATGGGTCTAAAGGGAAAGACTGCGGAGTCTAATGTGTATATGAAGCAAGCACTCAGAGATTAAAGACACCCTCAGTGCACTTCAGAAACCTGTGAAGCACAAGCCCCAACATGCCCCGTTACGCTCTAATGTGACTCAGCATGATGACTGTTAAAACATATTACTCATGAGAATCAAAAGTACACAAAAATCATGATAACCCGCATCAGAAGTCTTGATAAACTGTACGGTGTTCTATTTGAGTAGATTTTACAATGTAATGATTATTAGTGTTAATATTTAATATTATTGTGGAAACCATGATACACTTTCAGGATTCTTGAATAAAAAGATTTTTAAAAACAGCATTTATTTGAAATAAAATTGTTTTGTAATAATTTAAAAGTCTTTACTGTTACTTTTGATCAATTTAAATCAATTTAATGCATCCTTGATGAATAAAAGTATTCATTTCATAAAAAAAAATTAAAAAATCTTGACCCCAAACTTTTAAACAGTAGTGTAAATATAAATATAATGCTTATGTGCATACTGTATATAAGCATATACACAAACATATGCTTACTCTTATATTACAACTGCACTCTTTCTTCTGGATTTTTAGCTTTACATAACTGTAATATTTCCGTGCTCTAGTTTAACATTCATTAAAAGCATGTGTGTCTTATATTATTGTGAATGGGTAGATGCACGGACTGAGAGCTTGCAGAAAGCACATTTCACTTCCTCAGCATAGATGCGTAAGTGACAAATAAACCTGAAACCACCTCTTCAAACCGAGAAAGAGCTTGTGGTTTTCAACTACGCAAGGGAAAACTACCACTGTAATGCTGGGTGACAGACAGGAGTGATAAGGCTTTCTAATAGTAATGGGAAGTTTGTCTACAATGATAGAGTGTCAATTAAAGTCGGTTTATGGCTGTTAACCTGCAAAATGTCAGGGTAGCCATATTAATGTGGTTTCAATACAGCTTCACATACAGTATAATGTACATGAAACAACTTTAAAATTTAATTATGATTATTTCACGATTTTTTTTTATTAAAAAGTAAAGGAAATTGTGTTCTTTTTAAACCACTAAGCAAGTGTTGAGATGCCATGACTGTGGAAGTTCCTCTGCAAAGCAAAGAAAGTGGCATAATGTGGCTAATTAACGAAGATAATGAGTTTTGATGTTATCTTCAGTTAGTTTATTTTCAGTTGCCAAGATAGATCCATATACCTCCATTGAACTCGACTTGGTCCAAGATAACGAGAGGAACGAGAATTACGTTTCTAGGGCACAGGGTTCATAAGTTATACGCTAGAATGCATGTGAATCTGCAAATTTAGGGTGCTTGCTCATTTATCTGCCTGCACTTGGATCACAAAATGCACTGACTGTAGATATCCGATTACAGCAGTGTTCCCGAAGAGCTCAGCCAAAGAACTGCGGCATTCACTCACCGAGTTCCTTATACAGGCCCGTGCTGATGCCAGCCAACAGGGCCAGGGTGATCAGGTCACCAAGGCTGGCAGCAATGGGGGTGGCCACGTTGTCTGGGTTGATGCCAACCTTCCTGGATGCAATGATAACCCCGATCATGATAAGACCTGGCCAGAAGAGGAGAGGAAAGATTTGTCAAGTTAGTGTTGAAATGGTGGAATTAACACAGGAGATTGTGTCAATCCCAAACAATGGAGACCAGTCATTCTTAGTTTTTGATACCTCCTGTTTGGAGGATATATTTCCACTCTAGTGTTGAAATGAGACCTCAGAGCTGCTTTGTCTTTCCAGGTTCAAAAACAAGCATTAGCTGTTACTCACCTCAGCTAGTATTTCTTTTTAGTTGCGAAAACATTGTCATAATGTTTTAAACTATACGATAAGTCATCATTTACTCACCCTGGTGTTGTTCTAATGCCCTTCTTTCTTTTTCGTAACACAAAACACGATGGAGACTGCTTTCGTCTATAACTGTGCAGTAAAGAGGAAAGCGGTCTCCGTCGTTACAGACCCCTCTCATCCTGTGATACCATTTGTACGGTATTTGCATTGTATTAATTGTGTTTTGTGATGTGTGTGATTGTATTGTGTATATGTGAGCCTTTTAACCAAAGACAAATTTCTATCACTGGTTGATAGATAATAAAGTTTTTTGAATTTGAAAAGGAGAATTTTTTTAAAATATCCCACTTGCGCTCGTCCATATAATGGCAGTGAATAGCGACCAACATCAAGCTTTTTTTTTAAAACACAAAAGTATCACAGAATGATCCCATTCGACATGTGTCCTATATTCCAAGTGTTCCAAGTAAGATTTGATGAAAAACAAACCAAAATTGAATGTATTATTAAATGTGAATCCTGAGCTTGGCCGTTGGTCTTCTGTGCTCGACTGTGTGTTCGTGAGACTCTTTTAGCGCCACAGTTCACTCTGTGTCACCCAGAAAAACACACAAGTTGTGAGAAACCAAGACATGGCATGAAATACTATCCATGTACTTTCTATATCCGTTGTGTTCGTTGCAACAAGAAGTTACCGCGTTCACATCTGTCAACTCTCATTCTGACCACCATCAGACAGACGGAGTTCCGGTCTGGAGATATTTAACACAGTTAACGAAGTACACAAATACTTTTTGGGGGATTTCTAGGCTTATTTATTCATCTTGATTCCTCAAAACTTTTTCTGGGTGAAACGGAGTGAACTGTGGCACTAATAGAGTCTCACGAACACAGAAGACCAACGGCCAAGGTCAAGAATTTTGCTAAATGATACATTCAGTTTTGCTTTGTTTTTTTTCCAAACCCAATCGTATACCCCTAGAACACTTGGAAAATATGACATGTGTCACATGGGATCATTCTGTGATGCTTTTGCATCTTGTTTTAAAAGCTTGATGCTGGTTGCTATTCATTGCAATTATATGGACGAGCGTGAAAGGGAATTTTTTTTAAAAAAATTCCTTTTGTGGTCTGATAAAGAAAGACGGGCATACGACATAAGAACAACACCAGGGTGAGTAAATTATAACTTAATTTTCAATTTAGGGTAAACTATCCCTTTAACATTACTTAATTATAAGTTTTGCTTTATTACTTACTGTTTATCCCATATTTTTTATGAACATGCAAAAAAAGTTTATCTTTTTTTTTTTTTTTTTTAAACAAAATATCTCACAAATGTGGCATTATGATCGGATTTAGTTTTTGTAGTAAAAATATATATAAAAGTCTTAAAGCTACTTAAAGAAAATATACCAGGTCTGTATTTCTACATTTCTAAACATTGTGTTTTTATCATAAATAATTAAAACAGACACATTTGCAACTAAATTAATTTTAATACATATATATACAGCAAATCATATCTTGCTTATTTTATTTATTTTCTCTTCAAATGTATTTAACATGCTGCACTGAGAAGCCATCTAACTGCAACGTTGTAAAAACATTTGATGCTTCCCGGGATGTTACCCCAGACACAAATTAAACTACACAGTGTCAGGTTCCTCAACTCAGAGGTACAGTAGATGACAACCTCTCACCTAGCAGCAAAGAAGCGATGAATGCGGTGGCCACACTGCTGGCACAGAGCAGGACGGCATGACCCATGTTAAAATTACCCTCTGGAATCCAGCCAAAAATGACTGCAGCGATGGAAGCCAGGAAGCCGACCACAGTGGCCTGAACCTGAAAGCAGGAAGGACAGCATGAACTCAGACACCTCTTTTGGCCATCATTCCTGAGGTTCAAAGTCTTCTGTCCCGTTCATGTCAAGTTTACTTTGATCTCTTTCATCATTAGTGTACACATGCCATTATTGGATTTTAGGGTAATTTCCAAGAAAAAGATCACCCAATCATTACATAATTGTTTAGTCGAGCGTGCAATCTGGAAACGTCAAACCTCACGTGATATGTGACTCTGGCTTTGCTCATTATGTGCAAAAATCGAACAAATCTTTAGGACTGACAAATCTGATCTGTTTCTTCTGAAATCACCGACTTGTTCATTCATTCAATATTCACAACATGTACAGTATAAGGACAAATAGAGAAAATATGTTTTTGGACAGCTTCAGTCAATACTTTGACGTTCAGTATTGTTATTGTTAACTAATTATCATTTTTGGTCATTTAAATAAAGCTGAAATAAAATAAAATGGAAATATTAGAACTTTGGAAACGGAAATAAATTAGATGAAGTTGAAGTACTACAATTACTAAAACTAAAATTGCTAACTGAAAATATTAATAAATACTATAATATGATTTAAATAATACTAAAATAACACTGATGACGTTGCATATGTAAAAAAATATTAAGACTAAGACACGTTAAAAAAATGTATAATTAATTTTAAACCACTTTTGAATGTGGATCTAGTAGGTATTCATTGGATTTCATGTGCTTATTTCATAGTCAGATATGCCAAATAATCAGATTTGTCTGAACAAAGCCTTTGTGAAGTGAAGAGTTGGCATGTACATTGGACAAACAGGATTGATATTTTTAGAAGGTCTCCAACCTGAATTAGTGCGAGGTTTCCCATGATCATTTTCCACATATCCTTGGCGGTATCCATTTGTCCAATATTAGCCTGGTGAGACGGGGAAAGAGAGAACACAGGAAGTCCATTTACAAATGTTCCCATTATAGTTTAACCACTGCACGTTCCTCTGAGCGAGTCTGCAGCACTAATCTCGCTCAAGAGTTCAAATGCCGTTTTATTTTTGCAATCAGATTCAACATGCCAAAAATCTGACCTAAAGTTAACTTTCTAAAAATAACAAAAAAACCTTTACATAATTTTAAATCAAAATGTAATAACTTTCTCTGCCTCTGAAACAACTGAATAACTATTAACAAACTAGATTTTTCATTTACATTTTCTAAAGAAGCTGGCCTACATTTTTTCAGAATCTGGATATTTCTTCAATGTAAATCATTTTCATCCGCCAGGAAAAGAAAATTAATATCTTATCGCTTAGAAAAGCTGCATGATTCGAGGAATCATTCATGTTTCGGAGCGCAAGCTGAATACTTTGGGTTACGGGTTCAGAACAAAAGCATTCGCAAGCACCACTAATAATATCATTGTTAAACATTTCATGATCCAATCAAATCCCATCGGATAAAACAAAGCCCCGTCCTACATTCTTTCCCACTGGATATTCTGTTTCACTCACATGAAATACATGAAACACTGTCTTTAAGGACCACCAAAAAAACCGAATAGTGCTGATACCATTCTCATTAAACTGTGATGTTTCCATGAAAATGAAACAATGAAACATACATTGCAGGAAATGTACATTTTGCTGGTGCTCAGTCGCCTTGGACCCAGTTTCCACTAGAACAAACAGTGGTCAGTTTACAAGACAAAAGAGGGTTTTATGAGCCGGACAGATGCATCTAATCCTCCTCTCCCTACTTATCTCATCTCTCTCAGTGCAGACACTAATGTCAAGTGGCCCCGGCCCTAAAGAGGGTCTTTCCCAACCTGGACCCACTCAGCTGGGCCAACACCTGCCTCAAGAGAATCGTTGTGTCTTAAGAAACATAAAAAGTAAAAACCTCTAAATAAAAATGTTTTGTGGCTTGTAGTTCATGTCTATTACCTCTGAGTGCATCTACAGGGTAAAAAACTCATATCATTTGACACAAATCCTAGTAAAACCATCTGAAAACCAGCATGTACAGTAATAGCATACAAGTTATGGGCTATTGCAATAAATACTAGCTTACTACTTACTCCCTACTAAGTAATCACATGACCTTCTTACAAATCAGTCCATTTATCATTTTGAATATATATACAAGATGATATATACAAAATGATGATGTGTGTGTGTGTATATATATATATATATATGTATAAAAAATATATATATAATAATAATAATATATATATATATATATATATATATACACACACACACACACACACACACACACATACATACAAACACACACACACTGTATAAAACATAATATATTTCCTTTTATTATACAATTGTGTGTAAAAATGTCTTAACTCTTTAAAAAAACAGGTTCATTTGTTCATTGGGAATGAAAGATGAATTCAAGCACATTGCATTGTGGAATATAATAGATACAGTACATTTGAGCAAAACGTAGGGTTATCTGGCTATTCCATGCATACTGAAATTTGCATACTGCGCACAGAATTAATACAGATATGGTATAATATGGTATTTCAATTGAAAAAGGACAACCCCTTTGACATGCTCTGCCCCAACTTCCTATTTCAATTGGAAATACATCAACACTGCATGATGTCTGAAAATGTACAGCTTGGCAGGCAATTTCTAAAATGCAAATCTAGTACAGCAGCCCAACACACAAATGTGAAGGAACCAGTTCTCTTTCCTAAATGAGACAGGACGTAGAATAGCCCAAGTACGTGTGCAGAATGCATTCACAGAGGCCGACAGCCCAGCAGTCTCTTTTAGACATTCAGTGCACCTCACTGTAGCCTTTCATTATGCTTCAAAAGAGCTGTAGCACTTCTGAGCTTCCTGTGAACTCCAGCGCTTCACTGCTTTAAAAAACTCAATTACACACTGCATGACAAAATAAACCAGATTTTTAACATCTAAATAAAAAAAGAAACCAAAACAAGAAAACACGAGTGCTCCTTGCCAGTACAGAAGCCGCTGAAACAATGCAAGGATGTTGTCGGTGGCTGTACGTTTCTTTTGCCATTGTTAAGGTGTTTTAAATGGTTTTTCACACGTTAGTATGAGAATGCTTTAGGCTGTTCTGGATGGTTGCTTCCAGGCCCAAAACAGCTCACCACTCGAGTCAATCCTTCAATTTAAGGCAACATTGCAACCTTTTTTATAATCAGTATTTTTGCCTGTTTTCTATAAGCCATTGATGGAATTTTCCGGCTTTCCATGATTTCACTGTTATATAGTACAGAATCTCTGGATCCAAAAACAAGCGAAGAAGTAGCAGAAACAAGAGATAGAAGCATTGCTTAAGCTAACGCAATCATCAAACTGCATATAAAACTGCGTAATGTTACCAAACGAAATGTCGAACCCATAGGACTGTAAAGCTTTGAGGTGTTGATGGACCTGATCTCCTCCATCCGTTTGATCATCGTTCTGAATAGTCTTGGACAAATACATGATTTTCTCAGCTTTTTGTTCAAAATGTAGCTTTTTTCAATGAAACTTACCTACATTAAAGTTGATTAAAAAAAATTAAGCTAGACTAAAATATGTTTTTTTTTGTGGTTGTTGTTTAAAAGCAGAGGCTCAGTTCTTTCTTTTGATATATAGTACATTCAGATTCATACAACAAAATATTCTGTTAAAAATGCATAATCATTATTTAATTTTTTTTACTGGAAAACAAGACAAAACACTGGATTTTTGTGCGGTGTATCTATTTTTGCCTAGACCTCACTATATTCAGTTAAATAAATACATATTTGATACATTCTAGTATATCAAATTCATTATAATAATAATCATTTTCAAATGAATTTATCTTATTATAAGATTTTATTTTATTTTAAAAACACTGACTTAACATTTATTTATTTATTTTGTGTGCAATATAACTACTATTTTTGGGGTGTTCGATTGCCCAACAGACATAAATATCAAATGTGATGCCTTAATAATAATACAAAAGTAATAGCACATCTCTCCTAAATAAGCTACACAATTTGAGGCAGGGTGACTTACATGCCAAAGTTTAATTCTTAGGGTTCAGGGTTTGTGTGACCTATAGTAATAAAATGGCCACTAAAAGCCTCAATACTTGATTCTGTGTGTCTATAAATCATTGTTGTTCGTTCACGTTCAGTGTTCACCAGGCAGAAAAACATAATTCTTTCTATTTTCCTTCAGTCTGATTTCTGTTCTGGCTCAAACTACAATAACAGTAAATTAGCAACACTACTATATTACAAATATCCTGTGCAACAGGATGAAGGAAAAAGCAGGCAGGAGAGGCCGTTAGTGGGGCGGTTGTAGCCTAGGTTTAAGTGAAGTGAATGCATGCATGCATGTATGTGTGTGTGTGTGTGTGTGTGTGTATATGTGTGCACACAGGGGCTCCATGAGGCAAAAGGAAGGAGCTCTTGAGTCGATGCCAACCGCCTGCTACTCTCTGAGGTGACCTTACTCCGGTGATCATGCTGATTGTTCCACAGTGCATCCTGACACACACACACACACACACACACACGAGGGGTAAAAACAGAGCTGGCTCGGCTACTTCCACTGCTGATGTAAATAGTTCACCCAAAAACTTAATTTCTTCCACTGAACACAAAACAATGTGTTGGTCCAGGAAATTACAATGAAAAGAGACCAGATCAGTATGATTCATAAGTGAATAATTCAGACCATAATAAAAGATTCATAAATAATAATTATCTGAATATGAATAACGGGCTTCGCCAGAGGAAAAGACCTCTTTCCTCACACAAAACTATCTTATAACTTCAGGAGACTTGAAATAATTCACACAAATCATACTTTTATGATCATTTGATGGTGCTTTTGCAACTGCAAAAAAATAAATAAAGGAAATCTGCCCAATATCCTTTTGTGCTTTACAGAAAAAAAGAAATAATACAAGACTGGAATGATTTGTGGTAAAAGTAAATGACAACATTTTCATTTTTCAGTAAACTACTCCTCCAACAGCCTGCCACTTACTGATAAGTGAGGGTCCAAGTGATGACGATAAGCTCTACGCAAATCATTCTACAAAACATGGTGGCGGTACACTTCTACAAGCCAATAAACCACGCAATTCTGAAGCAGACATAGGAGGAACCTCTGGCAGAGGCAGCGAATGGAGACTCGTAGAGTTTAGTCCGGTTTTTGTCCACAAACTCAGATAAAATGACTTTGTACTGTGGAAAGTTAACATTTTGACAAACAGGTTGTCAAGCGAGCACAGGGTTTACGGGATGTAATATTTAATAGGATAAAGAGCTAACACCCTCTGACTTAACTGGAACACTGTATAGCATGCGGTTAGTCAGCTTCCAGGCATTGTGGAATGACACAAACAACGCCATCATTGTATAATAAACTACCTGATATTTAGAAACTAAGCTAGAATCAGAAACAAAATCACGTTTTTCTTTCTGGTAAAGGGAATATTTAAATTCAATTTAAAAAAAGAGCATTAAAATTAAAATCAAGAGCTTTCATTAAATATCAAACCAGGTTAAACGTTTACTTTAAAGTAAAGCTGTGCCATATTTGAGCCATGGTGCTCATACAGATTGACCGTTTCCTCATTTTCTGTCCTCTCTCAACTATACTATACGTGTTGGCATGCCTCTGTCATGTATGACAATGCTTGGGTAGTTCACATTAGTCCATGTTGATTGACTTCAATCATCTTTCCCTCAACTTTTGAAGGTTGTTGGCGTGATCTAGTTGTCTTCCTTTGTGAAGTCGAGCCCTCCACTGATCCCGATTCATTGATGCTGAATCCAGGATTCAGGTTGTATGCCAAAGTCTACAAGATCTCGTTTGAGTACATCTTTGGGGCGAAGCTTTGGTCTACAAGTGTGACAAATTCCCTCTTCCAGAACGCCATGGTGGACAGAGTGAGGCATGCGGGATGGTGGCATTCTGATTACATGTCCTTCCCATCTGAGACTAATGAATTTGAGCCTTGATGATAGAGGTCCTGAATTAGCAATCTTAAAGAGTTCCTCGTTTGTCATCTTGTCTTCCCAGGTTACAAAGTACCAGTACCAAGTCTGGTACCCAATTCGAGATCAAGTGTTGCATTTCGAGTCATTGTAGAGCCCAAATAGGTGAACTTCTCAACTTCTTCAAGGGGGGTCTCATTGATTGTGAATGTATGAGGGTCAAGGGCCTGTGACATTGTAACAGTATTTTTCAGACTAATGGCGAGTCCAAATTTGTCACATGATTCGGCAAATTGATCTATCAGGATTTGAAGCTGATCCGGAGATGACGCGCATAAAGCAGCATCATCGGCGTAGAGTAGGCAAGGCAAGTTTATTTATATAGCACATTTCATACACAATGGCAATTCAAAGTGCTTTACATAGGAGAAATTAAAATAATTAAAAGAAATAAGAATAATTAAAACAGTTTAGAAAAATTTAATTAAATAAAATACAGTACAGTACAAACAGTCGGACGAACAGTGGCGCAGTGCTCATTCAGTAAATGCATAGCTAAACAGATGTGTTTTGAGTCTGGATTTGAATGTGACCACTGTAAGCTGGTTCCAGCTGCGGCTGGCTTAATAGCTAAAAGCAGACTCGCCATGTTTAGAGTGAACCCTTGGTATTTCTAGCTGATATGATCCTAATGATCTGAGTGATCTGTTGGGTTTATATTCAGTGAGCATATCTGCAATGTATTGAGGTCCTAGGCCATTGAATGATTTATATACCAGTAATAATACTTTAAAATCAATCCTAAATGTAACTGGGAGCCAGTGTAAAGAACTGAGGACTGGTGTGATATGTTCATATTTTCTGGTTCTGCTCAGAATCCTGGCGGCAGCGTTCTGTATGAGCTGCAACTGTCTTATGATCTTTTTGGGAAGGCCAGTGAGGAGTCCATTACAATAATCCACCCTGCTGGTGATGAAAGCATGAACAAGTTTCTCTAAGTCTTGTCTGGAAACAAAGCATCTAATTCTTGCAATATTTTTCAGATGATAGTATGCTGATTTAGTTATTGCTTTGACATGACTACTGAAACTAAGGTCTGACTCTAGTGTCACACCAAGATTCCTGACTTGATTTTTAGTTGTTTGACCCCTAGAGTGAAGGTATGCGTTCACCTTGAGAACTTCATCTTTGTTTCCAAATGCAATAACTTCAGTTTTGTCTTTGTTTAATTGAAGAAAGTTTTGACACATCCAACTGTTGACTTCGTCAATGCATCGGCACAGGGAGTCAATGGGGCTGTAATCATTAGGCGATAGGGCTAAGTAGATCTGTGTGTCGTCGGCATAGCTGTGGTAAGCAATTTGGTTATTTCTCATTATTTGGCTCATTGGGAGCATATACAGGTTGAACAGGAGTGGCGCAAGAATTGAGCCTTGAGGGACTCCGCATGTCATGGATGTCCACTCAGACTTATGGTCTCCCATACTCACATAATAACCTCTCCCATCTAAGTATGACCTGGACCATTTTAGGACTATCCCAGAAAGCCCCACCCAGTTTTCCAGCCTGTCAAGAAGTATGTTATGATCGACAGTGTCAAATGCAGCACTGAGGTCGAGTAGTACCAGCACTGATAATTTTCCTGAATCAGTATTTAAGCGAATATCGTTTATTATCTTTATGAGCGCTGTCTCTGTGCTGTGGTGCGGTCGGAAACCAGATTGAAAATTGTCAAAGTATCCATTCGAGCTTAAGAATTTGTTCAGCTGGTTGAAGACAACTTTTTCAATGATCTTGCCTATGAAAGGAAGATTTGAGATCGGTCTATAGTTGCTTAATATGGTCTTATCCAGATTGCTCTTTTTCAGGAGGGGCTTGACAATTGCAGTTTTCAGGGAGTTTGGAAAACTCCCAGAGATAAGTGAGCCATTTACCACTTCTAGAAGATCTGCTTCTAAACTGTTTAGCACACTTTTGAAAAAAGATGTGGGAAGTGTGTCAAGGGCGCATGTTGATGTTTTAAGGTGCTGTACGGTTTCTTCCAAAATTTTGCCATCAATTTCTTTGAAGTCAGACATAGTAACTACTTTCTCAGGTGGTCTGATCTGTCTCACCCCAGCGCAACTCAAGGATGTGCTGATCACCTTTCTGATATTATTGATTTTCTCAGAGAAGAAAGAAGCAAACTCACTGCACTTGTTGTCTGAGAGCATTTCACTGGGAATCTGGCTTGGGGGGTTTGTCAGTCTCTCTACAGTAGCAAAAAGAGTGCGTGTGTTGTTTAAATTGCTGTTTATAATATTTGAGAAAAAAGTCTGTCTAGCTTTGCCTAGTTCCATATTGAAAGCATGCAGGCTGTCTTTGTAGATGTTATAATGGACTACAAGTTTTGTCTTCCGCCACATGCGCTCTGCTTTTCTGCATTGTCTTTTCATATTTTGCACTGCTGTTGAGTTTCTCCAAGGTGCTTTTTGTCTGCCACTCTTCTTCCTGACTTTCACAGGAGCAATATCATCAATTACATTTTTAACTTTTGAGTTAAAAGAATCAAGGAGAAAATCAACAGAGTCAGCAGATATGCTTGGTGTTAAGGATATAGCCTTCATAAATAGTACACTAGTGTTCTCATTTAAGCATCTCTTCTTGACAGACACAGATCTAGCTTCAATGGCAGGAGAGATCAATATTTCAAAGAAAATACAGAAATGATCAGACAGTGCTACATCCTTAATAACAATCGATGAAATGTTTAGACCCTTACTGATAAGTAAATCTAGAGTGTGTCCATGATTGTGTGTGGGTCCATGTACATGCTGAGTCAGATCAAAAGTTTTTAAAACAGTTTTGATTTATTTTGCCATATTGTTTTCTGCATTATCTATGTGAATGTTAAAATCTCCAGCAATGGCAATACAGTCAAACTCTGAGGTAATTGTTGATAACAGTTCTGTAAAGTCCTCAGCAAAGCCTGGAGAGTATTTTGGAGGCCTGTAAATAATGATAAGTAAAATGCGTGGAGCACCTTTTAAAACAGTACCTAGATATTCGAAAGACAGGTAATTCCCAAATGATATTTGCTTACATTGATAGATATCTTTAAAAAGAGCAGCTAGACCCCCACCTCTCTTAACAGCTCTGCAGACACTCATAAAAGTAAAGTTAGGAGGGGATGTTTCATTGAGGATTGTTGCACTGCAGCTGTCTTCTAGCCAGGTTTCATTTAGAAACATAAAGTCCAGGTTGTTTGTGGTTATTAAGTCGTTGACTAGAAGTGATTTATTTTTAAGTGAGCGAATGTTCAAAAGTGCTAACTTAACAGTCTTACTTTTTGTCCCCACATCAATCTTAGTTTGACGTGTAATAGGCACCAGATTAGTTGGGTTTGCTGTACGGCTATTGAAGGCCTTAGACTTTCTATCTTGTAATAGAACAGCAATAGAGAAAGATACAGGCACACTGGGTTCCCGCTTGTTCTGTAAACATTTGAGAAAGTTACTGTTATCATAGCAGGGACCCAAAACACATCACTGAGAGCTGGTATCAGTTGTTTTTGGTTCACCTTGAGCAGATGGAGGAGGGTGTGGGCCCTGGCGTTTTGGCCGAAGAGGCCGAAGAGCTCTCACAGGAGGGGGCGGGCGAGCTCGGCGCGCAGGCTTCGGTGTTTGAGGTGCTTGCCGTTTTTTGGTTGGTATCTGGGGGCTTGCAGCAAAAGAGTGGGATAGTCTGGTTCCAGCATGCACCAGTTCTTCCATTTTCTGTGAGAAACACAGAAGTGGGGATGTTGGAGAGAGGGATAACGTGTCTGGTGAGAGGGGCTGTTGCTCAGGTGTTATCGGAGGCTGGGATATGCTGTCCTGGATTCCCTGGCTGTTTTCCAGGAAGTCGTCCTTGGGGGCTGAATCTTGGAGCAGTTCTAATATGTCTGTCTGTGGTGAGCTCTGTGGGCAGGGCTCAGCTGAGATTGTGTCCGTGAGCAGAGGTTGTTGTGGCTCACTGGTGTTATCATTGTCCTTGTGTGATATGTCAACATCATGTCCATTCTGAAGTGAAGTCCTGTGGTCATTCATACTGTTTCCAGGTGTGTGTGTGCCGTTCAGATTGAGTGGATTGGCACACACTGCAGAAGGATGATTGAGGGAGAAGTAGATATTGTCCTTTAACACTCTTGAACCAAGTTTGTTTGGGTGATGGCCATCCCGATGAAATAGTTGTCTCTGACTCCAGAAAAGATTGAAGTTGTCAATGAAGTTTACTCCTTTTATATTGCAGGTTTTTTGTAGCCATGTATTAAGCCCAAGCAACCGTGAAAACCTGTTTGTTCCTCTTGCTGGGAGTGGTCCACTGATGAATGTTTGAACGTTCTGACTGCTCTTTATGAATGTCATTCTTCCCCACATGAATTATGAGTCGATTTGCAGTCTTATATTTCATCAGAATGTTCTGAAGTTCCCTGTTTATATCAGAAGTTGTTGCTTGTGGAAGGCAGCATGTAGTTGTATCCCTGCTGCTAATGTTTCTGATTATGGAGTCCCCCACTATCAGAGTCCTGGGCTCGGCTGTGCTCTGAGCTGAGTGCCGCTGTCTGCTCGACCTTGAGCGCCAGTTAGCATCAGTGTTAGCTACTGGCTGATTCAGTCTGTTTTCGATCATATTCCTCATGTTTGGGGATTCCTCATTTACATTCATTAGTACTTCAAATCTGTTCTCAAGATGTATAGGTGTTGGTAGGAGACCAGTGTTTGCAATCCTTGTCAGAGCTGTATCTGGGGTAGAGGATGCTACTGCGGCAATATGTGGGGCTCGTGACAATCTGATATCTCGAGTGCCTTTGGGTCTCGCTCCCTGTTTGTGCCATCGATTTGTAAGTCGATCGGCTTGTTTCTCTACCTGTCGAGGAGCACTAGTTTCATGGGACTCACCGGCTATATGCTGAGGGTGTCCATGACGAAGCTCTGTTGTGTGTTCCGTCTGGTTTGGTGGTCCCGTGTAAATAACTTTGTTTCAAGAACTGCAATCCTTTGTAAAAGTCTGTGGCAGTTAGTGCAGCAAGTAGATTCCAGAAGAGGCATTTTCTCTCTTATCCTTGTAGGCAGTTGTGTTTTCCTTTCCCCGGAATGTAAGCTGGTCGGGTAGAAGAATTCTGCGTTTTTGTGGTAATCCAAACTTTGTCGTTTGAGCACTGTGCTGATTTGCTGAAGTTAAAATTAGGTAATAAAAGGAGCTAAAATATAAAAATATAGAAGATAAAATATAAAAGCGATAGAGCAAAGCGCGGAGCAGTAAGCAAGAGCGTCCGAACGGATGCGGAGCAGGAAGTTGAGAGTAGTTCACGCACAACACATTGCTTGGTTTTAGCTTTGAAACGAGACAGATTGAAGAAATTTCCATCGTTACGTGACAATAGGGAGACACCAGTATTGTTGTCCAGGTCTTCATATGCTCTTTTGAATACATAGGAGAAGTAAATAGCGAACAGTGTAGGCGCTAATACACAGCCTTGTTTTACACCTCGTTTAATGGCAAACGTACCAGACAGCTCACCGTCAAACTTCACCCTACCCAGCAAACCGTCATGAAATGACTGAATCGGTAAGAGTATATACATACACAACCGATTTTTTCATGCACATAAAGGCTGCATTTAAAAAAAAAAACATTAATATTGTGATATATTCTAATATACGTATTAATTTTATTAAATCTTCAGAAATCATTCTAATATGTAAATCTGCTGCACAAGAAACATGATTAATTATCTTATTATTATCCATGTTAAAAACAGTTGTCCAGCTTAATATTTTTATGAAAACCATGATGCATATTTGAACAGAAAGTTCAAAAGAACAGTTTTATTTGAAATACAAATGTTTTGTTACATTACAAATGCCTTTACTTTCACTTTGGATCAATTTGATGCATGCTTGCTGAATAAAAGTATTACATTTCCTTTATTACTTAAACTTAAAATAATTTAGCAGATATACACATTTAAAAAGAACACAGTGTTTGTCTTCCAGAAAATGGGCCAAAAATATATATGACATTATATTGTCTCTTAAGCTTTGTTCAATAAAATGTTCAGTAGCATAATAATGTAAGAATGTAGCAAAACAGCAATAGCAAGTATCAAATCATAGCTATTTAAAAAAAAGACACGCCCATTGATATCTCCCATCCCAAATTCCTGCTGGAATAGGAAATACAGTGACACAGGACAGAAAATTCGATAAACCATTACATGGGGTCATGTGGTTCTAATTCATGCTATGAAAGGAATTCAATCTTTTCTGAAGTGCCGTAAGAGCATTAAAAAGCAACAGTGCTGTTAATCTGCTGATAATTAGCAGTGGGCTCTGAGAACCAGCATAAAGCAGCGAAGCACTTACTGTAGATTTACAGCACACAGGCGACCTCAGGACTGCGGGGTCGACGCTTTCTGTTGCTCGTGAAACACTTTTTCTGAGAGTGGGTTTGCACCTAATTTAAAGTGTTTAACAAGTACAGGTATTTAATCAGGGTATTAGTTTACCCTGAAATTAACAATTTCACATCATTTACTTACTCCCATGTCATTCCTATTTTTCTTAATATAACAATATGACTTGAAAGTGAGTAAATGTTGAAAAATGTAATTTTGGGATGGCTTATTATCTTGCTTGCTCTCATAAGTAATTAAATGAAAAACAATGTCATCCACAGCGTGCAAACACTGCTCCAAGATGTAACCAGCAAACGTGGGATGTGTTCTGATTAAACATGTAATCTTGTGGCAGGATCTCACAGAACCACAGCCCAAAGGAATGTCTGGCTATGAACCACAAACCTGGCATATCCGAGTCTAGCCGAGACACATCGAGTGCAGGAGTAACTAGGGGAAGTGTACGGTCATGTGCTTAACGGGATTAAAATGATGTTAATTTGACCATAGTGTCCTGCATGATGTCCCATTAAGCTCTGAGAGAACGGGGCAGACAGCCCAAGTTATTACCCTACTTTTAACATACTTCAGTGAAGGACAATGAAGCTTTGTGAAAATGTTTAATAGTGGATAACTGACCTCACATTGTTGCTGCTTACAGACATATATATATATATATATATATATATATATATATATATATATATATATATATATATATTCAAACGCAAGTAAACAAACTAACAAAATTTACACTCATTCAAAAGTTTGGGGTTGGTAAGATTTTGTAATGTTTTTGGAAAAAGACTGTGCTCACCGAAGCTGCATTTATTTGAACAGTAATATTGTGAAATTTTCTATTTTAATACATTTTAAAATATTCGTATTATCATGACGACAAAGCTGAATTTTCAGCATCATTACTCCAGTCTTCAGTGTCACATGATCCTTCAGAAATCATTCTAATATGCTTATTTGCTGCTCAAGAAACATTTGTTTATTATTATCAATGTTGAAAACAGTTCTATTGCTTTATATTATTGCGAAAACCATGATACATTGTTTCAGGATTCTTAGAAAGTTCAAAAGAACAGCATTTATTTGAAATATAAATATTTTGTAACATTATAAATGTCATTACTGTTACTTTTGTTCAATTTAATGCATCCTTTTTGAAAAAAATAATACATTTCTCATACTTATCTTACCCCAAACTTTTGAAAGGTAGTCTAAGTGTAAAATGTAAGTGTTGTTTGTCTATTCAAAACTCATCGCCAGGCCATTGTTCTGCAGTTTCTGGGGTGTTTTTGGTAGTTCCCAAGTAAGCAACAACATAGTAAGAATCTAAAAAAAGCTTGGCAACCCCACAGCAAATGTTTCAACACAGTGTCATAGAGATGAGTTTTTTGTAAGGCAAGTTAAAAGTGTCAGACATTTTTATCACCTGATGATCACTTAGAAAAGTAATAGCACACCTCCACTCACCAATCCTTCCTAAATGCAATTGCCCTCAAACTATATTTCAGTCAACGGCTCTTTATCTAACCCCTGTTACGCCAATATTTTCCTTCAAATGAAAATATAAGTGTAGTTTCTACAGCAGCTGGATTGATTCCTCCTGATTCCTGAGGAATGATTCCATCTGAGGTTACATGAAACTCAAACACACCTCTGAAAGCTGCACAAAGGCTGAAGTAAACATTAGTCACCATCCAGACAAAAGAAAACCACGCAGGTGAAATTGCATCATGAAATTCTGACGAGATGGTATTTAAGTCCATATTTTGACATCTCAGTGATACGAGTCAATACATATGCAGGAGTACATACAGTTTTTTGATGAGTATTCCTTTCAGAGTCTTATTTTTATTCTGTTTTATCAACATTTATCTGTTATTCTATAAAAAAAATAAAAAAAATGGTTCAATCATGCCTATTGGAAATCTAATGTTGTTCAATATTTAAAGACTTACCGCAGTAGACAGTCTGGACGCAAGGGTCATCTCCAGGTTCCCTTTCAGGCCCAGGAGAGCAGGCACCAGGATAAAGACTTCAGTCACCTCTGTGAATACCGTCCAATGCTATTGAGAAAGAGAAACCTTTTAGCTATAATCACTAAACATTAAAGCCTAACAACAACTAGAGATATTATGTAAGCCATGTTGGAACTAAAGACCCTGTGATCCCATGTTTGTGATCTTCTCAAAAATATCTCACAATGTTCTCCTATCAGCCAATATACCAAAAGATCTCAATATAAATATCCTCTTGGTCTTTTTACTTTTATGTTTTAACTTGTAGGGCTATCATTTTTAAATAAGGAAATCAGAACTAGCAAAATAATCATGATAATCAATAATCAAACATGAAAAAGATTTGTAATAAGATTGTGGATCGTGATCCTGCCAGAATTTTTTTTTTTATTAGTGCTGTCAAATGAATGAATCATAATTAATCGCATTTAACATAAAAGTTTGTAATATACAGGATTATAAAAAAAATAAAAAAAATAATATATATATATATATATGTGTGTGTGTGTGTGTGTGTGTGTGTGTGTGTGTGTGTGTGTGTGTGTGTGTGTGTGTGTTTGTGTAAATGTTAGATGTGATTAATCAATTAATTGATTTGACAGCACTAACAGTTATATGATATTATTGCCTAATATTAACTAATTCACATGTTATAGCTCTGCATTTTAACTCTATGTCAGCAATTGACTTGTTTGTGTCCATTTCTATTTTTGTAAGGAATTTTAGGAAAAAATTTAGACAAAGTTTATACATAAAACTCAAATAAATCTCCTGAGCTACGAAAGAGCAACCATGAAATCATCTTCTGTGGAATCCTTGCATGTGAGATTAAACACTAAAAAACAAACACACTTTTCCATTTATAACAAAGTTTCCAAGGGGAAAAGCTCTGATAACACTGAACTTATCATCTGCCAATGTTAAACTCAGGCCAATTTCAGGTCTATTGACGCCTCCGTCCATTTGAACCTCTTCCAAGCACCCGACTTGAGATGTCTGACCAAGTTGATGACTCTGGTAACTGGCAGGCTGTTTTTTTTCCATTAGGCTGCGGTGCCTTCGATGCAATGCAGCAGCATGCAGTATAGATCAATACATAGAAGGAGTGCTTATCTTTAGACCCATTCCCACTGGTGCACGGCAATTACAGGCCTGACACTGACTAGCTAAATCAATTCTAGCAGCATCTTTTCAGCACATGGAGAGAGTGGGAAAGTGTGGCGGGCACTGCTAACGTAACGTTAGAGAAAAAGTGAACGGTAAACATAACACAAAATCGTCCTACAAATAGCAGCAAAAAGCAGTAGTTAAGGAGTTTGAGCGGTGCAGCTTCCAGTAGGCGGGTTTTAATGGCCGTTTCTTTTTCCTTGAGTCTTTGGCAGTGCAGGGGCCACTTTAAAAAAAGGACGAACATCAATTGGGAGCTGGCGCCCAGCCACTTTGTCTTCGGTTCCCTTTGACTGAACCTCCTCTACTCTGTCTATCTCCCTCCCCCAGAACGATGTTGTCTTCAGGGAACAGAGCAGTCCTGGCTAATGCCTCCATGTGCCTCCCAGGGTTCTGCGAACTTGACGCACAGCAGTGCAGGCATGCAACCGGAGGGGGGCTCGGATTGCAGGATTGTGTAATGTTGGCTGGCAACGCTCCTCGGTTCCAGCACCTTGGTCTCCAAGGCTCAGAGTATAAGGTCACAGAGGAATTCTGAAGACACACTACCAACCTGGGGTGTGTTTAACATCGGTGAACCTGCAGTGATCTATGTGCATGCTAAGATTTGCAAGATAAACTTGTCAATAGTACAGCAGCTTATAAGGGTTTTCCACAACAATTTTGGTTCCCAATGAACCTTACAGTGGACAGTTCTTAAAATAACCATTTAAAAAAATCTAAAGAACCCTTTCCACTATGAAGAACATTTGGTGTAATGGAAAGGTTCCATGGATGTTAATGGATCTTTATGATGCCAATAAAAATCTTTATTTTTAAGAGTGTCTATTGACTGTCTATCTTCTGTGGAACACAACAGAAGATATTTTAAAGTCCACTGACTTTCACTGTATGGAAATATACTGAAACTTTTCAAAATATCTTCTTTTATGTTCTGTGGAAGAAAGAAACATGAGGGTGAGTAAAATAATGATAATTAAAAATGTTGGGTAAACTATCCCTTTAATAATCTGGAAATTGTCTGGAAAATATGATTAGTGCTCAACCATTGCTCATTAACAATTTTGCGTCAATGGGACATTTTTCCAAGGTTTTTTGTCCATCAGGGAAAAATGTTAATGCCAGGTTCAGACTACATAATATTTTTGTCTGTTACGATAGTCACTGTGTCAGATTATGCGATTTTGACTCCTAAATTCTTGTCGTGTCGTGGACAAGAAACACCTCAGACTACACGTTTCTTCCCGACCAATTATAGCTTGCCGTCTTTAACGACGTGCGTGATGTCATTGAGACGGTGGAACTAGCGACTGACTTCCGGAAACAAAAACGTAACAAACAGTCTAAACTAAAATTAAAATATAAAAATAAAAAGCTAGTCTAAATATATACCTAAATACCTAGCATTTAATAACACTGCCAACAATTTGGGACGAACTACACATCATAGATAAATAAAGATAAATATTAGAGGGATTGAAACCACTGTAAACCAGGGTTTTCCGGTTGGAACTGAACTCTGCAGGCCGGTAGATCTCCAAGAGGATTAGGCACTCCTACACTAAATCCAAAGTAATATTGACACTAGCCTTGGCAACGCCACTAAATAATCACATCAAATCTTACATGTTAATTGTTCAAGGAAATTAGGTGATTTATGTGTGTTTGCAAAAGATTAATCTTTGAGACACTAGGAGAGAAAAGAGGGACAATTTCTGACCACAGTTACTCCACATGACGTCTGACACAAAACTTGCTGTTTGCACGAGAAATCAGTCAACTGCACTCGTGAATAATAGAAGCCAATCATGTGATCAAATATGACATTGAACAACACAGAAACTTACAATAAGATCTCAGCACACGGAGGGTTAAGGACAGGACATTAGGCTTGTCTGTCTGCATTGAAATCTGTCAAGATGCCGATGACGATGAATGTGGTAAACCCTAACTGGCTTCCTGCAAGGCCTTAATGTTTAGTCTATCCTCCTTGTGGTAAAAATAGTTTTTCACACATTCAAACTTCAGCACAAACAGGTCTGACAAGAGGTTTTCTAACACAATACATTCCACATCAGCAGGCTAAAAGGCGAAATCACCAAGTCGGCTGAAAAACAAGTTTCCACGCTGGTTAAGACTACAAAGGGTGTGGAGCTGTAGTGAGCTAAAACCTCATAAATGCTGTACGTCAACAACACCTAGTGAACTCTCTTCCACACAATTGGTTATAAAATGTATTTACGCCAATCCACAGGTCTACACCCTTTCCTCAGAAAACAACAATAAGTAATAAACAAATCACTCTTTGGATTTCAAATATGTGATTTCTATCGTTTACTGAGGAAACTGAGGAAGTGACTTAAGTATTACATGGAACAAGACACCTCTTCAGAGACTCTGTGCGCACACTGTTTTTGAAAAACTAAAAAACTGAAAACATATGGTTATCTGTTCTTGCATCTAGTACCCAGGGTACAACAGAAAGTCATATGTCTATCAGTAGAGTAATGCATTTTCAGTAGGTAGTACAGATACAGTAAGAGCAGCCAAGAGTAAAAAAGGTTTGAGCTAAATGTGAAAGTGATATGACTGCCAATAAGACACTTAACTTTTTGACTTTATCTTTATTAGACTGACCTTAAAAAATCGATTCAACCTGTCAGCCGAGATGTGCTTATTTTTAAAAAGGCCAAACGTGAAAACATGCACATACATGATTGCATTAAGTCTACTGGAAATCAATCAATCAATCAATCTATCAATCTATCAATCTATCTATCTATCTATCTATCTATCCATCCATCCATCCATCCATCCATCCATCCATCCATCCCGTGGCAATGTATCACTGTTGGAAAATAGACCCTATGTAGATTTCCATTATTTATAGACCTTACACATCCTCTAAATAAAAATCAACACCATTACTCCCTTCCACGTGCTGTTGAGGACAAGGGAAGCCCTTAGAATGGAGCAGCACATGTTCACTGCTTATTTGGAAAGAACCTGATGCAAGCAACCAGCATCTGGAGAGCGTAGCACATGCTCATTTGAAAAACTCTGACTGATAGGCGTTCTGTCAATGGCATCACAAGCATGCAAAACCTCAGAATGTGTGCCAATTAGTTTTACTTCTGACATTTGTACTGTACATGTCAGGCTTTGGTGTGGTGCTTCTTTACAATAAACAAGATCAACAATACTGAAAAGTCTTTTTGGATAAAAATAAATATATTCCAGAACAAAATATTCTCATAATATTCCAAATACTAGAATTTTTTTCCACATATTTTCCTCCAGAATTTTTTTAATTATTTGAAATGTTTTGTTTTATCTCCAACATTTACACTAAACACAAGGAAATTTGGATTTACTCACCTGAACAATGTCCAGAACCATGCCAGCTGCAACTGTCCCAAACCCTGCCAGCAGGAAAGGGAACAAAACCTGGAGTCCAATGGAGAAGGACGTTTCCTTCAGTGGAGCCGGTGGCACCGGGCTTTGGTCCGTACTAGTGTCATCACTCTCATTGCTTTGGCTGGCGTTCTCCAGGAGTGCGTCCTCTTCCCTCTGGCCCTTCGCATTGGCCCGACAGTCGAGGACCACCATGTCCGGCCGCTCGTTCTCCTGATCACCGCGGTCCGGTAAGGAGGTCACCTCTGTGAGTTCGTACTCCCCGGGAGCCTGCGGCACCTCCTCTGAGTTGTCGGGTAGTATTACCGGGTGGACAGACCCATTAGAGTGGTGGTATGCCGGCGGCGCCCCCTCCTTCTTCATCTCTATCCTTTCCGTCCCGGTGGACATGTCGGACAGTTTGTCTTGATCTTTCGACCAGAGTACCATGCGGAGGCCTTAGGATGAAAAGTGTCAATTAAGAAGAAATTAAGAAGCTCGAAGGTCTTACTTAAGTTAAGATCAGCCGTTCACCTGATCTCTGGAGATAGTTTATCCCATTAAAGACGGCTGGTGCTGATGAATGAGTCTACAGGTCGAGGAAGAGAGGCAGGTGTGTTCCCCGTCTCCAGGTTTGTGTAAGATCCTGCCTGAACTTGGGTAGCATGCAAATTATGTTCCCCATTCAAAGCAAATTTTCCTTTAAGACAACAACAGAAAGCCGCATGTTAGCCTGTGTACAAAAAAAAGAAAGAATCCAAGTGAGTTATTCTTCACAAAAGGGACAAAGCTGATGTCCCGTAAGAGCAAAATGTCACAAAAATGAACGAGAAAAATGGGTTCTGAGGGTCCTAATGAACGTCCGATGCTTGTGTCTCTTGAAGGCACCTGAAGGCATCTATATAACTTTCCAACCAGCATTGGGCAGTTGGAGGGCTGGAGGCGTCTCACTTTACACCACGTGGTAAAATGCTTTTTGAAATGTATTTAAAGGTCTCTGGAGTCAGGGTACTGTTACAACTCATTGAAATGGCTGAGTCTGATAAGGTCGACTTGTCACCTGCCAAAGGGAATGACACCTATTATAACTTTTTTAACGATTTAAGCTAAAAAAAATCAATCAGATAAGACTGCAGCTATATCAACCTACTAAATTATAAACTTAAGTTTAACTGCTGCCTTATTTTTTTATTAAATGTGAGGGAAGACCTTTTTTCTACTATGAATTAAATGACTTAATAAAACCAAGCTAAAAAATTTAAACCCCCTAAAGAAATTACACATTACAAATAATTCAATATTTTCCACATTATGATGAAAACTTCACAGTATAGAGACAGACACAGACAGACAGACAGACAGACAGACAGAGATAGATAGACAGATGGATGATAGACAGATAGACAGACAGACAGACAGACAGAGAGATAGATAGACAGACAGACAGACAGACAGACAGACAGACAGACAGACAGATAGATAGATAGATAGATAGATAGATAGATAGATAGATAGATAGATAGACAGACATAGAGATAGACAGACAGACAGACAGATAGATAGATAGATAGATAGATAGATAGATAGATAGATAGATAGATAGATAGATAGATAGATAGATAGATAGATAGATGGCAATCAAAACGGCTTCGCTATGCAGTTTCATGACAAACACGTCAAGGCAAGTATGACGGGACTCACTTTCCGCCGGACGTAAAAAGTTCATAAACTGACAATGACGTGATATACTTTTAAACATGAGTCATGACGAAACATTCTGGGCGATTCTTGAGAGAAGCAAGCACCCAGAAACGTCTTTTCGGGACGGCAGAAAGAAGGGAGTATACGAGCCAACAACAATTTGCTCATTACCTCCGCACTGAAACAAAATCCCTACTTAGTAGTCCGATCAAATCCAGCGCAGCATGGGACGACGTAAATTAACACGGCTCGGTGCTACTTCACACGTATATCCTTCAGTAAAGAACGTTTATTCCATTCATGTAAGACTTATTCTACACTTTATACCAATTGGAACAAAGTGGCAAAAACAGTTGCTGTTTTTCAGGGCTAAACAGTGAAAACTTGTGTAAAAGTATCTGGCACGAATAAAGGTTCTTCTGTGGTTCTGTCGAGCACTTAAAAGTTCAGCAAGAACCCCATTAAACCCCCATTTTGGGTCTATAAGGTTATTGCGCTACTATGCGGTTTCGTTTGAATTATAAGTTCTTTCAGTTCTCTAAAAATACTTTACATCATACGATTGGTGATCTGACGTTTAGACAACTTTCTGAAGATAAACTTTAGAATAAAGTTCTTTGTGGAACTTCTGCTAGGGTAAAAAAAAAAAAAAACTTTATTTTCTATATTAAATTATATATATATATATATATATATATATAGGTGTATAAACTATACAATTGGATAGTTTTAAATATTTGACACAACTAATGTATATTAGACCATGAGTTAATCACATGTGATTTATGGCTTTTAAACACATTATTAGAATGGAGCTTGTGCAGTGTTCGCATGTAACGTCAACGGAGCATAATAAATAACAAACTACAACTACAAACAGATATTATGTGTCATATCAGGTAACAATGTGGTATTAAAAACGCAGGTAAATGAATCACCTCTGTTCCTACCTTGGATTGAAGACACTGCGGACCTGCTGTCATTCTCCTGTCACTCAGGCGGAACTCTGCCCTTATCTATGGTTATGGAGCCGGACCGTGATTAATCAGTAACCTCTCGACTGAGGCTGTCAACTCCGATCCGTTACATTGTTCCATTTGACACGCGCTCGTTCCTGCGCATCTATATGACAGGAGGACGTCGCTAGGCGGGCGACGCTGACGAAAATTTCGAATCCTACTATGGAAAGCGCTTAGCTCATGAATATCTAATAGATCTCACAGGCGTTGCTTGGTAACTGTTCCGGAGCGTCCAGTCACGCAACGTAATTATTATTCATGAACCTAAGCCTTCGCCCTAGTAGGATTCGTTCCTTCCCGAACTGACTAGAGCAGAGTCTTATTTTCAGCCAATCAGAAAGCGGAGCGTCACCGGCTAATTAACATTCATGAGACAAGCCTTCGCTGTAGTAGGCCAAGAAGGGATCGCGTTTGTGTTAATATGTGTTCATTTACAAGCACCAGGAAGCGCAGCTGATTTTAATATAACAAAACCCTGGATAATCATTGAAACTAAATAAGTCTGTCTTCCTGAAACTGTTTCCGAGGGCTGTAATACATTCACTGCACCCATAGACAATGAATATGAATTAATCTTCATACTAGAGGAAACTGTTAAGATAATTGCTATTAAATTGCCAGAAATAAATTGAGTTACGTGTAGCGACAAATAAAATGATTTTAAAAGAAACATCTGTTCTGTGGGAAGGAGCATTAGATCCATTATTAAACTACAGAGATCGAGCACTGCATTTTTCTATTAAGTTAATGCAAAAAACGAAAAAACGAAAAACTAAATGAATACTAACAGACTAGAATTTTTTTTTGCTGCCTTAAATTTTAAGTACAATCAACTTAAATGTTTAAGTAATTTCAACTTAAATTACATTAAACTGACTTTTAAAATATAAGTTAAATCTTGTACATCTTGAAATTAAATTGCTATAAAAAAGTAGAACATTTAGTCAAGCAAACTTGGCATAACTTATTGATCACATTTTTTTTTTACAGTATATTTTTATTTGTATATAATGCATGGTAATATAGCCTATGACGTTTTAATGCAGTAACAAAAACATTGAACATTACAAGATTTTGATCTCATATGAACCCTGTAACCAACTCAAGAACGTTATAGCCAAAATAATAGGGCTCCAAAGAACCATGAAGAATCTTTATCGTTTAGTATATGATTTAAAAGTGCAATTATCAAAACTTTTCCTTCTAGTACATGCAATACAAGCCTCAGCACTGAGAAGTCACGCATGGCTTTATTCTGAGAGCTATCAGGATGATAGGAAGCTGGCCAACCGGGACTCCACAGCATGCTTACACTCCAAGGCATCAACACGATCCACAAACTGACCCCTAACAAGATCCCCTGGCGCTCCGTGCTCAGTAGTGCTTCTCAGAGGACAGGAAAAGTTGCTATGAGAGTTATTCTTCTGCTTGCCAACAAGAATGTCTAAGAATAAGAGGTCTAAGAATATTTCTCATAAATTCCAAAGTAGCGGCTTAATTCTGAAAACCGTCTAGCCTTGGGTGGGATCTAATGTGTAGGCCTAATTTGTTTATGAGAAATCAAAACCAAGCCCTTTTGTATTTTGAATTTGACAGCCTTGTCTCCTTCTGATAAGGGACAAACACATTACAAAAGTGAATGTGTTTACTGCCCTGTTGTCTTTAGTGACCTTACGTACCTGTATTTTGATTCACGTATTTGTTTACAAGACACTTTCAAAGGGCCGCCGTGCAGTAACACATAACCTATTTATTTGTGTTGTCAGACAGCGTTATCTGACTTGTGATGTCATTTATTGTTGGTGGTTGTAGACAGAGTGAATGACTAGAACACTAGAAGTGATAGAGTGTGATTATCTTTCACCATTTGTTTAACAGGAATCTTGCTGGATGATTTGAAAGCAGAGTGCAGATGACAGCTACACGTGTCACTCTCACAAGAGTCAACCAAAGCATGCAGACAAACAAGTAAATTCATCAGAAGAACTTGGCAGGTTTGGAATTAGGTTCAGTCACATGAATTCCAGTAAGCCCACATTAGCTGATAAAAGGTCAGAGTTTGGTGAACTGCATTAAATTAATAGAACGTAAAGGTCACTGTCTAATTAAAACAAGAACATAGATTATAAAAAGACAACTGACTCGACCACCTGAGGCATGGAAACTGCCAATGCATTCCCAATACAAGAGAACAGAAGAGAATATAAATCAATAGAATAGAATCTTAATTACAGGAGGAATTATAGTGCAATTACAGTATGTGTGGCAGTGAAAAACAGAGTATGATTACACCTATAATTATAGATTTTAATTATGGGGTGACCTGCAACATAATACACTATATCAAAACAATAAATCAAATGCTGATTGAAAATGTGAACTAGTAGATCTCAATATTCATGTCAGGGGTGGTTGCAGGAAGGCACAATATGATGAGTAATTCCAACTCAAAGTTTAATGAGGATAATAAACATACTAGAAGGGAAACACACACTAAATGCAATAGAGCAAACCAAGAATGAATGTGTGGGATCAACTTATATAGCAAACACAAACGAGGATAATTAATAGAACACAGCTGCAACCAATGAACACAAGTGAGGAGCAGGAAAACTGAACAAAGGAACACGTGATGAGAATGAAAACAAACCAAAAGTCCATGATGATGAACACTAAACATAATGGTGACAATACTACTGTTCAAAAGTTGGAGGTCGGTAATATTTTTTTTTATGTTTTTGAAAGAAGTCTTACCCAGGCTGCATTTATTTGATCAAAAAGTAAATTAAAAAGTATTACAATTAAAAAGGACAATTAAAATTTTAGTGATGAAAAGCTGAATTTTCATCATCGTTACTCCAGTCTTCAGTGTCACATGATTCTTCAGAAATCATTCTAATATGCTGAAGCTCTGCTCAAGAAACACGTCTCATTATTATCAATGTTGAAAACAGTTGCTTCATATTTTTGTGGAAACAAAATCTTTTTTTCAGGCTACAAACCATTTGGCATAAATATACTCTTATTAGGCACTTAACCTATACTTCTGCAAATCAGAACACCATGTTTGGATGTGTTTATCACACCATATCTTGTTATTTTCACACCTACAGCACCATCTAATACAAAACGGATGGTTAAATCAGCTGTATGTTTAGGGTGAAACTACTGTTAGTTGAGACTGAAGTTACATTAATTTTAGTGATGTCACAATCCAAAAAGACCCAGCTGAAGTGTTCCAAACTCCTGGAGTGTTTTCTCACTGACTGTGCTAGTCAAGTGATAACCTTATGCCACCTCTAAAACCAGCTTGTGGATTGCAAACCGTATTATCTTTATAAGTGCTCAGAGTGTTTCTTGAAGTGTTTTCACTCCTTGCTGAGGCAGAGATGAGCCAGCAAAACAAATCTATCCATAGCAACAGCATCATGACAACCACTCTCTCCTGGCAACTCTCCGGATATCTCTGCCAGATTGGTCCGCTGTGCCTTGTTTTTTGTCTTACTCTTGGGAATATTCACTTGGATTTGAACAGTCGGTTACTAAAGTGTATAATTGTGTACTTACCTAGCATCAAAGCAGCTAAACAGTTAAACTGTATATACTTTATATCATGGCGCTTAATATAGCCTATAACTCTGGGAACACAACTACAAAACCCTTGGATGCACGTCGGTGCTAAATGTGTAAATACTACGATTACATAAGGGATTTCTCTGTTTTAGAGCAAGGTAAACACACCTCACATTTGCTATGACATTTGGCGCAAGGTCCAATGCCACAAATTTCACAACGGCGTACATTTCAATTGAATTACAAGTACAGAAATAATTGATTTTACAGATTACGTCTGTTTATTTAAGGTCGTAGTTCACACACCAACTTACAATCAAACGAGAGAGGAAATTATAGTGTAATTGGTAACAGTTTACAATAAGATTTTAGTTGTTAACTACATTAAGCTACATAACTACATTAAGCCTAACACTTACAGTATTGAGTGTTTTATTTAATGCATCAAGTTTTCCATTATTGCAGCTCTATGAGTGGCAAGGGGGTCATTGTAAATAATAGTCTTTAGCTTAAAAATAGACACCTGTTGGCCTTCCTGACATGCCCTGCTGTCAGCCTTTGTGACATGTCTTACTGGAAACATGAACAGTTCGGTTTGCTTACCTGACAACAAACTGAGTCATTGCCCATATTTCTGCTGGCTCTATCTGATCGTGGGGAACTCTGTGTCTCACTACATCTGTGCAGAAACACACCTCCTGACCTTGTTTACCTTGAAAGACCACATGAAAAAACAGTTTGAAATAATGTTTGAGCTGTTTTAACTGGAAGCAACTTGCACAAATAACGTTTTGTCTCAAGATGCACACCAGTAATGTGTTTTTCTAAGGCACGTTTATAAAAGCTTCTTAATGTCCTAAATGAACCAAGGCCTAAATCCTGACTTAATCTAAGCCCTGTCTGTGAAACCAGGCAATGGTCACCTTGTGGTCATCAAATTCAGCCTAAGAACAATGTCAGCTTGAAAAAAACCCTCGGTCATTACCCAGTCGACAGGAACAAAAATCTACCTCAGTGTGTAGGCTGAGCAAATATAAATACCTATAACATTTTGCAAGAGCAAATATTCCAACAGGACAAAGGTACGAATGAATGTATTCGTTAGGCTACTGTGATATATTTAAATTATAGCATAGTAACATGCAAAAAATGACACTGAATACCTTTGCAATCACTAAACAATGCTCTGGCAATCGTAAAGAACACTATGAGGTGAGTTTTGCACAAGGAAGCGTTCTGAAAAATGTGTGTTTTGTATATACACTGCCCTGCCGAAAAACAATCGCTGTTTGAATTTAAGTAGGCAAATGCTTAAGAGTCTATGATTGGATCATTATTGCAGTGATTATTATGTTTCTAGCATGTTATATATGTTGAGCAACAGTTCTTCTCAACCTAACTGATGGATCTTGACCGTGATCTTGACCAAAAATGTATGCACCTCTTGATGGAAATAACATCACAACATTTATTTCCATCAAGAGGTGCATACATTTTTGGTCAGTCCAGCACTCTGTAAAGTCTCCTCCAGCACATCCCAAAGATTTTCAATGAATTTAAGGTCTGGACTTTGTGTGAAAATGAGGCTTCAGGCTTCCTCCCGACCATTCTTTCACAATTTGAGCCTGATGAATCTTGAAATTATCATCATGGAATATGGCCATGATGTGTTTTCATACAAGGTTGTTTAAGAAAAGAAAAAACTAGGTTAGAAGAACTGTTGCCAAACATATAACATGATAATCACAGCAATAATGATCCAGTCATTGACTCTTAAGCATTTGCCTATTTAAATTCAAACAGCTACTTTTTTTTTTCTTTCTTTTTTTTTTTTCGGGCAGACGAATGTATAAATATATGCACTCCTTCAAAGTAATTTAATGCCATTTTCTCATCTGCCAGACATAAAAGAAAAGTCCAATGGTTTAGAAAAGTAATAGCTCAGCTCTCCTCAACCATCTGGGAAATTCGGAGTATCTCACTTCATGAGGTGCTGGATGAATTATGCGCTAACGTTTAACACGAACTTCGAATCTGTAGCCTTAAATATAGCAAGCACCTAATGATAATATTATGCCATTTTCAGACACCATCTCTCATTGCTGTCCAGATTTAAAGATTATTCCAGGTTAACACTCACAAATTTAGCCCTACACCGTGATTATGACAAACACCTTCTTGGTAGATAAAGACATTCTCTTGAATTTGTCTTCCTGCTACTCTTTCCACCCACAAACGCAGCAAGTATTACATAGCCTGATTCAAGCTCACAATCCTATAATCTGATTTTACTGAGCTTCAGCGTGTAGCAGCATGCGTTCTATTTGTATCAATATGAGGAATGAAAATTGTTATATTACACTCCTCGATTTATTATTAAATATATCAGAGCATTATTTCAACCCCTGCTTGTTGCAATTAAGTTCTCTGAAACAGCAGAAAATCATATAATGTGTTCCTCATTCTGAGTCGCAAGCGTGCTAGTTTAGTGGAGACTGGAGAGAGTAAGCATTTTCCACTTTAGACAGACTTTGCTAGATTTTACCCCATTGTTCTTATGCCTAAACATCATTAAAGCTCTGTTTTAATACATTCAGAGCCGTGCCGCAGATAGCTTAACACAACTAATGTGGAAAATTCTCCACTGAAGCCGGGCACAGGGTGCAAAAGCCGTTCCCGACGGGTCACCCAGTGGCCCTGAGCTCAGCGAGGTCACGTGATCAGAATACTGACCAGGTGGATGGAGCCAGGAGGCACCTGCACAGGAACGGTTGGTTACAGAGTAGCCTGACTGCATGTATCACATCTTAAAAAGGTACTTCAACCCCAGAACATTTCACCTATAGGTGCCCTCAGGGCGCCTTCATGTCCAGAATAGGAAGTGATTCACAAATGAAAGTGTAGAGATGTGATTCTCTTTAGACAAACACCATGTGCCTGTTAAAGAATAATGCAAGTTTGTTTATGAAATCTAATGCAATGCATTATTCTGGATGGTGTGGGCTATTTTTAGATGGACTGCATTTATTTATAGATCTTCTAGAGAGTTCTTAGACTCTTCCAGACATGTCAAAACTTGGACTAATTAGGATATATTATAACCGAAAACTATATTATAATGTATGGCAAGGGAATTCAGTGATTGTAAGCATACATAAACTGATAAACGGTGTCACCAAGTGGTAAACAGTATAATTGCAGCCTTATACCAGCCAGTCGACTAGTCACCTAGCTTTGAGAATGCGATTCACTTGAGCGAGTCGCTCCAGACGGTTCGTTCAAACTGATTCAAATTCAAGATCATTTCCATCGTTCAAATGGTCACACTCTGCTAAAATAAATAAAGAGAAGATGGTCTTACCTGGCTTTCCACCACGGAAATGAGTAAGGTGTATGTGTTCCAGTATGAAGCTGTAGCTCTACTGCTTTTTTGTGTCAGATAAATGTACTTTTTCTTTAAAAAAAAAACGACAAATGTGGCGTTACTTGTGATAGGCCTACCTCCAGGCTTCACCATTGATTCGTAAACGGAATCAGACTTGGGAACTTAGTCGAGGAAGATCAAAATAACTTTATCTCCATATAGGCTAACACATCATTTTGCAGATAAGTTACTTCAAATTTGTACTCACACAATGACCAAATTTGCACTAGGCTATAGGTCGTTCATGAACGTTTCGTTCGTTGTGCGTTTGTCACATGACAAATATAAGGTCTCGAGAGGTGGACTAATAATGTTTGTTTCTCATATTTATCTCTGGCTGCATTATAATGATTTCCTATTTGGAATATGATCAATGTGGTTATTGGAAATAGGCGATTTAACTCTGATATGACATGTAGGTTATACTTTTTTTTTTTTTTTTCATTTTGCCGAAAGAGATTTAAAGATCATGTCATTAAAATAATCCGATATTTGCATCGTCCCATCTCTACTTTGCACACGTTTCGACCAAATCATTATAAAGAATCGGCTCAAACGAACGACTCACGAATCGGACAGCACAGGATAAAATTAAAGGGATAGTCCCCCCAAAAATTTACATTTTGTCATAATTTACTCACCCTGATGTTGTTTAAAAACTATTAGTTTCTTTCTTCTGTTTTCTGTTTTCTGTATTTTGAAGAATATTTGTAACAAGACAGTTGATGGCACCCATTGACTTCCATAGTCAGTTTTTCTTCAGTAGTCAGTAGTTTTTGTGTTTTACAAAAGAAAGAAACTCATACTGGTTTGGAACAACATGACAGTGACAACATTTTAATTTTTGTATTCACTGTCAAGTTAACAAGTTAATGTATGGAGAAATACACATTTCAAACTTGACCGATAACTAATACTGCTATTTGTTCATGATATTTAAGATTATACCTGTTTAAACTAACAGCCAAGACTGCTTTACTATTTCCTGAAAAGCAGGCCAAGAGACTTCCAAGCAATCCGGAACACAATAACACATCAGCACTAGCCTCATTTTGCAGATAAACTGTGTAGAACCACTGCAGCACTTTTTAACTGCATCTCTGCAGTGTTTTATAGCAGGTCTGAGCGTGGCCGACAAGACCGCGAGACACATTTCACCTCTGCAGAGGTGAGAGAAATCAATAGAGACAAATAAACCTCAGGCCAGGAGTCCACACGGTTAGAGTCGCTCCCCGTTCTGTCAACCACTATCCTGCTCAAGACTCAAATAAGTGAGTCACTATTTGACATCATTAAAAAAAGAAAGAAAAAAAAAGAGAAAAGTAAATCCACTGTTTCTTTCCCCCCCAGATAAGAGTGCCATGGTGAATTTAAACCAAGAAACAAGGAAGCAAAAAGACTGGAGACAAAGTTCATTTAATGGCAAAACCACAAGCAATTGTAGAAAACCATGTATTACAGTGCTTTATTTTATTGCTATGTGCATCCAAGACACATTATCCTAACAAAATGAGAGCAAATAGCCAAGTGAAAACATTATAATAGAAAAAACATTTAATGATGTTGGCCATAGCTATGATGACTTCCCTAAAGGCTTTTCAACTTCATTTCGATACAAAATACTGCATCTCTGAACTCTGTGCTGACAATGAGTGTGTTTACATGCACAATCTCACACTGATTATGCTTAATAAACCAGCAGCATGTAAGGTCACGTAAACACATTAATGGTTTCTTTTATCAGCCGAAGGTCATAAACTGTTTAAGCCACAATCCTGGCAGTTTATTCTGTGTGTGTGTGCATATGTAAACCAATCATTTCAAATCTCACATTAATGTTTCTTGCTTTGCAGGGATCTTTGAAAGAGCTGAATTGTTGTGCATGTGAACACACTCAATATCTTTTTTATTAGCGTAGCATTAAAAACCCCATGGAATCCTTTTTAGAGGGCATATTCCTGTTCTGTTTCGATGGATTTCCCATTGGAAAGTAAGTTGGGGTAGAACATTTCAAAAGGCTTGTCTTAACATTTTTAAAAAGCCACGGAACTCCCAATTTTCGATTTCAGGGGTTTTTAAAGATAAAATACTTGATGCTACTATAAATTGCTGAAGACCCTGTAAACATTTAGAAAAAGGATTGCATGTATGTGCTACAGCAGTGCAATTTAACTTTGACAAGGATGGAACTGACCAGAATGAGTGAAAAATACCAATATTCACCATACAAATCACCAAAATCTGTTCACACATCACCTACACAATTAATGCAGGGAGTTATGCACAATTAATATCACTTTATTAATAATACCTCAGCTGTATTACTAGATGATCATGCTAAAAATAGCAGTAGATTAATTAGCAACCCTGTAAATACCCTAAAAATATCTCAAGACACCATTATAGGGAGACTGCTGCTACTGTAAATCTGTTTCTATTTCAAACGCCTATATATTCTGTTTCTAAAGCGTGTGTGGCTGTGTTTGTGCATTTGTTGTTGGCTTAACTCGTTTGGTGGTTGTTTGGTGCTGTTGGCTTTAGGAGGCAGATTGTCGTTGCTGTGCATCTTGTAAAAATGGCATTAACAGCGAGCTTTGTGGAACTAAAATACATGTTGTTCCCTAAAATGTGCTTAGTTATTCCTCATCAGATAGTGTAGCTTATTCATTTGAACAGTCTAGCATCCAAGAACCTTGCTGTGCTGACATTAAGCCTGAAACATACTCTACATAAGTACGTACTGTAAACAAACTGTAGTTTGATCTCATTCATGATTGCATTAGGAAATATGTCAGCATTGCCACAAGGGGCGCTATAGTAGGCATCGGTGTAAACTTCGTTTTCGACAGTCATTGAATAGAATCTTGTGCTAGGGGTGCTAAAATTTCACATTTTACCTTTAAACCGTTGACATGTTTATAGCTTGCTACCTGAATGTGGATTAAGACAGATGTTTGAAGGAAACTCTACGACGGGTTCTCAAATCTGGCCCTCGAGGTCAGCTTTCCTGCAGTTTAGCTCTAACCCGAATCAAACACGCCTAATCAAGGTCCTCAGGAATACTAGAAAGTTATAGGCAGGTGATTTTGATCAAGGTTGGAGCTAAACTCTGCAGAAAAGTGGACCCCGAGGGCCAGAGTTTAGAACTCCAGCTCTACGGCCTCCTCTACTGCTTTTGCAATGCATTGGCCAAGATTTCAAATTTGGGTAGAGCTGTGTTTCCCAACCCTGTTCCTGGAAACACACCAACAGTACACATTTTGTATGTCTCCATTATCTGACCCATCTATTTCTGGCCTTGGGCTGTGTTTAACTCCACTTTTAGACGTACACTTATGAACCAAGCACTTCAGGGGAATCCCCGCTGCCATTTTGAAGTGCATTCAACTTCTTTAAGTGGGCGAGGGAAGTGTACTTGGACAGACTCCAGCCTCGATGACCCTATGATTTTGATCGATGGGGCGAAGTCTACTCAACCTGTACACTTCAGGCAGATCCATAGACCACAATGCAACATTGTGACATCACGCTTAATTTGCCCCCACCCCACACAACGCTAGTGTATGAAATTATAGTTATTTTGACATGTAATCGTATAATACTTGTAGCTACCTTAAGCTGACTGTTATAGTTTATTGTATTAATCTCATTTTTGTTTGTGTATTTTTTTTTTATATTCTCCCCAACAGCCCAAGCATACATACAGGCCTACAGAATGGTGCGTAAAACAAATTTATAAGGAACAAAAATATAAATAATAAATCAGCTCCATTGCGGATTCCAAGTGGGTTTAGGGCGTTCCATTTAAACACATTGCAAGGGTTCCGCCTCTAGTGGGCACTCGTGCAACGTAAGCAATGAATGAGAGTGAATGAGACAGAGAGAAGTTAGCAAGGGAATGGCATAAAAAATTGGACTTAAAATCCTTGCACACTGAGTCCGAGATTTTCGTATGCGTTTTTTCATATTCGTCATTCGGTGGCTCTGAATTGTCAATACACATCTCAAAATGCTTGCTACGGATGCGAAAAACGCAGAAAATCGAACCGGATCCAAATTGTTTTATGACGGACGAAAGTTTCGGAGGCAGTGTGTAAACGTGATTGACACAACGTGTACTGAATGTATTTAATTTTTTTACGTCTAAAATTTCTGACTCATTGTGCAAACTTAAGAGTACTTTTACACAACAACGATATGCTTAAAACTGAGATGTTTTTCCATTGTGTTTTCCGCATACAGACGACGCCATTGTCAAACCGATCCCCATCCAGACGGATCCGCGAAAACGACTAAAAACGCTGTATTCTGCTGCCAGGCCATTAGATGGCGATGAAACACTATAGACTGAACACATACTACACATGTGTAGATTTGCGTTTTTGCTGTTTACACAGAGACTGTTTTCAAAAACTTGCACTTTGAAACCCGTTTTCACGAGTTTGCGTTTTCAGGCACCCAAAATGCCGTTGTCGTGTAAACGAACGGCCAAAACGCATAAAAAGTTTTACGTTTTTAGTTGAAAATGGTGTCGTGTAAACAGCCCCTCAAACACAGGAGTTAGGAGTTAGGAGTCTCTACTAACGAGCTGATGAGTTGAATCAGATGTGTTTGATTAGGAAGAATATGAAAATGTGTACTGTTGGTGTGCCTCAAGGAACAGGGTTGGGAAACACTGGCGTAGAAAATATTTCAGGACTTAAGGTGTGGTCACATTCTCAAGGTCAATTGTCAATAGCGTAGAGACGTATGAAGGACTGTTGGTGAGTGTGGCGAATTCGTAGATGAGCGAAAATTGCAATGACTGAAATTTCACCTAGCAATGGTAAATGTGACCACACCTTTAAAGTGAAAATGTGTTTTACTTAATCATTGAAGGCAACTTTTTCTGAAGTGTAAAGGTTCTGTGGTTAAAGAATCTCCTCCTCTTTTACATATAGAATCTCATGGGCGGAGCTTGGGACTTGATTGACGCCTCCTACCACCAGTAGGCGATCACGGATCACGATGCTTGAGGCAGAGCAACGCGGCGTTGACATGGGCGACAGCCTTTCCCATTTTCTTTTTTCGGGATGGAAGGCTTCAACGGTGTCCAGCACTGATGGCTGATGGCCTGTAAAAGGAGAGCAGATGTTTTGATGACACCAACCGTGACAGCAACTGTGCGGTAGATAAATATATTATGATGCAACTTCCATACCCAGACCTCCCGCCACGATCATTCTGCCTCGCACTATGGCTGCAGCAAAGTCTGCTCGCTTGGTCTTCAAGGGTACGGTGTCCTCTGATTTCAACCAAGTTCCTATGAAACAAAGCGGACACAAACAAATAACAATAATAAAGTGCAAAATATTAAAGGTGAAGTGTGTATTATCTGCACCACTAGCAGCAATTTGCAAGATGTCATTCTTATAATGTCTTGCGTATAGTTTGTACATTAATCTGGGTTTTTCAGCTTACACACTATTCACCATTAACACGGTGTGATTTAAAATCTGACATATTAAATCAGATTTATACAATGAGTGAAAGAAAATTAACAGGCTTACACAGTATATGACTCAAAAACTGTTTTGTTTGACAGCTTTTCCTAAAGCGTCTAAAGAGGAAATAGAAATAAAGGACTTTCCTGCAGATTAGAGTCTGGGTGCTTGTCGATTAGAGTTGACAGACTGTTTTCCATTTGCAGGATCTAATATATGTCTAATAACTAAGCCGATAGCTTGCCGTAATAAATGCAAGGACCATTTCTTCAAAAATTACTGAGCTAGAACACTTTAATTGCTTTGAAAAGGAAGTTAGATTTGAGCGGCTTTCTGTGTTTCACAGATGTAGAATGTTAATTTGGCTCATTATTTACATCAACCTAATCTGCCAAAAAGCACAATCATAGCCAATAACACACAAACGGCATTAGAATAATGATGGTTGTTAGAGAGTTGCCAACTCCTTTCACCATTCATGTTTGCTTGCTCGATTGCAAAGACACGTATGCAGATGGCTCACAGCACTTGTGTGTGTGTGTGTGTGTGTGTGTGTGTGTGTGTGTGTGTGTGTGTGTATATATAAATATAAAGCAACACCTAACTTTTGTCATTACAGGCATTTTTCACAGATCAGGCAATCCTAGAATGCAAGTGATATGAAAAAAAAAGATGGGGAATGAGTAGAGAGATGTTTTTCTTTTTTTTCTAGGTTACATTTTTTTTGTATTAAAATGTGCATACAAAATATATTATATAATGACCTTATGGAATATAGGTCTATGCAACATTCAGTCAGGAAGCTGCTTTAAAAGATAGCGGCCCATGTAGCCAGTGGACAACAAGGCTGCCCGCTGAGTTTGTTTTTCTCCAGTGATTTTAGTTAAATCATTTATTGATGTTTTGCTGCAAATTTGGCAATTTGGATCAGGATCAAAGTGTCCGACTTGAATGAGCAATGAAGGGTCTGTCAACTTTGGACAGGATATTGATTTCAGCCCTTGGCGTGCAACGCTCGCTCTGTTGTTGGCCCAAAATCTGACGCTTTTTCTGTTGAACGGTGTTGCCCTTTAACTTTTTCTGACGCAAAGCATACTTTTTATTCACATTCCCTTCAAACAGGTGGCGGGGTCCGTCCTGGTCCCTGTTCATTTGACATTACGTTAGAAAACATGCTGTTGGGTCTATCACCACTCAATTAGAAAGTATACATTGTCAAGTTGGATCTTTAATAAAAAGCACATCCATCTAGCCTGCGTTAAGACAAAAGAGCCGATGGGCTCAACTATCTATCAGGATGAGCTATGGATAAGGGATGACAATGTGTTTCTGAATAGCATCATTTAACGCCCCCTTTCCTATCCCACAATCTTATCGCCTAGTTATATTAGATTGGGAGACTTGTACGCGAGGTGCTTTTATTGCCGGTGGCGGATTCAGGCAGAAGGAAATTAGATAGCGAGGTTTAATCCCCCGTGCGGCTCTGTGAACGCCGGCGCACGCACCTGTTGACTGACACATGCACCGGTAATGGAATAATTAAAAAAAGAGAGAAATGGTTCATACGGCAGCGTGTTCAAAGTTTAGTTGACCTCCTCGCTGCCCACTTACGATAGGAACTTTTTTTTGAATCGCCCTTGGGGCCAAAAAAAAAAAGTCTGTGCAATTTTCCCATCTACTGAATCTGATTAGAAAAGATCAGATTTGAGCGGAAACGATGTAGAGGAAGAAAAAGCGTGAGAAGCCGGAGAGAAATCAATAACTCATTTCAGCAGGTCTTACATTTTGTCACACCTTGTATCTTTCCACCCCTTTTTTTGGGTTAATCCGAAAAAAAAAAAAATGTATAAAAAGGGAACGGTTACCCGTGATGACATGATGCGCATGCTTTATGTACGCATTTAACATAAAACTATTTTTCTTGGAGATTTCACAGATTAAAACTAAGGCCTGTCTCATACCGCATGCACAAGCAGCACTTATCTATATTCACCTTACAATATTCACAGAAACTCAATGCTAAGCCTATTTTTAGCAATATACTGTGTGCTGAAAACCATGTGGAACAGAGAACATTCTCAGAAGGCAAACTTCTCTCAAAGTTATGAACAAACATTTTCCCTGTAACGTTAACAGAACATTTGTTCAAAGTTATGTTGTCTGTAATAATGTTCTCAAAATTTGCGCAAAACATTATTTATACGTCCTTCATGGAATTTTTTTTTTCAATGTTTTAATTGGACATTTGTCTAACATTTTTTAAATGTTTCTACTTGATTTAGAAAGTTTAGAAGAAAGTACTGTAACATTCCTTTAATGTTTGCAAAATGATAAAAATTGAATGTTTCCTTAATGATCGCATAACCAAGAAATGTTTTTAGAAAACATCCAGAAATAGCGTTTTCATAACGTTTCAGAACGTTAGGATACCATTCTTAGAACATATTTTGTTAACTGAGTAATAACAGCAAACTATCTTAGGTTTATAGGGCATTGAAAAAAAATAGCCTATTTACCATCTTTTGCAATTCTAGCCTTTTATGAAGTAAAGTTCTTTAAAAACAAATCATGTTTTTGAAAGAAGTCTTTTGCTCCCCTACCAGGGATGCATTTATTTGATCAAAAATACAAAAAAAAAATTATAACATAATATATTATAACAGTTTAAAATAAGTTTTCTATTTGAATACATTTAAAAATGATCACTTTTGATCAGTTTAATGTATCCTTTCTGAATAAAATAATTCAATAAAAAAAAAATCACCCCAAACTTTTGAATGATAGAGTAAAATAATGGAGTGAATTACTAACTTTCTATCCAAATCTGACTGCTAATTTCAGCATTTTATAGCTTCAATTTGAAGTTTGGGTATAGTGCTCTGTTTACAGTAGATCAATTGTCATTTAGATTTAAATGAGATGCCCTCTCATGTAAATTAGATTACATGACGATCATGATGGTTTGTATGTTTTCAATGCTCTTTTCACTACTTACTGTATGTTTACAGTGTAACAGATCAGATATACAGTATGTACTATTTTAGTGTTGGCATGTCTAGCTAATTTACCTTGGTTGGTGTCAAAGATATTAACATTCTTGGTAAACTTTGAAGTTTGGTGTAATCCTCCTTGTCTGAGCCCTCCTAACCAGCAGAGATGCCCAGCACTGTCCCATATGACCCCAGAATAAGATCTCTTGCAGAGCAGGCTGGGTAGGGAGGACCAAGTGCGGTTTTCCATGTCATAGACTTCAAACGTCTTCACCAAACGCTTACACTGACGTCCACCTGAAGAGACAGAGACATTGGTGGTGACTGGTCATTTTTGCATGGGAAAGCACCAAATATTTGCCACATTTTAAGTAAATATCGATTTGATAAACCAATTATCCTTCAGATTTAGCTAACTTAAGTGGGCATTTTTCAGCAACTACAACGAGGTCAGGATCACAAATACGCACACACATAGTATTTATTGTACAAGGGGAGATAACAGATACACAAGGACTCTCTCTGCTCAGCAAACCTGCCACGTAGATCTTGGAGCCCAGTAGGCAGACACTGGTATCGTAGCGCGGGGTGGGCATGGGCGGAAGGAGCGCCCACACGTCCTTGCGAAGGTCGTACTGCTGGAGAACACTTCTAGGCAGGAGGTCTGCTCCCATTCCCCCGACCGCAACAGCTCTGCCGTCTGAACAGAGATCAAATGAAGGTCTTCATTTTGAACAAAGAACTCTTGAACAAAACAGTCTTTCACCTTACAATGTCAAATACTCCATGAATAAATGCTTTAAATGCCATGTGCTGACAGAACTGCGGCTGAAAAGAGACTGACGTGACATTGACATGGTTTTCTATCTCTATCTCAGACACTTTTCACTATCTAAAAACAATTGTTTTTGTTCTTTATTACATCTGTCTGATAGTTTTGCCCCCAATTCATCAGTACACACACACACACACACACAGATATATATATATATATATATATATATATATTTGAACTGTATTATCATAACATCAATATTTATCTTAATCAAAATGTTCAATTTTGTGTAGATAGCTATTACAATATTCATTCTGTAATACACTTTCTTGATTGTATTGTTTACAATTCACCTTATTTAACTTGTGTGTATATATATATATATACATATACACACACACACACATATATATATATATATATAGATATATATAGATATAGATAGATATATAGGTTATACTGATTAAGAACATGGATTAAAGATCTAAACAAACTTTAGTTTTTAAATAGTTTTATAATAGTTTAATAATATAATATAATACATTTATTGTATCATTTATAAATAAATTTCCATGAATAAAATCAAGGGCCCTGAACTTTTTCCTCATTGAATAATTGAACATATTTGACCTGTAAAGTATGGAAGTATGGAGATAATACATTGGTAGTGAACACCATTCCATGTTGACTTTAAAGCCTCAAAACAGTTTTCTACCTTTAACAGTGACAGAAAGTCCCATGGACGCCTCTCTGAGTGAGCACCTCTTCCTCCATCTGCCTTCTTCAGTGTTGTACACCTCCACGGCCTTCAGGGGGCGCTGGTCCTTCCCCATCCCACCGACCACCAGCAGCTGCTTCCCTAAAACGGCCACAGCCGCCCCGGCTCTCGGCGTGGGCATCGGAGGAAGACTGAGCCAGCGGTCCACCTCGGGCGAGTAGAGCTCAAGAGCGCTGGTGGGTCGACCCGAGGCATCACAACCCCCCACCACATACAGCTGTCCCCCCACATCAGCCAATGAGTGATACACACGGGCACTGGAAAGACATGCCAGGCTCTGCCAATGGAACTCATGGGCCGAGGGCACCGTCATCACCCTTTCCGATCACTTTGGTTTTTGGAGTCAGCTCCTGGAAAACATCAAGAGTAATTAGTTTACATGGCTAACTCTACATTCAGCCCACGTCTATAATAGCGTTAATGTTTAGTAGTCACTGCTGTAATCCACTGTGTGCAATTCATACAGCAATTATGACAATGTGTACAGTGATTACAACACTTGCAATAACAATGACAATGTCCATATATTCTCATACTGTCGCCCAGGGCCGGCCCTGACCAATTTGCTGCCCTAGGCAAGATTTTACCTGGCGCCCCATGCATCACAGCCCATTTCACCCCGTCATTGTGTTCATGATTTAGCATATATATATATATATATATAGGCCTATATACACACACACACACACATTACAGCCTAAACACAAATACCAAGAGCATTACATAGCATTCAAGTCAAGTCCCCATTATCTTTTATAGCACGATTTACAATAAAGATTTAATGTGAACTTTGCTATTTTGAATAAACCTGTAAATAAATATCATTACTATGCCATAAAATGTACAGGCCAAAAGTTTGGAAACATTACTATTTTTTATGTTTTTGAAAGAAATTTCTTCTGCTCATCAAGCCTGCATTTATTTGATCAAAAATACAGAATTTTTTTTTATATTGTGATATATTATTACAATTTAAAATAATTGGTTTTCAATTTATTATACTTTAAATTATCATTTATTTCTGTGATGCAAAGCTGAATTTTCAGGATCATTACTCCAGTCTTCAGTGTCACATGTGACATCCGGTCTATCACATGATCCTTTAGAAATCATTCTAATATGATGATTCATTATCAAAGTTGGAAACAGTTCTGCTGCCTAATATTTTTTCATAACCTGTGATACTTTTTTAGGATACTTTGATAAATAAATAGTAAAATAGTTTTTTTAAATGTTTTAAAAATAGAAATCTTTTGTAACAACAATATACACTACTGGTCAGTAATTTGGGGTAATTTTTTTTTTTTTTTTTTGAAATAAATCAATACTTTTATTCAGCAAGGATGTGTTAAATTGATAAAAAGTGATCGTAAAGATGATTTATATAATTAGAAAATGTTTTTATTTTATTTTAAATAAATGCAGTTCTTTTTAACATTTTATTCATCAAATATATTAGGCAGCAGAACTGTTTCCAACACTCATAATAAATCAGAATATTAGAATGATTTCTAAAGGATCATGTGATAGACTGGATGTCACATGTGACACTGAAGACTGGAGTAATGATGCTGAAAATTCAGCTTTGCATCACAGAAATAAATGATAATTTAAAGTATAATAAATTGAAAACCAATTATTTTAAATTGTAATAATATATCACAATATTTATTATTTTTTCTGTATTTTTGATCAAATAAATGCAGGCTTGATGAGCAGAAGAAACTTTTTTCAAAAACATTAAAAATAATAATGTGTCCAAACTTTTGGCCTGTACTGTATCCCCACAACTGCACAACTGTAGAGTAAAACATTAATAAAAAAGTGATAATAAAAAATGCGTCTTAAAACTGACATGATTGTTACAAAACCACACAGTCTGGGGACTCTGGAGAACTCAGAACAACTGCTAACATTAAGTTTAAGGTAAAAATAACTGCCATGAAATTATAGTTTCTTACTCCTATGCCATAAATTGTTCATTCACTACATCACTTTACCTCTGTCTTTATCCCCTTTTATCCTCTTCTCTTCTTTTTGGCACTGTATCTATCGCAGACTATGCTCATTTATAATGTGTCATGTAAATTCGGCCTTCCGTCACAATCAGGAAACTTTCACCGCGTCTAGAACTGGCGCGAGCTGCCAGGCCCGTTTCTACGAGCTGTGTGTTAACAAAAGCAGTGCTGTCTACATTGGATGCGGAGTCGCGCACGCTACACAACAAATTACCAACAACTGATCGCGCGCGCGCTCTGTTTCTGACGCACTTCAAGCACTCGATGGGCGGGGGACGATTGGTGAGCCGGACTTTTTTTTTTTTTTTTGGGTAGTATTTCGAATTAATGGTTTTAAAATAGTATTATATATATATTAAAAAAAATGTTAAAAAAAAAAAAAAAAATCACTCGTTCACTCATTCTGGCGCCCCTATGGATGAGTGGCGCCCCTAGCATTTGCCTATACCGCCTATGCCGCGGGCCGGCCCTGCTGTCGCCTACTATTCCCACGACTGGCTACTGGGATATGATGCTTGACTCATCTCATAAAGCTTCTAAATATATATCAGGCATCATTGTGCATCTCACTTTTCCATTCTGTTGCATCTTTCTTCCAGAAGCATTTAGCCTTATATTTTAGTAGCAGAAATGACATGTATTTAAAGGTACTTGCAATTGCCATTAGGGCAAACTGTCTTGATAATCAAATAAACGGTCCATTATTTATTAGATCTGTCAGATAATATAGCCAAATGCTTATCTTTAAACAATGTGCAAATTTAATTCTATATATGCTATACATTATTTTTGTAATTTTCTTTTTAAAATATTTACAATATAAAGTGCAGATTATACAACAATGTAAAAAGTAATATAGGAAAATAAAATAAAATCTAAATATTAGATGAAAAACTTGCTTTGGTAATTGAAATACTGTAAATAAGTTTAAATTGAAGTACTAAAATCACTTAAACTACAATGAAATAAAAAAAACAAATGAAAGCTAAATAGAAATGACGAACCAATAAAAATGACAAAAGCACACACTAAAACTAAACTAAAATGAAAACTGATTATAACGGTGACAGTGGTATTTAATCACCCATTTTCTATTACAAAAAAAAGATGTTATGCAAAAAAACTTGCATGGAATGTAGTCATTTTAGTCATTTTAATGATGTATTTTAGAGTGAAACATATCTAATGCTAAAAAATGTATTCATTGCATCAACCAATATTGCATGACCCATGGTAAATAAATATATTTTTATTTTATACTGATTCAAATTTAATGATTTAAATGTGAGATAGATATACTGTAATGCCTGCTAAAACAGAAATATGTATTGAAAGCTTGTTGTCTTTCCATTTAGCACTCTACATAGTGCTATAATTGGATAACAGTCTACAATTATTCTGTAATCATATTAAGAGAAATAATAAGGGAACTAATTACAAGAAGGCTAATGGATATCAAAGACTTGAACTCAGAAAGAAAAGCTCACTGTTGTTCCAATAGGCATACAGAGAGGCACATTTTGTCTTATTTATGGCTGTAAAATCCACGGCTTAAGTTATGCAAACACTTTTTTATGTTCTATTTCCATCCAAGTGGAGGCAGTGTTATGGAAGACGGCCCAGAATAGCATCATCACTTGATTCAATTGATGCAGCCAATTTCACACAACTGTTCTTCTCTCCTCAGCTGTGTACACAATGAGCTTGAAGTGGGCTGTTGTACCGAGGCTTAGCATCCAGCAGTATCCAGGCAACCGTGGTCTTCATCCCAGTCCCCGACTTTCCTCGAAGAAAACATTCCCATGCTTCCCCAGAACCCTTGCATGAAGACTTTCCCAGAGTGCTTTCACAACCAATGAATATAATGATGAAAGTATTGCAGCTGTCATTTAAAGATATATCAACATACGCTTCAAAACAAAATCCAAGTAATATCGGACATCCGGTTTGTTTCTTAAGCTACACAACAAAGATGACCCGCTTTTGAAACCAGTACTTGTTCTTTAAGCATACACTGGAGAGTAGGCTGTATGTAAATAAATGTGTACATTTCAAAAGTTTGGGGTCAGTAAGATCTTTTTTAAAGAATTTTTTTTTTTATATTTTAAAGAAATGTTTACATTTTAATATAATCAAAAGTGACAGTATTTCAAATACATGCTGTTCTAATAACTTTCTATTCGACTAAGAATCCTGAAAAATCTATCACTGTTTCTACAAAAATATTAAGCAGCACAACTGTTTTCAACATAAAAAATAATACACAATGTTTCTTCATCAACAAATCAGCATATTTGAATGATTTCTGAAGGATCATGTGACACCGAAGACTGGAGTAATGATGCTGAAATAAAATAAATAAAATAAAAAAACATTTAAATAGAGTAAAATAAATATTTAGAGTGTAATAATAATAATAATAATAATGTATATACATAAAATAAAATACATTTTAAAATATAGTAAAATAAAATATTTTCAATAAAAATATTTAATTGAAATGTAATGAATATTTAATATAAATGTATATATATTTACACACACACACACACACACACACACACACACACGCACACATATCTATATCTTTCTATCTATCTATCTATCTATCTATCTATCTATCTATCTATCTCTCTCTCTCTCTCTCTATATATATATATATATATATAAAGGGTCTCTCTCATATCTATAAATAAAACAGATCAGGAAGATAATAAATTTACACTTTATAGGCTACAACAATACTACAATACACACTTGAAAAGGTACTTGTAGTGAAAACAGCAACATTTAACAAAATATTAAAAAGCAGACCTAAAATGCAAACTATGTGGCAGTTTTTTTGTAAATTACTTATTTGCATGAACTGTTGAAACAAGTCTTCGTGCTGCTGGTTTCTGGATCAAGTCTAACTGAAAATGAACGACTTCTGATTGCTTGTGATTTACAATACAACGTAGGATTAAAAAAAAGTAGGAAAAAAACGGAACTGGTGAAACTTAATTTTTATGAAAACAGCTTTTTTAGTAAAGTTACTTGCTACTAGGAGTTAGTTAGTCCACAACGCTAGTCATCAGAAAGTATACGAAAAATCCCAGAGGACAAGTCTCAATTTACAAGACCTTCATTCATAAATGTTCCCATCTCAATGCCATTTACGGCTGATCAGTGTGTGGCGAGTCCCTGATGGGCTTCTCTGAAAAGCTGATCACAGACTATAGAAGTGTTTGGCCCGCTCTGCTCTCATTGAAAGCCATCAGATAGTACTTTAATGACGATTAAACTGGGTTATTACAGGTTGAGAGCTCTGGGCCTCTAGTGATTGTGTTAACTACACAGAGACCCCTGAGAGTGGTGAACACTTCATCAAGTCCAATCACTGTGTAAAATGAGGTGATCGTTCAGTGTCTTTTTCTCTTGTGCTTTCACACAGGTTCAAAATATCACTGAATCCCAATATCTTCACAATATCACATCTCTGTCATACTTTCTCAGTTTCTTTCAACATACTGCCATCTTAAGGGTGCCAAAACCAAAATCCCGTTTCTCACACATATTATTAAACACCAAACACGGACGAGGAACATTCAATTGCAAGAGACCGAGATTGAGAAACGTCATACTATATGAAAAATATTTTTGTCACCAAGGCTGCATTTATGTGACTGAAAAAACAGTGAAAACAGCAATATTCTGAAATATTTTACAATTTAAAGTATAATTTATTCCTGTGAGTTTTCAGCATCATTACTCCAGTCTTCAGTGTCACATGATCCTTCAGAAATCATTCTAATATGCCGATTTATTTATACGATTTTATTTTTAGACTTTCTTACATTTCTTTAGCTTAAAAAAAATAAATATATATATATATATAAATAAAAAATGCAATATAACATTTGAAAACTTATTTACTAAGCAGTGTCAGCACCCTTCAGTTTTTTTCACAACTGAAAAGAAAAACTTTTAAAGGGATAGTTCATCCAAAAATGAAAATTCTGTCATCATTTATTCACCCTCAAGTTGTTCCAAACCTGTACGAGTTTCTTTCCTCTGTTGAACACAAACGAAGATATTTTAAAGAATGTCGGTAACCAGACAGTTGACCGTAGCCATTGACTTATATAGTAGCAAAAAATAAATAGTATGGAAGTCAATGGCTACCATCAACTGTCTGGTTACCGACATTCTTGCGATCCCTTTAAGCGACAGAAGACAGGCAATGGAAACTCACCACAGGAAAAGAAAACCAACACATTAAGAAATAAGTGTTTAACTAGTCTAATCAGCAAGCCTCCCTTGGTCAGGCAGCCTTTTTATACTTATAAAAAGTCGATACCCTTGAATCTGAAAAATGACAAGACATGCTTATCTACAATAAAATCCCTTTCCAATGTGAAGAAATGGATCTGTTTCCAATTAAGACGTTCTGACGCTCCGTCACCTGCAAAACATTGTTCTTTGAAGAGCGTTTGTAGTGTAGATTATCAGTTGAGATTTAAATACATGTTTCAAACAACAATTACAAAGAGCCTCGAAGCCGAGCCGGGCGAGTCGTAACTTGGGGAGATATTCTCAGATGTAAATTGACTGTCAAAGACGAGCTGAGATGAGAAGGCTTTTTTTCTCAGAGTCCGCCCCTCTGCCTTTCTTTCTCAGCCTTTGTATTCCAATCACAGTCTTTCACCTGGGGTTTCGACTATCTCCACCATCATTTACAGGCCAAGCTGTCGTACATTTCATCCACGGGAAGACAGGAACTTAAAAGAAAGCTCAAGGAAAGACACATTTCTCAAGTCCCCCCACACTTGACTCAGTATGCAGAGTTGGGTTGCCATGGAAACAATGAGACCATCTCAAGATGTGGGAACCGGGGGTTCTGAGCGGAAGGCTTCTTCGCTTTTAATGATGCATTAACAAACAAACAAAAATCACAGCGATCTTACCCCTTTGACCCGAGCTGACGTTCACTTGTTAACGTTCTCTTGGCATGCCTTGCAAATCGCATTAATTGCAATCTGTAATGATTTGCTCCACCACGTCTTCTTCTTTTGGTTAATTAACTGCTCGAACAGCTTGAGATCAACAGTAGGCCTACGAGCGCCCACTGAAGTCATTTACAATCAGTGTGCATCCTTTTCAAACTTTTAATTAGTTAGTCTCCCTTCCCCAATACATAACTTAGGCTTAATTCTGGGCCTCATTGTATCCTAAACCTGAGCTATTAGCTATGAGTATGATCCAATAGACTTCACGCAAATGATCCATTTAAGGTCCTCTTGTCATTCTCTCCTCCGGCGAATCCATAAGTCCCAGCAGGTAAGCGTTTATTGACTTCTATTTAATTAGCCTCCCTGAATTCAAACAGCGCCAACTCTAAAGTCCACAGAAGTGCGGTTCTTAATCAGAACAAAATGATCCTGGGAGGGTTTATCTACCGAGCGTTGTTAAAGTTCTGCGGGGGATTCATTTAAATTTACATTTGCTTTCAGTATCAAATAGGGTTGAGCGTTTTGACAATATACTATACTGTGCGATCAGACTCAGCGGGAAGAAAATGTGCAATATATAAATGTTCCAGTATTTGCATGGCAATCAGTGGACAAAACTGCATAATGAAACATTAAAAGGGACTAGGAGTGAAACATGGAGTAATGCAAAAATAAGGGCTTCAAACATCAGAATTCCCAACTAACATTGGCTAGCATTGTGTAAACACTGGTAAATCTACTGAAATAACATATGGTAAGCAGAACATCCTTATGATGTTATCAGCATCGGAAGAAAAAAACTGAAAACGTTCTTCCTTTATTCTAGATTTCTTTAGTAACTTTTAAATATAATTCTACTCACGTTAAAAAAGTTCAGTTCTTATAAATAAAATATCCTGTTTAGGAAACACTAAATTTGGAACTTGAAGTTGGAACTATGTAACTAACTTTTTATAATATTAGTGTTAGATATCTCATATTTGTCATGACAACAGAAAGTGTTTGGCCTGGTAATGGATGTGAATGGATGTTTATATGTTTGGTCTTGGCGGAATAGATCTGCTATGCTGCTGCTGTTGTTGGTTATTAGGGACTTTAAGCAACAGCTGCAGATGGAACGGCAACGGCAGCCGGAAACGGTTTACTGACATAGCTAAGCAACAGTAAACTCACGTAACTAACTCACCAAACAATAGTAAAGAGGACGGCGTAGGTAGGGGATAATTTAATCATCCGACAAAATGCAAAAAAAGAAAGTGATTTTAAAAACCAAGAGAAGGGTTGCTTTTGGCATTTAATGATATAGAGAAACAATTACAATGCCACATAACCTAAAACATAACATTAACTTTCTTAATCTGATAACGGCAAATCAGCTGTTCTCCTGTAGTAGACGGTTACAGTAGAACGTCGCGAAGTGGCAGTTAAAGTTGCGCATGCGCAATAGAACGACAGAATGCCATTGCCGTTCCACCAGAGGCTGTTGCTTAAAGTCCCTATTGCTGCTGTTATTGGTTATTACTGCTGCTGTTGTTTATTGCTGCTACTATTGCTGCTGTTGTTTATTGCTGCTACTACTGCTGCTGCTGTTGTTTATTGCTGCTGCTGTTGTTTATTGCTGCTACTGTTGTTTATTGCTGCTACTGTTGTTAGTTATTGCTGCTACTGTTGTTGTTTATTGCTGCTACTGTTGTTGTTGTTGTTTGTTGCTGCTGTTGTTTATTGCTGCTACTACTGCTGCTGTTATTGCTGCTATTGTTGTTGTTTGTTGCTGCTGTTATTGCTGCTGTTGTTTATTGCTGCTGCTGTTGTTTATTGCTGCTACTGTTGTTTGTTGCTGCTGCTGTTGTTTATTGCTGCTACTACTGCTGCTGTTGTTGTTGTTGATTGTTGCTGCTGCTGCTGTTGTTTATCGCTGCTGCTGTTGTTTATTGCTGATACTGTTGTTAGTTATTGCTGCTACTGTTGTTGTTTATTGCTGCTACTGCTGTTGTTGTTTGTTGCTGCTGTTATTGCTGCTGTTGTTTATTGCTGCTGCTGTTGTTTATTGCTGCTACTGTTGTTAGTTATTGCTGCTACTGTTGTTGTTTATTGCTGCTACTGTTGTTGTTGTTGTTGTTTGTTGATGCTGTTGTTTATTGCTGCTGTTGTTTATTGCTGCTGCTGCTGTTGTTTATTGCTGCTGCTGCTGTTGTTGGTTATGACTGCTGCTGTTGGTTATTGCTGCTGCTGTTGTTGTTTATTGCTGCTGTTGTTGTTGTTTATTGCTGCTGCTGCTGTTGGTTATTGCTGCTGGTGTTGTTGGTTATGACTGCTGCTGTTGGTTATTGCTGCTGCTGTTGTTGTTTATTGCTGCTGCTACTGTTGGTTATTGCTGCTGTTGTTGTTGGTTATTGCTGCTGTTGGTTATTGCTGCTGCTGTTGGTTATTGCTGCTGCTGTTGTTGTTTATTGCTGCTGCTACTGTTGGTTATTGCTGCTGTTGTTGTTGGTTATTGCTGCTGTTGGTTATTGCTGCTGCTGTTGGTTATTGCTGCTACTGTTGTTGTTTATTGCTGCTGGTGTTGTTGGTTATGACTGCTGCTGTTAGTTATTGCTGCTACTGTTGTTGGTTATTGCTGCTGCTGTTGTTGGTTATTGCTGCTGTTGTTGTTGGTTATTGCTGCTGTTGTTGTTGGTTATTGCTGCTGTTGGTTATTGCTGCTGCTGTTGGTTATTGCTGCTGCTGTTGTTGTTTATTGCTGCTGCTACTGTTGGTTATTGCTGCTGTTGTTGTTGGTTATTGCTGCTGTTGGTTATTGCTGCTGCTGTTGGTTATTGCTGCTGCTGTTGTTGTTTATTGCTGCTGGTGTTGTTGGTTATGACTGCTGCTGTTAGTTATTGCTGCTACTGTTGTTGGTTATGACTGCTGCTGTTGGTTATTGCTGCTGCTGATGTTGTTGTTGTTTATTGCTGCTGCTTTTATTGCTGCTGCTGCTGCTGTTGGTTATTGCTGCTACTGTTGTTGTTTATTGCTGCTGGTGTTGTTGGTTATGACTGCTGCTGTTGGTTATTGCTGCTGCTGTTGTTTATTGCTGTTTATTGTTGTTTATTGCTGCTGCTGCTGCTGCTGTTGTTTATTACTGCTGCTGCTGTTTATTGCTGCTGCTGTTGTTGGTTATTGCTGCTACCGTTGTTGTTTTTTTGCTGCTGCTGCTGTTGTTGGCTATTGCTGCTGCAGTTGGTTATTGCTGCTGTTGTTTATTGCTGTTTATTGTTGTTTATTGCTGCTGCTGTTGTTATTGCTCCTCAATACCTCGATACCTTACTGAGTTGGTTACGGAACACAAACCAGTCAGATTGCTCAGATCACAGACCAATCATCCACTATGAGTACCCAGATCCAGACTGAAATGCAGGGGTGACAGAGCCTTTGCAGTAGCTGACTCCAGGTTATGGAACAAGTTGCCGTGATCTATCAAAACAGCGTCCACAGTGTCCGAGTTTAGAAGTCTTTTGAAAACCTATTTGTACTCTTGTGCTTTTAATGTCTTGTGAATGTTTATTTTAATTTGGGGGATGGACCCAGATATTTCTTGTGCAGCACTTTGGTCAACCAAGGTTGTTTTAAATGTGCTTTATAAATAAATTAAACGTGAAACTTGTTGTTTATTGCTGCTGCTGTTGGTTATTGCTGCTGCTGCTGCTTCTAACTGCTGCTACTGTTGTTTATTTCTGCTGTTGCTGTTGTTTATTTCTGCTGTTGCTGTTGTTTGCTGCTGCTGCTGTTGTTGTTTATTGCTGCTGCAAAGCAAATACGGGACTTGCAGCCATTATATCATGACACACTGCTGTGAGTAAGTAAGACATGCTGCTGCTGCTGTACAGTATAATACATGAATTACCCGTAGCAGATCTATATAGTGGAAGCTGGGGAAGGTGGAGGGTTTCTGAAAGCACGCTGCAACTGCTAAAGGAAATGCTGGCCAAGTATTTGAAGATTGAGCAACGAGCTCATTGGATTCTGATACAGCAGGAACCAATCAGCTGTTCCCTATAGAGAATGATGTGATTGCAAGCGGATTGAGTTAAGGACCAGCCTGCGCCATCTAGAGTTTCATGACAGAAATTTGTATTTGAGCGTAAGTTCAACTCGAATAACATCCGATTCCAGTAACTTCTTTTAAAAATGTTTATTGACAAAATGAATTGGAAACAAAAATGTTAAACAGTCAAAAAACTGTATATCTGCATTCACCAGTCTTACAGTAGGCCTACATGTAAAAAAAAAATATATATATATATATATATTTATTCAGGAAATGATGTCACCATCATAAAGTAATATTATTGGAACTTTTCAGAAATACTTAAATATTATATTACACTTATTAAATTCCCAATTATTAAAGCCACATCTATAAAGAAATAAAAAACGTAAGTTTAGCTTTACTGTTTTGAGCATTTTTTTTAACTAAAGCATTAAATAATGGGAATCTTTTTTTTTTCTTTTTTTTTACCACAAAGTTCCAAATAAAAAGAAAAAATATTTATACGATTTATAAAAAAGAAATAAAAAATATTTATTCATTTGTAAACTATTCATTTCACTGAACTATCCAAAAAGGCATCACATGAGTATTTAATAACCTTTTCCCTAAAATATCCAGCCATACAGTATATAGTGATACATTCAAGTATCATCATGATAGAAAATGGCTCATCCAGCAATATAGATTTTGTCCTTCCTCCCACGCCTAGTATCAAACTATCATGATTAGCTTAAACCGAAGAATACTATACCTGACCTCTTCTTTATTCATCTGGTGCTTCCTTAATCCTTTGTGCTCATTGTCTGGCCAATGTCAACTGTAGCAGAGCAGATCATTTCCATAGCAACCCTGAATTCAGTGCACGAGAACACAGAATATAATGCAATTCTGCCGTCGCCATTCCCTGGAGGATTACATAAAACGCGTTTGTCTTTCCTTGACGATTTTATATTCAAAACCTCCCTGCAACATGCTTTCCAAAAAAGACGGCTAACTTAGGCGGTGTAATAAAAACCCAGAGAAATCTAGGTCAGCCATGGACAAAACCATAGCTGCTCTATTCATTGAACAAATTAAACTATGACTCCTTTAAAGGGCCTTTGATCAGACGGAGTGGATTAGATTCAATTACGAAGGCCTTCGATGTGCCATTTGAATTTAAATGCAGTGGGATAATAATGTGGATGAGACTGGTCCGAATGAGGATTCGGCAGGAAGATTACAATTGGGAGCTGGGGATGTATTTCTCTAAAGCGAGAGCCAAAAGGTCTCATAGCTAATTGCTATGGAAATACCTTCCTACAATATGAATGAGTCCAAGGCCGTGGATCCTTAATCAGCAGACCGGCTATTCCCCGTGGTGTTTAAAGACACCAGTAAGGCGAGAAATCACTGAAGCTCGACTCGGAAAACTTGGCAGGCTGTCACTGCTGCAGACAGTTAATATTTGGAGCAGGTGGACATTATGCAGTCGCAGTTTAAAGCAGGATGAAACTGTCTTCAGAAACTGGCTGGTTTGAGCCTAGGGGGAAAAACTTGTAGTGCAAATATTCCCCCTTTTGAAAATGCCCTGCAAGAGAGCTGCAAGTCAAAGTCCGCTAACCTTTAATACACATTATCAGTTGCATTCAAATGAGAAGGCTGTGTGACTGCTCGCAGTGTCTCTGACCTTTCAGGTAGACGGATGCAATCCATAACTAAAGACTTGTCATGGATGAAGCAAGGTGTGACATCTTTACCAAAGGGCGAGAGATCTCAGGATAAGTGCAAAAATACTAGTACTGCTATATTTGTTAAAAGAGAACGCACACATTTTTCCATTTGACCAACTAAAGTCCAATGCAATGAGCCCACCTGACATTCACAAGTACGCTGTAAAAAGTTACCTTAAAGTCAACATAAAATCAAAATGATTGTGCACAATTCACATGTGCATGTTATATTTAATAAAAAAAATATTTTTGTCATCTTTTTCTAAATGTAATAACACGCTCCACCTCTGAAACGACTTTCAATTTTGAAAGATGTCACAAATCCCTCTCACTTTTCAGCCCCTTTCCAACTGACTCTATTCTGATATGAATCGACCACTTTTCACAATCCAATCAATTTCTCTGCCAATAACGACACCAGGAATTGGAAAAGTAATGACTTTCCAAACAGATAGTCAGAATGGACCAAAACTCTTTTTTCATTGAATATCCTGTTGCACTTGCAAATCGATGATTTCATGTTACTATCATTTATAAAATACCAGTTGAAACCATAGTTCAAGTCCTAAGGCTTTGATTCTATGCAGTGCAAAAAGTATAGTAAATGTCACATCATAGCCCTCTGTTAGCAATACATCAAAATCAACTTTACGCAGCTTCTGATCAACCTCTGCAGATGTAAAATACACATTAAAATGTAAAAAATCTGTTTAGTTGATCGGCCAAGTGGGCTGGTGTTCTGACGATTTGTGCCACCCGCTCAGGATTAGCTATCTGCAGTTAAAACATCTGCAGTCCTTTTTTCAGTCAAAACAGTCCAAAATATGGGTAGCATGCTTCATGGGCACAAAGGAAGCATTCAGATGTAGTAGGACACAGTGAAATGTGTTAAAAATGTAGCTAGCACATTTCGACAGGGGAAAAAAGCATTTCGTTCATGTGGTGTGAGGCTTTACTAAGCCCCAAACCTACCCCAAAGGCCTAAACCTACCCTTAAAACCCTCAAAAAGCATTTATTGCCAGGACACCGGATACTCAAGTTAGCACAACCAATGGTTTGAGTTTGGGGCAAAACTATCTGTTTGGAAAGTAATTTGCATCTAAAATGCATACTTCCCAACTATAAACAGTATTTGAAAAGAGTAGTATGTCGTCTGAATTTACAGCACTCATAAAACAGTACTACTTCCTGACCTACTACTTCTGGTGAAATTCTGAAGTAGTTCATTCAATGAACACTTTAATATCCCATGAGGCCACAGGAGTTGTGAAGTGACCCAACTGTCGCTGGTAGGTCACAAGACAATGACAACATGACAAATGTAGTTCATCCATATAATACACACATATTGTGCTTCTCATTTCTTATTTGTGCATCCTCATTTCCTTTCCTCGCTCTCATCTTAGCTCCACCCCCTTAGGATGTGAGGGAAGAATACACCCGTTTATCCTCGCTCATGACTCCTCATGAAGCTTTCTCGCACCTTATTCCTTGCGATGCAATTTTGTTGCCTTCACATGCTATTCGAATTATCGTACTAGTTCCCTAGTTTAAAAAAAAATTGGACATGAACGGCCTCTCAAGTCAAAATTTTTATGCGGTGAGACAGCTATCACGACTTGAAGTGGGAAGTAGGAAATTTCCGAGGCAGCATTAGAGAATTTAGATGTCCTTCAAGATGGCTGAGTTCGAGCGGTTTCCGGGTCACGGGCTGGAGGACGGAGGAGCGAGGAAATGAGGAAGCATCAATTTGAGTATTGAGAAGCACTCATACTATGTAGAACCTACTTTTTAAATGGTCGCAAAGTAAGTAGGCTACCTACTTATAGAAAAGAAGTACCTACTCAGAGAGTATGTGATTTCGGACAATGCCATATTTCACACTAATGCATGGCAGAAGAACAATTGCAATTTAGTATGCAAATATCATCACAAGGGAGAACATTTAAACAAAGTCAAAGTGAGATTTTCAAACTTGAATAGTACATGTCTTTAAAAAGTTTAAAAAACCACACCTGAGAAATTATCCACACAGTAAAGTTTGAATGGAGTCAGTCAAAGCTGCATTAATTGCACAATACAATGAATAACAAATTACAAGCAGCTCCATTTGCATTTCGATTTATCAGACATCCAGTACAGTAAATATACAGTAGCCTATCACTGCAATATAAAGTGTGAATCAAATGTTTCAAGGCTTTAAATTTACTGTAAACAGTGAAGACAGAGATCCTCTCTTTACATGTAGGCTACTGCGTAACATCAAAGCACAGAGGTTTGGAAATTAATCACTTACTGTTCGGGTCTGGGCTTCGGTTTCTTCCGATTCTCCTCGGGTGCTTCCCTTCTGGATAGAGAGCGATGCAGAGCAATAATACCGTAATCCACGCGTGGAAAAGAGACCCTCCCTCTTTCTGTCTGTCAGCCACCCCGCATCATCCGCCGAACCCAGCACAGCATCTCTCCTGCTCTCTCCCTCTCTCTTTCTCTTTCCCTCATATGGGTCATACATGAAATATTCATCGCATCCCTTCATCACATTCGTCATTCTGACATTAATTTCAGAAATGCTCAAGGGGGCTCCAGTGCGTCTGATAACCTACATAAGTCCATCTTATTGTAACATCTACGCAAATGACGCTGCCTGTGAAGAAATGAAAAGTTGCAGGAGGCGTTTATCCTGACGTTTGTGTTGTTGTTGATCTTTATCACCTTAAAACTTGGGGAAATTAGGAACCTAATCCTTTTATTTAAGAGTGTTGTGAGTTTGTACCGAACTGGCCACGCCCCACAGGAAGTTGAGATGGAAGGACAGGAAGAGGAATTTACTTATTTTATTTACTTCAAATTCAACAAGCACGTTTCGTGACAAAAACATTGCATTACATAATTAATTTGGACTAATTATGTCTACATAGAAAATCTATGAAATCTTAAAATCTATTTTGATGCCTCTGTTACAAAATATCCACCACATTGGTACATTGTTTTCACAGAACTTTATAAATAATTGATAATATATGATTTATAGTAATATATATTTAAATTAAATACGTATAATTATAGTAATGTACTGTATACAATTATTGTAACGTTCTAATTATTAAAATCATTATTTATAATATATAAATATTGACACCAAAATTGGTCAATATTTATGTCATATAAATGTTATATAATATATTGCAATGAAAGAATGAGGCTTCAATTATTTATAAAATTGTGAATGAAAAAAATAATTAAATAAAAATGTGTATTGTAGGAAACAATGGTAGTGTAGAATAAAGTGCTCATTTATGAAGTGATAAATGTGTATGTATATATACATCATTAATTGTGTGTATGAAAAAAATGGGTAATTCATATTGAAAATGAACCTTTTTTAAACTTACAGCAGAAAACATACAGTAGGCCTATGCAGATTCAAATTCGAATCCTGTTTGCTAAAATCAATTCCAATTCAATTCAGGAATTTAAAAGGCATTCTCAATTCAATTCTGAATGGCACACAGCCCTGTCACCCTCCTTTCTTCTTTACTCTGTAAACATCTTATCTGCAAAAACTCCAGAAGGACATACTTGTGCAACAATTCATCTATATATAGCAGGAGTCCTTCATTTGAACAAGGCGATGCCAATCACAACATCAAGCTCCAACTTGCCCTAGATTTCCACCGCCACTCGTCCAGACTTGTGTCCCGTAGCCTTACAAGTCCACACTGGAGACTTGACCCGCTTGTGCTGATAACCAGCGAGAAGTAATTACAGCGAGAAGTTCGACGTTAAGGGCGTCTTTGTGATAAAACATGAAAGATGCACACCCACGCACACAATAAAAGACATGTTTTGTGTTCCGCAGTCCAACAAGTGCTGTTAATAATGAATAATGTCAAAAGAAATGGCACTTTTATGTTGCAATAGATGTTGCTTCCTGCGCATGCTGGGATTGAGGACAACGCATTAACAGTACAGAAAACAGCAGGTGCCTGGGGTACGGTTTGAAGTCTGAGACGAAAAAGCAGGAATCAGAAGCTGGAATCGTGACTGAGTCCACGTCATTTGAAGGGATGCTTGGGAATTCAGAGTGTTCACACACTGGGTTCACACACACACACTGGGTTTCCATGTATTATGAGGACTTTCCACAGACATAATATAGATATATACCTATACTGTACAAAATGTATATTCTATCCCCTAAACCTAAAAAAAAAAAACACTCTGTATGATTTATAGACTTTTTCCTCATGGGGAACAAAAAATGTCCACACAAGGAAAAGGATTTCGGATATTGGCATCTTTGTGGGGGCATTCCGTTTTCACAATGTTAGTATTAACAACTAGTTTTCTAGAGTGACAAACTATAGCTAACAGGCCGGCAGGTTTAACCTCATCGTATTTTCAATAGTTTCTTTGATCATTGTTTTGAAATCTGTTGGCTTTGAAAAAGTCTGCCTTCTATTATTTACTATTTCATAGTTCTTCACCCCTGATAATAACACATAAAAGACATCAAATGCAGACTGTATTTTATAACAGATGAAACATGTACACATTGATTTTTTATATAATTTAACATTTATTCGTGTGTGTGTGTGTGTTTATTAACTCATTTGTGATTTGTGGTTATAGGGATCCAGAGTGTCATGTTCTATACAGCCTGGAACATATGCAGGCATATTTATTGTTAATTTTAATATTTTGCATCCAAATTTGCTTACTATCACAGTTAACTTTAATAAAGAACATACTTCTGAATGAATGGCTTGCTTATTAATAGGCTCTCCCATATTCAACTTTGGATTTGGATTTATTTTTATTAAAAAAATGACTAAATTACTTCAGATCCATTCCAGAGAATTCTGCAGTTTGTCTCCTAAAAGCTGTGAAGAAAAATGCCTGCAGATTCTATCTGGGCCTGATTAACTAAATTTAGAAAAGAGATCAAATCTTCCATGAAAAATCACCCAAAACTGGGCATAAAAGTTTTCATAATCCAATCTTACTCTCTTCACATCATACACTAGAAGTTCACATTCGTCCATGGGCAAGATTTCATGTGGAAGAAGACAACTGTGAGTTAATTATAAAGATGGCACTTGGTACAGACAAAAAACACATTTTGTGGAACTTGATTGCCAATTAAAAAATCACAAAAAATTAACATACCACATAATTAGCATGCGTGGGATGAAATGCAAATGAGAGGGCATGGGATGAGAAATTTGGAGCGTCCTGGTGATCATTTTCTGTCTGCCTCACCCAGAGAGTCTCGCCGCAGCCTCTTGATAAAAACACCCTGCTAATTTAGCGCTGATTTATGCACTCCTTGGGATGATGAAAGTGTTTCATGCTGCAGCGTCTCAGTGAATTATGAAGCCAAATAACAGAACAGCATCACTGCTGGTATAATAAGAATAGAGATTGCACTAGTTTGTGTTGACTTAACGATCTTATGACTTCTGTTCCTCTGAAGTTCAGTGTTCACATCCCAGCTATATGCATAAGGAATTAATGCGTAGTTGCTAACAATGAGTAGTCATGCAAGTCCTAATGATCTAAACAAAAAAACAACTTTATTCAAGCAATTTCGTGCTGACCTCATATGCAGTGGATGTGTGGCTTTATCGAGTGATAGACATGGCCTGGCGAGCTCTCTTGCTGATGCTTGGGATTTTCTAACTTTTATCTAATAGTTGAGGCTGGAGATGCCAGGGGCAGAGTGCAACTCAGGTGTGAAAGTGGAAGATGAGCGACCATGACTTATCCTCCACACTTCCAGGAAAATACCGGTTTGAGATCACCATGGATGAGCAATTCAACCTGGCATGATGAGTTTGTTGACATCTGAGCAAGAAAATGAGACTAGAATTCAGCATTTTTCTCCTGCCTGTGCATAAGTGCCGTGGATGGTTGCCAGGGTGTTGCTTTTCGGTTGCTACGATGCTTCCTCAAATACAATTTTTGGCAGCAAGAAAACGGACTCCTGGTCAACACAGAAAGACATCTTATTTAAACTTGCAACACATCTCATTTGTGATCAGCTGCACAAATAAACAAATAAAAACTGATCCAGTCTCAACATGGAATTACATGGAACGACATCTTAGCAGCAGAGAGGTTCACAACTGTTACTAGGGCAACCAGAACAAGAAACGCCTACTAGAAACTGAGCAGTGACTGGCGACATGCAGACTTGTGCTGTATATATATTTCAGCGTTGCCATTTAACTCACTTAACAACGCAAGAGTCAAGTGTTTGAAATAACTTCCTTTTGTGATCTGATGTGGTTTCATATCATAGAATATGAGGCAGAAATAATAGTATTTAATATTTTAATGGTAAGCAAATTAGCTATTAATGTGTGTCTATATATACACAGTACAAACTTAGGTGCAATTCATCATGATTAATCGATTTGACAGCACTATTAAAAATAGATGAATCCTTCTTAAAGCTACAAACGTTATTCAGTAAAGAGCAGTGAGTGATTTTCTCTGTCTTTTGTTATTTGATTAACATTAATGACAAACATCAGCAGCGGGTTTATTAGGCTTCTGTCACTTTAAAGGGTTAGTTCACCCAAAAATGAAAATTATGTCATTAATGACTCACCCTCATGTCGTTCCAAGCCCGTAAGACCTCCGTTCATCTTCGGAACACAGTTTAAGATATTTTAGATTTAGTCCGAGAGCTTTCTGTCCCTCCATTGAAAATGTACGGTATACTGTCCATATCCAGAAAGCTAATAAAGACATCATCAAAGTAGTCCATGTGACATCAGTGGGTTACTTAGAACTTTTTGAAGCAACGAAAATACATTTTGGTCCAAAAATAACAAAAACTACGACTTTATTCAGCATTGTATTCTCTTCCGGGTATGTTGTCAATCCGCGTTCATGACTCCGCAGTGACTCTGCTGACGTGCTGACGCGCCCGAGCTTCGTTTACAGACGCACGCTGTATTCAAGCTATTCTACATTGTTTGTATTTTGGTATTGCTATATTTTTTTTCATATATTTTTAATGTCAGCAGCGTCTTACATCAGCAGCGTCACTGCGGAGTCGTGAACGCGGATTGACAACAGACCCTGAAGAGAATACAATGCTGAATAAAGTCGTAGTTTTTGTTATTTTTGGACCAAAATGTATTTTCGTTGCTTCAAAAAGTTCTAAGTAACCCACTGATGTCACATGGACTACTTTGATGATGTCTTTATTAGCTTTCTGGACATGGACAGTATACCGTACATATTTTCAATGGAGGGACAGAAAGCTCTCTGACTAAATCTAAAATATCTTAAACTGTGTTCCGAAGATGAACGGAGGTCTTACGGGCTTGGAACGACATGAGGGTGAGTCATTAATGACATAATTTTCATTTTTGGGTGAACTAACCCTTTAAGACCTGACGCACATGATGCAGATGTGATGCACATCTGATGCACATCCTATTTTCTCACAACTCTTTGCTTTCAATTAAGACTTATTTAACTCATTTAACTGTGCTTGTGAGGATACCCGGCAAAACAGGCATTTTGGCATTGTCCGTGCAAGCGTAGTCTGAAGCGGCTTTCTGTGTGTCACACATTCACAGACGCATGCGCCAGTAGTAACACACTGCCTTCTCTTTTGTGTCTTATCGCACGTGAATGGTTTAAAAGGATTTTCTTGAATAAGAGCGTGATCATATATTGCAACACTATAACGGAACAAACAGATACTGCGGTAATTGCTTTAAATATTTGTAATGCGTTAAACTGGAAACATTAATTGTGTGCATTAATGCGTTAATTTTGACAGCACTAATATATACACATCTGTTTTATTCAGCTACACTCCAGTCATAGCTGAATGCCTTTGTCCATATAAGGGATTTCCTGGAACGTCATAAGTTTTATGAATTCTATGTTCAGACAGCAGGCAAATCTGATTTTTCTCTTTTCAGGTAGACTGTCCACTCTATTATTTGGAAGTGATGAAATAATATTTGTGTGTCCAGACTGACATAACCAACATATCTGCATGGGTTGCTTTGGTAATGATGTAGGTGTGGCGTACCCACGTACGTGACGAGGCTTTCAAAATGAATGCAGGAATAATGGAGGTGCATCATCTCGCTCTCAAAATAAGCGCCCTGTCAAGAACTCCGCCGTCACACAGGAAAATGCCGAAATCTCCGGACATACCATTTGAACACTGTATGAATACTTCCGGCATTTCCATCACCAGTTTTGATGTTCTCGTTGTGTCGCGTTTAGAGTGACACAAAAGACAGTTTCAAATCTGATTTGAGGAGCCAGAGCATCCAGACTGAGAGGCATCTGTAAAAATCAGGTTGGAATTGCATTTCAAACCACTTCCATATGTGGTTTGACTCAGATAAAAAAAAAACTGATTTCATGTATATATATATATTTTTTTTTTTGCTGTCCGGACTTTCAAAAACCTATCTGGATAAAATCGGAATATACAAAAAATCTGATTTTTGCTGGCCTATGAGTCTCACTTGTGGACTTTCTGCGCAAGGGCGCCCCCCAGCTATGAGTATGAATGAAACAGACATTACATTGTATCTGTGTATTCACTAGTAAAGGGTAAAATAGGAAATATAATTACTTTTTTTCTAAAGATACTTGAAGTAAACATACAAAGCATATATATATAGTAGAATCAGAACTTTATGTAAATATATATATATAATGAAATGATCAAGTGTTCAAAAGCAGAAAATGAGCAAAATTATTAGCAGTAAAGGTCAAAGGTCAATGCGTTAAAATGTTTCCTTGCATTTTCATATACCCGGTAATTTGGCTGAGATGGTTTTGCTGTGGTTTTGATTAACTGAAGCCATTCAAAATCTATTGGAAAAAGGGTTATACATATAATTTCCTGTATGCAGATATTATCTTGTATATTCTACTGTGAAGCTGAATGTATTTCATGCAAATCACACAATATTCCCAGAATAGTATTTCTAAACATTAAATAAATATTCATCATTCATTACTTGGCCTGATCTGACAATGACTCATTCACCTTTCATCAGTATCAGATCAGTGACTTGGGCTTTATTTCATTTACAGTGCCTTTTGTCAAGAGGCTTATAATGAAAATATAAGCCAGGTCAAGGACAGCAGCGTGAAAGAGCGATTTCAAGCCACTGACAGAACTGTGAGCTCTTTAAATTCACTAAAACGCATCCATCACAGCATGGGTCTGCTTCATATCTCTGGCAACAAACCGGTTACTGGAGCTCTGATAACACATCGAATTAAGCCCTAACTGAGTGGATGGAGAAGCTCACCAGCTGAGTCCACTCAAAGAGCAGGCAATAAGAAGAGAAAATGTGCCCCCATGCAGCATTAATGCGTAAACTGGGATTTTAGTAAATGAATCTTACCAGCAAAACGATCTTGCGAGAAAGGTCAGCATGCCATTTTGCTACCCAGCACTGCCCTGTGGATGTAGAAGAGTATTCATCATAGCGGTCTCTCAAGGATTCTCACTCGCCCGATCTTTCCGCCCCAATTTTCCAGCCTTGGTGCGGAGAGAAATATGGCAGCCTGTTGTCTTTATCACCTTAATTGGTACAAATCTCAGCCGCTGCAGGACCAAGATGAAATGAGACCTTAAAATAGACTCTGGCCTCATGAGCGCTGGGTGTACGGCTCCCAAGAGTGCTTCAAGACTGATAGATATGACACAGGTATATACTACACTATTGTCAATATCTCCCACAGTTACAGCCATGTGAAGTGGCTAACCACAACAATCCAAGACAAGCAAGCAGATTGAATGGCCTCTTTGTCATTTTTGTGACTGATATTGATGGAGAGAAAGCACTAAACATTCACTAAGTAGAACATTGGTTTGAAATGTTCATGCATGCTAAACGGTTTCGGTTCCAAAAAGCCTTACATTGCTATTCATATCATGCTAACTCTGCTGTAAAATCCGATATGGTGCAAGCTACCTGGATATTTTAGCAAGGAAACATCATATTAGCATTTTTCTCTTTTATATTGGCCTTTTGCTTCATCACTCACCAATGATTTTCTGTCTCCATTAGTAAAAGGTTGCAACGGTTCACATGCTAACTGTATTTATTTACCTTCAACCTTTAGTATAGACAGTGGTTTTTGCCAAACCAAGCGTCACTATTACTGTTGCTAATATGTAAAAACTAGTATTCCCACACCATCCCAGCTAACAGGGAACATTCTCAGAATTTAGCTAATGCTCTGGCAATGTTCTCTCAAAATTATGAACAAACATTCTTCCAGCAATGTAAGTAGAAACTTCGCTGCATGGTATCTGTGTCTCAATTTGTGTCTTGCTAATTCTTAAATTTTTACATAATCAAACTTATGATAAAATAGGTTTATAGACTCACATTTTCTTGAGAAAATTTAAAAATCTCAGGTTCTATTTAAACCAAAACAAATGTGTGAGGATTGTTGATTCCCAAAACACTCTGACACAAACACTTTTTTTTGTCATTTCCTTTAAGTACAAAGTCATCCTTCAAGTTCTGACATTCATTCTAAGCAATCTGTGAAGATCTCTGTTGTAGTTTTAACCTATGACGCTTTATCACACTCTTACTCGTAATCTAGCGTTTGAAGAAAAATAGACATTCAGAAGACATTGTTCTTTATCCAAAGCTTTTGTGAGTGAAGGACGCAGAGTGACATTGTCAGACTTTCCTTTTAAAATGCAGGACAATGAAGACATTTTTACCCAGAGGGAAGTGTGTTTTCACAGTGTAAAAGACCGAGTTCTCAGTATCACACCTGATTCAGATGTTTCTCTTAAAGTCCCCTTGTGGTGAAAATCCAACTTTTAATGTTGTTTGTGTCTATGTGGTGTTTTTAATATGATTTAAGACAAACCATGTGCAAATTCATAAGTCGACACCATTGCTTAGTATTTTCTCTTTAAAACTGCAGTGAACCAAAGACAGTCTCAAAAACACGGATTGAAATCGCTGGTGTTTCTGACATCAGAAACTACCTTGTAACCAATCAGATCAACGAGTGATCGTCAACCAGTGGATCTCTGAGCTGCTGTGAGTGAGTGGAGGCGGGGCTAATTTGCATATTCATAGAACCGCGTATACTAAATGAGGCAAGGGTTTAGAGTTACATTCAAGCTATTTTAAGGCATGAAGGGGAAAAAAAGCATCACAGTTTCCACTAAAATAGTAAGCAGGACAACTGTTTGATAATAAGAAATGTTTCTTGAAGCACCAAATCTTTTGAACAGTAGTGTACAGTAAGAGTATAGAGCTATAAAATGAATGTAGATATAGCATACTTTGATTATTTACTTTTGGGAGACTTTGATGAAAAACATTCATATTAAAATCTCTGACTTTTGACTGCAAACTTGCAAATCTGAGCACAGTATGTGACATAATGAGATCTGTTCTGAAACTCTAGAGACGCATGAGTTTACTAAGGTCTTTTTCTCAGCATCAAGAAAAACAAGTGCGATATTAAAGAGGTATGTGAATTTTCTTTTATCTGTTGGACTTGTAAATTCCTAAGTTAAAGCAGATGAATATGGAAATTTATACCGTTAAATCTAAATCTAAATTGGGTTACAAGTTCACAAGTTCAATTCACTCAAGAGTAATAGAATTTTAAGTAGCTGCAGAACTATTTTTGCTCATTTTTTATAGTGTCTTATGTTCTAAACAGCAGGTACATTTTGACTCTTTGAAGATATTAGTTAGATGCAGAGAAAATGCTCCTCCTGAAAACATAAGACTCATGCGCATTTCATTTACATTTCAAAAACTTCAGTTGCTTCAACAACTGTGGAAACATCACCATTAGAACCAATTATTCTGGATAAACAAATACGAAGTCTTGGCAAATACACTGCAATCATTTTAAATGTGCCTTAATTAGGTTAGCGCTGGAGTTTCACACACCATTGACGAACAGCAGCTCTTGGCCAAAATATGAAAAGGAAGAGAAAAAAATGATGATGATGATGATGCATTTTGCGAACACTTGAACCTTATCTATAATGATGGCTTCCTAATATCCTACAAGTTCCTAAAGTGTTACACGCAACCTGCAGGAAATCGATGTAATTCTGACAGAAAACACAGCGTCCTGTTTCACCTCAAATCGTCTTTCCAAATTCTATCCGGAAAAAGCTGACGACAGTTTAGCAACTGATGGCTGATCCCACAGTGCATTTCAGCCACCTGTCATATCTCAAGAGAGGCAGGTAAACACAGACAGTGACAAGTCCTGCATCCGAACACAGATTTGAGGGAAGGAGGTGATCGTCTGAAGAAAAACAAGCCAATCAGAAGAGCCAAAATGGATAAATAAGACACACATGGAAGGGCAGTTTCTAAGAGGCTGTTGGCGTAATTGTAAAATTGCAGCGTTCAAGCCCCCGTGTTAATCGGGTTATGGCGGACATAAGCGTGATGATTCATCCCCTGGATGATACTCTATATGTCGGCTAGATTGTAAAACCGATTAAGTCCAGCCTCACTCAAACGGCCTAAACATGGGGCTGCATCTTATCTGTCTCAGATGGTTTTGCATTAACATTTGCGCAAACACGTAGCGCCGAGGCAAGGGATACAACCTTGATGGGATCAGCAAGGTCACGGTGAACAATTATGGGCTGCCTCATTACTTTGCTATGCGCTCTTTGGTTCCCATGGAAACCCTTATGAGGTGACAGATGAGTGGAGCTGGAGTTGGCCTCCCACGCGCCGTCACATCGAGCGTTCCCCTTGAAGACTCCACTCACTGATAATAGTACGCCTAGGGACCGAGACGCATTGTTTAAAATAAAACAGCCATTAGGAGTGGGATGTTCGAGTGAGATATTGTCGTACACAAATAGGCCATTTTGCCATAACTGGGACACGTTACAGAATAACAACAAGACCTAGATATGATGCTTTTTTTTGTTCTTGTTGCAGTAAAGAACACCTTTTTTTCGCCTGTTGCAAGGCTATAAATTAGAGCTAGACTTAACATAATCTGTGGGTAATTAAAACAGAATTATTGTGTTTTATTTATAGATTGTTTGCAGTTATGTTTAGGAATAATTCATCCTATGAATTCAAGTCTTTAGTCATGCTGTTGTGGCTTTTACCAGTACATGAACAGCATAAACATTTGTCTCGTATTGATTGAAATGTCAATATGACATGAAATATATTTGTCTTTATAATATGAAATGTCAACAAACCAGTTTTTATTATAAATTCCAGGAAACCATTAACAGCCCAACCTTATAAAAAAAAGTACGATGGTATGAGCATGTTTATTTGTTTAACAAGGTACTATGATAATACGATGCTTTTGGATATATACAGTAGCATGGATATACTGTTTGTTTGCACATGTAATATACCATTGTATTTTTGATTAAACTTGACGTATAAACAAATGTACTGTGGCAATACCATGGTACTTTAATATATGTTGAAATACTGAAATTCATGTACCATGGCATTTACATAGTATTCCAAGTTACAATACCATGCTAACTTCTGATACCTTTTTGTAAGTTACCATTGTACATGAATATGGTAATAATTCAGAAATATTGTACAGGGTAGGCTAAAGCACCATGGTATCAACTATCATTGTACCAACATTATGCTTACCATGGTAATACCATGATATTTTTGAAGAAGAGGTTAAAATATCCTTGAGTACTTTGTAAATATACCCTTATAAAAGATGTATACAGTGACTGTGGTTATATCACAGCACTTTGTATATACCATGCATGGTACTTCAAAATACTTCTAAGAACACCATGACAGTTATTTTATTCTTGTATACGAGTATGTTAAACATGGTATATACCAGAGTACCACACAGTGATATAAACTATCACAGTACCATTTAAATTATGCTTACCATGATAACACCAAGAATGTTTTTGTTGTAGGCCTATTGATGTGCATTAGCATTTATGAGCAGATATATGGTCTTTTTCAAAGTATCATGGTATCAAAATCTAATCTACCACACCACCACAGCACTTTTTGTAAGGTGTATCTTAGCAAAACAATACTTACCATTGTAAAGTTTTGCAAGGGCAGAGCAGTCTGGAGTCGGTCACCTGGGCCGTTTCAATCTCTCCAGCTCTCATCTCTTTCCTTTATGGCATTTTGATTTTGAATGGCACCATTCATTACAACGCTCCCAACAACACACGGTAAGAAATATTTCAGCCAGAGCTGTCTGTGGGACCCTGGACTTCCATAAAACCTGTCCAGACAGCTGTGAAGAAACTGACACTTGAAGAGAAGAGATGAAACGCCTCATGAATAAAGGTGAAGAGCGAGTTAGTTATTCAGCAGCGTTTGAGTGATGCCAAAGGCTACAGAAAGAAGCGAGAGGAACAGGTTGGATGCAGCCAGGTTGAGGAGAAGCAGGGTCTCATCGAGCGAAACACTGCGTGTCGGCGAGGCAAGTGTGTGGCACAACGTGACGTGACAAATCTGCTCACATTATAATTAACCAAACTATTTACACCTCAAGCGCGTGACGCCACCAAACAAAACGCTCCCATTATAATTACGGACGAGTCATGATGGCTATTAGATATACGCTCTTTTGTTTAAGTTAAACTCTAAATAACTCTTATCCCAAGTTAATGTGTAGAGACAATTATAGTTTGAAAACTATACTATGTAGTGGCTAAAAATTAGGGCTGTGCGATATGGACAAAAACACAATTTGGGTCATCAGTGTGGACAGACAAATGACAACATGATCAATACTCAACAAATCATTTAGTATGCCAATCAGTATGTGTGAAATCAATATTTTTAGCATCAAATTGCTCTGCTCTTTTGCACTATACACAGACACAAGAAATTAGAAAGGATGCGTTTTGATGTTCAGAGTCAGAAGTTCACCAATAATCTTCATAGTATTACCATGGTTTTTTGGACATGACACCAAGGGAATAGGTTGTTTTTTAGAAATTGGAAGAGTACCTTAAGAATACAATGGTCCGTGAACATAACATATAATACTTCGGTACCATGGTAATTTAAAATATACTAAATCATTACTATATGTGTATATGGACTGTCAAAATCTCTGAAAGTGCAAGTGCTGGAGGATTTGGCTGCATCGTTTTGAGATGAAAAAAAAAAAGTACCTATAAATAAATAACTACCATGATATCCTTCATTCTGGGTTTACAAACATCCTAATTCTCCTTGATCTAAGTTCAGCATTTGATACAATCTGTCATGATATTCTCATTTCCCGTCTTTCTGATATCAAGAGTTCTGCTCTTTCCTGTTTCACTTCTTATCTCACTGACAGAAAGTACTATATCACCATGCAAAGGTATAAGTCCACCACAATTCCACTGACACAGGGTGTTCCTCAGGGCTCAGTTCTTGGTCCGTTACTTTTTATCATCTACATGCAGCCACTTGGTGATATCATATGCAATGGATTTGGTTAAATGGTTATGCTGATGATGTCCAAATATATCTTACCACCTCTTCTGACATTTCATCTGTGCCTGACTCACTCAATGCATGTATTTATTATTAGAGAAATCAAACACTGGATGTCCCTGAACTTTCTTAAACTAAATGACAGCAAAACCGAAATAATGCTCATCAGCTCCACCATACCTGTAAATAAAATGGACCTGTCCTTTGACCGTAGTTGGGGTTCTTGTTAAACCCTTCTCCCCAGTACATAATCTTGGTGTTTTATTTGCTTCCTCTCTTTCCTTTGTTTCTCATATTGCTTTTGTTGTTAAAAACTCTTTTTATCACCTGCATAATTTTGCATGTCTCCACTCCTCCCTCAGTCTGGCTGATGCAGAAATTTGTTCATGCACTATCTTTTCGTTTGGACTACTGCAATGCCTTGTTAATGGACTTACCAAAAAAACATATTAAAAGGCTACAGTGTTTACAGAATGCAGCCGCGAGAGTCCTCACCTCGACTAGATGTAGCATTCACATAACTCCCCTTCTCCATGATCTTCACTGGTTACCTGTTGCATCACCCATTCATTTTAAGGCACTCCTGTTTACCTTTAAGGCTTTAAATAGTCTTGCACCTCTATATCATCTTACAAAGATCATCTGAACTTGGCCTATTGTCAGTTCCTAGATTCCGGCTGTCTACTATAGGTGGATGATATATTTTCTATAGGTGTGGGATTCTCCCAAATTCAGGAATTCATTACCCCAATTTCTTCGTAATATCTCTTCTTTATCCGCCTTTAATTATTTAATTCGTATTTGTTTGAAATGTTTTTTTGATGAATTGTATTTGACGTTTTTGTTTTTATTTTTAAACTGTAAATGTTTTTCAACTACCTTTGTTAGATGCTATTCAAATAAAACTTCCTTCTTCTATTATTTCCCATTTATATATGGGTCTATCTTGAGGAAGGTAAAACATGAAAATATAATTTATGTGCAAATAAACCTTTGCATAAAACCTGATTATTGGCTGTTCTGAAAGGCTAGAAGGATTATCTGGCTTAGAAAATTAATCAAACACCTCTGTGAGGTTTTGAACATCTTGGGTTATTATTTATTCATAGGAGAACCAGGTCAGTCAATATTGTAATAAAACACATCTTCATGCAACTATTGTCGGTCTTCCATTGGGACGGGGGTTGCTTTTCATCTCATATCTGGCAGTGGTTCCCATCTGACCTGAAGCCAAGCCCTTTCTTTGAGATGGAATATATGGAATTGAACATTCAAACCCTCAAGAAGGACCGTGATGCTGCCATTAGTCAAAAGGTGGCACTGTTTCACTGCTCACTTCATAACCATATTTCAGCTCACAAAGATGCTTTTGAAAGTGTCTTGAGATAACACAAAATGAGACAGATCTCTCGTTTGAAGGCATGCCAAACAAAGGAATCTTGTACTAAGCATGACATTAGCTCACCACTTTTAAATTACAGAGAGGAACAATAGATTGTTACACAATAAAGCCCAAAGTTTCACACTGAGTTAAATGTACCAAATGACATAATTAGCACACTGATTAAACTCATTTGTGGTGAGGGCTGATGGGCTGGGGCGGCTGAATCTTGATGCTCAGATAAGTGTTTCTATTTGGATGAAACCAGCTTGATTACAAACTAAAATGTAACTGAGCGCTTGGCTGCCATCTGAGTACATGAGCCACTGATTTAAGGATGTTATGGGTGGGTTAGAACTTGCACTGCTGTATAAAATTAGCATATTACACAATATATAGAGCACTGCAACAAAGACTTGACAGTCTTTTTAAGGCAAAACATGCATCAGAGAAAACAGAAATCCAGTCATCAGAACAGTCTTGTTTAATTTTTGAAAGAAATTGTTATATCCAGAACACTTATTCTTAACTGGTTTGCTTGCAGGTTGTACAATAAACATCAAGACACCAAATGCATGATCTTTTCAAATTATTGTATTTACAAAACATTATATAAGTTTAGAACTTGAATATTGGTTCATATTGCGATGAACAGCATGCACAACCCATTTTACTTCTGTAACATGAAGCGTTTATAAGTTAAAACAAGATATGCAATGAGAGAATATGTAGTGGATTTTATCAATTGGAAATTGATTGGATTGTGAAATGATGGTGTTCACATTATAAATGGACCTGAATGCGAGATTGCAATGTTATTCTTCGGAATAACGTTGTGTACAATTCATAAGACACAAATGTGTTGAATTAGTCAAGTTAATGTGTATAGTTATTACACAAATGTACACATTAATTCAATTAGTTGAATTGATGTGTACATTTTTATTTCATGTTGACTTTAAACAATATAAAGTAGTTGGAACAAATCTTAAAATCTTTGAAAAATAAACTTGACTAACTCAACAAACACAAGCTTTGCATTTCCATCCCATTCGTGCACATCTTCCAGTTCTTATTGAGGAATTTGTTTTGAAAATGTCCGTTTTATTTTATCTCAAAGCCCTTATGGTTGCTGTATTTTTTGATGATAACATATGTCCATCCCATTGGTGATCTAACCCTTTATCTGAAGTGCATTTCAGTAATATACACAAGCAAACAGTCACTTTTGTTTACTGTTTGCTCTCTCTCTTCGCTTCTGGATGCTGTAGCGTTACTCTGCTAAGCCGTGTAGAGCTTAATTGCTGGGGTCTGTCAATAGGGAGAGATTTGTTTTTAATAAAGCACCCAAACAAGCTTTTGAACAGCTAACTTTGCTTCTGCATGAAGGATGTCAAACGATGAGGTAAAAAAAGAGACGCATCTACAGTGACAAGCTGACAAGCAGGATAGTTCCATCCAAGAAAACATTCTTTGATTAAGATTGTTTTTAGATTGGACAACATGTCTTCTCATTTTAGTCATACAAATTTCTGTCATGAAACTCTAGATGGCGCAGGCTGGTCCTTTACTCAATCTGCTTGCAATCACATTGTTCTCTATAGGGCACAGCTGATTGGTTCCTGCTGTAGCCAATGAGCTCGCAGCTCAACCTTCAAATACTTGCACAGCACGCTTTAAGAAACTCCCCATCTTCCCCAGCTCCACCTGTATAAATCTGCTATGGGTAATTCATGTATGCTATATTGTACAGCAGCAGCATGTCTTGCTCACAGTAGTGTGTCGTGTGTGTATTGGCAGTAGCAAGTCCCGTACTTGCCCTGCAGCAGCAGCAGTGTAGCAGATCTATTCCACCAAGACCAAACATATCAACATTTACATATCCATTTCTTTGCCAAACACTTTACAAATTATTTTATGCTAAATGTTTCACACGGTCATTTGCTAAACCGTTGACACATGACCACATCATGTTGCATGTAAGTGGCGTCTAGTTCTCAATTTTGAAATTAAAAGTTTTTTTTACATTTTGGAGTAAAAATGTCTTTCCTTCCTGGCAGTCCGATTAACAAACGAGTGGTAAAAGAGATACTAAAAATCACATTTGATTTTCTTTATCTCACTGTTCAATTTGAGCTCATTTGATACATCTTGATATTGCATGCAGTACTCTGCTTTTTATTGCACATTTTAGGTATTCTATGCATTTTCATACTCGGAACCCCCGTGTAAAAATGTACATGCTCAAATTTATATAGAAAAGCAACGCAAAAATAAGCAGATTTTTGTACAATCATTTTTTACTATAATTGACACAATCAAATTAATTTGAAATATAGGCTACTATAGATAGGAATGGTTGTACAAACCTGAGGTAGCCAACACTTTTTATGACTCATTTAATTTGTGTTTACGCACACTAAACTACATTACAGCATGTTGATTCTCTGTTTTGTTGGCCATAATTTGATTATAGCTACAAGGTACGTGTTGATCCCAGAGCAGCTTGACTTTGATGCACACCAGCTGAACCAACAGCAAACATCTCCTCGCTGATCAAAGACAACTTTCTGCGTCAGCAGCCCATCCGAAATCTAATTTTATTCTGTAAACATTTGAGCAACTTTTCATAATCAAATAATTCCTACGTGCAGGGAACATTGCAGAACAGATTCGAAGAGTGTTTCCCCCCCTTTAATGCACTTGAAATTACAGAGGCACATTCGGCAATGGATGCAATTTTACTCTCATTAAAAAGCCAGTGAAATAAAAAGCCTGGGTGATGCGGGAAGCCCAAGCTGTTTATTCATGTTTAATGGTAAGTGACAGAGTAATAAGGGGTTGCATGAGGCCTCCCCATTTTTCTCCACATTTAGATCAGACACCGCAAACGTGATACGTCGAGGCCGTCAACCGGATCCAAACAACCCAGTCGTTTGTTCTCGCGCTCTTTTTTTCCCTCCACGCTCGCCTTCGGTTTTCCCCTCGGGTGGCTTTTCGACGTGGGCGGAAATGTAATGCGATGCAAGGTGTGCCAACTGGAGCACGACCGCTCATCCCCCAGCCAACATACCCACACACATCCATCCTCCAGCACACCATGTCCCCTCCGTGAAACTCCTGTCAGGTGTGTCTTCCTCCCGTCAGCGCGACGCTATCAGCGTGAGCCGAGTAAAGAACGACAGGAAGCACCTCATCAGACAAACGCCACCGTGCTGTGAGAAATAAGGCCGCCATCCAGACACTAAGTTTCTCTGTAATTAGATAACTGAATATTTCATTGTTAAAAAGGATGGGAGTTTTTAACAATCAGCCCACCCACTGCATAGACACAAACTCGGCTAGCACAGCTAATGGCTGGCGCAGAACACACCAGTAACTGATCAACAAGGCCATTAATGGGTAAAGTGCTAGTTTATATCTGTGGTTATCGAAGAATGCTTAAAAGAGATTATAAGGAAATCAGCTTGAGAGGTTTTGGTTGAGGTCCTCTTATATTTGGCGTGTTCATGTATCTTAATGCATGTTGCATTGTGGGAATCATAAGGAATGGGTCAGATTTGGTAAGCTAATAGAGTCCTGCAGTCATGACTTACGCTTTTGGATTATTTTGGAAAATAAACTCTGTCACCAACAAAAGTTTATGATTCTTGCACTGTTTATCGTGATAATCAAATGAACACAACTTTTATGAACTTTGAAGCCTAAATACAATTGGCAGAAGTCAAAAGCTAAATGTACGCTATAAACGAACTGCACCACGGTCACATGACTTTACCGTCACCATCATTAAACCTCTGATTCTTTCAGGCTTTTTTTTTATTTTTATTTTTTTATGTCCTTGAAAGTTTGAGCAATAATTACGTTTTCAAGAGCGTGATTATAAACACAACGTGGCTGTAAAAAGCGAACTAGTGAGTTGATGAGTTGGCCCGTTCGGCTGCTGATGTTTAAAGTCCCACGCAACCTCTGTAGCTAGTCTCATTTAGCCAATTGTTAGCACTTTTTCAAGACAAATACTTTCACAAGGGGACATTAATGTATTTTACGTCATAAAATAAAATCTGAAAATACCTCTAGCTTGTGTTCACCATATACCCTTTTTCAGGCATCGTTCCAGAGATGATGGAACTGGAAGTGGTAAAATGCTAACTTTTTCCCGGGTTTTGGCCAACAAAAATACATCATCTCTGCAGCACTCTGATAACAAAGACAAACTAATTCAGTTTTACTCTAATTTGCATTTAACAATATTTCACACACACACACACACACACACACACACACACACACACACACACACACACACACACACACACACACACACACACACACACACACACACACAAATATAGCATATGGTTTTGGAATGAAATGAGGGTGAGTAACAGAATTTTAATTTTTAAGTGAACCGTTCCTTTAAGAAAACTCTTGCATTGATTACACTGCTGTATTTTCACCTTAACACTCTATTCGATGTTTCTCTCTCTGTGTGTGTGTCTCTCTGACACACACACTGCACACTTCGGGCGTTTTTGATGGCCTGTGCGATAAAATAGAGAAATGAGGTCTATGGTATTCATGGACACAGCTGGCCCAGATCTGCCAGTAGTTCTCAGCAGAGCCGGCCTGAACTGAACAGCTCTCTCAGCCTCAGAGCTGACCTGACATACGCGAGCCAAATTACTATCTACACACTGGCCAAAAACAGGTTAGAGCTACTGCCAAAATGCAATGTCAAATCAACAATGCTTTCATGAAATTTATATTCAAACAGCATTATGCATGTATATCACAATCATTACTCAGTTAGGGTTGCCAAATGACCTATATTCATGCTAACATCAAGGAAGCTAAAGGCCAGATAACTTTCCAGGTGAGTTTTTTCACATCAGAATGTTTTGTATGCTGATATATAAATAAACACAATCCAATTTCAGCATTTCAATGAAACATTTTTCTCTGGATTTGTTGCTCTGTTAATGAAAATGTCTACAATACAAAACACTTGAAAGCTGAACTTGAAAAAATGTATGTCGTAATTCTCCAGTGTTTTAATGTGCCTAGGTTGAAGCTGATTTATGTTCATAATGGTGTGTGATATTAAAATTCATCTATTTATTTTTTTACAACAAATCCAATGAAGTCATACGTCAATGAGCCAAAAGCATCTCAAATGTGTGTTAGCACTTAATTTAGTAAAGCAGAGACTTGACTATTGTTTGTTCTTTTTGTATGCAGCATTTAGTTTTTTCTTCACAATGTGATTAATTGTCATGGTAAACGGCTTACTTCAAACTAATTTTTCTAAAAAGATAAAAAGTTGGCAACCCTAATTTCAGTGTCACTGAAGTGTATCAAAACTGTATATTTTCTTACATGCTCACCATAAAAGTTCATTTCCACTTTTGTAAGTACTTAGTAGATAAAAATGAATTGTTTCAAAACCAGCTCTATGTAACTCATCTGTGACATGATGTGTCGTTTTTCAGTATTGCACTCACAGTGGAAGTCTATGGGCAAGGCACTGCAAATGTGCAACTTGTATTTTTGGTAAAGTGCTCATATGAATTATTTCATACAGAAATGTGTTTTTAAGCTTACTCCTCTTAATCACTCTGTCTTTCTTACATCTGTGCATGCATCAGATATGCAGTCCATAGAGCTAAACTTACTAGAACGTTCTTTTAATATAATTCATATAATGTTGGATTGGTTTGTGGCTGAAATTATGCAGTGGACTTCAGCTGATTAAATCCTCAAACCACCATCTTACCTCTTTATGGTTCCTATAAAGTTTTATTACACTTTAACGAAGTGTCAATACATTTAACACTTTATAATGAGCCTGAGGAACATATCGATGAAGCAAGGAATAACTGCTGTGAAGCCAGATTTTAATGAAGCCCTCTGAAATGATTGTTCGCTAATATCACACTCTTCCTTTTGGTTCCAAAGAAAGATTCCACTTTTAAAAACCCACCCGTATCTTAAATCTAAACAGTAAAGGAGTCTTTCCTCAGACTTGTCATTATTAATAGCAGTAAAATACTATGTTCTCCACTCTAAGAAAAAGCTATGGCAGTAGAAAACGCTCTGTTCCTCAGCCATAATACATCAGTCCTGGTGTGAGGGCGGACTGCACTGAAGATCTGGGTGAGTCTATGAGGAGCACCTGCTGTTCTGGGTTTAAAGTCACCAAGAAATCAAAGTTGACAATTCCTCTTTCTTTCTTTTTTTATGGAATATTGCAGTATTTATTATAAATGATTTATCCATGCACATTTTTTTATTCATGTGCCTTCATAATCTTTAAATCAAAATAACTTTGCAACTTTGATATTGCAAAATGAAATTTCGTACTATATTATTTTAACTTATTGTCATAATTATAAACACACTGGTTTGTAGTGTGTTGTGGCAGTTTAATTCACTAAACAATCATCTTTGGCGTAAGAGACAGTCTGGAATCAAATGATCATTAAAAAGTAATTTATTCTTGCAAGAGGCCCAATTGCCACACAGAGGTAGACAGTACAGTCTGTGAAACAAGTGCGACCAGGAGGGAGGGGCAGGCCAGTCTTTATACTCTGTTATTGTTATCTTCCAAGGTTCTTTAAACTCCAGAGATGGATAAGACACCACCAGTGATCCTATTATACTGAACTTTAGTTTAGCTTAACTTACAGCCTGCAAGTCCTAAATTGGACAGCCCTTTGACCTTAGGGGTCAAGGCTTCAGCCTTCAAAGCTCTCCCCCTCTTCCTCCTGCTTCGCAGGCGTTTCACATCAATCATTATATCACATAGTCAGCAGCACACATAGTAGTCAATCTAGTGTATGTTAATGAAAATCAAAGTAAGTAATGAAAATCAAAAATCTCCCATTACAAGTGCAAATAGTTGTACTATTTACAGCACTTTGATATTCTTCTAGTTATTGTATGGCGGCTAATGAATCGGAAATTCACAGAAAGGTACTTCAATGTTGAAAAATAAGGTGGATAGGCCTAAAACTGGGTTGCATTTCTCAAAAGCATCGTAAGCCTCGGTAGATTGTAGAACCATTGGCACCAATGGTGTCTAAGATCAACTTAGTTCACAATGTTTTTGACAAACGCAACCAAGAACGATGGTGTTGATGCTAATATCGTTAGTTATTATCTAGTTAAAGTTCTTGCTGTGAACTGGCCTTTACTCTGGTATCACTGAGACTCCATCCTGCTGTGGTATGATTTTTAAATTAAAGTAGATTAAAATAATGAATAGTCTCACCATCATGTTGTTCATAATATCTTTTGTTTGGTCTAACAAAAAGCTTCATAAAAACAGCAGCCAAATCTCTCCAGTACTTTTGTTATTTGTAAGATAAAGTCATACTGGTGTGGAACAACGTGAAGGTGAATATATGATGACCGAATATACATTTTTGGTTGATCTAGTCTTATAAAAATGTTGTGTTTATAATGTGAATCTGTGGATATTATAGATATTATAGAGTTCTTGACAGTCAGAAGCTAGTCAACCAAAAGTTTACTGTAAATTAAGATAAGTGAATTAATCTAGGGGACTTGAAGTGAGAATGTCCTCTAAAGCAATTTCATTGTCAATAAGTGGTATTTATGAGCATATCCATATTCTTTTCCTGCCACAACACCTGTCAGAATTCTGTCGGCGGTTGAGCGCATCTGTTGGATTGAGTTTAATATTTCATATTCAAACATTAATGTCTTCCCTTCTCGTTCAAGCGAGAGGAAATTTATTCTGGGTTGTACTCGTATCTTCTGGCTTTATTGATTGCAAACATCCATTCTTGTAATTTTCCAGAGTTTGCTTTGTCAGGAAAAATGGTAACGCATATTGGCAGCTCACACAATCAATCTGCAGAAAAGATATGAACAAGGAAACATGTTTAAAACCTTATGAGAAAACTAGTTTTGTTCAGGATCCTGTCATGATTACACTACCGTTCACAAGTTCATTATTTAAAAGGTCAGTATAATATATTTAATGTTCTTGAAAGCGCCCACAAAGGCTGCAATTAGATCACATTTTATTTCTGTGATCAAAGTTGAATTTTCAGCATCATTTCTCCAGTCTTCAGTGTCTCATGATCCTTCAGAAATAATTCTAATATGCTGTTTTGCTGCAAAATTTGCTCCAAAAAATTTTTTTTGTAGAAACCATGATACCATTTTGTTCAGGATTCTGTAATGAATAGAAAGTTCAAAAGAACTGCATTTATTAGAAATATAATTTTTTCTTTTCTGTAAATTTCTATAAATTTAATGTTGAATGAAGTATTGATTTCTTTTGAATGGTGGCGTAGACCTTCTACAGGTGTTTTATCTGAAGTGACCTGCATTCAAAGAACAACATAAGTTCTCATTAAAGGGAAATATCACCCAAAGATTGTGTTATTAATTACTCACCCTCATGTCATTCCAAACCCGGAAGACTTTCTTTCAAAGTCAGAGCTCAAATGAAGACAGTCCACACAACTATAACTTTGACGCTTCAAAAAGTTCATAAAGAGATGGTAAAACTAATCCATATGAATTGAGCAGTTTAGTCCAAATTTTTAGAAGAGACTCGATCACTTTATATGATGAACAGATTAAATTTAGGCTTTTATTCACATATTACTTTTATATCACACTTTTATATCACACTTTTATTCATCAACTCACACATCATTGTGGTAAACGGAAGTTCAAGCTTAAAGTGCGAGAACCAATGAGGTTCATTCTCGTGTTACGCATCACATTTGAGCTTCAGCAAGAACCAATGAGGTTCATTCTGGTGTTACGCATCACGTTTGAGCTTCTGCAAGAACCAATGAGGTTCATTCTGGTGTTACGCAGCACATTTGAGCTTCAGCAAGAACCAATGAGGTTCATTCTGGTGTTACGCAGCACGTTTGAGCTTCAGCAAGAACCAATGAGGTTCATTCTCGTGTTACGCAGCACGTTTGAGCTTCAGCAAGAACCAATGAGGTTCATTCTCGTGTTACGCAGCACGTTTGAGCTTCAGCAAGAACCAATGAGGTTCATTCTCGTGTTACGCAGCACGTTTGAGCTTCAGCAAGAACCAGTGAGGTTCATTCTCGTGCTTCAAGCAGGTTCGGTTGAGCTTATGTTTCCCGATCTAGGTTTATGTGAATAAAAGCCTAAATTAAATCTGTTCATTATATAAAGCCTTCGTGTCTCTTCAGAAAATTTGGACTCAATTCATATGGCTTAGTTTTACGATCTCGGAACTTTTTGAAGCATCAAAGTGGTAGTTGCGTAACTGTCAGTGGAGGGACAGAATCTTCATTCAAAAGATCTTCATTTGTGTTCTGAAGATGAACGAGAGTCTTACAGGTTTGGAACGACATGACGGTGAGTAATTAATGACAGAATTTTCATTTTTGTGTGAACTATACGTTTAAAAATCATTATGTGCCAAGTTTGATAACGTGGAATTGTTTCCATTGTGTTCCATCGAGACCACATCTCCATTTGTGTTCCACAGAAGAAAGCAAGTCACAGACATTTGGAATGATGCAAGAGAATGAAAACAAAATTTTAATTTTAAGGTGAACTATTTCTTCAAGAGGAAACATTTTACTATCTGTAAATATGCAAAGTGACTTACAGCACATTCAAGATATACATTTTATCATGTGCATTTCCCTGGAATCGAACCTGTGACCTTGGTGCTGTAACGGCCACAGGAAATGAAAATCAATTTACATTTTGCAAGAGCAGCACTATAAGAAAGCAGTGCTTTAATTAAGAGCTTCACCAAAAAGTGGATGAATATTTAGATCTCATGACCAAACTACGACACAAGAAGTGACTGTGTAGAGATAAAATCGTGTGCATGTAGAGCCGCATCTAATGGAAAACTTTAAATCCGCATTTAGTCAGCAACTACTGAATTAAGAGTTTGTCCACTAGGACCAGGCCAGAGCTTGTTGCTAGGTTACAAGATCCTTCAGAGAAATCGACAAGTCTTGGTCATTCTTCACTGCACTAACCTGATGGGACCAAGCCAACCGATATTCACACCAATGATTTCTGGCCCCTGTAAATGAGAACATGACCTCTATTGCTTTGCTGATGGAGAACTGCCATCGTTTCCAGAAGAGGGGGAGACCGAGGAGCTCGACCATGCCGTGAGAGACACTAACCAAGAGATCAGACCATGGAGACACTCGAGGATTATCTACAGTATGCTGAAGAAATCCTGAAATCCCCCTCAATCCGCTTTGAAACGGCGGAAGCCCAGAATCAAACCAAAACACGGGTGCTAACTAGCTACACAGCGTGTGTGCGTGTAAAGGTTGCATTAGGAACGATAACGAGGTGTGGTGTGAAAGTTTAGTCAGAGGTGTTAGTGCAAGGACATTAATAACCCTCAGGGGAGATTCACACCAATAATCAGTAGCAAAGCGTCCTCATTTGCCATTATAGTCCACTGAGGCTCACTGAAGAAATCACAAAGGAGTCACTTTACAGTGCAAAAGATGTTTTATTCAAAATCATCAGGGTGTAAGACTTTATTAGCCATCATTTTTCTTACAGAACTGAGATTTTCGGCATGCAGCCACATTGGAAGCTGCCACCAAAAGGAAGAATTCATTTGAGAATTGATTGCGTGAGATACAAGTGAATTGTCTTTTGTAAGCGTTGAAGTGATGTATACGCAAGAAGCACTCACAGTAATATATTTTATTAATGAAAAACATTTGCATCTCATTTCACCGGATCATGGCTTATTAGCTATATGGCTCTCCCGGAAAGAAAATGCATATTCATTATTACCTCCTCATTAATATTGATAAAGGCACACAGTACATTTCACTTTCATGTTCAGCTGTGATAGTAAGTGCACAATAGAAGGAAAATGACAGCACACTTTGAATATTACAAAATCACATCTCTAATATACTGGCATCTGCAGCAGAAATACATTTACATTACAGTATCAGTGTTGCGATTGGACACAGTGTCAGATATTGATTAGTATTTTTCCCTGTACACTGAATTTTATTAACGGTAAATCAATGAAAAGAAGTTACAGCATCGCATACATTCTTCTAAGGCTACGTTCACACTGCAGGCTGAAACGACCCAATTCCGATTTTTTTGCCCCTATGCGACCTGGATCTGATCTTTTCATGACAGTCTGAACGACACAGATCCGATCTTTTCAAATGCGACCCAGGCCACTTGGGTATGTGGTCCCAAATCCGATACATATCCGATCTTTTCAAATGCGACTTCAGTCTGAATGGCCAGGTCGCATTTATCCGACCCGCACGTCATTGATACGCGAAAAACGTCATAATTCTGCGTTGAAGTAGTCGTCGGTTTGAAAACGTTTAACGGACTGCATATTCGTCGAGCTGAGGTAAATCTGCCGAACGGGTCGACCTCGACGAGCCCGTTAATTAAAAAAAAAAAAAAAAAATCCCACGGCCATTATATATACGTTATGTTAACTTATTTGTGCTGAATCTGATATTAGATAAGTCAGCGGCTGCTGTCTGGCTCTTGTGTAACGGTCGCTGCGCGCGCTCGTGTGTGTGTGTGAGAATCACAGTTAAAGTTTAGCTACTTCCGCAAACAACAAGTGACGTCGTTGACCGTTGAGTACTCTTCTGCGCATGCGGGTCACTTCTGGGTCATTTCACGTTCACACAGGAGATCACAAAAGGTCGCATTTAATTGGAAATGTGAACGGCCTTGCAAAAAAATCTAATTTTTTCAAAAAATCGGAATTGAGCATTAAGCCCTGCAGTGTGAACGTAGCCTAAGAAAACCCAATTTAAAGAGCAAACACAATCCAGATCACACAGCAAAAAAAAAAAAAAAAGAAAAAAAGTTTGTTTGACTGATTTCAGTGTCTGGTGAAAAAACTAAAACAATGTAATGCCTCAGAAAAACGTATTACGTCGTTAATTATGTGCGTGCAATAGGCTCGAAATAGAATTAAGCACAGTTTGAGCGAATTATTTCCACAGACCTAATTTCTGCCTTATAACCCAGCTGTCATTGTTTTCCATTTCGACTTAAAACATATTGCATTGAAACAAATCTAGTTAAAAGCGTATTACAATCACAAAAAGCCCTGGCTAAATCCGTTCCATTTTCTGACAGACGTATTATTGTTTCCTCTCAATGCAGGAGGATCGAATAAGAACAATTTGCACAGATTCGTCACTGTTGTCCTCGGCAGTGCGCCGTAGGAGTTTAGGCTTGCGTGGCACCTGGATAAGGGGGCTTTTTGTCATGCTTGTGTAAGAACGTGATACATAACTCTTTTATCGGCAGTGCCTGCCTGCTAAGCTTATCCCGGCTTTAAGGCTGCTGCACAAGTTGTTCTAATGAGGCTCCCCGGGCCGGAAGGATCCGCCGGACGAAGACGTGCCCAGCATCCTAAGCACACACACACACACACACACGCACACGCATTCAGACGGGGGTAGGGGTCCCGTCTTAACCGTGGCCTCCAACATACACGTCACACTGAGTAGATGTGGGCCAATGCTTCGACTCTGCAATGGTATTCTCCTTCCCTTAATGGGGGGATTGTGCGATATTTTGCTCTCTCTTTCACTCCTCTGAAGTGTAATTAACCTTGAGGCGTGATGCACAGTATGCATACCGAATTCATCCTTCCCTGAGACGTGGCAGAGAAAGAGAGTCTCGTAAACCTGATTACGACAAATAAACAAGCTTCTCGCCACACATCTGTGGCTAACTGGTTGTGTTCCCTCGTGCAAAGACACGCTCTGTTCCAGAACCTAGTGTGCTGCCTACGCAGGAAGCATTTTAAGGGATCAAAAGGCGTGAAGGCTGTTCCAAAAGGTAAGCAAATTAATTATGCTGCCTTCTAAGATGCCTCGTTTTTTGGCCAAATTGTAAAGCAGCACCACGTGCATCCTTTGCCAATTTCAGAGAAGGGATTGGAGAAGGCCAATACCAGAATGCAATCCAACATAATCCATCGGCAAAATAAAAAATAAGTGTATATAGATTCACCCACCATAGTTTTTTTTTTTATGCGCATACAGCAGGCTATTAGCACCATTAGAAATTCAAACTTTACTTGAATCCATTTAAAGTCTGTTCCAAGTTGTAAGGGTGTTCTAAATCAGTCACCTACGATTGTTGGGATGCTGTCTTAAGCTTATTTTTCCTGGTGGTCATCAAATATCCGTTTCTACTTAAAAGGTTAGTTCACCCAAAAATGAAAATGATCCCATCATTTACTCACCCTCAAGCCATCCTAGGTGTATATGAGTTTCTTCTTTCAGCCAAACACAATCAGAGTTATATTTAAAAATATCCTGGCTCTTCCAAGCTTTATACTGGGAGTGAATGTTACCTTCGATTTTGACACAAAAAAGCACATCCATCCATCACAGAAGTAATCCATACGGCTCCAGGGGTTAATAAAGGCCTTCTGAAGCGAAGTGATGCATTTTTGTAAGAAAAAATATCCATATTTCACTGGCTTCCAGTAACAGCCATACGCGAGTCTAGCTAGGGTTGAAGAGTGACCTCTGACCCGACGTATGACGTAGGATGCAGGCGTAGAGTAAGCTTAGGTGAGAGTAGACTCCTCTCGTGGTTCAAACAAATAGGGCTGGGCAACAAACTCAAGCTCCTCTTCTCTTATATCAAAATCCTCTGACATTTCTCTGTACAAATTCTCTTTTAAAACGTCTAATTTGTGACCAGTATTTAGTTTTGTTCTATCCTCTGTGCTTCCACGTTCGTCAATACGTCATGTCAGAGGTCACTCCTCAGCCAGAAGTAGACTCGCGTATGGCCGTTGCCGGAAGACAGTTATTATAGCTTATAAAGTTATAAACATGGATATTTTTCTTCTAAAAATGCATCGCTTCGCTTCAGAAGGCCTTTATTAACTCCCTGGAGCCTTATGGATTACCTTTATGATGGACTGACGTGCTTTTTTGGGCTTCAAAAAATTGGTACCATTCACTCCCATTATATTATATTATACACCTAAGATGGCTTGAGGGCGAGTAAATTATGGGATATTTTTGGAGGAACTAACCCTTTAAATAGCTGGGTAAATGTCTCTCAGTTGGTAGAGCCCTCTAAGCAGTAGACACTAGACAGTGATGCATCTCACTTGGTTCTGGAACAGACACAAGCACATGCACAAACACTAAACAAAAGTGACATTAGCCCTGCTGAAGAGAAGGAAGCTGCCTGATGAAGAGAACACGGTGACGGAGGGCAGAAAGGGACGCGTTTCTCGCATCTCGCGTAAACGTGGACCACACCTGATGCGAACAGCGCCAAAAGTTCTGTCATACCCGTTCTGTTATATCTGTATTATTTAGAGCGCTGAAAAGTTCCCTTCACACCCCTCCTGACAGCACGCCAGCGCGGTTCACTCAAATGAATAATGTAACTTTGTGCCTGGAACAAAATGAGGAGCTTACAGCGGCATAGCGCCTGCCATGGCTGCTGATTCGGGCGGAGGAAGATAATGCAAAAGACAGCGAAAGAGAGAGAGAGCACACGCGAAAGAGCAAGGAAGAACGCTAAGCTGCTTCATCAAATCTCCCAAATGAGATGAAACACACAAAAGCTGCTGAAAGGGTGTGCGAGTCAATCTACACAAAGAAAAACATCAGGCTCGCGGCTCCGTCTGTATGCACAAGCCAGCGGAGGAGACAAAAGTCCCTCCGTTCCTAGCCGAAGGAGAAAATGGCTCTTCATCGAAAAGATATAAATGGAATCATTATGCATGTTGGTTGCACACACGCTCTGTAAAGAGCAAATGCGATGCGCTAATGAAAACGACAACAAACAGATCAATAGGGCATATACCTCATTGCGCAAAGAGCAAGAGGCATTGTGGGAATGAATGAGAAGACGGATTATAATACAGATATTTTCCATTGTCCCTGCTTCGAGCCGTTGAGAGAAAGGCACATTAATGAAGACAAATGAACGATTGTTTGTCTCCCGCAACCTCGAATTAAACGGGTCTGGGGAAACTCGGCAGCCGTCTCACATTCCGGCGATGAAGTGAAAGGGCTATTCTCTCTCACCGCAATCAGTGTTCATCTGAGCTCCATCCTCCCGTCTGACGGCCGGGGAGGGAGGAACGATACTCACAATTTCGGAGGGAGGTGTAATTGATTAACTCGTGGAAAGCTGATTAAGATTAACTATCAGCGTGAAACCCAGAATGCTTTTTTTAGCTGCATGGCAAAAACTTTTCCAGAACTTTTGGTTTTAGATGCTGAATGCAACAAAGGAAATAGCCTATAGCTACTCCTGCCCAGTGACATTATTATACCTACTACTCTACACTACAATCTTTACTGTCACTTTTGATCAGTTTAATGCATGCAAAACTTTTCAACAGTAGTTTACTACAGTATATTCTAATTTCATAGCTTTATATGAAACACGACGATTATAACAATGGTTTCCACCCAAAATACCAGTCGCCACAGTTTAGAATCATAATAAAGATTCTCCATTCCCAGAGCATTTTACTTAATATGATGCATAATATGTGAAACAGGATATTCAATTAGAAATAAAAATGCAGAGCGGGGCTTGATTTTATCCAGTAGGATTTGATCGGATCATGAAAAGAATTGTGCTTTTGGAGAAGAGGGCTGAATAATAAAAACAAGACTGGTGACATCAATTGAAAAAGAAAGGTATTGCATTCCAATAAAATATTAAGAACAATTTTTCTTGTAGATGATGCCTTCAAAATAATACCAGGAGTATGTGTTGAAGTGAAGAGCATCAATTTTGATTTCATGTTGGTTTTAATAACGGTAGTTTGCACAGTTTATTGCAGTAATGATTGCAATAGCACATATGGTATTTTGGTGGAAACTATGGTTACCATGGTGAATTTTCATTAAGCACCGCTTGTCTCATTATAACGGTGATACAGTCTCTGTTAAAGCTGCTCTCGAATCACATCCATCATTTCTGATGGCTGAATACAGCATCAGTGTGTTTGCATCAAATCACTACCCACAATATATTCTAAACTATTTAAAACAGCCTGTTTCCAAACAACATTTTGCACAAATGAGCTGCATTGCGGACCGTGACCATGAGACCAGATTCTTCATTCCCTCAACCAATCTTAGCCACTCAGCGTGCGTTTATTTCAAAGTTTGAAGTGTTTTCAAGAGGATATGTGATCTGCTGCACCAAATGAATTGTATACTTGACCTCTATTTGAAGCTACCCGGGAAGGTCTGACAACATTCAAAGGGCCACTGCGATCTGAAAAACGAATGTTTAAAGCACATGCCAACCGCACTTCCTCTAAGGAACATTTCCATTTCCTATTACCAGGCCATATTCACACGAGGGAGACGGCGGTCGCCTAGGCTGTTCATTTGGTGTTTATCTACCTTCTTGCTTTGGATTTTTTCCTTCATTTGGCCCTATTCTCACCAACGAGTCTGCCAAGTCTAGTTTTGTCAACTTTATACAGCCAGGCCCCAGTCTAGTATGGTGCGCGCTCCGTTTTCATCTTTCACACATTAAATTGGGAATTAAATGTCTGTGGGTTTTATCTTTCAATCTCTCCGGTCTGCCCTCTTACTTTGACACGTTCTTTAATGGTTCGCCCGTGGAATCGCCACCCACCGGGCCCCTTAACGCACGTGTCCAGCCGCTTGATGTATGAAGACTCGCACAAATTGGCAATCAGGTGAGGTTGGCTTGGATAGAGGCTCTACTCGCTGGCATCCTGACTCCAATTCCCTTTTCTGGCTCCAGCGTCTGTTTTCACCAGGGCCCTGACAGGTGCTCCTGACAAAATCCATTACCTTTGCAATTACACAATCTCACTTTCCCCGCTCACCCTTCTCGACCAGAGACTGCCATCGCCTCGCCTGTCCGTTCGGACGATTGGCTAATTAGGGGAACTTAAGAGGAGGAAACCCACTTTAATTTTCATTACGCTGAGGAGACATCCCGACTGTCACCGCTTGCCATCAGCGGGAAGAAGCGATGTGTATGACCTCTCTCTTTGACTCTCATTTTGTCTCTCTCTCTCTCTCTGTATGTCTGTTATGGAGAAACGTGAAACTTGTCATGGTGTAGTTGGGAAATGAAGCATGAGACGCTTCGTTTCGGCCCGATGGCGATCTCATCTTCGATATAAAGAAATGGATGGTCTGAAATGAAAACTCTATACTGTGAAACAGAAACAGATGTTTGAGCTTCCGTTTTCCCAAAGGTGGACAGGGATTTTTACTCAAAAAAAAAGGATAAACTGAAAAAAAAAAAATTCTAATTTTTGACTTGTTTTTCAGTGCATAAGATATTTAGACTTGTTTTAAGAGAATGTATCTTGAATAAAAGTATATTTTGTTTTACTGCACAGGCTGATTAGATTTTTTAAACTTGTTTTCAACCTTGTTTATACTTAAAACAAGTGAAAAATGTACAAGTGCAGCAAGAAAAAATACACTTGTATTATACATGCATTGTTGCTTCTCAATGAAATTTATAATGTTTACAGGAGTTTTAGATATTTTAACCGAAATACTCAAGAAAATGTAACACAATAAAAGTCATCCATAAAAAAAAAAATCCTCCTGTATTTCTGAAGCCATATGATGGAAGTTTGTGTGAGGAACAGGCTACAATTTAAGTTGTTTTTCTTTGAAAACAAATTTCAATTGCACTTCAAAAATGGCGCCTTTGGATGCAACCTTTAAAAACATAATTTTTTTTTTTAACTTTTTCCCTTTTTAGATCTTTGCAAGTAAAATCATCACCCACATTTATTGCATGGAAAACAGAAGTTTGGAAGATCTCCATTTGTGTTTTAGAGAATAAACAAATTTTCTCACATCTCTCTTAATCACCAAACATCAGCCCTGGGCACATCCCTTTTCTTTTCAGCTTCTATCTATAAAAACAGAGGTCATAATTAATTTATGCCTGTTGACAGGAGCTAATAAAACCGGACAAAATCTACAGGAGTGAAGTTTTCTCACGACGTGCGTTTTGAGAGAGGCGGTGAAAGACATGCAGCCAATTAGCGTGATTGCAGATAATAATTTAAGGTCATTTGAACCAGGTCCACCCACAGACACAGCAATCCACGGCTATGATAAACAGACGCTCACCTCTGCGAAATCGATTCGGCCTGTGCCTGTTCGAGATGTTCGTTTAATGGATGAGAAATTCGACTCGCTAGCTTTTTAAGCATGACTCCGGGGGTCAAAACAAATATCTGAAAGAAAGTAAAACGCAATCAGAATTAAAGCCATTTCTGACATAAATACAGCCTCAGAGTTCTTAAATTATGAATACAGGAGAAAGCTGATTAAAGATCCCTAACCGTAATAAAAAACAAAGCTAAGCTAAAATTGTTTTCATAAGCCTTTGCTTTAAGGCGATTAGCCCAAGTTTCAGTCTCTGACTTTTTTCCGCCTTTTGTTTCGGTGACATCAGATTTAGGGCATCCGTCATCCTGGACTGCTTCCTGTTGAGAAAGATTAATTGCGTCGCCCCATCCGCGCGTGCATGAACTGCATAATCACCTCCGCTAATGAGGGCTGCCATTTACCCACACAATTGCTTCTATTTTCAAACCCATTCAAACCTCACACCCAAAGGCCAAAGTTTTGGTCAGCCCAGTTGCCATGGAGAGTTTTTTTTTTAATTCCACTTTCATTGAATATATTAATGCGGATCTAATGGTAATTCACACAGGCTTGGGGGAACACGCGCATAAATGTGCTAAAAATAGTGACAATTATGGACCTATGAAGGGCAGAGGATGATGGCCAGAGAAAATGGCTCCCGTAGATGTTACATGCTGACTTTTGAGTTGCACGGTCAAGTAAATCATACAAAATTACTCCCGTGCATTTCGATTCGGCTGCATTCATCTTTGAGAGGAAAAAAGAGAGCAGGAAATGTATCTGGAAATAAACTTCCTATTTATCACTCTACAGCGAAGCCTGTGCCTTCAGGGGGAGACGGTCCAAGTGAACAACCTGAAACAACCTGAGACGGCCAAATCGTTTTTTCTTATTGGAAAACGTTTCACGGCCACAACTATCGCGGCTGTGCCAGCCGGTTCTGGTGCGGTATGATTGGTAAGGTCCAATTCACAGCGTGAATAAGCCTCTCTCTGGCTGATTACATGCTTTGATGTAGTGTTGTGAACACTTTCCAGGCTCACTTCTCCCTAGGACACACAAACGACACCCAGACGTTTCATTCAAATTCATGGTGCGTCTCCTCCAGTTTCCGCGCAATAATTGAGGGGAAGTCAGGTGAAACTTGCCCGGGGCCAGATTTGAAATGTTATTGAGAAATGACAGATGGTAGACATCCTTTACCGTGACGGCATTTGCGAATGGACTGCTTGGATCTCTCCGCAGGTCCTTAATTACCATGGAGGCAGTTAATAGGCAAACTGGTCAAGATAAGGGGCACCATACTTAGGTGCTATTTGTTGAAACAATCGATTTCTCACCATAAACTATAAATATAGTCCGTCACTAGCTATGTTTCCAGCCACCTATTTTTATGCGCATTTTGGGATACTGCATTAAAAAAACCCGCTGGATGGAAACACCAAAATGCGCATAAATGACGGAAATGCACATAAATTGCGCATCAAAAATGACATGTGACTGTGATGAGACGGCATAACTGGACTAACCAGTTTAACCAGTTTAAACAACTTAAACATAACTTTATTGCGTTTCGTCTGCACGCTCTGAGGCACAAGCATTTTATTAAATAGGAAATTATTATATATAGTGGCTTCTCCTGTTGCAGCAACTTCCATTCTTCTTAGAGATATTTAGGACCAGTTTAACAGGAAGTGGCGATTTTGTTCTGTTCAGCTCACTGGATGGAAACAGTGCTTTATTCGCAATGTTTTATGCGATATATTCCAATTTTGTGCATAAGGATGGAAACATAGCTAAAGCTTCTAAAGCCGCTCTAATGAACACAAAAATTTACATTCACCAAAACATACATGTGTTATAATATGTCGAAAGTTTTTTTCTTTTTTGGCATCAACAGACTGACAGTGTACGACTGCCACCAGACGTATTTGCATTGAATAACTGAATATTTAAACGTGTTAAATGGTAATAAGATTCGATGTTCAGCATGTGTTGAGGAGTATGCTTGAAAAGTAATATAACCTAGCACAGAATATGCATTCATTTAGGCCATAAAAAAATAAAAAAATAAAAATTAATAATTTAGCGGCCCCAAAACGTATTTGGACGTATGTGTAGCCACTTTTAATGCATCAGATAACAATATCTAATATTATTATATTCAATAAAAATATCAAAGCCAACTGCATATGCAAGCAAATGATTTTAAAAAATAAAAAAAGAATAAAAAGTTAATTTAAAAATTAAAATTATTAAAATGAAACTTATTTTTGTGGGGAAAAAATAAATGCCAGTAGATTTGACGTTTTGTTATCTAATGCAATGACATTCAGACATTTTTAAAAGTGCCCAAATAATTTTTGGAACAGCTAAAAGTAAATATACATTTTAAAATGTTTAAAAATTAGTTTTTTTAAAGTGCAACAGTACTTCCCTGCATCTCTGTACCTTGGACTGATCTATCTGTGTCTAAACTGTGAAAATAAGCAGATCGTCTTACAGGTAAGTACATTAAAATCATGAACAGGGTACTGATATCGCCTCTGTTTCTCAGCCCTGAGATCTTGGCCGAAACCGAGGTCACGTCTTGCATCTGGTTCTCTTTGTAAGCTACTGAAACCTTGAGAATCTTCCCAGTCCAGACATCGTCTCAAACCTCGGTCTCGTATTCCTGCCGTGGTTGTCCCTCTTGCTCCTTTTTCTTCTTTTTCCTTCCACACAGGCCGTGAAGGCCACAGAAGCAGGCAAAGGTGAACTGAGGCATAGTCTACCTATCTCTGGATCTCCACAAATTTATGAAACCTGCAGAGATAGAAAGAGAGAAAAAGACATGTACTGTAGATACCAGATACAATCATGAATCATTGGTACTGGCAGATCCATGATCAGTGCTTTCGAAATAAAAATGCCTTCAGAAAAATCCCATTTCAGAAAAAAGATTTAACGGGTTACTTCACCCATAAATGAAAATTCTATCATTAATTGTGTCGATCCAAACCTGTAAGACTTTTGTTCATCTTCGGAACACAAATCTTTTTGATGAAATCTGAGAGCTTTCTGAGAGCTTTTTCATTTTTGGGTGAGCTAACCCTTTAAGTGTTAGGATTTTTATCTAGATATAGGAATATTTTGTATTTGGGGGTGAATAATTTGCATCAAATTAGAACCAAGAAATGATGCAAATCAGATAACAAACACACAAAAATCAGTGCTAAATGCAATTTCGACAACTCATAATAATAATTTGTTATATTTACGTAGCGCTTTTCTTGGCACTCAAAGTGCTTTACATATGGAAGAGGGGAATCTCCTCAACCACCACCAATGTACAGCATCCACATGGATGATGCGACGGCAGCCATATTGTGCCAGATCCAGCTTAATGGTGGAGAGGAGACAGAGTGATGAATCCAATCATTGTTTGGAGATGATTAAGAGGTCATGATGATGGACAGAGGCCAGTGGGCAAGTCTGGCCAGGATGCCGAGTTTACACCTCTACTCTTTCCGAAGGACATCCTTTGATTTTTTTCCATTACTACATAGAGTCAAGACCTTGGTTTAACGCCTTATCCGAAAGACGGTGCTTTTGATGACCTTGACGATGAAAGTAGTCTACACTACAACGTGCATCTGGAAAAATGACGGGTTAGACATAGACGTTTTGACAGCCTTTTCTAAGATACGTTGAAACCAAGCAGAATTAGACATTTTTGTAGCTCAAACAGTAGAGCATGACGCTAACAATGCCAAGGTCATAGGTTCGATTCCTAGGGAATGCATGAACTGATAAATTGTATATCTTTAAAGCAACGTGATTCGCTTTGGATAAAAGCATCCGCCAAATGCGTAAAAGAAAACCAATTGTTTTTTGCTTTTTGCAACAAAACAGAATCAGTTGCTTTTTGCCCAAGGCAAAAAGGTCTGATTTATCTGTGAAAATTGATCTGATCTATAATAAATGTAAATTTATATAAAAAGGAGTGTTTACACTGAAAATAATTATAATCGCTTAATTTAAATACTCCATGAATGGCCTAGCTTGGAAAGAGCTTGTTTAAACTGAATTGCGAATTGGTTTGTGAATAAGAGTTGCGCTGAAATACCATGAGCAAATGAGTTTAGTTAATTTGCCACTTTATTCACTTGCAACAAAGCTCGTTAAACATTGAGCATCGTGCGCTGAAAATGCAGCAGTCTCTCAATTATGAAGTTCAATAACGTAATTCTGAAGGGCCATAATACAGGCAAAACGCGCTAAAGCAGCATCTCAGCGTGACTGGCGCGTTATCTGCACTGCATTGTTTCAGGCTGTAGGTTTGCTTGTGTTCTGCAGAGAGGAGATTACATGCTGAATGCATTTCGGCCTCGGCTGGCTGAGCCGAGCGGCTCACGCGCTGATGAGCTTCCTGTGAGAGGACAGGGCGAAATCGCAGCTATCATATCCTGTGCAGACTGCAATTAACTCGAGTGCAGCTTTCGCTCTGGGAATTGAGACGTCTGAAATCTTGGAGTCTTAAGCCTCGTGGAAGCGGGAAGGTCAAGCACGGCACACATGCATGTGAATATGTGGACACCGGAGGTGTGTTCATTTATAGACCCCCTCAATAAGAGTCTAAATCCCGCCACGTACGCTAAACAGCCTTGTGCGTATGCATTTGGAAGGTGCTGGGAAATTAGACACCATGTGTCAAGATGTGCAATGGGACATGGACAGAAAAGCAATACGGCTGGGGTGGACTGCGCTGAATGGATTTGACATTGCAGAACTGTGGATGGTCCCCACGGTCCCATTAGGGTACTTGCCACTAATGGTTGAGGGCACTCCAGTGATGAGAACTACACATGTAAGCACCTTATAGCCACTAAACCACAAGCACCCGCGTCCTAGACAAGCACAGGCCTCCATTTGCACTCCTAAGGGTCCCTGGTTTAGTCAAACAACTCATGAATTAGTCAGACACTCTAATGATGCTATTTCAAATGTGCTGGTGACGACTTTGTTTGTTTTTTTGACAAACACACACAAAAAAATATGTTTTGGCCTCATTCATCAAAGACGAACAGAATGAATTTCTACATAAATAATTTTTTTTAATTTTGAAATCAATCGTAAACCATTTTTATGTAATTTCTGGCACTGTCACAATATCTTTTGTAAAAAAACAACAACTTTACATTAACATTAATTGTTGGATCGTGCAATTTACAAGTTAATTCCGCTTGTGTTTGATAAGATTTACATTTTGTTTGTCATATTTGTGCATTTTTCTAAGTATAAAAGTCCAAAACAAATCTATAACGATATTGGCAGAGAAACGTTATCGATGGAATCACTTTTGTTTTAGCTGATGAACGATAAAAACATTGACAGCCAATCAGAATCCACCCTGCTTTAAAGAGCTTGAGCATTTAAAGTGGAAGACAACAAAACTGCAGCGCAAGCTTAGAATAAACAGAGCGTTATTGTCAACTGGAGTAGACACTAATATAGTTATCGTTACAGTTATTGTTCTTGGTGTGAGTGGGTCTTTACAAAGACTATTTTTGTATCCACTATGACCTCGTATTCTAGATAGATAGCAGTCACCTTATTAAATAAAAATGTTATCCAAAAAGAGGGGAAGAAACGATTTAAGAAGCTCACATGTATTTTAAGCCAACGCTGAGCGTTCCTCATGGAGTTCAGTTCAAGGCTAAAGTCCAAGTAAATGTGGCACGTCTGTGATTATTTTCAAATCGAGGTCAGTTCGGCAGGGCTTCTGGGAGAGCGTCTATGCGCACGGCCCTCGAGTGGCACTCGTAGCGGTTTGCGAATTGAGTGGAAAACGCTGGTTGCTGAGTTCGCTGTCGAGGAGTGTTATCATTGTCGTTATTTTGTGTCAGGTGCAGTTCTGTAGCTACAACAAAGCCGGACGAAGCCACAACAACGAACGAACTTAGCACAAATACGCATGGAAAAACCCAGAGACAGTTACGCCGTGCTTTTATCTGAGAGATGAGGACTCACACATTGACAAATTAGGCAGGTCTTCATGGTACAGCGCGCTGTGGTTGTCTGCCTGTCTGCACACACACAAAACCCTCCCAGTTCTAACACTGTTGGGTTTTTATTTGTCCAAATCACTTCTTTCACTTATTCCCCCAGGTAGCATCGCCACCCCTGCCCTGATCACAATAACAAGCAGAGGTGATATTGCGCCTGGGAGGAAATAAAACATTAACATTTCACTCTCCAGCGCTGCTCCCAATGAGTCTAATTAAGAGCGGGAAGCCGGTGATAAATACTGCAGGCTTCGTTAAAAACAGCCTGACTCAGCAGACGGTCATGGCAGTTTGGCGCTGTGCTTTTGACGCTCGGGTAAAACTGCCAGCCACAGGGACAAAAACCAGCCACAGTGCAACGGGGGGCTTGCAAGCCTACAGACACAGTGCCCAAGGGCACAATGTGTGTGTGTGACAGCGAGAACGAGAGAGAAAGGGAAAGAATCATGGATTATTGGCAGTATTGTGCAGGCCTTGCCACATCCTGAATGCTGTAATGTCATACTTGTCAACGAGTAGAATTTTTTTTTCTATTCATCGCCAGCTACATATCTAATTAGCCCATCACAAGCGTGACTGCACTCCGGGACTCAATGCTAAGTTCATTACCAAAATGGATTCACGATAGTTGAGGTGCTAGTTTGTGCTGACAGAGAAGTGAAACATAACGCACAATGATCCACAAAAACACTCTAGAACAAGGAAAGGTGCTGTGATGCTGTGATGGTGCTACGATGCACGACATTTTAATGTCTGCAATCAAATTACCAATGTACATTAACTCGTCTCATTTAGAAAACGCACACATTTACATCTTATGATTATTAACAAAAATGTTCGTTTTTTTGTATACTATAAGAGATCGAGGCATTCTACTCTAACCGGTTGATGATGTTTCCTTTTCTTTTCTTTACAAAATTATGCATGACACCGGTTGTGATAACAAAAAGCTATACATAAGACAATGTGTCAGTTGCTTGGTTTATTTTTTTCTGGGAACCATGCTCACATAAAAAAAAAAAAAATCTCTGAAATGTATATCAAACATGAGTTGGTATAAAAATGTAATTATCCAAACACTACAGGAGGTTAAATTAGAGTTTTGGAGGCCAAAAATGGAATTTAAAAGTAAATGGAATTCTGGGATAAAGTTTCTGGTTCATAAATCTGTCTGTAAGGCCAATAAAAGCTTCAAACAAAGTTTTCTAAAAAATTAAATACACTTTTCTTGTTAAGAGTGACACTTATTGGGGTTATAATTCCTTGAATTTCAATTCTCATTACTTTTTGCAAACTCAATTCTAATTCAGGAACTGAAATGGAATTTAAAAATAACAAAAGGTTCACAATCCTGATTTAGTTTTTTCATCTAGCAACTTCAAATTTGAGATGCCATTTTTGGCATCAACATAAAATGGCATTTAATGCATTTCTGTAATCTGTGCATGAAATTCAACGAGAAAAAATGAGTGGGATTTGATTTTATCGATTGGGGATTGTTAAAAATAAAGGTGAATTAGCTGAAAGCTGAAATTTTATTTGAATTTGAATTACTTAAAGCTGAAAAATGTCTAGGTTAGGACAGTGGTAAACTAAAACACTTTATAAAACTTGGATGAAAATCTTCTCCGTCCACAACCTTCAGTTGAGCTTCCACTCTGTACCCAATGGCTTTGAACCCTATGTGACATGACAGAAGAAAATCACATAGGAATAGAAAGCCATAAAACACAGCAGTGACCAAGTGAAACCGCCTAGACACTTCAGCCATCCTCTCATCCTTCCTTCCTTTCCGACCTACATCTTCCCCACCTCAGAAGCCCTGCGGAGAGACTCTCAATCACTCTCTGTGTGGCACTGACAAGCCGGCTGAACGGACCAGCGGTCCCACAATCCCTCAGCATCGGTCTGTCGACCGCAGAGAGGAACTCCAATGTGGGTTTAGCTAGATGTGGCGGCATCAGATAGGACCACGAGCCGGAGCGCTGACAGGGAGACCATAAGCACAGGCTGCAAAACATGAAGAGTGAAGCGTCTGATATCGGCTCCTTGGAGTAAATGACTCCCTGAATGTCAAGTCCTCAGGTAGAGTTTTATATTTCCTGACAGAGAGCAAAGAAGCTAAGCTAGCACTGCTTTACTAGCCTCAGAAAACTTTGAATATTCTCTGTTCAACTTGGCTGTGTTTTCACCTCCTTTTTAAGAGAAGTCGCAAAGACTACTTATGAGGCAAAAAATATAAATCCTATAATAAATTATTAACCAATCTGGGATGACTCAACTCACCGCTAGCAACAAGCATCAGCATTTCATTACTGCCTTGTTTGCTTCTAAAGCATAATGACCTTGTCCTTGACCTTACCATATTTTTGTTCAAATAAATGCAGCCTTTGAGAACAAAAATCTTATCAACCTCAAACTTTTGAACAGTAGAGATGGATGGATGGATGGATGGATGGATGGATGGACGGACGGACGGACAGACAGACAGATAGATAGATAGAAAGACAGATGGATAGATAGAGAATAGATTGGTTATTTGTCAGAGGAACGGCTTAATCCTCACTTCCTATTCAGCATGGGAGTTCCTTGTGACTTTGTGAGCTCAACAGAAAGACAGAATGAAAAGAAGAGGGTAAAAAAAAAAAAAGAGTTAAGTCCTTTCCTGCCTTCAACATCCTAGGGGAGATAGGTTTGTGCAGAAAGGGGATCCTAAGCTGATTTGTGCCATTATCAAGATCTCTGTGGCAACAGACAGTAGTCTTATTTATTTATTTCCCAGGAAGACAGAAAGATAAGCCACGGTTTTCCAGCCGTGGATGCGAGGGACAAAATCCGACAGCTAATCCTAACGGTCAACAGAGAAACAAAGTTTGACCACAAGCCTATTACCGTTGTCTTTCTCTATAATTTAAAGCCATCCATCTGATCCCAGAGCTCTCTGTCTCGCCGGGAACGTGGGCTAAAGGGCACGCGGGAACGATGTGATATACAGTTATGGGTCGGCCGTGATAAATTTTATTACCCTCTTTCTAGCCACTGATCAAATTCCGCCGTGAGCAACATCATGTTTCGATCAGGTTATCGGTCGTTTCGAAAAAGATCCACAGAGAGGGCAATTGATTGGTTTTGTCTCGTGTGCGTCAGTCCTTTCAAAACGCAATGAGGGGGAACGAACGAGCAAACAAAAAGAAGTCAATCTCTCTCCTTCCGCAGATCTATTTGGCTGGTGAAGAATGAAATGGACGGCGGCCAGAAAAGCACCCTGAGAAAGGAGAAAGTGTCTGGTTAAAAAGTGAGGGAGAGGGCCATTGATCAGTGGCACAGACCTGTCTCAAACCTGTCTGAAAAAAGAAAGAGCGATGGAAAGGAAGATAAGAGGAAGGGAAGAGGAGAAGTGAGTCATACCCCCCCCCAAAAAGAAAAAAAAAAGTTATGATGAAAAGCCACACTGTTTGCAAATGCACTGAGGCAGTAAGTTCCCTTCCTCTGAGTGTGTATTAAGGTTAAGACAACTCTGGAAATTCAGTCGACAAGCTCTTGAATTCACTTCTCTACAAAATAGACACAGATAAAAGCATTTGGGAATCCACAGGCTGCTTATGCTTTCAGCACAGGGATCTTGTCTCCTGGAATAGCACTAACATCTCACCGTCAACAGCAACGACTTGTACCTTGACAAAATTAGAGTATATTATTGACAAAAATCTACAATTCAGTGGCTTCTATAGAATAAATTATTATTTAACACATAAAAAAAAAAAAAAAACTCAAACAAAATTAGACTATATAGAGCATAAAGTATACAATTCAGTGGCTTCCCAAGAGCCATCTGAATAAATTATTATTCATTACATTTGAAGAAAAAAAGGAAAAAAAAGAAAGAAAAAAAGTCAGATAAACTGAAAAAAAGGTAAATTAAAAGTAAAAAAAATGTGATTTACTATGACTAAATCAAGCAGAATAGGTTGGTTATTGGTTAGACCAATCAAATTCATTTTTAAAAGTCAGATCTGGTAGAAGTAGTGTTTACTGAAGGGGAAAAAAACAGACCTTCCTCTAGCTGCGATGTGTGTTCTCCTGGTTAATTTGCTGGGACGCACATCCTCTCCTCCGCTAGCCTCCAAAAAACTACACCAAATCCTCTCAAAATTCAGGGTTTTCTAAGAAAACGCAATACTTTATTCTCTCCTGTTTCCTCCTAGCCACCTCCCAAAACCTCCATCTCACCGTCCACAGGTGAGTACGGACAGCTGGCCAACCCCTCCCTCTTGGTCTATGTGAAAAAGGGAAGACCGGGATTGGGGAGGGGGGGGAGGTAGGAAAAAAGCTTTGGTTGTTCAAACACAAAAAGCTGGGCAGGGAAAGAGGGACAGAAGCCGGACAGAGGCAGTGTTTGTGGAGGTGGTATCTCGCTGAGGCATTTGAGGCACCGGGGGGGCCAGGTATTACTATCCATCACTGCCCTCAGCCCTCTCACGCTGGGTCCTGGCCCCTGTAACAAAGCCTCCATTCAAGACACTTACAGCAACGTTTTTTCTACCCTTCCTTTCCTTTTTTTCCTTTCCCCTTTTTTCAGAGGAAGAGAGCCCAACCAAACTGCTCTTTGTGAAGGCCACCGGTGGTCAAAACTAGCATTGTAAACGAGCGCTACCTGTCCGTCTAAGTTAAGTCGATGAAGTGGCAGCAAATAAGAAGCCATGGGGTGCAATGTCCTCTTTCAAATATGACCTTAAAAACACAAAACTGCATTTTATGCTCCTTTAGCGTAACTGCACTCAACAGCTCCCTCTAGAGGAAGACAAAAGAAATTCAGATCCTCTCTAAAGTGAACATTCAGGGCTTTGTTGCTGTTTTTCATACTTATTTAGCACACACACATTTTACTGAGGCAGCTTATTTAAACCAGCGCTATAATTCTGCTGTGGCAACCTGCAGTTTAATGTCTACCTAAAAGGAACAACAGAGAATCTTTTAAATTCTAATTCTTGGTTCATTTACCTCATCCACAACTATGAATTTGAATTATACAGTATATATATATATATATATATATATATATATAAAATGTTTAGCTATATTACTGTGCATATATATATGCATTTGCTTTATTGTCCGCCCTTAGCTCTGGCCTAGGTGGAAGAACCATAGCCAGCGCTGCCAAGACTGATAATATTGATTGATAATATATATTAAACAATATTACAGTTAATACTATATTTAATAATGTTTCATCATATTTATGTTTGTACAATATAGAAAATATTAAATCATTTAGATTTTCATATAAGTTATATATTACATTATAAATCTTATTGTATTAAATAACTTATTTTTTTATCATTAAACAACTTATCACAACAGATCAAATAGTTTAAAGAAATTCTGAAAATTAAAAAAAAATCAAGACAAAAATATAACTGATAAAATGTATCAATAACATGTAGTTACAAAACTTTGTTGTTTGGCAAACCGATCTGTATGCTCTATCTATGTAACCTATTTGTTTCCATCCCGAACCGGCTCACATCAGTACAGTGTGCACTTCATAGGAATTTTCCTGGCCCTTCACCCTCCCCAGCACCACCTGTCTAAATCTGCTAGGGGGTTCTCCTTACTTTCCTTGAAACAACTCGCATTCTATATGTTTCGGCAATAGCCTTCACTCATGCAGCAGTAGTAGTGGTGCAACGGATCATCATCGATCCGTGATCCGTTCGGATCAATATCTTCGGTTCGGCACTCACGTGATCCGCGGATTGATTGATGAAAAAAAAGTTGTGCGCATGTTCAGTCCACACACAGCGTGGTCATGGCGAGCGTTATGAACCGCAGAGAGCGTGACGCCTCATTCGCGCAGCAAAACCTCCAGACGTGCGTAAACGCGTCTTTACATTGACTTCACATTGAAATCACTCGCGCCAGACGCTCTATTCGCGTTTGGTGTGAACGCAGCATGGGTGACGGCGAGAGAGAGAGAGAAAGAGTGCCTGCGAGTGCGAGCGACTCGAGCAAGGTAATACGTTGTCAAATATGTTTAAACTTAAATGAACTACACAAGTAGTTATGTCTCTTTGTATTAATTTGTCCTGTTATTGACATAGGCCTAATGCGCGTCATTGACAAAATGCGCAACCAGATGTTCGAATAATTCGAATATGTGTTTTTTAGAGGGAATATTCGAACGTCATTTTTGAGCAATTTTGACAGCCCTATATGACAGTGGAAACACATAAAGCATTGGTCCATGTTTAAAGGAAGGAGATGCCTTTTTATGTTGCACTTTAAGTTGTTTTTCATTAATTATGTTAAAAAGAAGATATTATGCCTTGTGCACTTTAAGTTGATTTTATATATTTTAATTTAACAATTTAAAAGTGTTAATAAAAAAAAAAAAAAAAATTTTGCTGATCCGAAAAATGATCCGATCCGTGACTCTGATCCGAGAAACGATCCGAACCGTGAGTTTTTTGATCCGTTGCACCCCTAAGCAGTAGCAATGCAGATCGAGGCCAACAAGACTATTTACATTCCATTTGTATCAGTAAATGCTGTATCAGTTGTCATGATATATATAACTTTTTTTTTTCTTAATTTTTATTTTATTTTATTTTTACTGTGTTGATGATGTAAACCATTCCTAGGCAGAACCTACAACTGCCGTGTTACTAGCATAAAAAAAAAAAAAAAAACATCATTACCTTGCTAAGCAGGACCAGGATATGGCAAATTGATCTTTCAGGATTAAGCAGAGCGGGGAATGAAAGAGAGATAGACAGCACGAGAGAGAGAGGGCTCTCTATTTGGTCTTTGTGCTGCCCAGCACTACAGAGCAGCTGCCTTCAGCATGAGCTCTTTTGAGATGTGCACAACCCTATTGATAAAACGGCATGTAATTATATACACACTTCTTATAGAACGGCTTAACCGCTACTTCTTAATAGTCACAACATAATTATACAGTCCCATTTATCAGGCTCACTAATCATATGGAAAGATCCTGGCCCACATAGTAAAGCTCTCCGCGGAGAGCACATTCAGAACGAGAAATCTGAGCGGCCTCTTGAAACGATGAACTCAAAGGGAGGAAAATGTGGACGTAAGCCTATTTGTGCCTCCCGTGGAGGCCGTCTGAGATGCTGGATCTGATCGGTCTTAAATAAAAACAGTGCTGCGAGGGGTAAGTGATGTTGTACTTTGCTCCTGGAGGATTATCTTCAAGTAACCAGGTACAAAACCAAGCAGCGTAACCAGGTAAGAAAAGGTCACAATGCTTTTACAGAGATGCCACACATTCAGAGTTTCACTACACGACTGGTGAAGCCGAACCGGATGTGAAGGGGGGAAGTGAGTATAAAAGGAGGTCTGTATTCGTGAGTGAATCTGATTCAGAGATAACTGATCACTACACTGCTCTATGGAATTCTTGATTCTGATTGGCTAATCACAGAATTCTACGGTCAAATATATATATTTTTGTATAATGGACATTTGTCCCAGGAAACCGAGTCCCTAAAAGGTGTGCAGTTATTCACTTCCATTTTTTTGTTAAGTAGCCATAATAAGTGTGTTTATTTTACGATTAAGACCAGCTGACTGTATATTATCCCTTACATGTAATATCGATCTATTGTCGGCTTGGATTTATGCCACCAATTTGCCTGGATTCAATGCTAGCGGTCACCATGACGCAACACAATGCAGTATCTCAGGACGTGTAAATATGAGAGAAACTCAGAGAAATACTAAGAAAAAAAAAATTATGATTGCAGAGGAGGTGTAGTTTCCTGCAAACAGCAGGTTTTGTAGCTTCTCTGGTTATCACTTCCACACAAATTCTCTATTTGCATAGGGAAAAGATACTGTTACCGGCTCGCTGGATGCAGATGGCTCTTGGGAACTATAATTCAGCTTCAAACTAATATGTAGCCAGTTCACAGGAAAGTATCTCTCATCAAGGTCACAAGTTGAGACTCAGTAATACTGCATATTACCGTTTTTGTTTTTGTACACTGTCACTTTATATGGTAATCAAGTCCCCTGGTGAATTCAGAACGCCCTCTTTTTCTCTTCTAATGAGGACATCCTGTCACACTCTATAAGTTAGGAGACATGAAGGTCAAGGTGATATCAGAACGGAAGGGGAATCTGAAGGCACTCTCACCTGCTACCTGTCTGTAATGCGACCAAAAGCTTCAGAACTTTTAACAACAAAACAGACGGTGCCTAGATTGGGATATTCTGATTGGATCAGCTTTTCAATGGCCTTGAAATCATAATAATCCACACTTGTTGTGAGTGCATATACGATAGTAATGTGCCAAGTTACTTTGTAGATTACGAAACCGTTATAATTATATAATTTTATATAATTTAATAATATATTTTATATTTAAAAATGTATATAATTTTAATATATACAATTTAAAAATCATGTTTTTGTAAGAAAAATATATAATAATTTTTTTAATAAAAATATATATTTTAAATTCACATATAAAATGTATATCTATATTTTACACTTAATATTATATTAATAATTAATTGCATAAGTATATAAAATAATATTTATATGTAAAACCCTGTTGATGTGTTTTTCTACAATTAGTCAAATATTGCTTTTCGCTTTTATTTGAAATTCAGCTAGCAGAAGGCAAGCAAACGCTTCATAATTACAATGTCGACATGAAAAGCTATTAGTTTAGAGTTAATAGGCCTCATTTCCTAATGAAATTCAGAGCAGAAGTAATCGTGAGAAGCAGTAAGTATTTATTATGCTCTGGCATGAGTCGAAAATGCCAATCTGCTTCATTTGGCAGGGCCGCGCACTTCACGCAAGGAAATTCCCCACCAACCGTGGGCGCCGTTAACTACGCAAGTAAACATACTCGCGCATATGCGTGCACAGACAAGAAAACAATCCACAGCCTCTTATACCAGTTGGTTCATTATACCAGTTGGTTCAGAAACAGCAGTGGGCTCGCAGAATGAAGAGGAGGAACAGACAGAAGAAAAAAGAGAGATGGGGAGCAAGAACTCTCACTTCTAATCAAGGTAGCCGCCTTCTCAATCTCTCGCAGCAGGTCCCCAGTGACAAAACACAGCACGCAGCTCAACACCCTCCTTTCACAGAGTACCTGACCTCCCACCAACCACTGTTCTCCATTGCATTCAACAATTCTTCCTCTGTTTCTTTCCTTTTTTCCCCCCTTTCTTTCTCACTCCATCTCATTCTTTCTCATCAGCCCTGCCCCCTGCGCCCTCTGTTTCTCTCTCTCGGTGCGAATGGATGGGCTGTTGGCGATTCATTAATCTTGATGCAGCACCTGCACTCTGGCCGAGTGGGAGCGTCCGCCGTCCAAATGTCACATTTCATCGGATTAAATTAGCTTTATCTCTGGCAAATGCCTTCCCCTGCAAGATCGCACTGATTTTTTTCTTCGCACCTCCCAGGAGCAGGGGGCCGGCAGGGGAGGCATCATCATGTATTCATTCACCTCAGGAACGTTGGCGACGAGTTAGCCTAATTGACGGGAGAGAGTCATTATCGGAAAATGAGAGAATGGATAAATAAAAACGGGGGAGGGAGGCAGAAAAAGGAGGCTGCTGGGCGACGCGCCTCTTTTCCCAGAAAATGAGTAAGAGCCAGGGAATGTTAGGGAGTGAATGGGCCTCAGTATGACCACGCTTCTGTATGCTGGAGAGCTCTCATCATTCAAACGTAGGATGCTCAACTCTCCCCCTTTTTTCGATATGAGAATAGCAGCTGCTATGCACTAGACAGGGTTCCCCCCGAACAACACAATCACGTCATGTTCGTCTGCCAAAAAAAAAAAAACCCGCAGCTGAACTGAGCTTAAGACATCCCAGACGGGTCTACTTTTGTATATTGTAATCGTTCACCAAAAACTAGCTTGCGCACGATAACCAACTGGCTCAATCATTTTAAGTCTCCAAAATACTTGGTATTTACTAATTCTGTTTTTAAAGTTATGGTTCACCCAAAAATTTTAATTGACACCGTTTACTCATTTTCATGTCGTTCCAAACCTGCTTTGACTTCTGCGGAGCACACAAAAAACGATATTTCGAAAGCTATTTAGATATTTGTGTTCGGCAGAAGAACAGGGGTGAGTAAATGAGAACAGAATTTTCATTTTTGCGGGAACGATGCCTTTAACTTCTTCGGCTCGAAAGCCGAATGACAAAACAGATAGAATGATGTCTGTCAGAGAGAATGTGCCACGCCCTGAATATGCAGCTGGGCAGAGGAGGTGTAAACAGCGATTGGATGGGGGACGGCAAAAGTCTCGCCACCCTTCTCAAAGGGCGACGCCCACATCAACAGGCTACGGAATGACGTAATGGTTGATTGCCTATGGGAACCAAAATTGCATTTTAAAATAATTTCTAATAATCTTCTTTTACTCCAGAAGCAGCTAATTACAAATGCTAGACTTCAAAATCATCGAAATGACTCCAAAAAGCATTGAGCGATTACTCGCAAACCTTACCGATTCAACCGAATGCACTCTGCATTCAAGTTTACATGTAGGACTAAGGCAGCGTCTTGAAACCTGTCCTCAGGGTCACTGAGTTCCCTTGAAAACCAAACGAGTGCAGCCAGAGAGTTGAGGAAAGGACAATAGGGGACTTGGAGACATTGTTCGAGGCGAACGATAATCTCTCGGCAGAGTCTGATACTGACAGCGGGGCTGTCAGAGGTGTCATCTTAAGTATCTGAGCACGGAGGTGTGGAGGAATTGCCATCTCTGGACACCGGCATCTCAGTGAGACTGCCAGACCCTGTCGCTTCCGAGCTTCCACTCTGTCACTCTCAGTATTTTTAACACAGAAATCACTATTTTTTACTACGCGCAGGCTATTGTTACTGCTGGATTGTATTTTGTGTCACGTAGTACGCGTACAACTATCCCTCAACCTTTTGGACCCCTTTGTTCATGTAGACAGGCATTCACACGAGAGGACAGGATTCAGAAGACCTGCTGCTTTTGAGACGACAACATATATCGCGCCCTCCGTAGGTGTCCGTCCCCGCTGCATAGAAGGGATAGATCCAACCGTAATGTGTCTGAACCAATTTAGCTACTGTCAATCGTCTCTCGCAGCATGTGTGTCCGACTCCCCTCCCCTTCCCTTCGCTCAAACACACACACACACACACACAGACACATTATACTTTCCATCTCGAAGCAGCAGGGAAACCCTGAATGTAGAGGGAATCCTGTTTAGCTGTGAAAAATCCACTTTATGATGTCTTTTGACTCTGCACTATCATCTACGGTTCCACTTGTTGTCTTATACGAGCTTAAGCTACATTTGCTGACATTTTGTGAGAAGTAGTAAGAAAACCTGTCATTCTTTTGTATCTGCGCCTGTGCAGCAAATGAAGATAAACTTCAGTTGTATATGCTGCCGCATTAAACCCCAATGAAAACCAAACAACTTAAAAGCAACAACGATAGACTGAGGTCTCTATAGCAATCTGAATAACAAAGAGGTTTTAACGTGACACTATAAAACGGAAAATAGAAGCAGATAAAATAGAAGCGGTTTCCGTTAAATGCTTGTATACAGATATGGTAAATTGACAAAAAGTAATAATGAAATGTATATAAAAAGTGTATATATTATATTTTTATTCTCTCTCTCCCAATAAGAGATGAAGGTCTTGGTGCAATATGTTGGTGATCCGATTTAGTGATGAGGTGATACTGAGGGAACAGCTTACACCATTTTATGGGACAAATGGAGATACAGCATCAAAACACGAAAAAAACACACAAAACCTGTCCCATTTAAATCTACTTGCTACCTTTGCTTGTTTTCAATCAATCTTTTCTTCGTCTCCATTAAAATACTGTCTTTTAATTCAGTTTCAGTTTTTACACGGAAGCCTGGTCGTGCGTAACACCTTTTTTCCATGGAGTCTTGGTGCTTGTCCTGATTTAGCTTGGGATCTATTTCCGTCCAGCCCTGGGGATACACCTAAATTTGCCATAGTGAAATACACGTTGTGTGAGAGTGTGCTTGAGAATCAAAGTTAAAAGTTTTTAAGTGCAATTTAATATATATGTACATGTATGCATTTATTAATGTGATTCCTGTGGCTATGCAAGGATGCATATACAGCAGCACTATGTAAAGCATATACAGCTGAAGCGACGGTCATTGATTTTCTCATTCTGCAGAGCTTTTTGGACCCTAAAGGCTTTTTGCATGCTGAACTTGGAGATAAGGCAACCACAGCAACACTCCAAGAGTGGCAACACATCCCAATCAGACACACACACACTCTAGTAGCCAGCCAAAAACTGCATCCGACCACCAAAAGCACCTGCCAGAACCCAACCACCACACACCAGCAGAGCACACACTTACTCACACTCACCTACAAAACAACGAAGAAAAACACAAAAATCACAGTTGTGTCAGACGACAAAAGAGACTTTGAGAGCAAACAAACACAAACACAATGGTGGACGTTCACATCCAGAGAGAGATGTCAGAGAAAGGGTGGGCAACGGCGTTCGGGATGCGTTTGACAGGACTCACCTCTGCCTTCCTCTGTCTGGCGAGCAGTGAAAAGGACTGGCTTCCAGCGGCACTGTTGCCGCACACAGAGACAATGAGGCAGGGCGAGAGAGAGAGAGAGAGAGAGAGAGAGAGCGAGAGAGAAGGAGGGAGGGGGATGAGAGAGTGAGAAGTGGATGAAGGAGAGTGAAAGAGCAAGAGGAGGGAGTCGGAGAGGTTCTGAAGTAGACGGCCAATCAATGTAGAAATCAGTGAGAGAATCTGATGAAACGGTCGTGGATTAGCGTTCAGCAGCTTTCAGCTACCGAAAGGAGGAGGGGGGAGGAGGGGGGGGGGGTAGTGAAAGTGCCCCAGAGAATGACTTAGAAAGAGGGAGGCGGAGGTAAAGAAAAGGCTGGGAAAAAAGTACAATACAGTGCGAGAAGGGGTTCCCAGACTTGTCGAAGTTTCTTCAGTGCCTCGGAATGAGCGCAAAAGGCCAATTCGTGTTCCACCTGTTTTTTTTCTTTCTTCAAATTAGATTTTTAAAACAAGAAATGAAGGAAGGATAATTAATCTACTCTAGCTGGTTTTGTGAGTCTTGAGCAGATTCACGAGGTTGTCAAGTGTCTCAAGATCAGATCCGTCCCTCATTGTGTCTTCTTGTTAGGACAAGGTCATCAAGATCTCGGATTTGGACTTGAAGACTGAGTTTACTTTGGCTTTCATCTCGTTGGAGGTCTCCCTTTCTCCAATTCTTCTCTCCAGCATATCCGGATCAGTAAGGCCCAGGGCCTGGGTGGTTGTACCCCCCTCCCAGAGATAATAAAGTGATTTGGAAGAGGGGGGAAATGGCTCCTCTAGCAAACACTGCACCAGGTGTTGTGTCCGGATTGGTCCAACTTGCTCCTGTGGCACAGTTACAGTAGAGTCAACGGGTCCAATTATTTTGGTCTCAAAAGGAGGGAAACCAAGAGGGAAAAAAAAGCTTCTTTTCGAGTCTCGGCTCAGAAAGGAATTAATTAGATTCAAAAGTGCTTTTCAGAGCACAGTCCCGAGAATTCTTTACAATGAGCAGCCAAAATGTCCCAAATCGGAGACGAGAGAGGGTGGGAAGGGGGGGGTTCAGAGACGCGAGTGAGAAACAAGAGATCGAATTAAACAATGGAGAACAAATTGAGAACTATCTGAATGTTATAAAAGAACAAGAACGATCATCTCCCCCCCCCCATCAGGTTTTCAGCGCACTCTTTTCTCTCAGGCATTCCGAGTTCTCCGCTCGGGATAATCCATCAGGAGGGGACCGGCTTCTTGTGGCTTTGAGCTCCACATCCGTATGGAGCTATCCTCGTACCGCCGTTCCTTTTTGCCTCTCACGGGCTCGCCGGCCGATCATATTCTTTTCCTTGGCCGTGACAAAATGAGTGGGATAGCGATGTGTAGGAGAGCTCAGAAAAGAGAACAAGGGGGCAGAGAAGGAGAGAAAATAAAATAATAATAATAAAGCGGAGGGAGGTTGACATGAAAATGACAAAAGGAGGGAAGAAGATGAATGAAATCATTCGGATAAGTGGGTCTGCCGGTGGAGGACGGGAATGGGGAAGAGGGAACAGTGTGGGGCGTCCCGTCCCACACTCACTCCCCCGTGCCAAGAGAAAGGAGTGGTGAAGTGGTGGAGGTGGTGGTGATTCAGTCGACAACCTTGCTCGTCCTCTCTCTCGCTCATTCGCCCGCTCACTCTCTTTCTTTCCCTATCTGCGATTCAAGAAGAGAGCCGGCACACAGGAATCCTCTCGGATCTCCTCCCTCTTCCCCTCCCTCTCACACACGTTCGGTTCATTATCATTCACTGGTTCTTACTGTGACACGCTTCAGTAACCCACTCACTCAGACGAGGCAGAAGAGATGCTGAATTCTAATGCAGGAGTGAGAGAAAGAGGTAGAGAAAAGGAGAAGCAGGAGGGGGGCAGTGCTGTGGACCAGCAGGTGTCCTCTCTCTCACTTTCTGCTCCATCTGTCTGTAAAAAGAAGCCGAGCCCTTCAAGAGGCCGTTCCACTTTATTCTGTTAGTCTCTCTCTCAAATGGCCTCGACACACTTCACCCAAGGCCAGAGTAGTATGGTTCTCTTGAACAGCTCTGGAATAGGAAGACGATATGTACATCAACAGGTTTTGTAGTTCTTAAGCTCAGTTTTAGAAAGGTAAATCTTTAGCATCATAGTTTTTTTCAACACAAATGTATAGTTATTGTTACTACAGTAAAACAACAATCAGATGTTTATATTTTCTGAAGTAAATTTGAGTGGTACTTACAGTACTTGTTCATAACAGGTAGGACATTTTGGGTGGTTGCTTACTAATCCAGTTCTTCACCACAGTCCTTGCGAACGGTCCTGGAAAGGAGATGGAGGGCGATTGGAATTACAACAGGGGTTTTTCTTATAGTTTTTAAGATTGAGTTTAGAAAGCTAACGTTTTAGCACTAGCATAGTTTTTGACACACAGGTATGCCTTACTATAGTAAAGGAATAGGTAGATGTTTATATTTATCTGAAGAAAATGTGAGTGGTTGGCCTACTTACCTGTTCAAAAGTCACCTCCATGATGCTAGGACATTACGGGTGGTTGCTAGTCCAGTTCTTTAACACAGTACTTGTGAACCTCTCAGGAAAAGGAGATGGAAGATGACTGGTATTGCATGAACAGATTTTGTAGTTCTTAAGTTTGATTTAAAAAAGCTAAACCTTTAGCATTAGCATGTTTCCACGTACTAGTTATTGTTACTATAGTAAAATAATAACTACACTTAGTTTTTCTCTGAAGAAAATGTGAGTGGTACCGGCTAGGGTGTTGCTACAGTCAGTCCTAGAGCTCCTCCTGTCCGATTTTAGGGAAAAATCGGGTCTATTGGAGACGTCCAATAGATTTTTTGGGCGCGTCGAAAGAACACACAGTACAATCGACATGGGAAAATCTTACAGTAAAACAAGCAGCTGTGCAAAATATGATACACCGGTGTTTTGCCAGATGAGAAGTTTATTTATGAGAAGTTTATTTATGTATAATCTTATTACTCTTTTAATTCTCTTTTACATATATCTCTTTTAATTTCTTTTATAACCGTTTAAATTTTCCTTGCTTTTATTTTGTGATTATTTTAATTCCTTTCTGTAAAGCACTTTGAATTCTCATAGTGTATGAAATATGCTATATAAACTTGCCTTGCTTGCCTTAGATGGTTGCTTACTGGGGCAGTTCTTAAGCTCAAAATTTTACCTTTATAAAACTTTACTACAGTAGGTTTTTTGCATCAACAATTGGTATTGCATCAACAAGTTTTATAGTTCCTAGACTACTTTTGAGGAGTTTTACCATTAATTACCATTATTATAGTTTTCGCAAAACTATCATACACATTTTCAGTTACTGTTACTACTGGAAAATCATTACAAGAGGAAAATGTGGGTGGTCCTTACTTGTTCAAAGTCACAGTAGTTGCAGGTTCCAGGTGGTTGTCAGGGCGTTTTGGGTGGTTGCTTTTTGGTCAAGTTCTTAAGCTCAAAAATAAATCTTCACCATTGCAGAATATAGTTTTCACCACACATAGGTAAAGCTATTGTTACTACAGTTAAGACATTTAAAGCACTGTATTTGAACATGTGAGTGGTACTTGCTTGTTCAAAAGTCACCGGCCATATTTCATAGTTTAATTCAATAAAAAAATCAACAGGTAATGACATTCTGGGAAAGTAAGTGTGTATACATACATCTGGGCATAAATCAATCTTTCTTTCTGTAAGGTCGATAAAACCTTTAAACTTCAGACTTTTGAAACTTTTTTTTTAAATAAATGAACCAAAACAAGGCAGTCAAGCCAAACATTCTCATATTTTACAAACTGTGTTTATATGAATGTCATTATGAATGTCACTGAATTTCATTTAATGAATTCCGACCATAATTCAAATTAAATTTAAATACAAGATTTTAAGTGCAGTTTAAAAAGCATTCTCACTTCAATTCTGAATGGTGCACACTGTCAGGAAGCTTTCAGAATGTTTCTGTTTTTGATTTATATATAATTTAATTATATATAAATCTCATTTAATTTCTTTTTGACGAAAAAGTACCCACGGGAAAGGGAAATCACAAAAGAGGTATATTTAGTATCTCAATAGTTAGGGTCTAAACTGGGTCTGAAACTCCGGAGTAGTGTGTGTGGACGGCAGGCATAACCGTAGCAAAAATTGTGCGTGTTTTAAAATGAAAATGCACTAGTGTAAACGTAGGTAATCCCACAGTCTGCTCGGGAACTATAGCTCGGGCTATATATATATATATATATATATATATATATATATATATATACACACACACACATACACACATACATGCATATATGAGAGATTTCAATATATTGCTAATAAACTACTTTTTTAGCACCTCCTCTAGCATCTCAAAGCGCTTTACAAAGATCAAAATATAATAAAATATGTAAAGGCTAAATGAAAACATACACCAAAACAATTTAAGAAGAATATATAATCACATAAAAACTACCCTTAAACGATTTTTTAAAAAGATTCAGCATGTCTAATCCCAGAGTAAAAAAAAAGGGCCGGTCACCCATAGAGCGTAAGCGAGTTGGAGGAACAGTTAAAAAACAGGTAGAGGAGATCACGCCTCGGAGTGTAGAGGGTTAAAAGTTCAGATACGTAAATATTGTGGCACCAAACCATGCAAAGCCTTGTAGAATTTTACACAAAACCTGACAGGGAGCCAATGCAGGGACTCCAATACAGGTGTGATGTGGTCACTTGTGAGACGGGAAAATGCGATAGAGGCGTCTGTGTGAAATTCCTTTCACTTGTGCTGGTCCTATTCTAGCAGCTGAGTTTTGCAAATACTGTAATTTATTTAGGGTAGATTTAGAGACCCCAGCAAGTAGAGCATTGCAATAATCAATGCGGGAAAATACAAACGTGAACTCAAACATTTATCATCCTATTCTCCCAAAATTGACTAACTTGTGATTAATCTTACATGAGCTATAACTCTCTGAAGAGCAACCTCTGACAAAAACACTTTGCTCTTGTTGGAACCACGGTGTTTGTCCATTTTGTAAGAGTACAGATTGTTTTCACTTGAGTCTCTGTGCGCACATATGACTCACCAGCTATAGTTAAGATTAATCACAGCAAAAATTGAGAAGAAGTTTGACCAGCACGATGCTCATACTTGCCATAATTAGACGGCTTCAAACTCTCTTAGCCGTGCAAATCCCACTAAAGGGCAACTGTGTGCTATTCTAGGGTATTTGTTATCCGTGTTGACGTTATGAGAAAGTTTGCTTATCTTAAATGTCAGAATATAAAGGGATGCCCTCGCCAGCTCCTCCCGAGGATCCAGGTTATTATTATGAAAAAAATCATTGTCATTCACCGTATTAAGAGCCAGTGCCCTTTTCACAAATATGATTGACAGAAGTGAGGGGCCAGAGGCGTGGGGAGGGGAAAAGGGGGATTGGAGAGTGACAGCCAACGATTTTGTCTCCCTCTCTTTCACAGACTCTCGCTGCTGTGTATACAGACATTATAAATGCAATAAAACTGTCATTCGGAGACCGCGGCTATCACTTCGACTTGATTCCCACAGGAAGCGATTAAGTTGAACGCACACACTTCCAGTTCCTACACCTACACCATCTGCGCCTCGACACCCTTCACCTAACCCCCATTTAATTAAACCGGGATTCAGCGAGGGATCACACGGTATACACTCCCGTTTCAACGGCACCATGACAGTACGACTGCTTACAGCTGACTCTTGTTAGTCAATCCAAAGCTGAAGGCACGGTCCTCAGAATAATTTGGGAACTCGGTCGTCTTCCGCTCTGACTTTTCGCGCCACGTACAAGCAACCGAACAGCCGAAGCCATCAAGGAGCTGATGAAAAGGAAATTAGGTGACAGGTAGAGCGCCTACAAAGACTCAACACCTCGCTCTTGGCGGTAAACAAAGAGCTGCCGGAGGATCACTCTTCTTCCTATTCCACGCCAACTCAGCCTCGATCAATGGCTCTGCATTACAAAAGGTGGTGGTGGTGGTGGTGGGGGGGATGGCAAGGTTTAGAGCTGCCACCTCCATCGGCTGAGCCCTCAGCAAAGTTTGTAGTTGAGGATTATTGGGAAGGACACATCACAGAGCCGTCCCACGCACTCAGAACCAACCAGCGGTGTCTCCAGACGCCATCGCTCTACCTTGTATTCCCTTTCATGCGGCTGCTGTTAGGTTACGTGCTGATGAAAGGCATCGGTGTAATCCTACACTTCATCTCCACTTTACAGCTGGATGCCACAGTCGCGGTGAGGGGGAATGATGAGGCCTTTGAGCGTGTCAAATACATGCCAGAGATCTTGAAAGTCCACCGACTGTCTTAAACAGTGTCTCTAACTCGCTTCATCTTTGTAATTTTTCTCACCAAGCATCTCTACAATCTTCTATGAATGCGATCGTACGTTCTAGCGTTTTTCCAACTCACATCTGCTGGAGTTTCAGGGAAGGTCACATTGGTGGCCCTGCAAAGGTGAACAAAGTGAGAGTGTTTTAGACCCGCCATATGTTAAATAAACATTGCTTTGGAGTGTGAAGGAAACTGAATTGCCAAGATACCCGCCGAGCATGTTAATGTTAACCGTCCCTTGGGGCTTCTTCAACTATACAGGCACTTTTATGTCCTAGGAATGGATTTTTATTAATACTAGGAGCTTTCGACTTTCTTTTTATTATGTGAAAGTCACATTAAAACCATGCCACATGCTATCATCATTTTCTTTTGAGGTTTTAGTGTTTTACTCCATTTGTCCCTGACCCAGACTTTTAAAATTAAACTAAAATCTTATAAAGAGTTATTAAAATTTTTGTTACGGCGCTTACTGACATAGCTTGCAAAGGCACAACATTTAAAGCAAAGTTCCAGTAATTAAAATGTTGTTTCATTAAATATTTTAATATGTTAGTTGGTAGTTCGATTTTTCTTCATTGTTTATATATATATATTTTTTTTTAGGTGCGAGAGAATTTTTTTATGTAAAATGTTAAAAATGAAAATGCATTATAAAAAATTATTATAAATTAAGATATTCTAACATTTATATTGTGAAAAAGATTTCTCATTTCTTAAAATAAATCATAATAGTAATAATAAGAGTTCCTCAGTTCGAAGAGCTGAGACATGAACTGTGAAGAAAACCGGTTAATATCACTTGTAAACAGAAAGTGTGAAAATATTATTATACTGTACATTATCATTACAAAATGGTAGCTATGAAATTAGTCTTGTCTAAGAACAAAGGAGCTCGGCATTTTACTCCAAAAACAAGTTAAAAAACGTAATTTCCACTTAAGATGTGGTGGAAATAACATTGTGGTAGAAATGCCATTAATAAAACGACAGAATTATCCTGTGATTTATGTATATATACCGCAATTAACATAGTTAGTTGACAAATTAAATAAACAAGTGATTTAGTGAAGTCCAAAGGCAATAAGTGAAAGATGTAGGATTGGTTAGGTGGGGCACAAAAAGCAATGATAATTACAACTTCTGCAACATCTGGACTAAAAGAGCCCCACTGCTCTCAGCAAAGTCAGGCTGTTATCTGTCGTCTATGCTTTTAGAATTTGGAAGAATGTATTTGAATATTAAAAAACTTCCTGTTGCGCTCCCCTTGCTTTGAATTATCAAAGCTCAGCAGGAGGCAGATCTAATCAACCACTTTCCTCCTCCATCAGTCCGACTTTCTCCAAAAGCTGTTCGCCGAGGAGCGAAAACAGGGCAGCAAGTTTGTTGCAAGTAAAAGAGTATGACGTTTTCAGAACAACGAGACCTGTAAAGCTGAACGCGGGATAGAGGCCCATGTGGTTTCCACTGACCTGAGTACAACTTCACTGTGAGAACAAAGGGGAGCCATTATGAATTGGATGCTGGAATGGAGACATACAGAATATTTTTTGCTTTAATCAGGCTTTCTGAGAAGATCAGGTAAACAATTATTTTAAGTACACCATCGCTTGCGTCAGATGAGGGCTATACGGAAGCATCCCTGCATTTTCTCGGAAGAGGAATTAAGCTTTGCTCTACGAAGCCATTTGCATACAGGCAATTTTCAAATCCATTTGTGAATAAATAAGAAGCCAGACATTTGCCAGCTGCTTCTTTCATCAATTCCCTAATAAACCCACGGAAAGCAGGAAAGGGGGCAGAAAAAAGGATCTTATTAAGGCTTTGTATTAGTCAGATATTAAAACCCAATCTTTAATGCGAGCCAAGGGGCATTTCACACTCGCTGTGTAAACGCAGGCTGAGGGAAACCCCCCTCAAGGGAAACAAGTCAACTCTTTCATTTCGCAACTCCTTTTCTCTCTCCCCGCCACCGCTGTCTTCTTTTTTTCTTCCACTTTCATCAGTCTGGTGTCACTTGAAAGGCGGCAGCGAGGAACAGAAGAGGAGAACTCTGGGTAGCAGAGCTTCCTTTAGAAGATGTGCTGTGTGAATGCAGCTGGGTGCACGAGTTATCCAAGCAAATCGGCCAGTAATCCGTTAAGGATACAGGCAGGTGCAGGTGCCACCTTTTTAAATGCAGCAAACTGGGAAAAGGAGGCAGGAACTGGTGCCACCCAATCCCATAATGCACGCTGCTTCCTGCACCCACAGCAGACACGGTTGAGCGTTGATTGTCTGCTCGCCCTTTGTACTCGTCTTTTCCGCCCTGTGGACGTCTGACTGCAGGACTGGCAGTCACGGTGTGCGGAGCGGGAAAATGCGATAGAGGCGTCTGTGTGAAATTCCTTTCATGGGGGACTAGGTTGCACATTTCCCCCTCTTTTTCTGGAAGCCACAGCTAATTTTACGCACCCTTATCTGGCCCCTTTTGGCTGGCAAGGCGCCTGCTTCTGTATGGGTCGGAGGCACTGGGCCATTTGCCACGCTCGAAGACGGAGCGAGAGAGAGATGCTCCTTGGGGTCTCTCCCAGCTCAGAGGATGTGGGGTGGCTCTCCTCCTGTTTCCATGGCAGCGCCTGGCTTTATTAGAATCCCATTCCAGATGCGGCACAACAGCTTTCTGTCCCTGCCCCCTCTGTGCTCGAGCCATCTCCCCCCCCCCCCCCCCCCCCATGCCCCCTGACTGTTTTCCAACGGTTAAGAAACTTGTCAAAAGTGAGGGATGGCACGGTGCGTTGATAAATGAAGCGTAATGGGATAACCGCCGTGCGATTTCACACTCCGATAGCCTGTGGCACTGCCACTACTCAAGGCAACCCGTTCCCGGTGCCACGTGGAGGGAAAGTGCCCGTGACCGAGTCGTTCCTGTCACCAATATCCCTCTGGCCTCAACCTCTGCAATAAGATACGACATCTCTGCCATGGTGGAGCAAAATTCAGAATTGAAGAATTGGCTTCCTTTGAATTCAAGAGTGTGGATTTGAATTGAATTGGCCACAACAGACGAGAAAGCTGGAATTTGAGTTGAATTTTACCGAATTGTCATTCGAAGAAGCTCAACATTCTTCTTGAAGTTCTTGCATTCTGGGAAATTAAGTGTTCTTCCACCCTGGTCTACAAAAATTAATTAAATAATAATTAATTAAATATTAAAATTGAAATATTAAATATTAAATATTAGAATATAAGAATATAAACATATAAAATACATAAAAGATTAAATATACTGTCAGTAGATGCACACACACACACACACACACACACACATATATATATATATATAAATGTAATATATTTATTAAAGTATTAAAATATAAATATTAAATTAAATTAAATATTTAATAAATATAAATATACATGCATACATACATACACACACATATATATAAATTTAATATATTTATTAAAGTATTAAAATATAAATATTAAATGAAATGAAATATTTTAAAAAATATAAATATTTCTTCAAATATATAAACAAAAAACAAATATTCAATACAAAAATAATATTAAAACATCTAATGTATTCATTAAATCAATATTGATTAGATATATCCATCTATCTCTATATCTATACTGTCTGTCTGTCTGTCTGTCTGTCTGTCTGTATATCTATCTATCTATCTATCTATCTATCTATCTATCTATCTATCTATCTATCTATCTATCTATCTATCTATCTATCTATCTATCTATCTATCTGTCTGTCTGTCTGTATATCTATCTGTCTGTCTGTCTGTATATCTATCTGTCTGTCTGTCTGTCTGTCTGTATATAATGCCTATAAACATTCAGACTTGTAAATTGTAAATTTTTCACAACTTTCAAACAAGGTTTTGTCAAGTCACCATTCAGAGTTTGTCGTGTTTGCTCATCTAGTTAAAAATCAATATGAATTTCTTTGAATTTCAATCATTTTTAATATTTTTGCATTAAAATTTTAATTGCAATTGTGCGTCCTGTTTGCTACCTCAATTCAAATTGAGTTGAACTTGGATGGCATTCTCAGTTCAATTCAGAATGGTGCACAACCCTTAAAAATTGACAACATGGTTCACCAGTGACAGGGAGAAACGTCCAAACTCTGTAGAGGGCATCCAGTGCATCCTGTTTTCTGAAGTACTTTCCAATCCAAATATGTGTTACATCCAGTGCTCAAAATAAAGAGCAATGTAAAATGAGATGATTTAGCAGGCTATTATGGGCTATTATTTTTGTTAGACAGCCCTCGGGGTGTGGGGTGCCAAAACGTGGGCCTGACACCCATTAGCCAGACTCATCCATGTGCATGTCACGGTCAATAAGACCCCACTAAAATGTCATCGCCCTAATAGCTACTTACTGCCAGAGCACACACAGGACCCATCTCACGGTCCTCTTATCACGATGGTTCGCAGGCGTCCCATGCAGCTTAGCGGGAGATAAAAGCTTTCCAAGCATCACGATTCAGCGTCTGGAAAAGAAAGGCCACATTATTTTTCTGTGTTCATGGGTACGGTTAGCATGCTAGTCTTTCCCGCTTCCTTACAGTATTGTACAGAAAGGACAGCGTAGGGAATAGGGATGCAGTGATGGATGATGGCTAGAATACTAAACAATCCGCTGGGTATTACAAAAGCCTGTCTTACAGGCAGAGTTAAATTTGTTTGTATTGCCAGCTCAAATGCTAAGGATTAGCGAGAATGTGAGGAGAATTCTTAAGTTGGCAGATGTGAGGCGACCTTGTCACACACAGAAAGGACGGCCGTTTGCAACAGGGAGACGACGGTTATAGACATAACGCATTCATGCGAGAATACCAGGCTTGTATTGATGAGGCCGATGAAGCTTTGCCACTTCTAATGAGCGACGTGTGAGAGAACTGAAAATGTGGAGGCATTCATTTAGCCAAGCAACACATTTGTTATTCTTCTGGAAGGTGATTTTAATAGCAAACTTAAACATAATACAGCCAATAACATTCCTGTAGCTCAAATAGAAAAGCAACGCCAAGGTTAGGAGTTCGAAGACCAGGGAATACTGATGCAATGCAAATGAATGTAATTTAGGATTATTCACTCCTGCTTTAAAATGCATCTGTCACTCCTTAAACTTTGCACTGTTTATGTGACTTTTGTGAGCATGTCAATTGCCTCTCTAATAATAGACATCTAAAAACACATCTGACTGCATAAACATGCAGATGCAATTACGCTTGCAATATCAAGCATGTGATTTTCCCCAGATGTTTAGATATTATTAAATATATAAATATTATATATAAACATTTTAATATATTACATTTATTTATTTATGTTATAATTTGTATTTATAATTTGTGTATATACATACACACATATACATATACAGTATATCCTTCAATTGGTTGAATTTACTTCAAATTGAACCAATTGAAGGACAATTAAACCGTATAATGTACAGTGCAACCCAAAACCTGAAAAATGATGACCTCTGCCTTGTGCTCACAAAACTTGGTGGCAAGTTTATAGTTTGAAACAGTGTCATCTCAACAAGTATCTGCCTCATATTGCCTTCGCAAGTAATAGAACCAGCCGAATGTGTTCTCGGCATTTATGTGCCAGAGTGACACTGGAAAATGCATAATTCATTTTCATTTGTGAGAAATAAATTGGGGAGGGTGGGAGGGGGAGGCTCTGCTCCAATATCTCAACGAACGCCTCTCTCGGAGACAGCTGGATGCACGTGGCTGGGTAATAACATTAAATTGGTTCTGTCAGGTAATTTCTACAAGTGTTAGCCACACTGGAGGCTGAGGTGCACCGCAATCAGAAGAGAAGGAATCTGCGGTTGTGGAGGGGGGTGGGGGGGTGTATCGCATCACGGCTCATCCTAAACTGCTCTGCGACCGCCTCCTCTCTCCTCGCCGCCTGGCCTCCATGAAGGTAATTGCAATCTGGGCTTGACGCTGTAAATATTGACCTTCTTGACCTGTTTCTCTGATGGGATTCTAACTGGGGACGTTACTTTTGGGGGTGTGTGGGAATGTGTGTGCGTTAGAGAGAGCGTTATATAGAAACACTGAAACTGAAAGATCAGATGGGCCCAAATATATGCGTGTATATATATATATATATTTAAATGCTGTCAAAGCTTTACATGCATAAGCTCATAATACAGTCTCTTTCATTACAGAACTGAGGTTTACATACTGCAATGGAAGAACATCAGTCCAGTTTTCATCTTTTTACCATCAGACAGAATTTGGTTGTTAATGAGAATGACAATCACATTATGCAACCAAGTTCAGTCACATTCACACAAAGACAGAGCGTTGTGTTTAAAATAAGAGAGAAGCAGTTTAACAAGGGGAAAAAAGCCTCTATTGACAGTTTGTATATTTACAAACTTTTATTATAATGAAATTTGACCATTTGTAGATTTAGAATATTATATGATGTATGTTTATAACACTAACAATTAACATTTCCACACTGAAAAAAATTCGGAGTAGGATTTACTTGAAAAAATGCTAGTAAATTTACAAAGATTTGCCAAGTAAAAACCTAAACATATTTATCAGTAGCTTTAATTAGAAATCTTTAAGTTAAATTTACTTGGAATATGGATTTAAGTAAACTTTACTTAACCTAGTTAAGTGAAAGTAACAAAGAAAATAAGTCATTTTAACTTGGCTAGTAAAAGGTTGATTATTATCGATTTAGTTGAAATTTCCTTTGCATTACATTTCACTCAAACAATAATATTGAATTATACCAGTCATTTATAATATGTGTTTTACTTCGATTATCTAAGTAATTTATACTAAATCATGTCAAAGGTTGTGAATGCAAAGACCTCAATACACAATGACGGTAACATTTGATGGATCGTTTTTGTGTTTGTATGTGTCATTTTGAGCAGAAAATTTACTCGAAATGTCACAAAATGGCAAGTTACTAATCCTGACAACAAAAGCAATGATAAAACAGTGTAAATACAGCTGGAAACCAGTGAAAAATGAACCTCATTAATTATTCAAGGTCCAGTGCATGATGGGAACCCCAGTATCAGAAAAGTTGAGTAATTTTTACTTAATTTTATTGAGTTGATATTTACGCTTTCATTTCTACTCGCTTGAATTAAAGGACAAGTTCGGTGTTTTACACTTAAAGCCCTGTTTACAGATCGTATCTGATGAAATAGAACGGTTAAGATTAAAATTTGGACACATGCTCCTGTCCCGAGAATTTTAGGTTTATTTCGCTTTTGTGGACCTATTTTGCCAAACGCGTCACACCCGTGATTCTTCCGTTGAGAGCTTGAATAATAGACACTCCAGCCCAGTTGGTGGCGATAATGCACCTTTGCCAATTGCAAGCAAACCACGGGCATTTCATTGAATACACAGAAGAAGCAGAAGAAGAAGCGGCGGAGTAATATCGTAAAGGTGCTGCGGTCTCACAGCACGTCCTATTAAGTCAATGGAGTTGGACAAAAACTACGATAAAACCTGTTGGAATGCATATTTTTCAGCGATTTTTGATGGAACATATCAGTGAACACCCCCTGACCACTCGGTGAGTTTCACGTCTTTGTAAACGAAAGTTTAATGTGTTTTTAAGACGGAATCTTCCAGTGCATATAGACAACCATTGTGGGGGTGGTGGGGGGAAGCGAAATAAACCTAAAATTCTCGGGACAGCAGCATGTGTCCAAATTTTAATCTTAACCGTTCTATTTCATCAGATACGATCTGTAAACAGGGCTTTAAGTGTAAAATACCGAACTTGTCCTTTAAGTACTGATATGGAATTTACTTAGTTTTTTTAATTCTTGCCTGAACTAACTTTTTCATGTAAATTACATAGTTTTTTTTCAGTAGTATTTACTTCACCAAAAAATCATTTGAAGTGGTTTTCTTAATTGTGTGTGTACATTATATATAACAAACTTTGATTTTACAGTACTTTTTGTCTATAAATATATAGTTTATATTTTATTTTATATATAGCATTTTCCAGCTGATAACTTTACCTTTATGGCATTTGAAAATGTTTAACATATCATAAATATACATGCATTATCACACATGATCATCAGATGAAGGATGAAGCGGCATATAAGGCCCAAATCTCTCCAACACCTTAATAGTCTTGACACCCGTTTCTTGACTTACCTTGCAGGCTTCTGTAGTTCTTTGCCCTACTAATAAAGCCGTGCGATGACGTTTGAGCTGAAACAAGTTGCTCTTTTAGGAAGTTTATAACGTTGTACTGACACCGGCGTCTCCTATTACTCTTGATCTATGGGCTCTGTAAGGTCATTTCATCCCCGTGGCAACACCAACGTCACGCTGTTCCTTGACTCACAGCTTAGACAAATGCCACTGACCGCTACTGATCTCAAACAAACAATCGGTTCTCTTGGCGAGCGGTCCTTCCCGTCGCTTAATGTCAGCCTCACAAACACTAACTCTGACTGACCCAAACACCAGCGCATAAACAAAACAAAAAGCCATCCATACAATCGCATCGCTTGAGAGGAGTCTAAGGATGGTGGGAAGGTTCAGTCTAATCGCTTTGTTCTTACTCTTAAGATCTTAAGATTAGTGGTACTTGATAAGACAAGCAACCAATCAGAACACCTTTGCAATCGCATAGCAACATGCAAAAAAATACACTCAGAACATCTTAGCAACCATATGCCCTGACAATGACAACCACCTTAAAACACTGTCACCACCACCCACATTTTCATTCAGATAATGTAAAAACCTGGTCTCTACGGCTCTTACTCTTTTCCTTTAATATCCCAGGCTGATATTTTGGGTTCTGGGGCCATCTACAGATCTAACGAAGTGGAGATGAAGCAAATGGGCTGCAGTGAAGCACACAGGCTAAAAGGCTGCCGGTCCAAACTAGATTTTAATCATGTCACTTGTATTTGACATCAGCACTGGGAAGTCCAATGCTTTTTGGTGAAGTGGTTCGTTTGTTTCAATCAATCAGTTAAAAAAAACAATTCATCACTCAAAAGAGTTATTAGAACTCTCATGCTGTCTTTAGTTAGCGGTGTTTGCTAAAACAAGATTTACTATTGCTTGCTCATACTTACGAAAAGAGGTTTGACAACATGTTACTGTATTCTGCTGTCTTACTCCTTATCTCGAGTATGAAGTCATTGATTCAGCATCTCTGCCATCGTGAGCTTGCAGCCTGAAGTAATGAGATAAAAAGACTGAACTGCGAAAACTTTCGACAAATGATTCTTATAAACCGAATGGATCTTGTCAATCAGTTGCTGACAAATCCTTCACTGAATCAGTCAGATCAGTTATTGAATCAATATCTGACTCACTTACTGAACCTGCAAGTTATCATTGTGATGTCCGTTTCCAAATTAAGCATGCAAAACTTAAATTAACGTAATTATAACTGGTTGTTCATTTGCAACAGGTTTGTAATAAAATGAGTATTTAATATTACTACAAATATTAATAAAAATAAAACATTTATACTAGTGCTGTCAAATCGATAAATCGCATCTAAAATAAATCTGTGTGTGTGTGTATGTATATATATATATATATATATATATATATATATGATATATATATATAGATAGATAGATAGATAGATAGATAGATAAAGTGCTGTGAGAAATTGTTTGCCCCCTTCCTGATATTTATTTATTTATTTATTTTTGCATATTTGTCACACTTAAATAATTCAGATCATCAAACTAATTTTAATATTACACAAAGATAACCCAAGTAAATACAAAGTACAAAATAAAATAAAAATCATACAAAAAATATGATTTTCTATGAGCAAGCACCACTCACATTTTCTTCAAAAAAATACAAAAATCTTTTTAAATAATGCTACATATCACCGTTTCAAATAAGATTTACAAATTGTTTTATATTTTGCATTTATGGCTTATTATTCATGCCATCCACCTCAGTTTTACTCCCAAACAAAATCATTGTGAATCGGTTTGACAGAATCATTAAAAAGAAGAAAAAGTAGCGGTGTAAACGTAGTTCGGGTTTAAGCAGTTTTTTTGTTTTCTGCACGAATCTAAAATAAGAACCTCATTAACTGCTTTGGCGTGCCTTCTCGATGCTTTCTCAGGTGAATCTGAAATCAATCGTTCTTTCAGGTCAAAATACATTATCTCTACACCCAATGCAATTTCAGCAGCCGAGGCAAAGGCAAAAGTTTCAGGCTTGAGGAGCTTATTAGCGTTTAATTTCCTCTCCAGACACAATGCAGCTCTTTCTACGGCTGTGGAGGAGCAAATAGTTCCCACAACATGGCATTGTTATAAAACTATGGCCTACAAGCTAGCTAATGGTCAACGCTTTGTCCTTTCTCAACTGAACTCGGACCGCTTTTGTGCCACAGGTAGAAGCAGGTGCAAAGAACCTAATTCCTTTTCTATCCCCTTCCACACTCTTCCCCTCCTCATAGACAGACAATCAATACTTTATCAGCCGCCAGACAGCTAAAGCTACAGCCGCGCCACTAGAGAAGCAATTAGCCGCCTTAACAAAGACGAACGCTTGTCTCCGTCCCAAACAAAAGGAAGCGACGGCCGAAAGAGAGAAAACAAACTCCACATCAAGGTGTTTTTGTCACTTTGCATTTGGATGCCAAGCGCCTCATGCCGGCCCCTAATGGATATTGAATAGACAGGCACACATTAGGAAACCACAGCAAACAAACAAATAGCCCTTATCGGGGCAGGCTATTCATTTGAAAAGCAACGTGGGAACCCTGAGGGGACCCTTGAAGAGGAAACAAGAGAGGGACCGAACGAGAGTGCGCGAGAGAGAGACACTTCTTTGTTCGACTCATCCCCGATGCATTCGCCACCGTTATGCGTTTTTCCCGCTACGATCATTCAAAGCTAATTGGGTGACAGGAGTTCTGAGTCGGCAATATCGCATGTTTGCTTTGACACAAAGGCGAAACTCAGCAGGCCAAGATGGCACGTAAACAAGCGTGACAGTCGCTCCTGACGTTCTACCATTCATTTGTTAATTAAGACGGATGACTCATTACGGTCTCGTAAGCTACGTGCGCTATGGGGAGAGACTGAGAGAGAGACGCTTCACACCGGTGTCAGTTGTATAATTGATGCCAGAGCTTGCCGGAGATCTGACGCGCTCTTCCCTCACATGTTCCCAACGAGACGAGAGCCTTTCATTCACTGATGACACACAGGAGGCAGCGTGGGTAAGCCTGCGGCAGAACATACACTAGCCTACGCACTTCAAAAAGGGCATCGTATACTGTACAGCACCGACACGCTCGAGTCATTTCACATGTCGATTCCCCAAAAAAAAAAAAAATCTGTCTCGAAGGGAAAGCCAGAATCTAGATTCAACCTCAGACGGCGTGTCCAAGAACAACACGATCTGTTCACAGTCCGCCTGATCACACAAAAATGTCTGGCACCGTCTGAAAATGGCAGTTTTAATCTGATTGGTTGAGTTGAGTAAGTCGTAGAGTGACTTCAATGAGTTTTTCATTAAAAATAACTAAAAATTCTTAAAACAAAATGCATTTGGTTGAAAAGCTGCAGTGCATAAGATATTGTCTTGTATCTTGAATCAAAGTCTAGTTTGATTACTGCACTTGCAGTTTTTTTCATTTGATTTTAACTTGATTATACTTAAAACAAGTATTAAAAAACAATTGGCAGTGCATGCACTTATATTCAAAACACAATCTATAAATACATAAATAAATAAATAAATATAAATAAGTCTTGATATCTTATGCATCGTTGTTTCTCAAGTGATGGATTTTTACCTGGAAAATTAGACAAAAAGAACTTTCCCAAAAATGAAAATTCTGTCATTAATTATTGATGATGATTTCATCATCTTCAGAACACAAATGAAGATCTTTTTGATGAAATCTGAGAGATTTAACACAACTACCACTTTGACGCTTCAAAAAGTTCATAAAGAGATCATAAAACTAATCCATATGAACTGAGCAGTTTAGTCCAAATTTCTGAAGACACACGATAGCTTTATATGCTGAACAGATTTAATTTAGACTTTTATTCACATATAAACATTCATCAACTCACACATCAGTTTTGGTAAACGGAAGTTCGAACTTGACCTGCAAGAACCAATGAGGTTCATTCTCATGTTACGCATCACGTTTGAGCTTCAGCAAGAACCAAAGAGGTTCATTCTCGTGTTACACATCAAGTTTGAGCTTCAGCAAGAACCAATGAGGTTCAATCTCGTGTTACGAATCAAGTTTGAGCATCAGCAAGAACCAATGAGGTTCATTCTCGTGTTACGCAGCACGTTTGAGCATCAGCAAGAACCAATGAGGTTTATTCCTGTTACGCATCACGTTTGAGCTTCAGCAAGAACCAATGAGGTTCATTCTCGTGTTACACATCAAGTTTGAGCTTCAGCAAGAACCAATGAGGTTCAATCTCGTGTTACGAATCAAGTTTGAGCATCAGCAAGAACCAATGAGGTTCATTCTCGTGTTACGCAGCACGTTTGAGCATCAGCAAGAACCAATGAGGTTTATTCCTGTTACGCAGCACGTTTGAGCTTCAGAAAGAACCAATGAGGTTCATTCTCGTGTTACGCAGCACGTTTGAGCTTCAGCAAGAACCAGTGAGGTTCATTCTTGTGTTACACATCAAGTTTGAGCTTCAGCAAGAACCAATGAGATTCATTCTCGTGTTACGCAGCACGTTTGAGCTTCAGCAAGAACCAATGAGGTTCATTCTTGTGTTACGCAGCACGTTTGAGCTTCTGCAAGAACCAATGAGGTTCATTCTTGTGTTACACATCAAGTTTGAGCTTCAGCAAGAACCAATGAGATTTATTCTCGTGTTACGCAGCACGTTTGAGCTTCTGCAAGAACCAATGAGGTTCATTCTCGTGTTACGCAGCACGTTTGAGCTTCTGCAAGAATCAATGAGATTAATTATTGTGTTACGCAGCACGTTTGAGCTTCTGCAAGAATCAATGAGGTTCATTCCTGTGTTACGCAGCACGTTTGAGCTTCAGCAAGAACCAATGAGGTTCATTCTCGTGTTACGCAGCACGTTTGAGCATCAGCAAGAACCAATGAGGTTTATTCCTGTTACGCAGCACGTTTGAGCTTCAGAAAGAACCAATGAGGTTCATTCTCGTGTTACGCAGCACGTTTGAGCTTCAGCAAGAACCAGTGAGGTTCATTCTTGTGTTACACATCAAGTTTGAGCTTCAGCAAGAACCAATGAGATTCATTCTCGTGTTACGCAGCACGTTTGAGCTTCAGCAAGAACCAATGAGGTTCATTCTTGTGTTACGCAGCACGTTTGAGCTTCTGCAAGAACCAATGAGGTTCATTCTTGTGTTACACATCAAGTTTGAGCTTCAGCAAGAACCAATGAGATTTATTCTCGTGTTACGCAGCACGTTTGAGCTTCTGCAAGAACCAATGAGGTTCATTCTCGTGTTACGCAGCACGTTTGAGCTTCTGCAAGAATCAATGAGATTAATTATTGTGTTACGCAGCACGTTTGAGCTTCTGCAAGAATCAATGAGATTAATTATTGTGTTACGCAGCACATTTGAGCTTCTGCAAGAACCAATGAGGTTCATTCCTGTGTTACGCAGCACGTTTGAGCTTCAGCAAGAACCAATGAGGTTCATTCTCGTGTTACGCAGCACGTTTGAGCATCAGCAAGAACCAATGAGGTTTATTCCTGTTACGCAGCACGTTTGAGCTTCAGAAAGAACCAATGAGATTAATTCTCTTGTTACGCAGCACGTTTGAGCATCAGCAAGAACCAATGAGGTTCATTCTTGTGTTACGCAGCACGTTTGAGCTTCTGCAAGAACCAATGAGGTTCATTCTTGTGTTACACATCAAGTTTGAGCTTCAGCAAGAACCAATGAGATTTATTCTCGTGTTACGCAGCACGTTTGAGCTTCTGCAAGAACCAATGAGGTTCATTCTCGTGTTACGCAGCACGTTTGAGCTTCTGCAAGAATCAATGACATTAATTATTGTGTTACGCAGCACGTTTGAGCTTCTGCAAGAACCAATGAGGTTCATTCCTGTGTTACGCAGCACGTTTGAGCTTCAGCAAGAACCAATGAGGTTCATTCTTGTTACGCAGCACGTTTGAGCTTCAGCAAGAACCAATGAGGTTCCTTCTTGTGTTACGCAGCACGTTTGAGCTTCTGCAAGAACCAATGAGGTTCATTCTCGTGTTACGCAGCACGTTTGAGCATCAGCAAGAACCAATGAGATTCATTCTTGTGTTACGCAGCACGTTTGAGCTTCTGCAAGAACCAATGAGGTTAATTCTCGTGTTACGCAGCACGTTTGAGCTTCAGCAAGAACCAATGAGGTTCATTCTTGTTACGCAGCACGTTTGAGCTTCTGCAAGAATCAATGAGATTAATTCTTGTTACGCAGCACGTTTGAGCTTCTGCAAGAACCAATGAGGTTCATTCCTGTGTTACGCAGCACGTTTGAGCTTCTGCAAGAACCAATGAGATTCATTCTTGTGTTACGCAGCACGTTTGAGCTTCTGCAAGAACCAATGAGGTTCATTCTTGTGTTACGCAGCACGTTTGAGCTTCTGCAAGAACCAATAAAGTTTGTTCTCGCGTGTCAAGCAGGTTCGGTTGAGCTTATGTTTATGTTCACTGATCAATGTTTTTATGTGAATAAAAGCCTAAATTAAATCTGTTCATCATATAAAGTGATCGAGTTAAATTGACCAACCTCAAACTTTTGGACGGTAGAGTAAATTAGCTGGACGAGCTTGTACAGTTTTTAGCTTGATTTGAAGTTGCACAGATTTCAGACTTTACCCATTCAATTACAGAAGCTGTTCTTATATAAGGTTGAAATAGCTGCCTGTGGGTGTTAATAATATGGCCGCAAAGTGAAATGACTTGCTTTAAAGTACTCATTAATTTTGATCAGACAGGAACTTTGATCACATAGTCTACACCAATTTTCCACTATTTTTCTGTATACTGTTTGCGATTAATGTCTTGCAATATTTTGAATGCGACATTTATTCCAGGCCAGCCTGTTACTTTGTGGTTAAAATGGCTTTTACTCCTAACTGACATTCGGTAACACTTTACCAAAAGTATTTTAATGCATTAATTATGCCTTGGAATGAACCTTAAAATGCATTTTATGGCCTCATGAATAATTGTAGCCTCAGTCATTATACATTAGAATACTTATGTTAAGCCTTTAGAAAGTATAATACATTAAAACACATGATAAACAACCATATTCAGATGTAACAAGGACTCTGCACATATTATAATGCATTATAACATACATTATAATATCTTTATAATGTATTATACGTAGGACTTTAAAGGGATATATCACCCAAAAATAAAAGCCTAAATTCAAACTGTTCATCATATAAAGTGATCGTGTCTCTTCAGAAAATTTTTACTAAACAGCTTCATATGTATTAGTTTTACGATCTCATTATGAACTTTTTGAGGCTTCAAAGTGGTAGTTGTGTAGCTGTCAATGGAGAGACAGAAAGATCTCAGATTTCATCAAAAAGATCTTCATTTGTGTTCTGAAGATGAATGAAAGTCTTACGGGGTTTGGAACAAAATGTTCAGTTTTGAGTGAGCTATCCTTTTACTTAAAGTGTTAGCAGAAGTTTTTTACAAATCAGTAAGATGGTCTGTTCTTCTCTAAGAGGGCAGAATTAGCTTAAATTAGCAACATTTTATGCTGAAAATTAAACGTCAACATGAGATTAGATTCACACTTTTCTAAACCCAGTCAAACTCTCGCAGTCTAGAGACACGGAGCGCTTGGCCGTGGTTTTTAATGGAAAACGAACAGTGGGAGAGAATCTCCTGTTTGAACACAGGAGCCCCCGCACTACACACACGCACACACACGATGAGTAACGTGAACGCGAGCGCTGGGTGAATGGCTACGGCTTCATGAATTCAACATCCTCCTCAACACGTGCACATATGACAGGCTGAGGATGTGCAGCAGGCAGAACAGCAGGAATCAATCTGAATCAAGCCCACTTTCTCTTTCTCTCGCTGTCAATCATATAACATATCTCCCCATCTTTCTCTTTCTACCCCTCGGTGCACAATCCATCCCAGAATCCCTTGCTTTCATTACCAGAGGCGAGATGCCCTGCTCACCCGCTGTCTGCTAGGTCCTCACCTCTCTCTGAAGTGACCAAGACCTGCATCACATTCACATCACACATTCGACATTTAGAACCAATTAAATCCTGCTAAACACCTCGAGTTTCCTGCATCCAAGTGAGACTATATGGGCTATACCGGCATTTCCTTTAAAGGAATAATTCACACAATTTCCAGAGTATCAGGATGTTATGATTTGTTTCTGAAAACACTTTCTTGGTCCCTTTTCACATAACCCCAAAGATATTATGTGAATACTGCATTTTATCTCTGTGCAAATCACATTGTCACATTGTCTTAAGATGTATATGCAGATACATAAAGCTACATTTAATATTATTATGGTAATAATTTACATTAAAGTTCAATATCCTTCATATTAGTTATAAATAAAAATATATGAAACAACAAATAAACTTTTTATATATTTATTTATTTATTATTTATAAAAGTGAATTTATAATACCTAATTAAAAAAATTTAAACTTTGAATATATTATTTATTTATAAATAATTAAATGTATTATAAAAATAAAAATTATATATTATTTATACAACTTCAAATGTTACAAATGCACATGTAGAAATTAACATTACCCTACAATATAAATACTGTTTATTGTCAATTCTTGAATAATGTTAAAGCTGCAGGCCGTAGTTTTTTCCTCTTTGTCGCCATCTCTGTTCGAAATCTGCAATTGCAATTATTCGCGGACTTATCAACTTAAGGCCCGTTCACACCAAGCACGATAACTATAAAGATAACGATAAAGATATAATTCTAAAAATCGTTCTCCATATTAAAGAATAACAGAGTTCACACCACAACTATAACGATAAAGATATGAGGAACGATATCGTTGGGATCACTTTCAGAACGATTTTTTTTCCAGCTGTCCAACGATAAAACACTGACAGCCAATCAGAATCCATTCTAATTTAAAGGTCTTGCGCATTTAAAATGGCAGATGACATTGCAGAGAAGTTAATCGTCGAGGTACAAAAAAATCCTCCACTGTTTGACAAGTCAAACCCCCTTTTCAAGGATACGTTAAAAAAGATGGATATATGGAAAGCAATCGGTCGTATCCTGGAAATAAATGGTGAGAAGTAGGCTATTAACGATGAGATATTATGCAGTTTAGCATAGTGTAACAAAATTACCTCAGGTAGGCTATCCAGCGCTAGTTTTGACAACATTGCTGAAGTTGCAGTGAAAAAGGCGTTGTATACATAAAGGTGTTGACTAGGCGATGTTTTTATCCCATCATTGACAGCGCGGGCGCGCGCGTGTTTAGAATAAAAAGACCGTTATCGGTCGTTGGTGTGGATGCATATATAGTTATCTTTATTGTTATCTTTATAGTTATCGTGCTTGGTGTGAACGGGCCTTTAACGTGGGTTGTGCCTCGGCACGGCACAGTGTGGATGAATCCAATGTTTTGAGGAGAATGTGCGGCTGTCAGTCGCCGCGCCGGTGTGGATACTGGCATTCGCAATCACAGATTCTACTTTTTGGAAGTATGACCAACATAAGAATTTTAACCGGAAAATGTCGTCTGAACAAGAAAGTAACATCCACTTTTGTTCTGACCAACTAAGGGAAAAAAAGCATTGCAGTAAATCACGCTGATTAAATCTAACGATCGCTTATCATATCACAACACACCATGCAAATTATACTTAGTTCTCAAATTGTTAATGTTAACAACATCAGCATTGCGTGACTACATTTAATGTGTATTAGGGCTACCTGTAGTTAGGGCTGTGCAATTAATTTCGATTTTGATTTCGGCTCCCAACGATCACTAAAATAGTACAATCGAGTAAAAACGATTATTTTGCCATGTTTTGTTTTGCAAGAACACTCTTATTTTGTCTTGTGTTCTGAATGACACGCGCATGCACACATCCGCCCCTCCCAAAGCCATAAAACTCTCTCAGCTTGAATGTTTAAACTGATAAGACTTTTGTGACAATTCCGTCATGTCCCGACTCCTAAACGCGAGAGTGTAGTTTCGACGCTTGCCTTGTCCAACCCATTTTGAGAGACAGAGAGAAGACGCAGCACCGCTGAACACTCATTGTATGGGCGGTAGTGATGGGGACGAGACCGCCTATGCCGAGTCCGAGTCAAGACCGAGTCTTTGAAGGGTCAAGTCCGAGTCGAGACCGAGTCTTTGAAGGGTCGAGTCCGAGTCGAGACCGAGTCCGTTGGTTTTCAAATTCAGTCGAGTCCGAGTCAAGACCGAGTCTTTGAGGAAACAAGTCCGAGTCGAGACCGAGTCTTTAGGAGTCGAGACCAAGACCATAAAAACATGTCAGTTTTCATATTCATGATTTAATATCACCCCAGTTAATAATCAACAGTTAGGCCTACAGACTAAGCTAGATTGGGAATTGTTTAGAGGAGCAGTCTTAACGTCTTAATATGGACTATGCTTTTACTATCATTAAAAAAATCCCTACCACATGCATCATCTTCTGCCTATTTTTCTAAACTGCTTCAACAGTGCTGCTCTGTCATCAACATGTTAAGCCCACCCTGACTTTTTTAATCATAGTTAGGACATGCAGAGCAAATTAAAATTTTCTAGTGTGTATTCTAATCTAGTGGACTAGTGATTGGGGACGAGACCGCCTATGCCGAGTCCGAGTCAAGACCGAGTCTTTGAAGGGTTGAGTCCGAGTCAAGACCGAGTCTTTGAAGGAACAAGTCCGAGTCGAGTCCGAGAAAGCAGAAATCGGTCTCGAGACCGGTCTTACTACATCATTAATGGGCGGTTTGGACGACGACACACATGCGTTATTGCATTGCATATAATGTGTGCTGGTCAACTAGTCTAAAATTAAGATACCCCTAGAACACAGTAAAAAAAACAACAACAAAAAAAACATACGAACATTGTGTACAATTAAGATAGGCTAATTAATTTATTTTCCAATATCCAAATATGATACTAAATACCACAGGGAAAAGGGCTTCTATTTGTGACGTGCTGTCTTTGCATTTAAACATTGCACATTTTAAACAGGACACGCATTAACTGAATAAATGTTACCCAATACAAACATATTTATAGAAAACAGTTGACAATGTATAGACAGGAGTCCAATAATAGCATAACGAATCACTTATTCTAAAAATAATATAAAGTAACGTTATAAGTTCCGAATCCGACATATAATAAGGGCTGTGTTAAGGCCAATTTATACTTCTGCGTCGAGTGTACGCCGTAGTGTACGTCGTAGGCTACGCACGTAGGCGACGCCGTCGTGAGCATTTATACTTCTGCGAATGTCTGTGTTGCTCTGCAGTTACACCGCCGAAACGCTAGTTGGCACGGGTGGGTTTTAATGTTCCACTGTGTTTACATTCCTCGCGGCTGTCTGAGCAATGGCGACTGAAGGAGTCATACAGATGGCTGTATTTCCGCACTTCTTCAAGCAATCTCTCGGTCACTTGGTCTATTTCCATGGCTCTTCACTGATCTTCGGAATTTAAAAATGGCGGGCGGGCGGTGCAGAGTGCAGAAGATCATTCCGGAAATGCGTAGGAGGAAACGCGATGCTATCCAGCCGACCAATCACAGATCTTGCGGTCCGCGTCGCCGCGACGCGTAGTTACATTTTTGAGGAGGTGCGCGTCAGGGTACGGCGAAGGGTACGACGTATGGTACACGTCAATGCGTATGCTACGCCGTACCTTCTACGCGCACCCGACGCAGAAGTATAAATTGGCCTTTAACAGTAAACGTCCGTCATTTAACGAATTTTAAAAGCAGGGATGGATAATACAAAATGCTTTTTGACAGAAAAAAACAAACAAGCAAGAACAAAATTAAAATTTAGCCCGTCAATTTTAATTTTACAATGATCTTCTCTCTCTGTGTGTGCGCGCGCGTCCGTGTTTGAGAGAGAGAGAGAGAGAGAGCGCAGCACTGAGCGCGGTACTTTTTAATCCATAAGTAACTAACGCGCTAGTTTTCATACAAAATAAATATGTAACATAATTAGGTAGGCTACTTTAGATATAATTAACACAATAACGTAACGCATACGTTTCTCAACACTGAGAATGAATGAATAAATAAACGCCTGTTTCTCCAGACTCGCGCTTATCAGTAACGTAATCCACAAATCACAGCACTTTCATAATCACTAAGCCATAGCGATTTCAAGATTTATAGTTCAGCATTACTTGAGCATTTTATTATTTGCATGACTGAATGATGTCTTCCTCTTTTCTGAGTGACCATGAATAACTTAACGGAGTATTTTAAGATAATCCATGCGATCTGTGTGATCATCGAATCCATAAGATTAAGTTAACTCAACAATCAACTTTACACATCGACCAGTCGGTGTACCGTACTGTGGTGTCCTCGCTCATGACATCAGTCAGACGGCGGCCGCGGGAGTGGAAGGGGGATCGAGCGGGAATCTTTATTGGTGTCGATTTTCAGTCTCTTTTTAATGATAGGCCTACGCATCTGTCAATCATTCCCGCTTGCTATTTGGGGAATGAACCCAGCGCTATGATTGGTCGAACTTTTCTTCTTTTGCTGTAGCTTGATTTGAGGACAACGCGTGCACAGAGGCGTCACCAGGTTTTTGCGTAGTTTAGAGTGACAAATCGTACCAGCGTACTTTGAAGTCAAAATGCGTATCCGCTACGCAAAATGCGTACAGGTTGGCAGGTCTGTAATTTCTAATTGTCATACCAACAAATTAATGTTCCTTAGAACTGATTCTTACCTGTCCAGCAGAAAAAAAGCCGTCTCTGCGTCCGTTTTGAACCCCTTCAAAACACTGAGTTCACGCCACATTTCAAAAGCCCTTCCGATATTATCCTTGTTTTCGCATGGGCCGGTTGCAGTCTCTTTTTTTCTCTAGCCGCTTTGAAATCTTTTGCATTTTACAATGGGTGAATCTCCAGTTGTCACTGGTAATTGTCGTTTGAAACTTTCTGGATCCGCCATCAAATTGATACGTTTAATTAGATCAAGTGCTGTGAGAAAAGGCTATAAATCTCCACCTCCAACATCCTCACACGCAACATAGCCTATAGCCGAGACTCTTCTTTATGTGTACAGATGTGACGTAATGACGCAAAAACATGCTCTAATTTCCCGCGGAAATCTACCAGTACCACTGGAGTTAAAAACATTATTACAAGTTTATCGTTTTGAATCGAGCTACGGCAAGCAGAGAGTTTTGAACACTGGCTGGTTATTTACCTGCTCAAAAAATTATTTTAACCCAAAAAAGTTACAGACTGCAGCTTTAATGTATAAAACTTCATTGTAAAGTGGCACCATTTTTATGATTAAATTACTTTAAGAATGGTCCATTAATATATACATAATCTGTTTTATTAAACTTAATTTTTCTCTACATAAATAGATATTCTGAAGAACTTTCACACAATTTTCAACGCAATACAGTGACCAGATGTCAAGTTCCAAAAAAAGCTATAAAGTATGTTAAAAGTATTATACTGTAATTGAAGTTACATACGTACATATTCTAAACACGGTCACTGTGATTTTGCCAAGTATTTTATTGATCCTGGAACAACATTCCAGTCCGAAAACTTAGTCCTAACCCCTAAACCTAACCATTTAAGTTACCCCTAAATCCAGAGGGAAATGATAGGTGAATAACACTGATGTATAGAAGCTGAAGCACCAAACCGTGTTGTAAACCTAAACTTTACATAAACCGTAAACTTGTCCCTCAAATCTGGTTGATTGGAATATTGTTCCAGGATCAACAAACATGTTGTACTTGGTGAAGTCCCGTTCACCTTACACACATAACATACTGTACACACCCTACGGACTGGCAAGGACAACTTTTAATATGCGAAAATTATAAAATCTGGACTTTCCGTGTATATCAGTTCATCCGTATAAAATGACTTCCTTCAAAATCTCCCTCCCAATGTTAAAACCCAATCTAGACCCAGCATTTTAATTTTTGTTGGAACAACTCCTTTAAGTATGCACAGTATGTGCCTTTCCATGCATAACGGTATATACACTCCACCGTTCTGCCTCCATATGTCCCTGCTCGCGTTTATCCCTCTCTCCATCTCAGTGACATCCCTGTCTCGTGTTATCTCTCTCCCACACACATTCTGTCGTTTAAAGCCGTGTATCTATCGCTCTCACGCCCCTTTCAGCTCGTCCATTCATTCCGTCTATCTCCCCTTGTCTTTTTCCGTCTCACTGATAAACTGAGCGCAAAAAAGGAGCTACTTTTCCCCAATATCTCTAGTTCCATACTTTCCCGTCCCCTTTTCTTCTCCATCTCAAAACCCAGACAAATGTCTCATCCCTTTTTTTCAGAGATCTCTGACAGCTAAGACGAATCGCACGACATATGGAATGCGCTCATTGGTTAAAATGATGAAATAAAACAACAAAAAACATTGGAATTACGTGTCTGCAGTCAGGCCGCATCTCAGCTAGTGCGATTACGGTGATATTAGAGTGTGTCCTCTACGAAATGGGTTTTACAGGATTTCATTTGCTCTATATGAGGGAATCAGGTGCAGAATAGGACATCTACTTTACTGGTGTGATAGACATGGAGACATGCGACCCAGGGCAACACATATTGCACACAAACACACACACACTAGTTATCATGTGGCAGCTGTGAGGAAGTTTGACACCGTCTGCCATTTCTCTTTGTTATCCAGACAATCGGAGCGGAGCAGAATGTTTCTTCTCTCTCCGCTCTATATAAAGCTTTGGGCTGCAGTGTCTGTCAGAGGGATACTAAGTTTTCAAGAGAGGAACTTACTGTACGATTCAAAGTGAAACTTTAGAGGAAAAGAACTCCTGGGGTTTGGGATGTGTTGAGAATTACAACGTCCCTATAGGAAAGACAGAATGAATCTGACTTCATTTGGTTTTGGTTATACAATACATTACACTCCCATCATATACCATATATTACTATCATTAAAGGTGAAACAATTTCTGTGCCACTCGCATCATTTTCTCTAACACTTACCCCATTTTCCATTACCGACCAAACAGAGTCTTGCCAGCTGCATCTGCTCATAAACAGGGATATGAGAAAGTATTTTAACTTTGAAAAATGACACACATCACCTTTAAATAATGATCATGTTGATCAAGTATGCATGGGTTCCGGTTTTATCCGAACGGTTGAAGATAATTGGTACTGTAGAAATAGTTTTTATTGAAAACAGTGATAAAGTTAGCAAAATACTCATTGCTGGTTTAAGCACAACATGATTTTCTAACTAATTGTTTTTGTCTTGTTTTCCAGCATAAATACATAAACATTCTTAAATCAAGTTATGTTTACTTGAGAGGCAAAACTTTTTTTGATTAACACAAGAAAAAATTTGAAGAATTAAGAATTAGAATTAAAGGGATAGTTCACCCCAAAATGAAAATTCTGTCATCATTTACTCACCCTCAAGTTGTTTCAAACCTGTATGAATTTCTTTTTTCTCCCACCCCATTGACTTCCATAGTAGGAAAAAAAAATACTATGGAAGTCAATGGGGTCCATCAACTGTTTGGTTACCGACCTTTTTCAAAATATCTTCTTTTGTGTTCAGCCGAAAAAAGAAATTCACACAGGTTTGAAACAACTTGAGGGTGAGTAAATGATGACAGAATTTTCATTTTTGGGTGAACTATCCCTTTAAAGGGATAGTTCGCCCAAAAATGATATTTAAGCCATGATTTACTCACCCTCAAGCCGTTCGAGATGCATATGTCAATCTTTTTTCAGACGAACACATTTTCAGTTATTTTAGAAAATGTCTTAGATCTTTCAGTGGTTATAATGTGAGGCAATGGGGTCCAGCTGCTTCAAGTCCGAGAATGTGCATGCATCCTTCACAAAAATAATCCACCCGGCTCCAGGGGGATAAACGAAGGCCTTCCGAGGGTAATCCGTGCGGTTTTGTCGTAAAAATGTACATATTTAAAACTTTATAAACGAAAATAACTGGCTTCCGGTGGCGGTTGGTGCGCGTTCATGGAGATGGATGCTGGCGTATGACGTAGGACGTAGCGTAGGAAGCGTCGTGACGTAGAACGAACGTAGAGTTTTGTTTTGCTCTGCTCTCTGGCTGCGCTGTCACGTTCGTTCTACGTCACGACGCTTCCTACGCTACGTCCTACGTCATACGCCAGCATCCATCTCCATGAACGCGCACCAACCGCCACCGGAAGCAGGCTTGGGAGGGTTACTTTAAAAATGTATTCCGTTACAGTTACAAATTACTTCATAAAAAAAGTATTCAGTAACGTAATCCAAGTACTATAATATGAAAGTAATGTAACTGATTACTTTGGGATTACTTCAAGGTCACGTATATAAATAAAGTCAAGCAAGAAGAAATATTATAAAAAATTATTATTATTTTTTTATTAAGAATTTGGTCCAGTGTACAATATTTGCAAAATATACACACATGCCTGAATATATATTTATGTAAAGGGCTATACAGACATCTAGTGGCTAATGTATGGTATTACAGATTATTTTGTTTTATTTTTAACTAATTTTTAACTAAAAAATTAAAACACAACATTTAACATTTTTACACAATCTACATATTAGTTTATTTTAAAATAGGCCTACATGTTGACTAAAGCCGTGATCTTTCTTAATTTGCCTGACTGGACGTGGGGCGTTGGCAGTGGGAGTTCCCCTACGTTACCTAGACAGCGAACATCCCGTTACGTGAGAAGAGATTAAGAAAGGACATTTTGGGTACTAAAAAAGCTACTCTCCTAATTTCTACAAAATAGCAGCGGAATTTCCATGAATTAAAAGCGATTTTACCCGCAGATCGTTTCTACTAGCAGTGATTCAATCTGGAGGAGATTGTAGAAAGCTGTTATTTGCACACGCACCAGCGCGTGGCACACGTGAGTCATTACTGGCAACAGAACCAGGAACTACTGTATAATCAAGCAGCGCTTAATATAGTGTTATTATGCCAAAATACTGATTTATTTAGGTTTAAATGAAACCATTGTAATCCTGAAAGTATTCTCCCTTTTTTCAAAATGTAACTATAATCTGATTACTATGTTTTTTTACGTAACTGTAACGGATTACAGTTACTGGATTTTTGTATCCTGATTACATAACGCCGTTACATGTATTCCGTTACTCCCCAACCCTGACCGGAAGCCAGTTATTTTCGTTTATAAAGTTTTAAATATGTACATTTTTACGACAAAACCGCACGGATTACCCTCGGAAGGCCTTCGTTTATCCCCCTGGAGCCGGGTGGATTATTTTTGTGAAGGATGCATGCACATTCTCGGACTTGAAGCAGCTGGACCCCATTGCCTCACATTATAACCACTGAAAGATCTAAGACATTTTCTAAAATAACTGAAAATGTGTTCGTCTGAAAAAAGATTGACATATGCATCTCGAACGGCTTGAGGGTGAGTAAATCATGGCTTAAATATCATTTTTGGGCGAACTATCCCTTTAAGCAAATTAGAAAACAAGTTATTTTGCTATGTTTCTTGACCAAAGAATGTTTAGATATTTGTACTGGAAAAGACAAAAATACTGAGCTATAAAATTATTTTTGACCATTTTCGTTGGCACAAGAATGATAATGAAGATACTCTTCAGAGCTATAAAAGCTTACTGTGTTTATGTGACGTGAGAAATAGACACAAACAGTCCTTTTATTTCCATTCAGAATCAATTTTGACAAACCCAAGCCCCAAGATATCTTAGAAAAACTGAAAAATAGTTCCTTTCCTTACACATATTTACCATGCTAAACACAGTTTCACTCCAAATACCACGCTTACTGTAGTTTTAGATACAACAATAAAAGCCACCAGTGTCGTCCCAAATATAACTTAAAATTACCAAAAATTCTGCAAGATTCTTCCCTTTTTACATTTTCTGAAGAAAATGTGAGTGTAAAACGATGTTTTAGCTGGTTACCAGGTCATTGCTATACAGTTGTTAATGTGTTCAGGTGTTGCTAGGTAGTTGGATCTAGTTCTTGGATCTAGTTCTGGCTCTGCCTCTGCGGGCTCGTCCTGCAAGTCTAGGGGATTAGCAAGTCTAAGTCCATAAACAGGGATTAATGAGTCCACAGTAAATTATTGCTCCCCAGGGGCATTGCTAGATCATTTTTACTGGGACACGAGCCTCAGTAAAGTCTTGCTGTGCCCCAGTAAAAATGTTCTGATAAATAATTTTACGATGAGGTAGGATACAATGGAAAATAGGTTGTCCTATTCATTGAGCGTTATCATTTAGATAAAGTGAATTATTTTAAACTTGAAGGCTTATTGTAACGCAAGCTGAAGCGAAAATATCCTGCACATCCTATTCAATCATACGCTTTGGCCCCGCCCCCTCGCTGTGCTCCTCCCCCTTCACTTTTCCTGTAAAATCCTCGACTTGGCTGAGGAGAGGTAACTACCAGGCTAAAGCTTATCACTATGATAATGAGTAGTATGTGAATTTATATTATTTAGAATGAGGACATCCCATTTTCCAGATCTAATGTACTTAGCACAAATTTGATAACGTTAGCTTGTTAACTGCTAAAATAATGTTTGCTTATCCCTTCTAATTTAGCATTGTTTAATTGTGGCTTGATTTAGTCATGCATCAGTTAAACTCACAATTAGCATTTTTAAAAGGAAACTAACATTATTATAATTTTTTTAATACAGATACATTTTCAGTAATTTTAATAGAAATTTGGTATGGTCAAGTGTCAAATAAAATGTTTTAATAATTAAGTTAATAATTTGTTAAAAGTTAGTAATTGTTTACAAATTACCATGCTAAAATAGAATTCCAATGTATAAAAATTAATGCACCCTGCCCCAGCCCAAACCTGTACAGCAGTTTTTGTCTTATATTTATTTCATATTATATAATTTAGCAATATCACACAAGCAAGAGTGCTGTTTTTTTTCACGAATATCTGCACGAATGCAAATGTGATGATTTTATACAACAGTTCAATAAACATGAAGTTCATAGTGTTATATTTTAGACACAATATTTCAACAACAAAAAAAGCCTCACACAGCGTTGTTTCATTACTGAATGAATCCGTGGTTTTTAACAAATCGAGTGAGCCAATGATTCAGTGACTCATTCATAAAGATGGCCACTTGCTTCATTCCTGAATGAATCAGCCATTTGGATTGAATCAGCTGAACGAATCACTCACTCATTCAGACAGTGACTTGCCGTGACATACTGGCGGTTTTAGCTTCATATTCAGAGTATCACTTCATTTTCATTCATGTTCATGCCACCTCTGAACTGCATTAAACAGTCTGTGTAAATATACCTAAATGCCACTTCAGATGCAGCTTCTGAAAAATAAAATGTTATATGGCCAAATTGTAACCTTAAAAGTTTGTGTAATAAATTCTGTTGAATCAAAATATTTCCTTTTAAAGCTATACTTTTTGTAATGTCTATTCAATGCTTTTCTCATCTAACACAATAATGACTTTTGGGGGTAATTTTCCAGCCCAAATTGATTTGTTTCTGATTAACTGGATTACTAAATCGGCACATTGTGTAAATAATTTGATAAAAAAATGAATCACTTGACAGACCTAATAAAAATATGGAGCTTGTCATTGTCATCACCCAAACAGTAACCAGTTACCTTGCAAATTCCATTACAGTAAATTAAACTGTACAATTAAACTAATGAAATGATTTGCAGCACATAATTACATTAATGCTTGTTACCTAAAATGATTAAAGAAAATGAATGAATAAATCAATATCCAGAAAATCTCCCAAATACTCCCAAAGTGCTGCTTTTTAAGTACTTTGGTAACATTTTTGGAGGGCCTGTGCCCCAGTGATGATCAAACTCTTGAAATGCCCTGCTCTGAACCCTTAGTAAATACCATTAATAGTTTAAGTAATTATAATTTTTTGACAAAACTGTGTAAAACATGGTCTATTTTTGTTCAAGAAGCGAGCAACTTCTGAGAAAACCATCGTTCAATGCTGAAATGAGCAACAATTCCATTCAGTCAGAGTGTTTTAATCAGTACAGATGACAGTCGGGTTAAAGCAATGCGTCTGTGTGAAGCAAACATTCATTCATGTCACTTCATGGATCAAAAACGCCACGTATAAGGGCTCCATTTATCAGCATTAACTCGCATCGAGTGGCTTTGACGTGACAGATCTCACTTGACGGGTCCTCCTCTCACTTGTAATTCAACACGGCGACTTACGCCTGGACTGCAACTGAGCTTTTGAAGAAAAAAAATTTGAATCTAGTAAGAACCTCTGAGGATCTGGCCCTCAGACAGGATGTGACTAGCTTACAGCTCCAGCTTTTAGACCTCGCGATTTCTCAGAGGATTGACAAAATGCTCCCCACCAGGCAAACGCATGCATCCGGGGGTGGCAGGGGAGGAAGGGACGGGCTCAGACAGGGACACGCGGACACGCTCTGTCTATGTGTCATCCCTTGTTTCACCGGGTGAGATGGAGAGAGAGCTTCGAAGGACGGTGGTGACACATGGGCGAGCTGCTTTATTAAAATTCTGCCCACGGTGTTGCCCCTGACACTGAGTCAGAGCCACAGTCTACCCCCTCCACCTGCTCCCACAGAGGTCGATCTGCTAATGACGTGGCCACGTCCAAATGTCACTGGATTTCAGCCGATAAAAAAGACAAGGTGAGTTTTGTGCCTTCTCAATTGTTAAATAGATAGCCGGATGGATGGATGGATGGATGGATAGACGGACAGAAGGACAGTCGAATGGATGGATAGATGGATGGATAGAGAGTCTGATGAATGGATGGATGGATGGAGAGTCGGATGAATGGATGGATGGATGGAGAGTCGGATGGATGGATGGAGAGTCGGATGGATGGATGGATGGATGGATGGATGGATGGATGGATGGATGGATGGATGGATGGATGGATGGATGGATGGATGGATGGATGGATGGATGGATGGATGGATGGATGGATGGATGGATGGATGGATGGATGGATGGATGGATGGATGGATGGATGGATGGATGGATGGATGGATGGAGAGTCTGATGGATGGATGGATGGAGAGTCTGATGGATGGATAGAGAGTCTGATGATAGATGAATGGAGAGCCGGATGGACGGATGGATGGAGAGTCACATGGACAGATGATAAAGAGTTAGATGAACGAATAAACGGAGAGTCGTATAGACGGATGGATGGACAGATGGATGGACGAACGGACAGTCGGATGGATGGATGGATAGAGAGTTTGATGATGATAGATGAATGGAGAGTTGGGTGGATGGATGGATGGACGGACGGACAGACAGTCGGATGGATAGAGAGTCTGATGATAGATGAATGGAGAGTCGGATGGATGAAGAGTCAGATGGACGGATGGATGGAGAGTCGGATGGACATAGATAAAGAGTTAGATGGACGGAGAGTCGTATAGACGGATGGACGGACAGTCAGATGGATGGACAGATGGATAAAGAGTTGGATGGACGGAGAGTCGTATAAACGGATGGATAAAAAGTTGGATGGACAGAGAGTCGTATAAACGAATGGATGGACAGTCAGATGGATGGACAGATGGATAAAGAGTTGGATGTCTAAAGAGTTGGATGGACGGAGAGTCGTATAGATGGATGGATGGATGGATGGACAGTCAGATGGATGGACAGATGGATAAAGAGTTGGATGGACGAAGAGTCGTATAGACCAGGGTTCCTCAAACTCGGTCCTGGAGGGCCACTGTCCTGCACAGTTTAGCTCCAACCCTGATCAAACACACTTAGCTGTGAGTTTCTAGTGATCCTGAAGACATTGATTAGCTTGCTCAGGTGTGTTTGATCAGTGTTGGAGCTAAACTCTGCAGGACAGCAGCCCTCCAGGACCGAGTCTGAGGAACCCTGGTATAGACGGATGGATGGACAGTCAGATGGATGGACAGATGGATAAAGAGTTGGATGGATGGAGAGTCATATAGACGGATGGACAGATAGATGGATGGACGGATGGATGGACAGTCAGATGGATGGATGGATGGATAGATGGAGATTTCGATGATGAATTATAAATAAATGTTAAAAAAATATTAAATAATTAAAAAATAAAAACAATTCAAAAATAAATTTACGAAAAAGATTTAACACTTAAATTTTTTATTTCTTTTTATGAATTTTCATTTATATCATGTGACCATAAGCCAATACAAGAAAACCGTGAACATGCAAATGTGTTATTAAATTATTGAAATACTGACTTATCATTTCAGGGAGACTGAGGTTTGGCTGACCAAAAAGTTTGAGAATCAGTCAAAAAAAAAAAAAAAAAAAAAAAACAGTAGAAAAACAGAAAAGGTACCTTAATTTTCTAGCAGGACATCGTCCATTTCCTTTTTTAACTCAACAAAACAATTATTCAAAATAGGGTTAAAACGCCTGTGAAAAATCAATATGTAAACTTCCTTCATATTATTAACATAGTACATTGGACTCTATTCTGACAGACTTTGCTGTTGTACGTAATGCAGACTTGTCAGAAATCTTACTAACACAGTTATACAATTCCATGTAACATTGAGGTTAAGAAAATATTGGTAAATTACGGTTTGAAAAAGAAGTGTAACCTTTGGATACATTCCTCTGAAAGGTGAATTTAACCTTAGCCCTCATGCATGGTTTGGTCAAAAACGCTTCTCAAAAGTGGGTTATCTTACCGTTTCTCTTTGTAGAAATGTTTTTCACCTCATCATTAATAAAGTGCTTATAGAAAAAAACATATATGAGGTTTCTCTACCAATCTGAACGTTGTCTCCTAGACAGCAATGAGATTAAACAGAGAGCAAATGAAGATCTTTGCTCCTTGATGATCCTCCTGAGAATATCTCCTCCAGAGTTTCAGAAGAACTCACACTAAGCTCAGAATCAAAAGTCAGAGATCTTAAACATTTCTGAGCTATATGTTACCCACATTTATTTCAATGCTCTGCACTCTTAATGTATGTCTAGTCTTATTTTTCCAAAGGAGCTTTATGAGAAACATCTATAATACAAAGTTGATAACTACTTAAAATATGTCTGAAAACGCCATTAAATCTCAATAAATGATAATAAATGTTCCTCTGGATGGCATCGTAAAAATAACAACAATGAACAGCATCATTAATGCATCCCGGTGCTCTTAATTCTCATCCGTTAGTTAATAATCCTACGACAAGCCTCGGCAGATTCAGAGAATTAAGTGGCAGGGATTTTTCAAATTTCTTGTTTTAATGAAACGGCTCTTCTCGAATAAGTCTGGCACTCTCTTGACGGCAGCCAAAAGCCTGCATTTGTATTCCCGCACACAGTTCGGGTCCTCTCATGAATCAATTTCAAACAGAGAATACGCTGTGAAATTAAATAGCCTTTAGCGAGATGCTACACCCCTGAAATTATTCAAACAGACAGTTGAGAATTGTTATGGTTATGGAAAAGTGGGGGTGGCACTATTAGATATCCAATCTTATAACCAACTGTGCGGAAAGCTGGAAACACTCTTCATTAAAAGACTATTGTGGGAAGATTGTTTGCAATGCACTGACCTCTGCGACTCGAGGAATCAAAGGACTTTTGTCCGATTTCAAACCGCAATTTCCTGCAAGCGCCCTCAAAAAGCGCAGGGTGATCAAATGCGCATTGTCGATTTTCATTGAGTTTTGATTTACAATGTCTGCTGTATCTTATTTCAGTTCTTGTTCTTGCTTTAGACACATAAAAGAGTCTCTTCAAACCTTTTATACATCTCCTCGATGCTCAAGATATGTCTGCTGGCTACACATTCTGCTTTACCACGGTTTCATGAGAAAGATGGTCTATTATATTCAGTATCATCAGAAAGGCACCACAGCATCTTTTTACAAAAAAATAAAAAAATTCCAATATCTCTGTATGCTGTAATACAGGCAATATGACTGGCTTTTATAGGAGTGTGATTGTATGGCCTTTTTCAGCAGATGATATTTGAATTGCTCCATAAGGACAGGCTCATGACACTGGTCTGCCATCTAGTGGAGGAGTCTGACATCAGCTCACACTGAGCTCAACATCACATCTCTGCCACTTCACCTTCTGTCAAGAGACTATATTTACATACCAGTGTTCCTCAAATCCAGCTCTGGAGACTGCCCTGTAGAGTTGAGCTCCGACCCTAATCAAAGACCCCTGAACAAGCTAGTCAAGGTCTTCAGAGCTACAGGTGAGTTTGATCAGGGTTTGAGCGGAGCGGCTCCAGGGCCAGATTTAAGGAACCCTGTTTTATACTAGAGAAGTGCACGCCTGAGATCTCAATGGTCCCTCAAAAGTATTTCTGTAGTTTTTAAGAAATAATTGTAAGAAATTTCTATAGCACTGCTGCTTGAGAAAAAAAAAAATCCATCCACCCATCCATCTTAACATATCTGATTGTCTGTCTGTCTATAACATCGATTTATCCGATTGTCAGTGTATCTCTATCCATCCGACTATTTATCTATCAGCCTTTCATCTAAATATTTTTCTATCCATCCATCTCACTATCTATCCATCCGTCCATCTGGCTATCTTTTTATCTATCCAACCTATCAATTTATCTTTCCTTCCACCCAACTATCCATTTATCCATCCATCCACCCACTCGACTACCCATTTATCTATTCATCCTTCCACTCGACTATCTATGCATCTCACTATCTCTCTATCCACCCATCAACCCAACTATCTCTAAATAGAGATAGACATAGTATATATCTATTCTATCCACCCACCCACCCATCTGACTAACTATCTATCATCCATCCTTCCACCCACCCGACTATCCCTTTATCCATGGATGAATAAAGAAAAAAATGGATGGATGGATGTTAGTGTAGACTAGAGGAGATGTATCTCTATAGAGATAGGGGTTGATGGGTGGATAGAGAGAAGATAGTGAGATGGATGGATAGTCGAGTGGAAGGATGAATAGATAGTCAAGTGGGTGGATGGATGGATAAAGCGATAGATAAAGCCCCAGATGTATCATCATCCATCCATCTCACTATCTATCTATCATCCATTCACCCGACTATCCATTTATCTATCCATCCATTCATCTCACTCTATCTGTCCATCCATCCTTCCATCTGACTATCCACTTATCCATTCATCCATCCCACTATCCATCTATCATCCATCCTTCCACCCGACTATCCATCCATACATTTATCCATCCATCCATCTCACTCTATCTATCCATCCATCCGACTATCCATCCATCCATCTGACTATCTATCCATCGATATGTTTACCAATCCATCCATCCATCAATCCATCCACCCACCATTCACAACACTGTAAAGTTTAAAATGATAATTGATGATACATCCTGTACCTCTATGGCCTCTTCATAAATTATAATTAGCTGATTTTGATAATTAAACAGGATTCATTTAAATCACTAGAGTACGTGTTAGTCTAGACTAGAGGACATTTTACCTGCTCTCTGTCTTTGAAAACGTTGAAGGTCTTTTGTAAGTCGTCTTTTGTTTGTTCCAGTCTAACAGCTTGTTTTTTCTCTTTTACCCTTTCCCTCTCTCTCTCTTCTGATATCCATCTACCACTCTCAACCTCTGCCTCATTTCTATCATTTGTTCATCGGTCCTCTCTTTTTCGCTCTCTGAGGTCAGACATCTTGCTCGCAGGCTGGAAGCGAGAGCTGTTGATTGGGTTTAAGATGTGGAGCAGAGAGGGTTCAGGAGAGAGATGAGACACAGAGAGAAAGCCAGAGAACTCAAAGCCTGCCGATGCATGAAGGGGGTAGAGACATGTCTTTAGAGGACAGATGAAGAGAAATAAAGCAACACTCCCCGAGGAACATGTTATTGCTCAGTTATTTCACAGCACAGGAGACCTCAAGGCTTTTATGCTAAAATAGCAGAGCAGAAATGACACTTAACATTTAAGTCTCAACTTTGCCTCAGATTTTTCTCTTAAACTTAAAAAGAAATAAAATGATACAATATTCGTCATACAATAGAAAAAAACATTATGTACATAGCAGATATTTTTTGCTCTTGAGAGTATCTGATGAAAAATCTTTGAGTTTACATTGAGAAATTTGATTCTAGGCAACTCACTGTTGAGAAACGCTAGAAGAAAAACTAGAGAAGGGACTTCTTTCTCTGAAGCAGGAGAAACATCTCCATTAACTCTCCATTTAATCTCATTGCTAGGAGAAACACTTTAAAAAAAGAATAAAACATTGAAAATATGCATTTCCGAAAAAATTCCAGCAGAAAAAAAAAAAGAGACACAGAAAACAAGGCTTGAGGAAACGAGACGTGATCTAGGACATTAAACGTCTTTGCAGAGGAACCGCTCGCATTGGAAGCTTTAAAGAGACGCATGCATAAAACATCACAAATTTATTGCACAAGTGCTTTTAGTGCTCCAAGGCATTAAAGAACACATGTATTACAACGGGAGGTGTAAATACGTTACATGAAACGAGAAGAAAGCGTAAAGTGACAGGCGAAATGATGGAATGGGAGGATGAAGACAAACTAGCTGTAATGCAGTTTATTCCCAGTGAGCAATATCTACTCAGAGTTGTTTTTAGTTGGGCGTACATCATTCACTCAGCGTAACCCCACAGTCTTATGCAACAGATTCGATTTTAGGTTGTTAACGGAGCACCGTCGGCCCTCCCCGCTCCGCATCTGTCCTGTTCTGATGAGAATCAGAACGCAAGCCGGAAAAAACTTTCTACAGAAGGAAATAAACGTCTCGGCATCTCCCGAGGCCCTTGCTTCGTTTTCCCACAGATAAAAGCGGGGAGGAAAAAACTGCAAACAAATGTTCCACTGAAAACAGCCATAATTATCTCGGTGTAAAGGCAATTCGCACACTGTTGGGGAGGTGTCTACGTGGACTATTTTGAGCTTCTATCAGCTTAATGAGAGGACTCCTGCCAACACAGACAAACTAATGCTAAACACACAGAATCTAAACCCTAAAGATAACTCTGCCAAGGACATGCGTGTTAAAAATAAGTGTCAGGTGAGCACAAATTGCAAAACAGCGATATACAAAAATATGTCACTTTTGCAGGTTACCATATGTGCATGCTAGTTATGTATTGCCATTTATGTGAAATATGTCACCCAACAGTGGAGAGACACCAAATTTAAAAGTTTACAAAATAGGTTTGCTTTGGACACTGTAGACTCAAATTAGAGTAAACTGAATTATTTAGATTGACGTAAATAAAATTAAGACCATGCACTGCAAAAAAAAAAAAAAAAAATGCTATTCTTTACAACGGTTCATGTCTTATTTTCCAGGCAGGCTAAAATATAAAAAAAAATCTTAAAGGGATAGTTCATCCAAAAATTCGTTCATCTTCGGAACACAAATGAAGATCTTTTGAATGACATCTGAGTGCTCTCTGTCCCTCCATTGACAGCTACGCAACTACCACTTTCTTTGACGTTTCAAAAAGTTCATAAAGAGATCGTAAAACAAATCCATATAAATTGAGCAGTTCAGTCCAAAATTTTCTGAAGAGTCGAGAAGGCCAGAGTTAGTAATTGGCAGTTCCAAACGGATTGGCTGGCATTACATATCTTCCAGGAGTCGGAAGTCCGGGATGCACTCGTCCATCTGGAAAGTCGTGTTTACAAGGTAATGGATTTATAACAACCACTTATTAAGAGAAAGGACTGGATTAGCCTACGTTTTCCAAGTTAGTGGCAGCAAATTTTATATATATATATATATATATATATACACATGTACACACACATACATATTCATATATACACACACACATACATATACATATATACATACACATACACATACACATACACATACACATACACATACACATACACATACATACACATACACACACACACACACACACACACATTTGTTTGATCTCTTTAAATGTCAATCAGATTGTCACTTCATGTCTAAGTGGGTGGTTCAGAAGAAGCTCTAAAATGGATCAGATTTTCATCTGATATAGTAAGTGTGGTGGCGTGAGACTGACTTATTTCATCTCCCACAACCTCGCTTTCAAAGTCATCCAATTAAATGCAGTGTCTAAGTTCTGACTAAAGTCTTGCTTGTTTAATCTTATGACATATGAATCAGAGCTATTAGAAATGTTAGTTTACAGCTAATGTTGTTGGCTGCTACTCCTCATACGTTTGACATATGAGAAAAGGCAAATATGGATGAAATCCTTGGCAGAGACCTGCAAAATACTGTGCCAGTTTTTATTGTCTCAAGACGAGCCTCTTCTTTGAATGAAGATAGTCGTCTTCACAGGGACGCCTTTGCGTTTCATCTCTTTTGTTCTTTGACTTAAAAAAAAATAAAAAATCAATTTGAAGTGTGGAACTTGCATAATTCAAAGGCCAGCTAATGCTTTTGTTGAGAGAGGCTAGTGCCTTTCATCCCTCAGCGTCTCAGAGCTGCCGTTGTGAAACCTGGAGCCGGCGCTGCTGAGCCGCAACCACACAGCACACACTGAGCTGAGAGAGAGTTCTGCTCTCACTTGTGCAGTAAGACAGATGAGAGACGCGCTTTTGGGAGAAGAAAGCAAGTGAAAGCGAGAAGTGGAGCCTTTCATATACTGTATAACATATTTTTAAACTGATTTGTTTACAAAGCTGGAATTAAGGGTACGCTAAGAAATAATACTGGAATAAATTATAAAAAATGCTGAAAATAACCAAAGATTTGACTGATTATAGTAGCTTATATTGTTTACACCCTAACAACAACTTACAAAACCACAGTATAAAAAAAATGCAGTTTTTCTATTATAATTTTTTAAAAAATGTATTAAGTCAAGCACAAGCTTTTTACTTGATTATTCATTTAAATGAATACTTAAATTACATATAAAATGTAATTAAATTATATGAATGAATAATTGTTTAAAAATGTGACTGCAGATGCAATGGTTTAATAACTTATACAACTTGTGCATAGAGTTCATGCGACCTCTCATGTGATGCTACGAGTAGTTTCAGGCAAGACTTTGCCCTATAGAAAATATGAAGTGAAGCACAAAAACAATGAACTATTTAAAACTATGTATATATTTACATACATTCTCTCTCTTTGTCCTTAGGCCCATAATCGTTAAGTGAAATCAGAATTCCTTCATGCCTCCTGAAAGTCATGGGGATATTTATTCAAAGGCCAGATTTGTTCTTTTTTCCTCCTCCAAGAAAAAAGGGTGACCAATCTTAAAGGGATAGTTCACCCAAAAATGAAAATTCTGTAATTATTTACTCACCCTCATGTCATTCCAAACCCATAAGACTTTCAATCATCTTCGTAACACAAATGAAGATATTTAATGAAATCTGAGAGCTTTCTGTCTCTCCATTGACAGCTACGCAACTCCCACTTTGACGCTTCAAAAAGTTCATAAAGGGATTGTAAAACTAATACACATGAATTGAGCAGTTTAGTCCAAATTTTCTAAATGAACAGATTGAATTTAGGCTTTTATTCACATAAAAACATTCATCAACTCACACATCAGTTGTGGTAAACGGAAACTCAAGCATGTTAGCTTGACATGCAAGAACCAATGAGGTTCATTCTCGTGTTACGCATAGGGTGACAAGACGTCCCGTTTTCCCAGGGACAGTCCAGTATTTCAGCTCTATTTTTAGTGTCCCGACTTCAAAAATCCCATATTGTCCCATATTTCTTCTTTCCTAAATTGTATTTGCTAGTGATCATAAAAGCGAGTAGTAGTCTTCTGTCACGCGAGAATAGCCCAATCACAGGTAGTAAATCTGTCATAGTAAATTTTGGAGAACAAAATTACCATCCGATCACAATTCGTTATCTACTAACTTGTAGTTAGTGAAGGCGGGATATTAGAGACAGCGGGAGGGACATCAGATGCGAAGACGTCAAAGAAACGTGTGTACATTTAACGAGGATATTCAAAAAGAGTACAGTATTATTATGCACAGTACAGAAAGTTGTGAAAAAATAACTCAATGTTGAATCACGCTGAATAACACACACACCGGAAGAGCTCTCTCAGACAGCGCGCAATCCGAATTCAGGTCTCTTTGAATGGTCGAATACAGACACAGTTGTCAAAATGCCCATCATGTAAAGCATCTCACATAAATACAGTCGGTGAAAACCTGATCTGTGTCAGTATATTAGATCCAAGCATTCGGTCTTAAAGTGACAGAAGCCTAAAATACTGTAAACAAACCTACTGGTTTGTTCTCGCACGTCAAGCAGATTCGGTTGAGCTTCGGTTTATCTTCGCTGATCAATATTTAAATGTGACTAAATAAAATCTGTTCATCATATAAAGTGATCGAGTCTCTTCAGAAAATTTTGACTAAACCGCTCAATTCATATGGATTAGATTTCTTTTACGAACTCTTCAAAGTGGTAGTTGCGTAGCTGTCAATGGAGGATTTAATTAAAAAGATCTTCATTTGTGTTCTGAAGATGAACAAAAGTCTTACGGGTTTGGAACGACATGAGGGTGAGTAATTAATAACAGAATTTATTTGTGTGAACTATCCCTTTAAGTGTATTTCTAGAACGTTGAGATCACCAGTCGCACTTACTGTGAAATCTCTTTTGTTCCGCTCTGCGACAATATATCATCTTCACACAGTGTAACAGAACGATGACATCACGGTCTGATAATGGAGCCTTTATTGCCACCAAGGTCATCAGAAAACCTGACTGAACGCAGTGTGCATGTGGCCCGCCGACCAAGAGCATCACGAATCAGAATTAACCCTCACTGAGATCTCCAATGAGATGAATTGAGAGGAATCTCAAGATCACAGTTTGTTCCTTTGTCTTCGGCTCACCTCACGGTTGGGTTCAGATGGAATCTCCACCAGGAGAATAATCACTCTTATTTTCTGACCTTATGGGGTGATCATATTTCTTGTACCACAGAGAGCTCAGACAATTCACCCATTCCCTCTAATCAACGAATAAATGACCTAGATTATTGTTTTTAGTGGATGTTTACAGCTATCTTCAGCCCTTCTCTGATACAGTAAATGACAGCAGTATTATTAAAGTCAGTTAAAGGAATAGTTATTTTAAACAAAGTCAACAAGACATTTGTGGCCCATTTCTGAGTGAAAGTCTAAATTGCTATTTGGGTGAGCAAGTTATTACATTTTTTGATTGTGAAGAAAATGTTTTTCTTTAGAATAGAGTGAAGTGATGAATCACGCACAATAACATGTTTTAAGACAAGTAAAATAGGGTCAATTTGTATGTCAGTTTTCATGTTGGCTTTAAACGAAACTGAAAATCTTGACTTGCTCAAACTCATAATCAAGTTGCTTCAGGCCAGTTAATGTTGAAATATAAAAGTTATTACTTTATAAAAAACATTAAAGATTTCACATCAAAAAGACACATGAACCACGACCTGAAGGGGGACGTTTTTGCTATTATATTAAAATGCCTTTTACTTAGGCTGCTGAAAAGTATGAAATATCAATCAGAGGACAGATGGCATATTGTGCACAACAGGTTTAGAGGCTTAAGACATGTACGTACCAAATATGATACAGTAGGCTTTATAGGGTTAAACAATCTTTAACACAAAGCCAAAACCTCTTAGGCTACATTCACACTGCGAGCCTTGGAGCTCAATCCGATTTATTGCTCAGATTCGATTTTTTTGTATAGCTGTTCACATTGTTTTAAATGAGGCCGATATCAGAATCCAGTGCGAACAGATCAAAAGGTCGATAAAAAGAAGTCACGTACTGTAGCACGCTGTCATACCGAAGTAAAGACAGAGGACATTAAAGTAGCCGTGTTTCCATTACCCTTCAAACTGCGCAAATTGAAATTGCGAATTGAAAATACGCCCAATGGAAACACGTCAGTTTCGCAAAAACTCCCATTTATCGCAAAAAAGTTTTTACGCTCGCATGAGGCGGTTTTTCAGGCAATTCGAAAAAGAAATATTTAGCAAAACTGCAATGGAAACAGTTTTTTGCGCATTTCCAGGTCACCTGACGTAGATGACGCGGTATGTTTGGACAGAATACGAGACAGAGTTCTTTATTAAATTCATAAAAGACAGAAGAATTACAGGAATACTGGAGTCTAAACCTCAAAGAAATGCCACAATCAAGACCTCGAAGCAGAATAGTGAGAAACACCCAGAAACACCTCATATGTGCCGCTCTCAAGTATAAGGGTCTTTCCTTGCCATTAATGATTGGATAACACACGTCTCCTTGAATTAATAATAATGGCCAGTGCGATGGCTGAGATATACATAAAAGTTTTAGTCGCATAACATTGGTTAATGGAAAAGCAGTCATTTCGCAATAGTTTTTTTGTCGACATTTAGAAGAAAATAATCGCTAGAGTTTTGCGCAAATCTGTAATGGAAACACGCCTAGTAACCGATTATGCGTTTATTTATAGTGTGATCTGCCGCCAAAGCCAGAAAATATATGCGCAGGCAATTTAAAAAAACAAAGACAAGCATATGAAAAAAGAGAGCAGAGTTTTTAAACATTTATGATACGAGCCCTCGTGATTTGCTTGTATATAGAGCTGTCACTGTAATACTTATAAGTTCTGACACAGTCCTTCACCGACTTTACCTTTCACAACTGTCTTAGCTTTGGGTATGTAAAATATTTGAAGTGACTCCCATGAGCGCAGAATTGTGACGAATGTTGATCTAGAGTGACGTAAAAGTCATGAATTCTGATATTACTGCGGCGAATTGCAAAACATCTGACCAGGATCTGATTTAGTTCCACATATGGAAGTGGCCCAAATCAAAATTGAAAAGGTCATGAGAAAAACAGATCACATGTGAGCAAAAAAATCTTGGGCCACATTTACCTGCAGTCTGAACATAGCCTTTAGTGTGCACAAACCTAGGTCTTTAACACAAGCATAATGAGCACTAAAATTCTGAAAAGAGCAGCAGGCGTCCCATCAGGCACTTCTACACAATACACACACCATCACAAAGAAGAAACACTCCCCAACAAGAATACAGCTAAATCGATCGAAAGCCACTGAAACAAGTTCTCTCACAGGAGAAAAGCTTGATGAAGAGTCTTGTTATCCAGTCAATGTGCTGACTCCATGCTTTCCCAGCACAGAACTCCATCAGACGTGTCCTCTCTCCCAGGGCGTCTCTTCTCACAGCATAAATCAAAGCAGCTCTTTAAAAAAAAAGCTGCAGATTGTTCTTGTGCAAACACGGCGGGTCCTGCAGCTTTGCCACCGCATCACGCTCCTGTTTGTTCATTAAATATTAACCCCGGCCGTTTGGTCCCCGTTCCTCCCTGAAATAGATTTTCATTTTCCGGAGCGTTCGTTTTGTCCCAGCTCGGATCTGAGTCCACTGTGAAGGGCATCGCTGATCTAATCAGATCTCAGCATGTTGCCTGTGGGGAGAAAACTCTGTCCCTCTGCTGTTCAATCTCTTTCTCTTTCCTTCCCGACAAGGTCACTCAGCCGATTCGGTCTCTTTGGCCGCATTTACACTGCAGGTCTTGCGATGAGTTGACTATATCTGATTTTGTTTGATGACCAGCTTACATCATCTTTTAAAAGTGACCCATATCCGATATCTGCATTTACACTATACGCTTGGCAGAACAACCTTAGGTAGACTCTGTAAAAGCTATGGTACTGACCCAGAAAAGCGTAGGCCAAACTGTGCGATCTGAAATGACAATACAAGCTTTTGCTTTCCGCACCATCTTTAAAGGTCAGAAAAACATTGATCTCTTAAGGCGGAGAAAAAAAGAAAAGAAAAGGAGAGCCTTTGTTGCAGCCTGGGCATTGAAAAGAGTCATGTGATCGCGGTCGGTGTCCACCTGAGGCTACGTCTACATGAATCCGGATAAATTTGAAAACACTCTCCGTCCACACTAGCGCTTTCAGGAGTTTTCCAAACAGGAGGTTTCAGTGTAGATAAGAAACTTTTGGAAAACGCTAAATTCACCTTACTGGGCATGCGTAAACCGTCACAAAAGCGCACTGAGATGATACAGACAGAAAAATAAATAAGTTATTGCGCAATTCTTCTGACAGGATCATTTTATTTAGCAAAATATCTCAGCATTCACTGATGCGTCAAGTCGCACTCAGTCACCATATGTTTGGTCTAGGCGCAACTGCTCTCATGTTTTGCCGCAGGACAGCAAATGCGAGTACATTTTATAATAATCTTAGGGCCCGTCCACACGGAGACGCGTTTCGCTGTATACGTATACATTTTTTATCGTATTGGCGTTTCGTCCACACGGATCCGGCGTTTTCGGAGACTGAAACCGCAGTGGATAAATCTGAAAACGCCGCCCTTGCGTTTTCGTGTGTACGGCCAATCCGTACATTTTGTGAAACGATGATGTCATCACACCAAGTGTCAACTAGTCAGACACCGTTAAGTCACAGCAACTACATTTATGGTTTTTCATATTGTTCAACAAAGTTCTTGATTAAAAAAGAAAAAAGAAAAGAAAAAAAGAAGCTACTGCCTAATATTATTGTTGTATACAGCCATAGTATACAGCGCGCAAGGTTTATGCGCATGCTTTAAGTCTTCTTCTCTGTTTTTAGTGTATGCCTGTGGCAGAATTACAGCGCCACACACTGGTTTGGCATGTATACTACATCGTTTTGAGTCGGTTTCAGTGGTTTCGTGTGTACGCAGATATTTCTTGAGACGACGCCTTGTTTACGGAATTTTTTTTTGAACGGGGAAAAAAAATATCGGATAGGGAAAGCTCTGGCTTCGTGTGGATGTGGCCTTATAATCTTAGCAGGACTGTGTGCAAAGTAACATTTTAGCAACTGTGTGAAAGTGAATAGCACATAACAGGCACAATACTGTCTGTAATACCATTATAACATGAATATCTATTGGTATAATATGCGTCACATGACTAAACTTACGGCGTTTTCAAATTTATCCACTTTGGAGATTTTGTCTCAGTGTGGACGGGAGGCCAAAACGGAGAGAAAAAGATGTGTTTTCAAACGAAAACGTATTAGTGTGGACAAGGCCTGAGTTGACGTCTTTCACAGCCGTCGCTTTTTCAATGATGTACGACTCTTTTAACCCTTAAATGCATGAATGTTCCGCCAATCATTATTACACATTCGGGTCTTCAGCGACCCGATCTATATCTAACACGTATGGCTCTCTAACTGCAAGCCCTCTTGATATTTTAACGACAATCGCAAAAGAATAAAAATAAAGCATATTTTGTTACCTTGGAAATTTGAAGGGTACAATTTTAGCAGATGCTTTTTACCATCATAACTGTCATCGTCAGAGCTCATTTCCCCAGTACAGTCAGCATCTGGCTCATATTTTCATATTTGCGATCTTAAACATATTCTTATTTTAACGTCTTGAAAATAAATATTTTGATTCACTGACAGTTTCTTCATTGATCAAAAACATTGATTTCTTAAGGCGGAGAAAAAAAGATGAGAGTCCTTGTTGAAGCTTTGGCATCGAAAAACGTCACTGTCCACCTTCGCTTTTTCAATGCGACTCGCATTGACGGGAATTTCCGATCTGTCCGCTTACAAGGCAGACGCAAATGCACATATCCGATTCATATCAGATTTTTCTTTCATATGGAATGAGGCCTGAATCTGATCTGAGAATCGGAATCCACGTGCTTTTGCCTGCTTACATGTTTGTGGGTCATATCCGATCTGTGCCACATGGGAGGTAAAAGAAAATCGGAATTGGGTCACTTGAACCACGTAATGTAAATGCGGCCTTTGTCAGCAGAGTTTTCTAGGTTGATCGGCTGTGTGACTCAGGACATTATAACACACCTCAAAATAATCATGTCAGATTTAATGTTTAGCATAAATGATCTAGAGCTGCAAAGTAGATGTACATATAGTTACATACAGTATCAGCTCAGTTTAAAAAACTAAAAAATGATCCTGTCACTGATTGCAGATAAATTGCATATTCTCAAAGATATCATCTTTAAAATCAATATTTTGATTCGCTGACAGCTTCTTCACCAGATCCACCATCAGGTGACAGTGACACTAATATTTAATTGCATACAGTCAATAGCAGAATAAATGCAGTATAAATAGCTAATCCACTGGAAGTTTTGCTCATGATATTTGTATATTCTTTTGTTTTATGCCTACAATAATTGTGACTTTTTACATACTATAACACACTATTACATACCTCGGGTCGCAACTGACCCTTTACACTTTTTACAAAAAATGTATTAGAAAACATTATCTTATACCAGTTTTCTTGTAATATTGTTTTTAATGAAAAGATTGAGGAATACTAATGTCTGACTTTAAAAAATGAATGAGAGGGAGGGTAGTAAATGACGTTCCGGGTCGCTACAGACCCAAGGTATGCGTTTAAGACTTAAATTGTAATAATATTGCACAATATTATTGTTTTTACTGTATTTTTGATCAAATAAATGCATCCTTGGATGAGACTTCTTTCAAAAAATTTTTTTTTTAAATCTTAATTACAAACTTTTGATCAGTAGTGTAAACAAAGATCGAAATGATGATATACTGAAATAATGATAATTTCAATAATTAAAAAAATAAAAAATAAATCCAGCACAGTTCATTTCAATATTAGCAAAAAAGTTTTACCAAAAGTTACTTGGTTAACAAGGAGTTAAAAATGTATTCCAGAAATGTACCTAAGAAAGAAAAAAAATACTGAAATGCAGAAATATTGCATTTAGCAAGTCTAGCAGTATGCCATTCTGATCAAGATCTTTTTAAGAAAATGGAAATGTATTCCCATAGTGTGTACATTCAGCAAAACTTATAATAAATGTAACAGATTCAATAAAACAAAGGGCAGATAAATTAGGTTGTCATGGTTTTAAATATGCTGTATCACACTATAATGCAGTTATGGTTTCTTCCTTTTTCCATCGTCAGCATCAGCTATGAAATCAAAGGACTGATTTATGTTGGTATTTCAGACCAATTCATCTAATAAGCATCATTAAAATCAGCTGAATACAACCGTCCACTTTTAATGTCAAAAGAGCCTTTCAGTTGTAAACTTTTACAGAAACAGCTCACCGTCAGGTCCTCACTGCTGCTTTTACAACCACAAACAAAGATCTTACATTTGAAATTAAGAAGACACTGAACTTCAGCATACAAAACTTATTCGTACCACTCACCGCAACAACAAAGTTATGAGGCATACACAAGCTTTGATCATGTTGTTTGATGTGTGTCGGGAGTTTCTATCACAGAGGAGCATGAGATACTATCATCCTCTCAGTCCTGACAGCACAGAGGCGTTTGACGGCTTCAACAGGGCCAGATATCATACGGCTTCACTAACTTCACCTTCCTCAAGCTATTATTGTCATCAAAGCTGATAAACGATCAGAGTTATGAAAGCTGTCAGTGTGTGTAAACAATCCCAGATTCAAATATCACATCATTCTCATCCATTCAAAATGATAAT